>NC_089519.1:1909977-2612336 GCF_963924715.1 Thunnus thynnus | reverse complement strand
CTTAATGGATGGTACATCAGAGCCACCTCTTCAAAAAATCCAGACAACATCGTTTAAATAATTATAATATGGGAAATCAATGTGCATCAGCATTGTAGAGGGAAAGAGGTAAAACAATTAGTCTATTCACTGATGATGATGATTCATTGATAGTCGACTGACAGATCAGGAACTGTTGAAGCAATTCTCTAGATACACCTTCCCTAATGTGAAGATTTGCTACTTTTCTCTGTTTCATATCACTGTAAAGTGAACATCTTTGGGTATGGACCTTGGTTGGACAAAACAAGACATCTGAAGACATCACCTCGGGCTTCAGAAGATTGTGTTGGACATTTTTCACAAATGTTCTTACATTTTATAGACCAGTCCAGATTTATTGATAATGAAAATAATAGTTAGTTGCAGTCTTAGTTGGAACATCACACACAGTGATAAACAGTTTCAATAGCTGAGATGTAGACAGCATCCTGTCATGTCCAACACGGTGGTCATTTTTCATCATTTAATGTGCAGGTCACTGAGTAATGGACCCTCACTTTTCTCTTTCACAAGAAAAGACACACACACACACACACACACACACCAGCAGAACAGACACCTGTGGATTCTTGACATTTTCAGAGCTGCTGCCTGTACTGCAACAAGAAAAACACATTGACTGGCATCTATCAAGTACTAAATATTACCCAGATAACCAATAAAAGTAAAAGACTAAAAACCAAACAGCAGTATCAGACAGTGTAGTTGGACAAGATATAACACAAACCTATGAAGCCTTACAGTAATATTGTAGTGATGCCATTGATTATATTGTAAAAAAAAAAAAAAAAAAAAATACAGTGTACGTTGAGGTCACTATTAATTCACTATTAACTAAGACAATGTAACTAAAGCAATTACAGGATTTGGTACAGTGACACCTTAGGAGACTTTACAGTGGTATTACAGGAGATGCACATTATATATATGCAGAAAGGTAACTCTAAACCAAAGTCAACAGATCGACAAGTATAGATTTTATTCGTTGGGTAACCTGGTCTGTGGTGGTTTCTGCTCCACTCTGTGCGCTCCAGTGAACCGTACGGATGAGAAGATCCTTGCTTCTTCTCCATCGGTCCTGCAGCTGCTCTCTTCTTCTCTCTAACTAAGGCTTCCAGTTGCAGATGCGGAGAAACAGCGATGAAAACCAGAATAGATTGTCTTGCAGACTCAGTTTGTTGCTGTATTTCATTGAATCATCGCCAGTCAGTCACCAACCTGCAGCGGCAGAGAGAGCGAGATGCTCCGGCAGGTGTCAGCGTGCATCCAGCAGCACACAGTAGAGGCTCGCTATGTCAACCGATACACCCAAAGCAGGTTAGTGACTAAATATCGCCATCTGGTGGTCTTTGGACGCCTCTACAGCATAGCAGAGTAGACCCCCACAGTGCACGTCGAGTCAAGATAAAAGCAAAACCACTTCCTTTACAGTCAACTCGGAAATAAGTCGTTTATTCAGAAATGATGTTGAGATTCAAGCTGAGAGTTGCCACATTAAATAAGGGACACAAACACCGTTTTACAAAACAAAAATAATTTATTTACACAATTAAATTTGGATGTGTAACGACATCCTCTTTGTATATGCAATTACATGGAAACGATGTGCAAAATAGATCATGAATTTCAAACTCATGATTTCACCCTGCCAGGCTAGCAGACACACAGACGCACACACACGCTCACATGATTTTATGTTGTGCACCAAATAAACACATCACTTTCAGTTCCTGAGGCTGTTGCCCTTTACTGTCTGAGATCATAACTGTGGAGATGATAATTCAGTGGCTGTGAATGATAGATTTAAAAAGAAAAAAGAAAAAAAGTGCTGCATTGATCTTTTTCATGAATAACAACTGCACCAACAGCTGCGTCAGATCTTGAACGGCCCACTATAACTATATAAAGAGAATATCTATAGAGGATATCTAATGATGACAGTATGTTATGGGAATGTTTCCATAATTGTGACATGTCATATTTACACATGTAGTCATAAGGCGTATTACATGCTTTACACACAGCTGCTGGACTGCTGCGCTTCTCCCATAAAAAAATGATCAACACTGCAGTTTCTGTGCAAATTGATGCAGTTTCGCACACTTATGCATCTGCTAGCACACCAGAACAAGAGGACGGGGGTTGGGGTGATTTTCACACCACAAGGCTAATAGGTTACATTTGAGACATTTACTGGCATGTATGCAAGTTTCACTTTCACTTGTCCCCACGTTTAGCCCTTTGTGTATTTTCAAGCATAGACAGTGGCTTTAAAGACAAAGCCAGCAGTCTAGCAGGCTAATAATTGTGTGTGCATAAAGCAGGGGTCTATGTGAGACAGTACACAGTAACACGCAGTAGTTGTGTCCGTTCTGTAGTAATTCCTGTCAGTGCACGTGGCTCTAGCTTTTGCGCTGCACATAGTGTAGTTCTAGCAAATTTATAGAACGTTTCCGTTTATAGAACACTAAACCCAAGGCTAATGTCAATCATTCGCATCTTCATTAACAGCTTACGTTATGTAACCAGGTACAAGAATAACAAGGGAATGATAAACACTGCAGTTTCTTTAGTTATTTGTTATTTGAATAATTCAGCTAAAACAAAGGCAACAACGGTGGTCTGTCAGCTGTCATCGTACCAGTCTTTCAACAATCTGCATGTTTCAATAGCTGACAGACTGATTCTGTGAACAGGTGAGTCCATATTCTTGTGTGTAGGTATGTGTGGTTGTGCCAAGAAGGCAGTAAAAGGTAGTGTGTCTATGAAGTAAAGCTACTATTACAATCAACCCTTCAAAATCTGCTTCAGTAAGTTGCAACTTTGTGACGCAGATTTTCCAGATTGACTGCTGAGTTCTAACAATATTGTCACATTTACAATCCAATTATCAGTAGTTAAAGGATTGAAATCCTTTATGTATACAGGTATACACCTTTGCTTATTTGTTTTTTCTATGCTGGTCTCTCCAGTGTCAATGTTGGCTGTGTTGTTCTCTGGCATGATTCCAATCTGCATATATTTAATGAATGTCACAAAGTATACACAGTAAATTACTCATGAATTATGAAACACTGTTAGGAGTTCAATTATAGCTTAATGTGTAATAAATGTTGTTCCTGTTACTGTAAAAGTAGACTGGTTGTTCTATCAACTGCAAAATTCGATATTAGTCCTGCATGCTTTGCATTGGGCCTTAAGTCGATTTATAGTCTTTCCAGATGTGCCAGTCAGTCCGGACTGACAGAACTGAAACTTTTTTGGTTCCAGGAGCAGCAGAGTATGACTAAAAGGTGATTCCTTTTGCCTGTTCATGTGTCAAACTAGACTTCTGTTATCACAGAAGCAACAACCATTCCCACTATCAAAACACAGCGTGGATGGTTCTTGTAATTCTTAAGTTTCTTTGAAGAGCAACTCCATCACATTAAGCAGAGGTCAGTTGATGATTCCAGCAAATGTGTTGATTGGTAGAGGAAGTCCTTTGCTCATGTATTTGGTTAGTCCAGCATCTTTGTCCTCACCCAAGTTGAGTTTGGACCTCATGGTTTTCTGGACGCAGTATCCAGGGTCAAGACACGGGAAGATCTCGATGCTGCAACACAAACATGTTTGAAATAATAGAGGAATCAGTTTAAATTGCACAGAAATTTAAGTCTAGATTCATCAAGACTGAGTTAAAGAACCAATTTTAAGATGTGAAAGGTCTTATGAGCTGCTCCTTATTTGCTATCAGACAGAACTGTTAACTCGTTACACACATCTTCAGTCTGACATTGCCTCCACTCTAACTGGGGGAGGGGGATTCAATTTTTCCTAACCAATCACCAGAGAGCAACGTATCTGTCTGAATCATTTTTAGTTGACACTGATGCATAGCTATGCCAACATACTTGTTTTGCCAGGGTTTTAAGAGCAGTGCGGAGCGAAGTAAAAACAAACTATGATGTTGGGCGATATTGAGAAGACATGCCATCTATGTCAAACACAGGGCTGATAACAAATTCAAGTATATTATCCAGCAGCTCGAACGCGAAAGAGAGGCCAATAAGTGAATGTTTCCGCATAGCTTGATGCTTGACAACGGCTTGACAATGGCGTTAGTCCCACCCCTGGCGCTGATTGGCTAATTGTTAGTCCCCAGAGGCACTGATTGGCTAATTGCTTTTTCAACCAAGAAACCGCTGTTTCATGTCATGATGACAGACCAACAACCGTGAACTTGGTGGAGTGGGCAGATTCAAAGGCAAACTCCCTATTCTTCTCTTGTTATAAAGTTATAAAATCCAATTGAGAATGACCCCAACAGATTGTGCCATTATGTATTTCCCGCCATTATTAACTTCAAATAATAACTGTAGGGTTCCACTTTAAAAACCCACCATGGCTGGTATCCTAAAGAGGCCTTAATCAATTGGAGCACTCTTTGATCTGCTGCTGCTGTTTTGACAGCAATGATAAATATCAACGATCATTTCTCTAACCAATGAAACACCAAACGGTGGCTTCATTAAAATGAATGAAGTCACCTACAGTACAGCTGAGGATAGTCTCTCTTACCTCTGCACATCTCTGTAGATCCTGCGACAGTCTCTGTCCAGTGTAACAGTGAACGATCGACTCTCCAAGGAGCGAATCTTAATGTTGCTGGTCCGAATCTTTGATTCCTGACAATTTTAAAATAAATGGACAAAAGGATGAATTGTTGTATAAAGCATTTACATTCCATGAGTTGATTTAACATGAACAGTCTTTGTAAAGGTAGACAGGGAACATCTCAGTGTTCAATAATTTGAGAGGTATTATGTGAACATACCACAGTGTTATTTTTACTTTTTGTTGGAGATTCATTCAACGTCAGTGTCAGACAGTTCAGATCTATGAGACAAAGGCAGAGAGAAAAAGAAAACGTGAAATAAGATGCAATGATACATTTTAAAAAACTTTGGAACATTTGATTGTTAGTATGAAATACTGAGATAATACTAAACCTTCTGTTTCATTGGAGGGAATAGCACTGATCTGAGCGCCTGACATCCTGACTGAGATTCCTTTGTCAACATCTCGGCCACTTAATGTCACCTGGACACACACACACACACACATACACAACACACAAGCGTCAGTACCCTCATGACAGTAATCTAATAAGGAAATAAAGAATCTAAAAAAGCAACTTACCTTTTTGTAATTCATGGAAACAACAGCTCCGCATGCCTCCCCCGAGCTCTTCTGTTTTTGTTTTTCTGTTTTAGAGACAGACATGTTAACAAACAGGTTTGTTCACAGTTACAGGCAGGGATGTGCATACACATGCAAAGCTGTGCACATAAAACACAAATATAAAAAGAAAGCAATTGAAAAAGTTCAAATTATCTACATGTATACCCAATCAATTTACCTCTCACTGATGCTGAGATTTGTTTGAACTCAGGAAACTCCATCTCCAAATGGGTGAGGAACACTTCTTCCACAGGATCCTTTGTCATGCTGGTGAATGTGATCTAATGGAAAACAAGCAATTTTTCAAAATCAAAAGACATTTGAAAAATGTGAATGTGAAATGTTTTTGTCACAAACTTTGGTATATATATATATATATATTGTATATTTGGTATAAAGCTGTTTAGCTCAGCAGAGGATACAGATTGAAGAGTTACACATAAAATATATCACACTACCTTCACAAAGTAGATGGTGAAGTAAACAGGCTGCTGGCCAGTACGGACATAGTAGGATATGACATCAGACACGAAGGGGTCTTTTGGTGTCCCTGGGTTCATCTGTTGCTAGAAAAAAACAGTCATGTAAAATTAGCCTGCTTGCTGGCATGATCTAACCACAAAGTAATTTTGGTCGTATCACGCGAATATAATGAGCATCACTAAAAGGTCAACTGCTTGTAGGTATTAAAAACAGTGCTTTGTAATTTGCCAGCATTTAATAAACAGCCAAACACCTCTTTGTTACCCTGCTGCAAGTTTAAAGTGCTTATATTTTATATATATTTTAAGGTTTTGTGTTTCAATTTGAAAATCTCAACCATTCAAAAAGGCATTTATTTCCATTCTTGTGCCTTGAAAAGAGAATTTTTCGAAGAGAGGTGAGGATGGACGAATTAGAAAAAAACACTGAGAGGAAAAAACAAACATACAAAACATAAGTTTCAGTTTTGCTATACAAATCAGGTTCCATTTAGTCGAGAATGGAGAGGAAATGAAAGAAGGGGAGGACTTAGACAAAGAGCAACTCAGTTTTTTCCATGAAATCTCATAAACAGAAATGACCTCAAGCAATGCGACATAACACAGTATTGTATTGTCTAACAGTTTTAAAAAGTGTTGTCAATCTTTTCTTGGACTGTTACATCATTTTACAAATTATTAAATTCCACATCATTTCTTTTATAAATGTTCCTTTGTATTTTATTTCCTTTTTAAGGCTTATGGTCATGGGTGTCACCTGGCCTGGACATTCATGGTTGTAACTTTGAAGATTTTTTCTTTAGCCCCAATGAAGGGAACAGAGGCAAGACCAATCAGAGAGGGTTTACAGGAAAATACGTGGAAATGGAAATTGGCTGACAGTTCACTGTCAATTCATTACTATGCCAATCGCTAGCTCATGGGTTGAAGCTGAAGCGGTAGACAAACATCCTCTCATGCTGAGCCAGGAAAACAAGGTGTGTAAATGTCTGTATGAGTTCCAACAGAGCACAAGTTATATAGAGCTAACGCCAGCTAAACCGTTAGCAATGATAGCTTAGTTGTGCCTCCCTTCAGCTAGCAACACCAGACTAGCCTAGTCTTGTGTTAGATAGCCAAAAAAAATGATATTTTATGGGTCTGGTAATCCTACAAACAGTGACACCCGAGGCAAGTTTTATCTCCTTTGGCAATATTGTTGTTGTGACATTCATGCCAATAAAGCGAATTTGAATTTGAAATTTAAATGATTCAGATGTGACACAATCACACATCACTGTAGATCAATGTCAGGTGTAATATACAGTAATTGTGTCTCATATCAAGTAGGTCCATCAGTAATAATTGTGTAACCAAATTTTGAAAGTTTACGCAGTCACTAAGAGTAAGTAGCTGTTTTCAGCTCTCATTCATTGTAGGTTTTGAGGATTTTCCATCATGCAGGCCTTGTAATTATGGTAGTATGTATCTGGTATGACATTCTTTTTGGTTTGAGACATTCGAGAGGCTGGAATATTCATGTGCCTTCTCCAATTTTCACATTTTTTAAGCGATGTGTAGCCCTCACTCAAGCCCTCATGCAAGAATGAAAAATGCATGAAAACAGTCTATTTAGAAGTACGTTTTTGATGGAGAAGAATTTGTGCTCAGCCCCTGATGTTTAACAGTCCAGCCAACAACCCCCGCTTCTGGTGTCAACACAGTTGTTGAGATGTCTTTTGAGTTCATCTCACTGTAGCTGTGGTTTCAGTGAAATCAACTTACTTATTTTCCTCGCAGTGAGAGATGTTATGCAACTTCCTGTGTTTCAAGTCATGCACAGAACACTTGCCATGTTGACTAAATGGGATGCGGTAAGGTGATGACATTTTCAGTTTCTGGTATGTACATGTGTTCGTCAAGTAATTAGAATCATAGTGTTCATAGGCTTTATCTAACATAGACCTGCTGTGAAAATGCATTTTCTTTTAGATGTCTTTTGAATCGTGTCATACCATCTTAGCCAGTTTGGGGATCATGCAGCCTAAACTCTTGATGTTACAGTTGTACCACGGATCCACCATGCTCAAGTAGGAACCAAGAGTGCAGGGTTTTCCCTTGGATAGATGGACACTTTCCTAGAAAAAGGGAACATGAAAATTTAACCAAACATACATCACTGTTGCCAAACAAACAGCAGTTTTGTTTGTTTTTTTACCTACAGCATGTTTTGTGTTTTACCATCAAATGAAGACTATTGAGCCTTTTTCTGATGCATTCTGTGCCTGGACTCTGTGTTTGGTATTTGTTCAAAGCAAATCATCATGAAAGTGAGATGTGGGCTATATTAGGCGTGCTTTCCTATTTGCATATGCATTTGAGGGAGGATAGTCAAAATAACAGCAAACATATACATATACATATATATATATATATATATATATATATATATATATATATATATATATATATATATATATATATATATATATATATATATATATATATATATATATATATATATATATATAGTTTGTTCAATAACTCCTATTGCATCATTAATACAAATATGCAATTGTTCTAAGGTGGAGGTGAGTATATTGAGTATTTCTATGCATCGTCACTACAGAATCACTTAAATAAACATACAGTGAAAACAACACTAAGAATATGTCACATGTTGATCTGTCTTATTATCTTTAGAGGTGTGTTGACTTTCACAGGCTGATGGTGTGTTGACAAGAGGAAGTTGCCTTACCCTGACAGGAGAGATAGGAGTAGGAGCCCTGCAAACAGGGATGTAGTAAAACTGGAGGTTGACTTTCATTGTAAGAAAAAGCCTTCGCGCTTCCCTTTTCCTGCAATGGTGAACCAAACCATTCGTGAGAAGAGTAGAGCAGTAGTGCGCACGTATGACAATCCCAGCAGAAAGGTTTTCGATATAAACATGACATTTCCAAGAAGGGAAGTACAACTTCCTAAACTAGACTTAAAAAGAATCTAAAGCAGTGATCTAATAGCTCTCCAGTTCAGTTGAAGTGATCAAATATTGTTGGTGCTTAAATGACACGTTATACAGTATGTTCAATGTGAACAAGCCCACTGTGACAAAAAGCATTTTTCACCTATATCGTTTTCTTGCATCAAAGATGGATGATTTTCTTATCTCTGTACAGTTTACAGTCATCTCAAGGAAAATTATGAAATAATTTGTTACAAAACAGCTCATTGTAATGCTCATTATATTGTATTGTTGAGCTACTGTGTTCACAGGAAAGACCAGCATACATGATAACATGAAGACGTCACTTGCCAGAATATATTATTGTCTACAAAACAACAGCAACAGTACAGTGTAACAGAGGTAAAAATCAAAAGCATCAGTCAAAACTTGCAGAAGCAAACAACTAATGGAGGCAATACAGTATTTTTACAGCTCCGTCGCATACAAAACTTTAACCCTCTAGCTGCTTCCAAATAAACCTGTTGTTTATGTTTGTATCGCTCACCTGAAGAAGTAGTAGGCTTTGGCCAGGCGGCCCAGCACCCTGTCATCCCCCATGACGACTATCCTAGCAGTCAAGTGTCTCTGCTGCTTGGGGAAGGGGCTCTGCATTGCACTGCTTCCTGCCCGCCTCTGCAGAGTCGCCCCTCTTCTTCCTCCCCTCCCTCCACTTCCTCCTCCTCCGAGGCTTGCATGGTCTTCCAGGGTGTCCTGCATCAGCGCCATACTGTCCTTCACAGATGGTTTCATCTTGATGCCTCCACGCCGTGACAGCTTTGACGACTCTTGTTCACTGGGAGAAAAGAGGATCATTTAAAAGTAATATAAGGCTTGCAGACCAAAAGAAATGATGCAAAAGAGCCCATTAAGAACGCTTGATAACATTTTCAAGTTCAGCAAATGACTCGTTCTCTGTGAGGATTGTCAACTGAATCTCCAGTGAATTTTAAATTGATTTACATGGAAAGGAAGGTAATTATTCCAAAAACTTTGGAAAATATCTGGCATTTTGCATCTTTTATTAGAAAGACTGCAGAGTCGCCATTAATTACCATTAACTAACAGATACTAGATTTACCTTTTGCACTGTTCCCATGATGCACTCAGGCTGGCAGCATCCAGAGTTGACACCGGGGATTGATCAGCGGTGGGGGGCAGGTCTCTTTCAATGCCGCTGTCGTTGGACATGACTGAGAAGCGAGTCTTGTCAGATGGCATCAGGTCAGGTGACTCATCCAGCTCAAAGTCCTCCTGCTCCGGGCTGAGGGAGAACTGATCCGACATGGAGCTGGATCGAAACCACTTGGCCAGCTCTCGCCCTGTCAGCACATTAACATGTGGATCAGGAGTCTCACATGGAGTAAGACAAAGCATAGAGACACAACACACACAACACTTTGTCCTTTCAATAACTGTCTCAGCTGAAGTGAATAAACTTTAATTAACCAAGCATTTCACCCTTTGTGAAGTGATAATAAAACTTGGCATCTACATGTGATGCTCTTAAACACTACAAAATATATTATATTTGCTGCAAAGAACAAAATGAGTCAGTGAAGTTAGAGAAATTATCCCAAGTAAAAGTTTTCATCTGTATTTTGGGTACATTTTCCCTTTATTTCAGGTTTCTTCAGTTCAGTTTTCTACAGTTTTAGTCTCATTCAGCTCAGCTGACAGGTAGTAACAACTTCCTCTAGACCCCCCACAATGTGCAGAGCCACTCACAGATATCCAGCTCCTCTGTCCACAAGTGGAAGCTCATCTCTGGGTTGGGGAGAGGGCAGTCATACAGGGGTCCTTTTGACAATGGCTCTGCAATAAACACACATACATACAGAGGAAGAGAGAAAGAGGAAAAGACCAAAACTGTCACAATGACACTCAAAACAAAACAACCCCCCTCACCCCCCCACTTCCTCTCTGTCCATCCCTCAGTCTCCCAGCTGGGATGAGGGGGGGAGCAGGTTCATCAGACATGATAATAGCGGGGAAAAGAGTGTATGTCACGGAAATAGATATCCGGAAAATTAAAAAAAAACAGACAACTGACTGCCACAGAGGAAACCAATAGATAGAAGCAAGGTCACATATTTGATCTCAGCTGAACAGCTGGCGTGTGAAGCACAGAAAACATGTCCATCACCTGCCATGTGTCCTCCAACAGTTCACCAAACACCACTGCACTTGCTTAGCAGCACAGATTACTGATTATGTGTTTCAGCAAAAGTAGAAATAGTGATACAAATGCATTTTTCAATATGCTCTATAGCAGAATAGCTTTGAGTTGCAACATTTTTCAGTAGAGAGCCAAGTTAAACATCATAAGCTAGAGCCAAAGGACTGTTTCCATGTCACCTTAGATTCATCTTTACACTGCATTCATTTTATGACTTAAGTGGTTTTAATTTCATGCAACTAAACAGCACATCACCCTCATGTTTGGTCCACTTAATGCGGATCATTTTGCATGGTCAGAATGCATTTTACGAGTTCATATCAAGATTAACAATAACAGATGACACAGTAACATCCTCGTCTCGTCATTTCTCTTTTTCCATTTGACTCCTGTCTGTTACGTAACCAGATATTACTGTGGTTCATGTGGTTCTCCCCCCTTAACTGATTTTCAGCTAAACCAATAAGTTGACTTATGCCTATAACACACAGCTGCTCTGTGAGCGGCTCACAGATTCTCTGCTTTGCAAACTCAGCTTTGTTGCATTTCCTTTTCAGAGAGCCCCCCACCTGAATCTGTGTCAGTGACAATCTCACTGTACAGCTGCTGAAGACGGCTCCGCAACGTTCCACCGTCCCCCCTGCCGCCCTCCTCCACGCTCTGCTCTAGAGTCGCCAACACTTCCTGAAAGTATGGCTCAACATCATGACCCATGTCCTGTCACAAAACACACAAACACATGTGGGTGAACACACAGGCACACGGGAAGATAAACACACACAGACTATTAATAGCGGAGGGGTGAAGGGTCCCCGGTGTGTGCGTGTATGTCTGCCCTCATGTGTGTCCTGCTGAGGTGTTACTTTAGGACCGGTGCCAGGAGACACTTCCACCATGCAGCACAGACAACAGACACGTTCATTTGGGGAAGGTACTCTTTATTTCTAATCCAGGTGCTGCTATAATATACTGCTATAACCAAAAACAATCAAATGATTGTTAAACAGATTAGATATTAAACAGATTTAGTCTGATAGAGGATCAACATTCAAGTATAAAGTAAACTCACATTCATAAAGACAATCAATTAATGGGTTAATAATTGAAAGAGAAAATAGTAAGTATGCGGAAAAGCCGTCACATTTACTTTGCAAAGCATTGTGAGTCCAAAGTTTGTAGGAGAAGTAGATAGGCGGGGAAAAGCTGCAATCAACAAACATACAAAGCATAATAGCAGTGAAAACGACAACGATAGAGGATACAATACAACGGACAAGAAAGGAAAAAAGACAACTGAAAGGAGAAGGCAAAGCGTGAGCAAAAAGCAAACAGTATTGTACGATTCCACTGACCTTCAGGGCCTGAGCCAGCTTCATGCCGTGGCACTGCTCTGCTCCTAAACCAGCCTGTATGGAGTGTTGGACCACAGTCCGCATGTGATCTAAAGGACTTAGAAATCCACCTGAAGCTGAAGCAGACGCCTCAATATCACCCAACAGGACTTGTGCCAAGGGATCAGTAAAGACCTCTGGGTCAGCCAGGACAAATACCCTGCAGGAATTTACATGAGAGGTTTGAGTAATGACCAGGGAAGGCAGGTTGACTAAAAGAAAATAAAATCAGCCTCCTTAGTAAATCTTCAATTTTCTGAGGCGTCTGTGTGTCTGTGTCTGTACACACAGACATGTGATGCATTATTTAGTTATGACCTACCTCTCCTGAAAGGGATAGTGCTCATTTCTTAGTTTCTGCTCAGCTATGACCATCCTCTGGTACATCAGACCTGTGGATCAGAGTGGCGTTGAATGACAGTATGCAGTGGCAGAATCTCCATTAACTGACGCATGCTTGATGAATGCAAAATGTATTTAATACACTGACGTGGGGGGACAAAGAAACATCATAAAAACCATAATATGTTTTTCCATTGTATGATGTTCCTTGCTGCAGGACTGTGGAGGGCTGAGTCAAAGAAGAAATGCGCCCACCTTGTCTGACTGGCTACTGAGCTCAGCAGTATGAGCTGCTTCCAGTCACATCTCTCTGGCTGCATTTTTTTTTCTTCTTTCATTGTTGTCGGTTTGGTTTAATTTAGCTTTTATCTTTAATCTTTTTGTTTGGTAAAAATAAATCTTTATAATCAGGAAGCATATTCGCTCTCTCTTTTTGCCGTTCTTTGAACTGAGTTAGAACACAAAGGACATAATTGCACTGTCAACAGTATGTGTAATAGATAATTCATGTTTTGGTTCACCTGTCTTCATGGGAAATGACGGTATACAATCACATCATCATAACAACACATCATTGTCATAGAGTCACATATCAGCTGGTGGTTGAACTAACGCTAGGCTTCAGTTTTCATTGTTGCTGGGGAGTAAAGACGGCCTGATACTGAGGCTTGTCAGGTCATAAAACATGTGTGCATGTTTTATAGAACACTATATAATTCATCTCTAAACAATTACAGGCTTTAAATGCTGAGTGTGCTGTACGACGCTGATTTAGCTCCTTAATCTGTGAGTTCTGAAGTCAGTGAACCCGGATAGAAATGAACCGATCACCTCTAGTTTTAAACTACAGCAAGAGTTGAATAATACCTGGAATGAAGCGTTCAGTTTTGATCTGTCTGGTGTAGCTGAGGCCTACGGTGCAGTACGGATGAGGGAAAGTCAGGAGTCTCTTGCAAAAGTCATAAACCCGCTTGTACAGTTCATCAGGAATGTAGGCTGTCTGGAATTTGAAAAAAACACACACAAGTAGAGGTTACAACTAATGCTGGTAAGGAAAACAATTTACCGATTTCCTTTTACGGTTAGCGAACGGTAATTATTGTTGCTAAAATATGA
Organism: Thunnus thynnus; assembly: GCF_963924715.1. Lineage (NCBI taxonomy): Eukaryota > Metazoa > Chordata > Actinopteri > Scombriformes > Scombridae > Thunnus > Thunnus thynnus. The sequence continues at coordinate 2,598,581 of NC_089519.1, read as the reverse complement.
GGAAAAACTACATGTGCTTAAACATCGTAATTTCAAGGAACCACTTCCTTGTTCATATTTGTTCCTGGAGTGATAACAAACACGTTCTCCTGTTTGATACTGTTTCAAGTAGCACTGATGGAAAGTCCAACATTTCACGCCTTTTAAGCAATGCATACATCATTTTCTGACATACTGACTCAAGAATATTTTTGATCAATAACGCAACGTGTCAGTCTGGTGGATATATAGATTTATCTTCCAACCAATCGGGATAACTATACATATTCAATGACATAGATTGCTTGTAAGAGAGTAACAGGACAGACAGATGAACTTCCCAGTACGGTTCTGTAGTGTAAATCAGTGTATAGAAGTAAGAATGAACTAATGTGAGGCAGCTTTTTCACAACAATGTGGCGAGAACACCGTACCTGAATGATGGCGTACATGAGTGTGTGGAGCAGAGGGATGATGTATTTGCGAGAGTCCCATCTCTCAGCCTGCGGAGAAAACGCACATTATAGACTGAGGACTGTACACTGCCAGAGTCAATCAATCCATTAATCCATAATCCATAATCAACATAAAATGAAACATAATGTCATAATGTCAACAGGACTAGGTCACGTACCTTCTCCAGCTCCTTTATCAGCACCCACACCAGAGATAAGCTGTTGGCAGGATTGTTTTGAACCTTTTTATGAAGCGTCCATCTCAGCATGCCTGCACACAGACACAGACACATTCACACACACATGAGCCATTAACAGATGCACAATTTCCACAGCACTGAACACAAACTTGCTAAATGTGTCACTCTTTTCTCCATGACACTGCTAATTCAATATATATCTGATGACTAACAACCGAACAGCCCTCATACTGCTGACATGGCTAAATATTCCACTATGACAGTGACACTAGAAATCTGGCTTCATTAAATATCTGTCTAGGGTGGAAAAGTTTACGAGAAGGATTCAGATTGAGTTTTGGATTACTGTCAGAAAAATACAAAAAACAGGAGAACAACTGAGTTTCCTCTGAAAAACCACCATGACTATTCAACCACTGTAATTTGAATACATTATCTACATGGTCACTTTCTGAAAACTCTTAACCACAAGTTAAGTGATATAAAGAGATGATGTTGTTTGTGACTTATGTGTGATACAATAGCAAAGACAGATAGAACTGCCTTCATATCTGGTGGTGACATGTTCTGGTGTAGTAGATCATATTTTTACCTTTGTTGAGACAGTCTGGAGCCACTTTGTGGTCCGTTTCTTTGGGCAGCACAGCCTGGATGCTGCGGTACAGTTCTGGCTCTGGAACTGTGGGGGAGCAGCCGGCTGAAAATAAAGTCGAGAGTTTAGGCGTTAAAGTATAATATGAGAAGGTTTTGCTTTGAGTTGAACACAGCGTGAAATCTTCTTGAAATACTGTGAGACTTGATGCGTTCTTTTTCTACTAGGGATGTAACTGTATATATTTGCGTCACTGAGTACAGTGTGTGTTACCTGTTGGCTCCATGCTGCACAGACTGCTTGAGTTATCCCAGGGGGCCTTGTTGGTCATGTCTCACACGCATTGTGGGTCTATTAACTGTAATCAAGAAGAAGACATAGACAGGAAGTGTCACTCATGTTCTGTCAGATGGGCAGTCTCTGACTTTTGGCTTCTGACAGTGAATGTGGTTAAATGGTGTGAAATTAAACATATATGTTCGATAGAACTATTATAAAAATCTATTTCTGTGTTCACAGGAAGGCTGACTAGAATATCATAAATATGTCTCTCCTCTCGATGTTTCTCTTTTGATATTGATGTGTGAAATATGGCACCTCTAGTTTAAACCTGTGTAGTTACTGCTGAGGGACAAAACCGAAAGCTCCGTGTCTAAAGTCCCTTCCACACACCCCCACCCCCACAAACACCTATACACACCTACCAGCATGTACTCATGTTTAGCAGGTGACAAAAGGTGCCCAACAGTGGTAAAGACCATTTCTATAAATGACTTTGACTCTTTTCAACCCTCACTATCGCAGGTCCCACACAGGCTTGTGAGTCACCTCTTACACCTCCACAATATAAATTTATAGTGGAAATTGGCCAAAGGAACCTGAGCGCAAATTGCCCTCATGGCATGCGCTCTTTCAGATCCTTTACCATCCGATAGATAGAGCCGACAAATTAAATGTAAGACCGTCAAAACCACAACAAACATTAATCGCTAACTGCCGAGGGAAATGCAGTTTCCTGTCACAATTTATAAATACCTCACTTCTTATATACACAGAGAGAAGTAGATGAGATTATTTCGTTGCTTCGGCCCTTCTTGGATGAATTCTTAAAAAGCTCCACTCCGCTCTACTCTAAACATACTGAACATGAATCAGAGAGCTCATGAAGTTGATCATCATCATAAGAGCCCAGAGTTACAGAAACAAATCATATCCGAAACAGCTTGAAACCTATTTGCTTCATGGAACTGATTAATTAACTTCTTATCCACTAGTTAAAATAAATCAGCGTGTCTGAACATACAGCTGTAAACACCACACGAGGCAAAAAGTAGAGAAAACATTACATAAACTTACCCTGCTCTGTACAGACGCGGACCGAACAGTCCTGCATGTATCTGACATCCACACACCGCACTCTCAGTAGCAAAACTAACCAGTGTGTAACAGAGGGGGAGAGAGAGAGAGAGAGAGAGAGAGAGAGAGAGAGAGAGAGAGAGTGTGTCACAGGCGAGCGAGGGCGACAATTCATTGGTGGGTGCATTTCCTCTTGTGTGAGGGCATGAGTGAGGTAGTGACAGGGGATGAGAGCGCTGTGTGTGTGTGTGTGTGTGTGTGTGTGTGTGTGTATGTGTGTGTGTCGGTGCCAGCGGCGTGGAAGGGGGGAGGTGGGGAGAAGAAAAAAGGGGGGAGAGAGTGTTCGTGTGTGCAGGTGTCGGAGTGAGAGTCATAACCTGTTTGAGTGTTTAGTTGGCTCAAAGCTGAATGGTGGATTTGTTTCCGTTTTCTGACTCACGACTGATTTCTTTGCTTTTCTAAACTTTTGCTCGTGGCATTCTGCTCTCTCTCGTGTTCTCGCTCTCCCTATTCCTCACTCTCTGACACACACACACACACACACACACACACACACACACACACACACACACACACACACACACACACACACACACATCAGGGGTCATTCCACAGGCCGTATGTGTACAATGAAAGGATTTAGTGCGATGGATTTAGCCTTGATCCCTCTAAGAAAAGCAGCACGTTCAAAAACAGTGAGTTAACAGCGCTGCCTCAGCAGCTGAACGCTGCCTGTTTGACCACAAGTTTCCGGCTGCCTCTTGTGTATTCAGTCCCTGTCTCTCCGTCTCTCATTATCTCTCCCTGTTTACACCTTTTGTCAACTAACTGGTGCCCATTACGTAATATACATGACTCAAAAGATTTTGAGTCAATTTATTTTTCCTGTCACTGTCTTTCTCTTTCACACATACACGGACAGAAATGAAAACATACTGGACTCTGCGCACACACACACACATGCACACGAAAGCCAAAACGTTCATGTGCATGCCTGCATGTCTCACCGCCGCCACACAGAGACACAAATTCTGTTTTTACCTTTGCTAATAGAAACTATTAGTGCAGCGTAGGTTCTGACACACACGCAGCACTTCCTCTCTGTCAGAATGAGTGGGCGGGCGACACTATATTTAGAAAGACAGAGCGAGAGAGAGAGAGACAGTGTGAGAGAGAGACAGAGAGTCAAAAAAAGGCTTAAAAATAGATGCACCATATCATTCACTGCCTTTCCAAATAACTAGGTTGGAAAACCCATAGTCTGCAGAAAGTTCGCTGAACCCGTCAAAACAAAGACAGCATCATCATAGCTTTTTGATTGTATATTATGCTTATATTAAACAAATGATTTAAATAAAAGACTTTTTTTTGTGGTTGCACACTGAATAGAGAATTTGATGTCTTATGCATGATTTCATAGCAACTTTCCAGGACGTAACCCCGTCTTTACTGATGTTGTCTTCACTGGAATTGGAGATGTTAATATTTAAATTTGTCTTTATGCAAAATGACACAGTTTTATATTCGAGGATGGATTCACAAGTTTTCAAGTCTCTCTTAAAATGACAGTCAGGAGCCCAAATGAACAGTGCAATGGGTTTTTCTTGCTATAATCATTCCTCCTGTTCATACTGGCCATTAGAAGATCCCTTCATTATGCACTGACATTGTAAGTGATGGGGGCCAAAATCCTCAAGTTTATTTAAAGTCAATATGAAGCTTCAGATGTTCAAATGAGTCAAATCATGTAGATACCTGTCAATGTTACGCTCTTTTTAGAGCCGATTCCCTATTTTTGTTCCCTCGAAATTCCTAATTCCCTCTTTCAACAGGGAAACACTGACCGAGGAAACACAAAGAGGGAATTTGATGCTAAAAAGACTGTAAGACCCTCATGTAGGCTAATCTTCAGATAAACTTATAAATGCATTTTTGCACTGTGGATTTTGGCTCCCATCACTTACTGTGCATTGAAAGCACACGAAGGGGATCTTTTAATACTAACTCAGATTTTCCAGCAATGTCCTCCCGTCATTTTTATAAACAACACATGCACAGGAACGGTCAGGTATAGACTGCAAAATCCCTGAGATGTTTTTAGTTACTGCGAGTCGTTCCTTCCTGCCACAGGTGCCAATAACATCATCCAAATGACCCACATCACTGCTAACAAACAGAGCACAAGCAGAAAAGCTATTACAGGTACCAAGGCCACATGCCAATGAAACAAACTTCCGCTGCAACTGTTGACTATTTACGGTTGATGTGAATCAGTTCCTGATCTTAGTTTCAGCTGCCGTACACATCCATCTACACCTTCCCCATGTGGGCAGCCGCCACCACGCATGGCAGTGGTCAGCCAAACAAATCTCAAACAATGCGGCCAAATAGAAAACAGGAGTGCTCATTTCCGTTCAGGCATACTGCAGATATCTCAGAAAACAGGAAGGACCTGACAGCGATGTGTGGAAGTGCGTTCATAGAGCAAAACAGAGGTGGTGCTCAGGGTGCTGCAGCAGGGGTGGGCTTGTATGTGTGCTTTTGCTTGATTGGAAATCCCCCAACCTAGGATAGCATGGGCTAAATCAAGACAGATAGGCCATATCGTCTTTCACATACAGAGCTGGACATAGAGTGCGGAAAGCACCAGCAGCATTTATCCCCTATAGGCTACATATAGCTGACAATACAAGTACAGGTACAGAGTGGCGGCATTTGAATTTCCTGGAGGGGAAATTCATGTCTGGAAGGGACCTGTGTGCATGATGTGTTTAATGATCTGATGGTAAAAGTAGCATCATACCTTTAAGTTTTTCTTCTCTCTCAAGAAGATATCAAATACGCTTGATACAGATCAGTTGTCATCTGTACAGCATGTCATCTTGCTGTACAGATGACAGTACGCTCTTCATTTTTGATTATTATCGGAAACAATATAACCAAAACAGCTAAGACAACTCAATGTTGTGGCATGCATGTGTGACACATGCAAAAGTTGCACAGAAACCCCTAAAACAGACAAATTTTAATTTAGTGTGAGCAACGGGGGATATCAATCAAAGTGATTTCCTGCATCAACATGCCGGACAATGTGAGGAAGTCCTCTTGGACTGGTGGATGAGTGTGTGTTTGTGCACGCTTTTACGCATGCATGCGTGTGTGTGTGTGTGTGTGTGTGTAAACCTGCCTGGTCTGACTGACCAGGGATTATTTCCTCCCCAGGCCCTGCAAACGTCACACTAATGACCAAAATATGCAACAAAAAAGGTGAGTATGTCACAAAAAAAAACCTCAATGAGAGTTGCTGACTGGGGGAGTTAGTATAAATACGGCATCCAATCACAAGGTGAAGATTTATGCTGCTGCTGGGGGCAGTGTGCTAAATCCATCAGGCCAGAGGAAGAGGGATAGGAAGAGGTAGCAATACAAAGGGGGTTTCCCGAGGTGTGTGTGTGTCGTGTGGGACCTCTTGTGGGGTCTGTGATGGTGTGAACTGGGTCGATTGGTCCATCAGGGGTCAGTTAAGGATGTGGCATTTAGGAAGGAATAGGCAGCCTGCGATTGTCAGGAAGTTTTGCACAAATACTATGTTAAAACAAAAATGCAGATGCAAGCTGATAGGCACACATATGCACACACACATACACACAGTGCATAATGGTAAATGTCATACTGCAGACACACACGCTACAGTCCATCGAAGACATGAGCAGTGAGTTTCTACAATCTGAAACTCTCAACAGTAGTTTTCATTCCAATGTACAACGTTTGCACCAATTTCCAACAGTTTTCTGCTTTCCTTGAGCGCAGCACTTGTGTGTGTGGGCCTTTATTGCAGAGATTTTCCCGTCAGTGTTTTGGAATAGTGATTAGATTCATTCTTTATGCATGAAATACTTCTAAATCCCTTCTTATTGAGGATAAAAACAGCTCTGAACAAAGAGAGTATTGTTACCATAGATACAGCTGTGGCCTCAGGCAGAAGGCCTGTGGATAACCAGAGAGCTGTGGGGAACATTGAGTATGAATGATTTATGCTTTTCACTCAAACTCTTAATGAGACACAAGATATTTTTGTTATACAGATGTTATTTAGTCATCGACTGCAGTTCTGACTGACTTTGGCTTAAAAGACCTTGTTTTTTTGGGCCACTTGGGAAAGAAGTGATGATGAATTTCCATTTTTTTTTTTTTTTGCCTTAAAACTATTTACAGACTTCCTCTTGGACTTTTCAAAACATCGCTGTTAAGTGTACCTGTTCAAGTGCAATATTTAAGCCACATACAGTGAGTCTTTATATAAATAGTTAATAACCCTGCTTCAGTAATGGACAAAGTATGAGACATTCTGTAACCACATATTCTGAATATTCTGCAACTGACGTGTGTGGAAAAACAAACATGCTGAGGAAAAAAGTCAAAAGTGTGCAGACAAATGTGAGGAGTCCTGTGGATTGTCCGTCTCACCATCCGGCAGACCTTATTTAGCAACTGTGGGCATAATGAGGAAACGCAATAACATAGTGGTAAAATTTCACAGAAGGTCACTGAGTGTAAGTGATCTATCTGCTACAAGCACAGGATGTACTAAATGCGTCACATCGACATGATCAGCAACGCAAATAGACACACACTTGGCGTGAAACAGCCTCAGCCACGATGGAGACTGCTTTCCAAGGAGCCCACAGGTACACAACCGTGCCAAGAAGTGTCGCCATTTGTTTTCTCATTCCTCACAGTGCAAACACAAGGGTGGTGTCTCAATGTGAAGAGAGTCTGCGGCTGTCTGCATCTTGGCAGCGTGTGGGATAAAGAGTGTTTTGCAATAACTTTGGGAAAGGCTGTCATTTACTGGAAAACCTCGGGTCAGCTTGTCTGGGAATACTTGCCAGTTGCAAGTTCCTCAACCGACTGTGCTGTTGTCAGAAATATCAAGTGACACATGAGTGCATGACTGTAAACATGAAGGGTTTTGCCGAGCACTTTGTTTATAAGGCATTATGTCAAGTGACTAAGAGATAGCTTGAATTTATCAGGTCATCTGACTTAATTGAAATTGTTAACTGAGGCATACACATCTTGTGTCAACACAGCCTTAAGACATGGAGGCATCTATTTGATCTAACTGCACTAGACTACTGTCCTTCTCAAGCCCTAGAGGGGAAAAAGGAGGACAAATGGATTTATTGAGTTGTTTTTCCTCTGTAGCAGGAGAAACTACTGTCAGTCGTATTTGGAGCATGTCATAAGTCAGCTCAGTTTGTTTACTGATTTCACAATTAAAAATAAATTAATTGCAGAGTCTAGTCGGAGTTCCTGTTTAGGTTGGTAAGGGAAACCAGTTTTCAAACAGAAACCACCATAAGTGCCTCCGCTCATCTCTTCCAAACCGCCTCTGGAACATCAGCATTCCTTCCAAAGGCCAAATACTTCCTTATAGCCCGCAAGTGTAATGCTCTGTGTGTCTGACCCACTGACATCACTGGCCTCATGTGGGCTCACTTTTTGATCAACTGATTAACAACACCACTACGAAATGGGTCCAAATGTTGCTTTTAAGTGAATGAGAGGACTGAGAGGTCTTTGTATAGAAAGGTCACAGCGATGACACATGATGTTGACCTTTATGGTGCGCAGTGGCACAATAAATCACACCCCATCCATCCAGCTGTCAGAATATGGGTCTAATTTTAACAGAACATGAAAGGATGATGAACTCTGGCCTCGTCCTCCACACTGATTAAAAATATCACAGATCTGACCGCAGACCTACATAAAGGAAACTGTCAACTTAAAAACATTCACTTCAGCACCACCCCTTTAACCTACTGGTGATACCACATAACCATAACCGTCCATGGTTTGATTCCAGTCCGGGACCTTTGTTGCATGTCATCACTATTCTCTCCACCCATGTTTCCTGTTACTGTCTGTCAGCACTTTCAGCTGTCAAATAAAGGAACAAATGACAAATGAAAAGCTTTAAAAATACAACAACAACATTCACTTCAGTGTGATTAAGGATTAGGATTCAGTTGGTATGTTTTTTGGGAAACTTTTGTCTTCGTTGGCATTTAAACACGTTACACTGACTTAAAGCTGCAATGATTAGTAGATTAATTGATAAGTTGATCGACAGAAAATTCATTGCCAACTATTTTTTAATTAAAAAAAAAATCTCTGATTCCAACTTCTCAAATGTGAATATTTCCTGCTCTCTGAAGTCCCCTTTGATTGTAAACTGAACGTCATTGGCTTGTGGACTGTTGGCCAGGACAAAAGAAGACATTTGAGCACGTAACCTCGGGCTTTGCGAAACAGTGACCGACATTTCTCACCATTTTCTGACATTTTATGTCTAATGACTTATCAATTAATCGAGAAAATAACAGTCACATTAATCAATAATGAAAATAGTGGAAGTTGCAACACCAACTGACCTGGTACTTAGAAGTGAATGATTAAAAAACCGGTACACCATCATTCTGATGTCATGATACTATGAATTGACAACCACCAGGACTAGTATTGCAGAAGTTGCTTAAGATACATACATCAGAAGACTGTTAGATCCTAATCTAAAGGAAACTAATGCAGATGAGAGGATACCAACTTCTCGCTAACTATTAATATTCTACAGTAGCTAATAACTTGGTTTCCATGAATGTTGGCTATTTTCATGTCTTGGTGGTTCACTTTTTCATGTGTTACTGCTCTTGAGTACAATTGCAGAACAGAGTTCGATTCAACCGGACTAACCAACACAGATTTGAAACACTGTAGTGCCCCACATTCAGATCATTTGGCTCCAGATAGGCCGTTGTTTATTGATGAAAAAAATCTTGATACATGTGTGTTGTTTTTCACCATTACGTTAATGCAGAGGTTGTGCGGTTAAGCTGATGTTTCATGTCAGGTGTGACTGGTGTGACTGTGTCCTATGATGTACTTATTCCAGTCATTGCCTCACCACAACAGATATCCAAAACATGTTTTTTTGGCTGCATTATCTCATCGTAGGTGTTTGTATCATCACAGGAATCGTGGCTGTGTGGTTTTACTCTGCAATCATAAGATAGTTGGATATGGTGATGACATTGTGTAAAGGTGAGTTTAAAATCACAATGGAGATCACACTCATCTCCACATGGACTTTTTCCTCCTCATGTGAATTAAGAAACTAGATTACCAGCATTTATCTAATAACCTACATATTTTCTGTCACTAGGTCACTGTTTTCTCGTCTCTGACTGCATGACCTCACCCGATGGCTGACATCACCGGCCTGAATTTGATCAAGATTGGTCTGATGGTTTTTAACTGGGCGTTGTGTAAAAGAAGTGGAGGGTGTGGACCTCTTTGTTTAGTCAACATATGAGATTTACAGGGCCTATAAAGATTTAATGTGAGCCTTATTGCTAAGGAAATGGCCTGTAAATGATCACTGGCTTACTTTATGAATGAAAACATAATTTACAAGTGGGCTGATATAATATACTAACATATAAAGTTATATATAAGTATAACTAATATAATAACACAAAAATACACACAGACACACAGACTGGAGCCACCTTGCATCCCCTTAACCACAAAGTGGTACCAGGAAGCTCTGATCTAAAACAAGGAAGCCGGAGGAAATACAGCTGTGCTTTTAGACCCCAACAGACACAACAGAGAGCTTGGGCTTCAATAGGATCAGGCACTGTTATCAAACCCTTGTTATTATCTCAGGAGGGGCAAAAAATAAACCGCCGTCCCTCGTGTCTTCCCGTGTCATAGGGCATGATGTGTGGACGTTTGTTTATAGCTTCACTTCCATATAAAGGAGCTCATTCACAAAAAAGAGAGGCTTCTTCAGAGGAGCCCGCTGACAAGTACAGCACATTAGCACAGGAATGACCGGTGAGCAATATCAGTCAGATGCTGACTGATAACAAACCGCTGCCATATATCTTATCTACTTGGTACAGTTAGCTACTGACTGATCAGATAATATGGGTCATCAATGCAGAACGTAAACATCATTAAGATAACCATAAACAACAGCAAAAAACATCCCTCAAATATAAACAGGTAGGGAAGGGACAAACAGCAGACAAGATAGATATAAACAGTATAAGACTTAAGCTCAAATATCCACGCACAGTTTTATGTAAAACGAAAATAAATGTAACGCTAACTAGTTATATCTATATGCACGCGGAACCATTAAGCGAACACGAATTTCATCACCTGCAGTATTAGCTTGCTATAGTTAACAGTATTCGACGTTAACTTTTCTGCGAGTAAGCAGACAGTGAACTATAGAGTACAGATGTAAAAAAATAAAAATATTTCTTTATAATTGGGAAAACTTGCCTGCAATTAAGTTGTACAGACTACTCCATCCGCCAACTGTCGCATCCCTGTCGGTGACACTTTACTCGGCTCCCGTCAACGGTCCGACAGTGAAGCTGCTCTTTTGACCACGCCCACTGATGCAGCCGACCAATAGCGTTTCATTAAACGCGTCACTACGATGATAACCAATCAGGTATTTTACAAAGTTTATAAAGAATGAAATAGATAGATAGATAGATAGATAGATAGATAGATAGATAGATGGATAGATAGATAGATAGATAGATAGATAGATAGATAGATTGATTGATTGCCTAGTAAAGTAGCATTGCAGTTATCCTTCAATACTTTCCTCATATATTACTAATATGAGGAAAGTATTGCTTGTTGATTCCTGTGCTCTGGTGGAAGTATTCAGATCCCTTTAATTTAAGGAATCAGTGCCCTAATGTAAAACCTTGCCAAAGTGAAAGTATAAAAGTATTACTGTATCAATGAAATCTATCAAAAGTAAAAGTACTGTTGCTCTTCTGTCTTACAAGTATTCATCAGCTGCATCATCAGCCTACTAATGCAGATAGCACACCTTTTATTTATTAAATGTTGTTTCCTGACTCATCCACCTGCTCAAAAACGGTGTCAGCATATATCAGTATCAATATAAATATCAGTGAATCTCATAGTTTGTAAAAGTACTCCTCTGGCAGAAACAATGGACCCTGTGAGAGTAATATAGCCTTATCTATTGTATTACTGGATTGGACTGATGCAATGATGTGTAATTTTAATGTTGATGTTTTAGCTGGTTGAGATTATCCTAATTTATGTATGTAAAATCTTTATCTGCAAAGCAGCAGATGAATGCAGTAGAATGATGTACAATATTTCTTGCCCCTAATGTGTAGAAAAATAAGAGTATAATACAGTGTAAAATGAAAATACTCACCTGAGATAAAAGTCCCTCAAAGTACAGTGCTTGTATGTATTCATTTACATTGCACCACTGAATATATTCTGAAACCTGCTGTATATGTATATAACAGATTGGTAATATATACAAGAACTGAATGAAGGCATATATCAAGATGAAATTTAATCTTGTAGAAACATATTTTAATGAATATTGAATTTGAGATGTATCCATTGTGTAGATGATTGACATACAATTATAAATTGAATATTGCGTTTGCAATATTTCCACCAGAGAAGGCATGTAGGGAGAGAGCAGTGATAAAGTACCTTAATTTTCCTATAATTCATTCATTCAGATATTCAAGTGCTTCTATTCCATATTAGTTTATATGCAGTCCTATTTCAGTCTCAGTCAGGTGATCAGGATATTTTCCCTTTACATTAACAAAACAAAAACACATCTTTTAAAAATGTCATTGTTACAGTATGCATACAGTATAAAGCTCACAGTATGCGAAGTGCAGTGAATCAGGGAGATGTGCATTTGAATGTATTTGTAGCACCAAAATAGCAACTTTTAAAAAAGTAAAAATATTGTTTACACATTGAGCTACATTATAGTCATTACAAAAATATCACAAACTCTAGATTGTTAAAGTAATCTTTACTTCAACTGAAGTCAAATTGAATATCAATAGAGCCCCCTGCTGCTCATATTTATAATTTCAGTTAAAACAGTGGCTTCATTATAACTCCTTAGGAGAAACGTTATCACTAAAAGCCCATTCATAACAGACACACAACAAGTTATATTATGCAATACAATATTTCATAAACATAGTATTTACAAATTGTATCCATAGTGTCCATAGTCTGATGATCTCTCCTAATGGAGCCATTACATAGTCCAGTCTGTCCTGAGGTCCTCCATGTTCATGTAGAGAAAGAGTTCTGAAATTTTAACATCCCATCTCTCTGCTTATTACAACATATTTGTCTTGCCAGTTTGGATGCCATCCCGCCTGAGCCTCTGCAGATTCACCCTGTGTGACTAGTTTACATTCTGCTGTTATTGTGGGTAAGGTCACTTCTCTGCCAAGAGGAAAAGAAGAACTGAAACCTGAAGAATGAAACTTTAACAGTTGCCTACACAGCAGTGAATAAATGCTTTGTGCAGAGAAAGCTGAACTCAGCATCATTAGAGCTACTGTATCTCCAGTCATCTTTGTTTCTTGGGTCCTTTGGTATGTGTCAACGATCACAGGCCAGCCCGGTCTGCAGTTTCCTGATCACCTTTCCTGCTTAAGTCCTTCTGTTTTCCAACAGTTGTGTGCCACTGACATGTGAGCCCATCAACATGTGAACTTAACCACGGCAGCTTCAAAGCACCAGGCAGAAATGAAAAAAACACGTCCTGTGTACATTTCCACTGCGGTCAGTCATTCAGTCATTCAGAGCATATGAAGCTCGTACAACATGCACAGTCTTTCCTTTCAAACCACCCGAACCAGAGGCCAGCAGTCTCAGGGAAGAGCCCCACTGAAAGTGACTATGGGCAGGCAGAGAAGGGAGCAGAAGGTCGGGTTGAGAGGCTGGATTTGGGCCGAGACCCGGGCTTTTTTTAGCTTCCAGTCAGAGGTGCTGTCAGATTTAGAGCATACTGATATTTCACACCTATAAAGGTCAGAGAGAGACACATAAGTTAATTTGATAACACTTGAGAAAGTTGTGAGTGGATGATATTAATATGTGTTTTTTTTTTTCTATTCTTGTATGTTCCCTGAGAAGAGACTGAGTTGTAACTTCTGACATGAGAGACTCCCGAAATATAATGTTAAGAAAGTATGCAAGTCTGTTTAGAGGAGCTACCACCACTTGACAGAACAATTCGTTTTATTGGAATAATTAAATAGTTGGTGGTAAACCACAGCTTTTCCAGACACTGTGTATGTGCGTGTGTTGTGTGTCTTTACTCCATACCTCGTGACACTTTGCAGTATTTTTTTCTCATCTTGGTCCAGACATACAGCAAAGGTTGTGTTTCCAGCACCGCTGACTTGCACTTTGTCCACCTTCACCTCTGTCACGCTCAGCTGCTATAAATTGAAGAATCACAGCAAAAGTAAATGCCTGATGGTGAGATATTCCTTCAAACTGTGCTGATACACATATTTGAGTATTTGCATTTAATTTGATATGATATTCATTGCTTTTGCAGCTTGTTTGGGTTACTTTTTGTTTTGTTTATGAAGTTCTTCTTTTTGACTCTTGAGTTATAAAGAGAGCCTTGAGCTGAAAATTAACAACTTAAATAGGTTAACATTTTGCTGAGTTGTGTTATGACTTTAACAAATCGACGCTCCAAATCTAAATGAGGTTAAGAGATTAAGCTAATGTTGCAATAATATTATTGCCAAAACACAAACAAGCAAAACAGATGCGAGTCCTGCCTGTGTTGTGGCTTTTTGTTCTATCACTTTGTCAGTTTAAAAAACTTTCTATCACAGCATACGTGAGCTGAGTATGAGACGCCTCAGTAAAGCTGAGTATGAGACGCTGACAAGAATGTTTTGAGGTCTCTGTCTTCAAATAGAGATGTTGTTTGTGAAAGTGTGCTGCAGCGGAGCTTTTTTTATAACCCGCAAACCACCGAGATAGACTGATATCACATCAGGCTCACCTGGTTGTAGCCCTTCTTGCTTTTACCGTTCTGTCTCTTCAGGACCTCAGTCATCGTGAGCTGCAGGCACTCCATCTTTGAGTCTGACAGAGATTGTTTTAGTTTAAGTATGAGTACACATACACATCTGACAGTAATTGCTTCATCATCATCTAATGCAGGTATAACAAGGAAAATATCAAGGAATTTGTATTTAACATTAGCTGGATCAACCATAGAACTTTGATGTTATAAGTTTAGTGAATAATTTATATTTAAAACAATCAAATTTCAGTCTATGTGAAAACATTGACTCACTAATGAAAACTGTAATTAAGCATAATTATTGTTTATAGTGGGATATGAAAGGTGAGTTACACCTGCCAGTCAATGTGTATTCAAAGTCGAGCACTACTTGAAACATGTCAGTGACTCAGCCACGTATTATAATGACCAAAAGCAGTAGCATACCTAGTTCCTCAGGATTCTTACACGCTTTGGTTAAGTTTATTGAAGTACAGATTTTGCTTTCTTTTTTCCTCTGGCTTCTCCCACTAATCACCACCTGAAAGAGAGGAGCAGGGAGGATAAGTTTACTGCTGTTGCTATTTTGGAAAAACGATAAAATATTGGAAAATGAGAAAAAAAAAAAAAACACAATTATTATAATTGCAGCCTAACTAGTATGTATCTAATGACAGATAGATAATAGATTTAGGTGTATTGTAACATCAGTAAACAGTGACATCATACCAGTCTGGCAGGTTTATATTGCTTTATACCACATGAAGCACAGAGACAAAAGTTATATCTTTGTCAGGACAGAGCACATGCTCGTTGCTTTGTTTTTGCCTGACTTTGTATTTTGTCAAAAAATTTTGATGTGTCATTTCCTTTGAGTGGAGAAGTGAACTTGACTGAGAACCAATCGAATCTCAGAGAATTTACTGTTTCCAAAAAGGTTGATGGGACACTTTTTGCCATTAAGATGGTGTATTTATGAATACAATTGTTTTTAAGTACATCTTCAAGACACACATTTCGATAGTGAACAGAATCAAACACCATCTCACCCTGTTGTATACCACATCCAACATTAACGGCACTGCTTCTCTGTCACCGTCGATACCAAAGCGTTTACTGGCAGCACCTATACAATGAGAAAAAGACACACATATTCACATAAGTGATCCATGTGAGAGTAGTGGTACGGTAAGACAATTCAGAATAGAGATACAATACTGTTATAAATCGCAACAAAATTTGAATTTACTACCAGGAGAAAAAAAACAAAAACACTGGCACTTAAGTTTGGTGACACATTTTTATGGATAGCAGCCAGTGAATAAACTGGATAATCTTTGTGTGGAGAACATTATGAGTAATGGAATGAAGTAAAGTCATTTCCACATTAACAACCGGGGTTGTTCATGTACATGAGGTGTACACAGCCGTCCCTGAAGTTTTACTTCTCCAAGGAAATTAAAAATCAGAAGTGCGATGATGGTGATGACAAGTGAAACCAGAAAAGTAGAAGTAAAGTGAATCATGATATAGAAATAGCAGATGTTCCTCAACCATAAATTTAGTGCAGTCTCAACCTCATAATAACCGATGATGCATTTTACTGCATGGAAATTAGGGAGAATTCTATTTATTGTGGCACAGTTGCTAGGATATGGCATGTGTTTGGCATGTGTGTGCATCATACTCACCCATGGCCTTGATGGCTCGTGTTCCTGCGGTGTGACCCAACTCTAGGGAGTGGACGAACACCTCGGTCCTCCTCTCTCCACAAGCTAACGTCAACTACAAAACAAAGATCCCCAGTCACTCACTTTTTTTGGAACAGATTTTTATTAGTTATTACTAAGAGTGCATCAGGGGTCCTATTTCTGTTCACAAGGGTGCCAAGGTTTGGATACCAGGCCTTACATGTCTTTAAAATGAGTCCCTGGCAGAAAATAGGATGAATATAGTGTATTATAGTTGTGTGTGTGTGTGTCTTTTGTTTCAAAGAGTGTCTGACCTCAGCCTGATAGAGCTGGATCAGAGCTGGCCGGGCAGCGTTACGGCAGTAATACAGGACCAAGTCAGCCAGGATGGGTAGACGGTGCTCATATGAACCATCATATGAGTCTGACTCCGTCTTTGAGGTTTGCTGCAGAACAACAAAATGTAACACTTAATACAATATAGAGCAGAATGAAAATGCAAAAGGCTAAACTGGAGATCAGTCATGTTCTTAGTTAGATAATCGTGAACACTCGACTTTTGGATTATGTTTGGTCAGACGGTGTAAAAGTCAGATTCTGGTTGTACCTGGCAGACGACGTTGGTAGGCAAGTCAAGCAGGGTAAGGGTGTTTCTTTCGTACCAAGGGTCCAACATACCAAGGAGATGGGCAATGTCGTTTGTACTGTCCCCATCCTGCTTGAGAAAATGCAACGATTACAAACAAACAGTGGAATTCTCATAAGGGTTATTTGTCTAATGTTGTCATGTCACCATCTGACCTTCTTTACACCAAACATCTGTACAACTCAGCTTTCTGACAGCTTATGAAATATGAAAAAACTTCAATGTTTGAAGTTTGATTGGAGTATTTTCATACTTACTTTAGACAAGGCTGTTCCTTTTGGACTTCCAGTTTGAAACATATGACTGGGACCTTTCAGACTCCCCGGCCCTGCTGCTGAGTCCCTCTTCACAGGCACAAAGTAGAACTGAAGCTTGAAGGCCCTGCTGAGACGTGGACATGCATTCTCCTTTCTTTTCAGGCTATTGTAGGCCCGCGCCACCTTCCCTGCTACATGATCAGCACCAAACACCACCACCCTCAATGTAATATTCTTACTGTCCTCATCACTGCTGAGAATAGGCCTCCTTCGGAAGCAAACATGTCTGAGAGTCTGACTTTGTGGGTTTAGGGGTTCACTACGTGAGAGGACTTGCTGGGGTAGAGAGTTGGAGCGTTGCTCTCGCACCACCAAAAGCTCTTTTGATTCTGTGTTACCTAAGCTTTTGGCACGAGACAGTGACCGAGGGCTCCTGGGTTTTATGAAGAGCCGGTAAATGTGCTGGCTGAGCCGAGCCGAAGCTTTAGCAGACTTTGGTGAATATTTTTCAGCAACGGGAGAAGAACTGATATAGTCATCAGAATCATCAAAGTAGTCACTATCAGCTCCAGAAGTGACAGAGAAGAGGGATGAAGCGTAGGACTCTGAGGCTACAGACAAGGTGGAGAACATGGAGTCTTTGGAGGCGGTGGACACGGACGAAATGGTCGAGAAAGTAGAGGCGCGATGGTTGTTGCTGCAGACATTAGACTCTGAAGGCAGTCCTACTGTGTGTTCCTCCTCTTCTTTGTCTTCTTCGTCCTCTTCTTCAAGATCATCATCATCATCAATCTCAACCCCCTCCTCCTCCTCCTCCTCAGCTTGCCCATTACTGTCCAGTTTGTCAGGATCGTGCTCCAAAAGGGTGTTCAGAACATCTGCAGGAATCAAAATAGTCAAATATCAATCACATTCATCAATTAATTCATTCTTGAAGTCCTGTCACTGTGTTTTATTCCTATTATCTGGTTTTATGCTGCTCTATATGTATCATATATGTCCAAATTAAAAAACTAACTAACTAATGGATGAATTTAGTGAATCTCGAGCACCTCAAAGCAAAAAGATAATCCCTGTATATGCATATGAACCAATAAAGTATAATGCTGAATACTTTACCAAAGTTGTCTTTTTCCCAGTGAAACATGTAACACTTGGCTGTAGGGAGCGGTAGTGTCTGTAGCATTCCTGAGAAGACACAAAGACAGAAAATCAGAGCAATATCGACTGGAAAGTGGTATAATGAACATCATATGATGCACTGTGTATATATACCCCAATTCATAAAAGCTGCCCTCTTACCATCAGACTTTCTTCCATTGGATGCAGGGATTCTCAGCCTCTCCCTTAGTTCCTCTAGTTTCTGGATCACATGACTGCGGCCCTTCAGAGGGTCACTCATGGCAGCAGCCGCCTCTAAGACGTTGCTTACTGCGGAGAAGATCTCCCCTAATTCATTCACGCTCTTTGCCTGCGAAGAATATTTTATGACATGGTGATGCAAAGGTCTTGCAAACGTCTCATCAGGTCTTGACACATGACTCATGTATTATCCTGTTCAAGTTTTTTTTTTAATAATTTCACAATTTATTGGTTTGTATTAACTTCCTTAAGAATATAATGCAGCGTACAGTAGCAATGCCACACATTTCCGTGGTATTGCTTACATGGTAATATAATGCAAAGCCTTTTTTGCAATTCAGTCACTTTAAATGAATACAAACAAGGTTTGAAGGGTTAAATGTAATTTTAACTGACAGGTCAGATTTCTTTTTAAACTTATATCTGTATTGATTCCATAATGTAATCCCAAACCACAAAGGAAACTTTAAACACAAATTTATATTCCAAAATATCATTTAATTGTTTTTGAGAACTATCAATAGCTTCTAGTCCATAGTCCAGAGCTTCTGAACCATCGCTCTGAGCACATACCTGCAGGGCTCTGTGGATGCTATGGAGAGGGTACTTGGTGCTTAGTGTGGACTGGAAGGCGTGTTTAATCAGGGTGATGTAGGTCTCTTGCTGTGAGTGCTGAATGCGAGTGAGTTGCTCAGCCACTGAGAGAAAGTCAGCGGGAACCTCGCCTGGGTTCATCAGCAGCACAGTCCTGCAGGCAGCAGACAGACGGTGTCAGTGGTAATGTGTGTGAACATGCACACAAATTCACATGGGAGACGGTGGAAACAGGATACTATGGTGGTGATAGTGGTGTGGCCAGGTGGGTGGAGAAGGAGCGTTCCAGATCATGATTAAGATTAAGATTTCTTTATTGACATCTCTCAGCACTCACATACATTGAAATTTGAAATTTGTCCTCTGCATTTGAGCACATACACACATGTCTTTGATGTCTTTGATGATGATGAAACTAAGCGCTATAATTCACATCATTTGAACACACCCAGTAACGTTGTTTATCTTTAGAAGGGTGGTGTCAGATCAGATAAACTTACTGTGAACCGCAGTCACATATTAAGAAAAAACTGCCTGTTTTAACAAGGTATGTGAGTGCAGAAAATAGATGGTTGTGAATACACAGTTATTCAAAGAGGTAGAAACATGTTTTACACAGTGCACTGATATAGTATTGGTCCTTTACAAATACAGATGTCTGAATATCAGCACTTTTTAGGCATGGACACACTGACTAAGTCACACTTGAAATGTGAGAAATTCAACAGTTTTTCATGCTATAAACACAATATTGAGATATTGTATGGACTTACATGGTCTTGGAGCACTGGCTGGAGGTGTTGAGGCCCTGCTCTTCTCTCACTAGTCTCTGAAAGGAAATCCCTTTGGGGAAAATAGAAAAAGGAGAAGTGTATTTTATCTCACAGTGGGGTTTTTTTTAGACAAGACAAGACCACAGCCTTATTCATGAGCGTCCTGCTGGAATAGATGCACACAGATGACGGGTTACCAACATAGAGCACACAATCTGCTGTTTGCTACTGAGAAGTAGTCAGAGCATTTTTTCAAGTAGCTTGTCATGTTCAGAAATTTGTTCACTTAGTAAATAAGTAGACTACTAGAATCTACTAATACACGTAGTGGCTTTATGTTCTTATTTGACGCAGAGAGTGAGTCAAAAAAAAAACCCAAACAAACAAACAAGCAAACAGTGCCTCAAACTCTGTCTTCATGTCTGTTTCATTCATTCAGTTATTTCAAATGTATTCATTCAGTCTGTTGCTGTGTACAAAGCACTTCCTTTGACCCTTCCAGTAAATTTCAGGTTAAGTGTTCATGTGTGTGGCTTCTGCTTTTTTTTCCCCCCCTAAATGCTTACACTACATCCGCTTTTTGTTCGTTTTTTATCACATTATTGTGAAGTCGTGTCCAGTTCAATGTGAAGTTTCATCATTTTCCTGTCATTGCTATTGTTGATACTGACGTTTGTGCTGTAGGCAGTGTCCTCAAGTACACTCACATGCATTACTTTGACCAGCCACAAGGGGGAAGCAAGTACAAGGATCAGATAAAACGAAAAGAAAAGCTTGAAAACAGTGTGTGACTGTTAGAGAGAGAGAGAGAGAGAGAGAGAGAGAGAGAGAGAGAGAGAGGCCCTGAAACAGAATGAACCCATCTACTCTATATTTACCTGGGGCCTTGATCTCCAGCTGTAGTGTGGAGAGGAGGTTCCTACACACAATGCAGTAAGGCTCAGGCCAGGTGAGGAAGCAACGAAACACCTTGATAGCCTCCTCCAGCAGCTCTGTGTCTGGAGGACAGTACGGTGTCTGCAACCAAAGTATAAACAAGGTACTTTATTTCAGTGGGGTTTTATTTAGGAGCAGCAAGACTTGTTCAAAGCTCACAGGGTTAACATTTCTTATATGTCTGGTGGACAGTTATATACTCTCTGTGATGTCCTTTCCATGTATGTTAGGTGATATTGAGTTGTTTTTTTGTTTTTTTACCATTATTCAAAAAACCCAAAGGTATGAAATTTGCAATGACGTTCAGAGAAAAGCAGCAAAGGGAATTTCTGGAATCAGGTGATCTTTGACAAATGACTCAAACAATGAGACAAGTATTATCAAAAAATCAGCGATAAATTATGTGACTCATTGTTTGGATTAACTGATTAGGAGAGAAGGTTGGCTTCTTCTTCCTAATCACATAATAATGTAATATGACTTCAACTGAAAATATCAGCTTATATTATATATTTTTGTTCTTATCCATTATTACATTACTGCTTCATTTTATAATCATAATCAACTAAAAACATGTTGCATACATTACATTCATTTAGTGATTTTTTTTATTGTGTAATGTTATAGAACAGGCTTTATGACAAACAAATACATGGTTATATGTGTAAAAATACATGTCTATAACCATTGTGTTTTGTCTTGACTTTCTAAATGTCTAACCAGTAATAAAAAAAATTAATCAAATGTTTTCCAGCGAAAAACAGAAGCAATGTTGTTAAACCCTGCGGTTCTTATCAAGTCAGTCTATCGTACGTTTCGATGTTTTTACTGATGCGCTAGAAGCTTTTGTCACAGGAACACCTCAAACAAGCGTCATTGTGGTTTAAAATGAGGAACCAGCTGGTCTTTGGGATAAAGAGCGTTTTTTTGCATCTGAAAGAGAGGTGACAAAAGGTTCAACTTTTTGATAACATCCAAATGAGAACAATTTGTACCTGAAGCAGTGTGGAGGAGAACATGATAGCGAGGGGAGTCACCAGCTCGTACTGACACTGCTCCTGAACCTGAAAACATGTTAAGATAGACACATAGGACTTTATAGATAGGATAAAATTCGCAAATGATGTCACTGTTTCAACAGTGAAACAATATGTTCTCTTTGGTTATGACCTTTAACCTTTGTCCTCCTACCTCTTTGGTCTTTCTGATAATCTGTTGCAAGAGGATGAGGAAGTTCTCTGGGTCCCTCTTCACCAACTCCTCCAGGCTCCAGCGGTTCATTGACTGACCCGCCGAGCACATCACCACTGAAACACAGCACATGTGGATCCATGTAAATACTATACATGTTCAACACACACTGATAGCCGCACATTAAACATAGAAAGAGATACAAAAGTCACATGTTCCATCACCAGAAAGACGTTCACTGTGATTGAAAGCAAACACAAAACATTCCTGAAAGCAGAAGAGCTTATCTTAGCCTCTTTAGCCCTGGTTTTACCACTAAAGCCTTTTAAAATTAAATTCTGTGGATTTCAGTAATGCTGTGCCACAAAGCATGTGTTTGTAATGACCGACACATCAGTGGGTTGAAGAGATTAAAGGACTAAAGCACTTTACCAGTGTCAAAATGAATTAAGAGTATACACGTGTAGATGATATTATTAAGCATGTCACATACTGTATATTATACATGCTTATTCCACCACTGAGGACGTTAAACAAACAAAGGCGCAGGCAGCAGCACTGCTAACCAGGACAACAAAAAATGTTTTCTTTTTGTGCTCCATTTCTCCATTCCTCTCCAGAGACAATAGGCACAACTCGCAGTGATGCATTACAGTTAAGTCTCACCATAAGCTGTCGGGTTTTGTTGCATTTTGTTGCAGACTAGTGCAGAGTGAGCGTCTTGAAACTCTCTCAGAAGATAAACTGAAAGAAAGAAGCAGTACCGCAGTAGGACCACAGCTGACTATTTGTTTGTGTATTTGTATGTGGCCGGCAGTGTAATAATATATCATTTGATATGGTTATGATTACTATATGTGGTAGATTCTGACCTCAGCAGAACTATAGAAAGAGTATTATGACATGAAACAGAAAACAAAAACAGGGAAAGACAACTGTCATTATATATATGAAACACCACATTAATGAGGTGGGGTCAGCTACTCTTGTCTTTGGGTTTGAGAATGTGATGAACTATATGTAACTGTATGTAACTTAAAGTAATGCCCATAACTGTCAGTGCTGTCGTACTTTCGAGGGTGTGTTTTATCACCTTTTGTTCAATGTTTCAGTAAAGGATGTTTGTATATGTACAAATCTGGCAGGGCGGATTTCCTGTTGTAACAGAGTTAACGAATAATTGGTATCCTCCCTGATAGGACATCTTTTTGGTACTAAAAGGTACACTAAGTAAAGCTCCCTGGATACTTTACCTTTCATCCTAACAGGATGGAGAGGGTGATAGTTCACCAAGCTCTGATTTTTAGTTTTCTATTACAGTGTGAAATGGGAAAATGACATAAGAAAGAGCTGTGCATACAGTATCAAAAACCACACTGACAAAAAACAACTGAAAGTGATCGCTGACTCCTCAAAGCACCTTCCTTTCCATATGATCCCTCGGTCTCAACGACTCAAGAAGTGCATCTCTAAAGAGCTCGGTTTCCAAGGAAGTCACACATCAGCAGTTGTTCAGGTTACACAGAGATGTTTTCTAAGAATTTGTCGGTTTCTCTCAGGTTATTTGCACCCGGGATTGTTATCTAACATCTCTCAAAAGTGGTGTGCTATTTAAAGGTTATACTGTAGGTGTATTCACAGGGGAGCATTGCAGGATTATTCTGATAATGCCAGCTGGAAATAAAGCTGCAGGTTTCGAATGATCCTGTTCAGTTGTCAATTTGATTATTTCAATACTTAAGTAAGGCCACTGACAAAGTAGTCAAGTGAAAGTTCACATATAGTAAATGTAATCACAGTCATAGACAACAAATCCCTGGAGAGGTAGAGAAGAAACCTGAAAAACAACCTCCAGCTTCAGCTATTACACATCTTTTTTAATGTCAAAATGAAATCATTACAATGTACTGCGAATGTAAAACCCAGAACATGCTTGTACAGTATCTGTCACCCCGGCGATGGTTGTCATGCGGGAGGCTGATGCCGATTTGATCTTCCGCCCTTTTTTTACACCATGCACCACAGTAACGCTGCCGTATGATGCCTCACTCACACACTGCGGTCTATGCCACCACTTCCTCCCAGCTGTCGTGTCTATTCACACAACTTCCTCCAACACCCAATAACACATTTCCCCCGATGATCTTACAGCAGCAGTGTCATCAACAACAAGCTCAGGCTCTTAAAAACTCATATGCCCCATGTGCATGGCAGAGTGTCTATCACACGCTGTCTTTGTGCATGAAAAAGTGAGAACAAACAGCCTTTTGTTCGAGTTAGCACTGTGGGGGTAAACAACAGATATCACATCCAACTGTGTGTGCTGAGGTTTATATTTCTGAGAAAACATGTTGCTTTTTCTTTCTTAAAAACAGAAAGTGACAGGTTTAACCTCTATGTGTTATGCACGTGCTCCTGAGCTAAACCACTCTTCATCTTTATCCTCACTTCAGCATTTACTCTAAACCATGTGTATGCTTACACTTTCTCACAAATGACAAATTTAACTGTTCTCTATATCACAAGGTTGGTTGGAAATAACTATCTCATGTTATTCATCTATAAAGATCGACTGGTGAAGCGTCCAAACTACCTCACATCTCTTTTCTCGTTTAAATCTAGTAACTACAGCACAAGATCCAGTAACTACTTAGATATCTCTCATGTTTGCATGTTCACACTGATGGCAGAACTGGTTTCAGGTACCATGCACCTTTTTGCCCGTAAACTTGAGTCTTACATTCCTCTTGGAGATTTAAAGCTTTATTAGCTGATGGGTTTGTTTTTTTTTAATTCTTGTAACTGTTTCCTTGTTAACTGTGTAGTTTCTGATTATGTTCTTGTCTTATGAAAGTTTCTTGTTTTCAGGTCTCGCTTGGATATTCATCTTAGTCTCAATGAGACTGCCTGATTAAATAAAGATTAAATAAACTGTGAGTGGCCAAAATTAGCATGTCAATCAAAAACCTTAAATACACATAATGTATATTATGATTTGGTAAAAAAAGGCACCCTTTATAAATGGCATAAGCATGAATTAATGGCTTAATCAAAGGTAACCCTTACCGTAACTGAAAATGTTTCACACTTCATGATACGTCGTCAGTCATGCAGTTATAAATGATTATGAATCATTAATAAAGGGGGAAATATTTCATACTTTCTGATAAGTCATCAGGTCTTGAAAGTTATTAATAAAGGGTTAGTGTTTCACATTTTCTAAGTCACGTCTGCAGTTATATTTAATATCATTTATGAAAATAATTAAAATTGTCAGCTATAAATGTTAACAAATGGCTTTTTGTCTGGATGCTCTGCAGCCCTTTCCAGAGGGTAAGTGGTTGAACAGTACGTCAGAGTTGTATTCCTAAAGAATTGGATAAAGCAAATGTTATGGCGGTATATAAAGGAGGGATTTTTCAACCCAAAAATGATGCTTATTAATGGCTTATAAATGATTTATAAATAAAATTTATTAACCACTGATTAATCCATTAATTAATTCTTATAAACCCTTTTATAAAGGGTCCCTTTGGTGAACTGTTGCAAAGTTTTGGGGCGGCTACAGCAAACGCATGGTCGCCCTCACCCCTCAGCCTCGATCGAGGGACAGCCAGGAGCAGCTGGTCTGAGGATCTGAGAGATCTGGGGATGGAAAGGGGGCAGAGGAGCTCAGAGATGTACGGGGGCGCCAGGCTGTGTAAAGCTTTAAAAACAAATAAAAGAACCTTAAACTCAGTCCTATACTTGACCTGCAGCCAATGCAGGGACACCAGTACAGGTGTGATGCTGTCTCTGTTACTGGACCAGTTAGTAGCCTCACACCAGCATTCTGCACCAGCTGTCAGCGAGGCAAGGATGACTGGCTAATACCCAAAAAAGAGCATTGCAGTAATCCAGTCGAGAGGAAATCAAGGCATTTGTGACAATCTTCAAGTCATTAAATGAGAAGAACGGTTTAAGTTTGGCGATATTTCTTAGCTGGAAAAAACAACCTTTCACAACAGAGTTAATTTGTTTGTCAAATTTTAAAGCTGGATCGAAAATGACACCAAGATTTCTGGCATGAACATGAAGGTTCAGGGCCAGGGGCCCTAAGTGATTATTGGCCTGACAGGAGAGAGATGACAGGAAATTACAGGAAAGAGAGATGGGGAATAGCATGCAACAAAGTCTCAAGCTGGGGTCAAATCAGGTACATTGCAGTTCATGGTCAGTGCCATAAACCTCTGTGCCACCAGGGGGCCCTTTTAAAGCACTTCACTTGAATGCAGATCTGGTTGCAAATGCAGATTAAAAAAAAATTGCAATTATTAAAATAAAATTGATTTAGAAGATGGTGCATACCTTGGCAAAGATATGCACTCGCTCTGCTTTTTTTTTTCTTTTTTGTATTTTTAAAAATACTAATATTCAAGTATTGAAAAAATACACGAGAAACCAACCACACAGACTTTTTTGGGGGGGTGGAGAATTTTGGGGGCTTCTGAGAAACAGATTTTAAAAAGAGTGGTCAAAATTGGTGCAGCAGAGTCCGAGATATCCTAGCTATGGACCAAGCACCAAATCACGCTGAATCCTACAATTTCCATAATACAACTTGATACCTGCCAGTCAAACGCCCACCAACTCCACACCACCAGTTTGTTACACAGGCTTTCTGTTTTAAGTCTCCAATCTGAGATAACCCTGAATTTTTTTAGGCTTTGAAAAGTTCCCTTCAGACCCACAGGAGACATTGCTCATCTTTTGTCACATGCTGAATAGCTTTCCCCTTGATGGTAAACCGATCAACCAAAAACCCAACAGTGATCTTCATCGCTGATGTAGCTCTTAAGTCTTACCGTTCCAGTGTTGTTCTGCTGTGGGGCTTTGTCTCAGCCCGTTCAGACACCTGTCCAGAGCATGCTGGATCCTGTCCTCTGTACACGAGGTGTGCTGCATCTTTGCGGCTCAGGTTCTGTGGAGGGACAGGAAAGAGAGCTGATGTTAAATATCAAAATATGATACATAACTCAATTCATATTCATTTCTTCTGTGGAACATTATCTTTAATTTCCAAGTTCCTTGTATGCATGCATGAGCACATGCAAACACGCACACACATACTCCTCTCTTTTCATGGACAGCATGTGTTATCATGTCTGTTTTGCATGATGGCTGTTAACTATGAAAATACACTGAGGGGAAGGAAAAACAGACACAGAGTTGCTTGTATTGCTGTTTTGTTGCCAAAGTTCCTGAAATGTCACACGCAGTACAACAACATATGATTGGACGCTGTAAGCTCCAGTGATATATTTGGAATATTAAATCATACAACAGCAAACAGCCTCTACTTCTAGCCGCCAATTTTGTCTTTAAATTATTATTATTCCACAAACCATTAAAAACTGTAAGAAGGAATGACAGTTTCACATGTTTTACACACACACACACACACAAGCCTCACTGAAACTCTTGTTGCACAGATGTTTAGTAATTAGTGTAAAATACATAATGGACAACTATAAAGATATGCCTACAAGCAGTTATTACATGATACAAGGAGGATGAGTATTTCTGTTAGATTTGTGACATTTGAGTAGTCCTCAGCAAGCTTTTGCAACAACATTTAGGCAAAACAAAACAAGCCCACAATTTTCACAATTGACTGTTCACGACTGTTATGATATACGAAAAGAAGCCTCCATGTGATGTTAGATTTAAAATCAGTACCAAATAGTAAAATGGAGAGCATGTAGTCAAACATATCATTCCAGTATGACCATAACATTGTTAGTCCATCATATCTTCACCACTGACTCATTGAGATACGTTGAACTTCACTTTTTTAACTTTCTGTTTATCAGTGCATTTGACTGGGACAACCCAGGTGTGGCAAGCTGTTTCAGTTCTGTTATGAGCACATCTCGTCAGAAGCTATATGCATACTGAAACAGCAGGGACGTCCCATCAGCGACTTTAAAAGAGTTACGATTTATAAATGCTTTCTATATCTTTGTGTCAGATAAACAACATTCTTGTTGACAGGTGTTTAATGACTCAGTTTGAAAGCTACCACCCTAACCAACCAAAACCAAAAACCAACCAATGCTGCATCTCTAACCAAGTAAACAGTTTCACTAAAAACAGATGGTTTTACTTACCACTTCTTTATTTGTAAGTACAACATTGCTAAATCTATGCACAGTGTCTCGTTTCACCTCAATTTTTTGAGTTGTTACTTATTTTCATGTTCTTTTTGGAATCAAACAGCATTTCTCTAGTTTTTTTTCGTGAGAATTGAGTTTTATGACGTTGTTCATTTCACAAAAACTTGGATGAATTTGAATATACTTAAAAAGCGGACACTGCAAATATCTCTGAAATTTGGATGTGATCTGGAAATAATTCTAAAAGTGACTGTGTGTAGGATTGAATTATTTTTAGACAAACACCGGAATTCACTGGAACTTCTAATGAATATTCATCGGAACGCTTTCGAAAGGAAAGTTACATGATTGCCGATTGGGCATTATGTTGTTGCTTGCCTCATGTTGGAGTTTTATCTTGGAAACACAGCATGTATGTACTAATACTGGGGAAACATCCAAATTTGAGAAGCAGAACAAATACTTCCCTAAAGAAAAAGGGACAAAGCTTTTTAAAGATTTGCCATTTTAGAACTTGAGTAGCTATTTATGTCTGTAGAGCCAAACACTCAAAAACTTAATCACATTTTCCTGTAAGTGTATTATTCATATTTTGACCATATTAATGTGAGTTAAATGTACTTTCATGAGCTTGTCTTCCTGATGACAAATAAGCATTTTGTGTGTTTGTTAACTGGTCACAAATATATTGGAAATATAAGTATGTTACAGCTGTCAACAGAATCAGACAACAAAAATCATTTACTTTTATATGTTTAGTGTAGGTTGTGCAACGACGCCATTGATTGTGTCACTTTTTTAGGTTTATCAGTGAAATCTGCAACAACATTGGTTACAGAATGAGGTCAGTACGCACACAAAAATGAGCAATGACATCAAAGACCGAACTTCTTTCACCTGATTACATCTTAAAATTTCCCCAGAGTGTGTGACAAATTCCCCAGCTACCATACAAGTTAGAAATAAACAAGTCTGTCAAACGAATAGTGTTAATGAATGACTCAATTTCACACACACCCACTCACCTAATAAACCTGCCTGACACACACACACACACACAAGCAGCAATTTGACATTTTGGGAACTACACCGAATAGATTGATAGAAAGATAGAAAGACTGTAGCTACAGCAGAAGCTGGTTAGCTTATCTTAGCATATTGACTGGAAACAGGGGAGAATAGCTACCTGGCCTACCAGCATCTCTAAAGCTCATTTATTAACTTATAAACATGTTAAGTAGAAAGGACCTCCTCTACTGTCTCTCTTTCTCTCCCTCACACTTTTCTTTCTCTCCTGCAGCTCTTGTGCAGCCACTTAAGGGCTGACCAATCAGCATCCAGAATCTTAATTAGAGTTTGTTCAGCCTTTGCTGATTGGTTATAGGTGTATGGACTGTTTCTTTCTCACTGGGTCATAACCTATTTAGCTCCTGAGAGCAATATTTGTGTGATTCAGAATAAAAACCACACACACTATTTTTTTTTAACAAATTGAACAAAACAAAACCTAATGTGTTAATTACTGAGTTGTGATAGTCGGATTTTGTTATCTTTGGATAGAGTCAGGTTCCCAGTTTCTCCTTGTTTCCAGTCTTTATGCCAAGCTAAGCTAACCAGCTGCTGGATGTAGCCTTATATTTAACACACAAATGCTGTAGTACAGTGGTAACAATCATCTAATCTCATCAAGAAAGCGAAAAAGCATATTTCCCAAAATGTACAGCCATACCTTTGAATGCATGCCAACTGGAAACATAATAAGGGGGCATGAGCGACACAACGGACAAACATAATATTTGTGTTACATGTGTCACATGAACAATTGTTCATACATCACACACACACACACATGCATATGCACACATTGTTGACACTGTACAGACATCTGACCCACGTCCTCATCATTAACACAAGTGGGGCAGGAAGCTCATGCAAATCCAAGTTCAAGAGGCCAGAGGAATGAAGCTCAATTATCCCCAACTCACTCCTTTTCCTACTGTAACCATTTGACAACAATACCAGCAGCTCCAGACCTAAACAATACGTCCACGTAGCCCTTTTCTCAGCGGTCCCTCCTCCCCAGAGAGGTATTGTGTCTAAGAGGTGTCCCAAGTGGCACAGAGCAGAAGTATAGAGCCCAGCGTGTTGGATACTCGCTAAGGGCTCCGGTCATTGTCAGGGCTGTACAGAGCTGGATGAGAGCCCGGTGAGAGTGGAAGGAACTAATAAGTCAGAGCTGTGATGACTCCTGCATCCAGGATGGGGTTCAATGGAGACATGTAAAGGTAATAAAAGAGGTGAAGAACTTATATGAGGTGGTATAATGCAGTGAAAGTAGGCTGTTAGAACAGTGAGCTACGGTTGTTATTGAAATTATTAGGAGAAGCAATAGTAATTGTTCTGTTAACTACGTCAGGTTTGTTTTTCAGAACCTCTTTTTGCCTTATTGAACATTCGTTTGAAGCTGAAAGGGTGTGAGAAGGATTTCAGTTTCATAGAAAAGATACAAAATCACAAATTTAACAGCCTCCACTGGTGTAAGAACGGGTTTTTTTTTTGCACTCAAAATTACCATAAGGAATGAAGAATCATGATGGGTGTGGTTAACTGAAAACATGTTATGAGCACAACTACAAGCATATTGGAAGCTTCAAAATACATCCAAGGCTCATGTATATTCATTTAATCATTAGATCAGTTCTATTGGTGAATTTAACTGACAAAACATCGCGCTGAACAATTGTAACATATACTAAACAAAGCTGTCTGGCTCTATTGGTACAGCTATAACACTGATTGGGATTTTAACACCAAACCTCAATCCCAACTCCAGAGTGTCATCACAGTTGTTTACGTAGATCTCTGCTAAAGTGTTGCAAATGCGTGAGTCTGGTGTTTCATAAGAGGATGTATGCAGTACATCCCTGAAAGTCAACAAGGTCACTTCCACTTTTTCATGGTTGCAACTTGCAACAGTCATACAATAACAAGTAGCTTTTTGTGCGGCGGATGAGCAAATGGAATAATCTCAAAGATGAAGTGGGTTTACTTTGAATTTACCATAACAATACCGAACCTGTCTCGTCAGGTAATTAAAGGGAACAGAAAGGTTGTCCAAAGATTGAGTATATGAAAGGTTTAGTGACGCAACGGTTTGATCATCAAGGTCTTCAACAGGCAAACATTCATGTGAACAGAAAGCAGGTTGTACGTACAGACAAACTGACACCTACAGTTAGGAGATCACATGACACAAAATCACACTCATTATCTCAAAATCATTCCCTATGTACACAAAAAGACAAATGTCTTAAAAAAAAGGACTATAGCCATGCCTGATAAATGCCACCAAAGCAAGAAACCATTGATCCTGACAACAATAAAACTACATTTAAGCATAGATTCTTGTCTATTCCTCTTAGCCTTTGACTTTCTTATTTCCTCCATTGATCACATTGCTAATAATAACATCCCAAATAATCCAATCCACCACATCCTTTCACCCTTTTCTCAACTTTAACCCTCTTTTCTTGTAGACCTTACGATGGTTTCCAAGATCAAGGAAAACCCAAGGAAGCACAAAATTGTCAAAATGATCAGAATTATAATGTAAAATGGTTGGCAGATACTGTTTGAACACAGATACACACTGATACAGGTAGCTATTTAGGACACTGAATGGTCTTAGCTCCCATTTTGGCACAATACTTTTATGGGTTGTTGCTGCAGGTCATCATATCAGGTTACTGATGTCATGAAAAGCTGCAGGTAGAAGCTATGAACCCCTAAGGATGCCTTCTCAGATTTAATTTGGTCACAATAACAAGTTTTCATTTTTGCACTCTATATGCACTCACACATCAAAGTGTTTACTGAGACAGAGCACACTACAAGTTGTTCCCTCATCCCGTTTAATGTCTCTCTCTGCATACAGTATCCTCTGTTTATCCGCCTCCCTCAGCCCTCTTGCTCCTTTTCTGTAGCGTTACAAGTGTCGACATTTCCCAGACAAAGTGAACACTTCCAGTGCTGCACCTCCACCTGTGTCTCTCTTTCTCTTTCTCATACTGTCCTCGCTTTCCTCTCCTTCCATCTCCTCACAGGCTGCTCCCCATCTCTCCCACTGATCCCATTACCAACTGCTTCCTCACAGGAAGATAGCTTCCCTGTGCAGCTGAGGAAGCAGGTGCCTCCCTATTGTTGTGGTGTGATCGGACTCTCAGATATACTCCCACAGACCACGGAGGAGAGCTTGTGTGTGTATATATATATGTGTGTTTGTGTGTGTGCTGTATATGTGCCTGTCATTTTTACTGACCCCCACTCCCTGATTGATTGAGTCTGATAATCACATCCAGTCTTCCTCTGCTCGCCGACAGAGCTGTTATCCCGCTTCTCTCGCTCTATTGACCTACTGGATGTGAACTGGTCTCTTATGGCTTTAGGAAACAACAGCGGTCCAACTCCAAAGCTCTACTGTAACTAAGTGCTTCCCTTTAGTTCAAACAACCGCTACCGGTGAGAACTTACAATTCAAACAGAGAGGATCTCTCATGTTTGGTTGCAAGCTAACCCAATGAGGCTACTGGTTATTTTCCAGTGCCAAGCAATGATGTTTCACAGATGAGCATCAAAGTCCATTCTTGGCCTCAGGAAGCAGCAATCTCACCTCAAAGTCAATTTATTAACTATTCTGTTCTGCAGCTTTTGATCATATCCTGTAATCAGTATCGGCAAATGGAGTTTGCCTGCTTTTAATGGAATTGCAGATGTTGAAATTTCCAATTCCTCTGAGCACTGTAAGTTTCTCTGAGAAGTGAAATTGTTCTGTCAATGGCTGTTTCCAAGGTCAGGAATAACTTCCTTTTAAAGCATTGTTTTCTGCATGCAGTTTCAGAAGAAAATGTTTTGATTTGCTGATGATTCCTCCTTCATAACAAGTCTAGGTTTTACTGCAAAATTGTTGTTTACTTACAATAGTTCTTTTTGTGGGACTTGCTCATGTGGAACTATAGTACGTGCAACTGCATAGACGTGACTCAAAAAGGAAGTATCAGCTTTAAAAATACATTTGGATGTAACAATCTGCCCTTGTGCATCTAACTATGGCACCAAACACAGAGCTTAGTCTGTTGCTTAGAGAATAGAAAGACGCTCTTTATAACTTTTGGCCTTCACTTCCTCAATAAACACTGATAAACATATGATGAAACTACCACAAATGCAAATATCAGGTTCTGTAATATCAGGTGATGGCACTTAACTCCACATTACTAGGAGTCAGTGGTGGCTTTCCTACACAAACAGGTCTCCTTGTCTTCTCAGTTTCACACTGAACATCATGTTATATCATGCCGCAAAGAATGAGGATCCAGATATCTGTGATTTCCAGAGGAAATGCGAGTTTGGTTACATTTGTGTGATATGGGGGAAAACATTTCGTATACTTTAAGGCTTACATCACTGAATGTTTTTTTTTGTACTTACAGGTGGGTTGTGCATGTGCACAGATGTACTGTTCACACACACACGAGAGTGTTGACCTCAAAGTGAAGCGAAGATGAAGATTTTTACTGATAGCGCAGCCGTAAAAGATACAAACAGGAAATAATGTTGTGAATAACATACAATGTTGCACTTGGATACTGCAATCACCTCTGCTAGATGTGACATAAAAGAAAAACACACATTGTGACAACCCACACTCTTCATATCTGATAACTATGGTAAACAATAAAAGCTGCCAGAATCGCCCACCTTCAATGTTTTTGTTCATTTCATGCCTGGCACGTTAAATCTGCAGCTACTCTGGCAGTTTATATTTCTCAACAGGAGGAGATGTTTGTATTCAGGCTGATTGCACAATTGGACAATTTCTAAGAAGAATACGTGATCCCTTCCTGTGGTTGCACAGGAAGAGTCTGTCATCTCACAGACAGGATGAGAGCGACAAGGAATTCATTTAGTACATTTAAAGTTTTTACTTTGAAGAAAAATGATAGTTATGGTATTCACATTACGTTGTAGATCAACGCTGAGAGAGAAAGGTGCTCTGGATAAAATAAGGTAGTATATATCTCATGGCTAGAGATGAATCAAAGCACAATTTACCCACCTTTTATTTTTCAGAATCAAATGGACCCTTTCTCAATCCCTGGGCCTAGTGTAGTACCAAACTGATGTGGTTTATCTGAAGACAAGGTCTTTCAGAAGGTATAACACAGAAATTTAGAGCGCTGTAGATTTGAGACGTAAACTTTGACAAAAATGCAGACATGAGACATGACTTGGACTTGACTGCTGTGAAACTTGACTTGAAATCCCAGAACAATAGAGAATAAATAAGACGGTCCTGACAATCCAATGTATTGTCAGGAGCTGGTCTCAGTTATGTAACCAATACGATTAACACATCTTCAAAGGCTGAGTAACTTACACGACCTAACAGCCAACACTCAGAGACCTGACAATCATCCAGTTAACTCGTAATTCATGAGGACTCACTAAATCCATACGTGTCTGACAAATAATGAAAATGAACACTAAGCTCAGGTGTTGGCCCAGTCGTGTTTCTGTGGGGTGGAGCTCTCAAAGACCAGTGACTGAATGCGTCAGTGACAGTTACTCTAAACGGATTATTTGCTTGCATCCCTTGTTGTGGTTTTTTCAGTTGCTAGTCTTTATATCTTTATAAACTGATGAAAAACGTAATAGAAAGTTAACAGTATTTGTTCATTTTATGAAGTTTTATACAATTTTCATATACATTTAAATGCTCAAATCAATTTCAACTTCACCCACTCAACTGAAACCAACCACTCCAATTGGCTGAGCAGCATGAACCCTTCTCATCATGCAGTTAAATGTGCTGATGCAGGTGTCAAACTGGCTTAAAATACTGTTTGCAGATACAGACACAGACGCTTGAAGTGAGACGATGTCCGGTCGCCTCACACGTGCCTCTGTGTCTCTGTTACCACACTGTTTATTGAAAACATGAATTACATAGAGAAAAAAAAAAGCAGAAGTTTCTAACTGCTATCAGAGTGAGTGCCTATGAGCTCACAGGAGGGGGGGCTGTCAAAATGATAGCCCTACTTTTCCCATCAGTGACATCACTTATCAGAAGACGAGACAGAAAACAAGACACCTAAGGTGTTAACATTGCAGAGAAATGATGTCTGATACAATAAAATACATTAACATGGCTCAAAACAGGATGACATGTAAAAGTCAACTCTGACAAAGCCAGCTCCAGAGTCCCCAAGATGTTAACATACCATCATATGAGTGACCTAAGTAGAGGACATATGGCCCCAGCTCCATCAGATATCTGGCTCCATCAGAGCCCACAGGGCAGGAAGCAGATGCCCTTCAACACAAAATAAACTTATTACCACCTCCATTGTCTTACCTGAAGTTTACTGTCCTGCATCCATATCCTCTGTTCTTGTCTAAAGAGTCCAACACGCCAAAGTCTATCCAATTCAGAGCCACTGCCATTCATTCACCACAAACATCACGGTTTAACAGACAAAGCCACATCCTGGGCAAGGCAGAGCAGTGCAATGAAACAAGAGTGAAATCAATCGCTGGATGTTGCTCTGTGCTGCACTCAAAGACGTCTGAGTCCGCGACGCACAAACACAGCAAACAGGAAGCGTATGAGAGAGGTGCATGTGAGCACAATGAGGAAGGCTGGTGTGTGTGTGTGTGTGTGTGTGTGTGTGTGTATAGGTGGGAGTTGTGTTTGTGCGTGTCTATTTGTTTCTACATGTGTGTGTTTTGAGAGGTTGCATGTGGATTTTGAAGGGATGTTGGCCCCTTAAAAGGAAGTCATCTGTTTGACGTGTTTGCTTTTGTGCTATTCTCACACTTCTGCGTGAAGTGTCTTTGTTTGGATGTTGTGGCTTTGTTCAGTATTTTCTAAAGCTGGAGGAGTATTAGCAGTACTGTATTGTTTGTCTTAACGCAATGAATACAAAAACAACTTTGACCTATGAATGTTTCAAAATCAATCATGCACCGCAAATGAACAAACAAGATCAATCATTGTCCTCTAATATTTTGTATCCAGTTAAAATAAAGTACTGTAACAATAACAATATCAACAGAGTGTAACAGCAATAATATGCAGTGATTTATGGAAAATGTAAAGTAATGATTTAGTATCAATTTGTGTGTATAATAACTGAGAATAAAATGATCTCTGATGTTTATTTCCACAAAGTTTGTGAAGTCCATATTCCTCATATGTTCTCTCGACATCTTCCTCACTCAGGGAAACACTGGTCTTACTTCCCCCTCCTGCTTTGCCTGTCATTTACATTTCATGTATTACAGTGACTGTGAATTCCCCTTCTCTTGAAGGGAGGGAAATGTGATGACAAGTTAGACAAAACAGTGACAGTAAACACTGATAAATAACGTTTCAACTCACTGAGCACTGCGCAGTGTTTGAATATTAGTATTCAAA
The DNA here is from genome assembly GCF_963924715.1 of Thunnus thynnus. Lineage (NCBI taxonomy): Eukaryota > Metazoa > Chordata > Actinopteri > Scombriformes > Scombridae > Thunnus > Thunnus thynnus. The sequence continues at coordinate 2,561,980 of NC_089519.1, read as the reverse complement.
GCTTTGTTCACAACACACCTGTTTGTGATGCCTAGAATAATATATACCTACATAATATAATATATAATGCAATTTAAACAAACTAAAACTCAAACAGAGCTGAATAATTAGTCATCAGATGACATGTTTTCATATTTGGTATCAATCTTATGATGTCAAATAAATAAAAATTTGATGAACTTCCTACTTATAATTACATTTGATGATACAGTATTTTCAAAGTATGAAAATACAAAGTCTGATGATGTAAAAAAAGTGAGGTAAAGGATTCATTGTAAGAGTCATTTAAATGATTTATCTCTGTGTGTTCAGAAATGTCACTCCTACCGTTCTCTCTTCAGTGGCGACTCGTTGGTCGCACTATGGCTCCACAAGACATCCAATCTTATGCCAGACTTCTAACTTCCTATCAGAAGACGGATGCAAACCCACTGTCAGCAATGTCCTCCCAGATGCTGAGGTGTTTCTCTAAAAAAAGCAATAAGTTGACAGGAAAACTACTCAACAACAGTAAATGCAGAAGACAAGAGATGAAATTGGGGAAAAACACAAAGGCAGTGTTTTGCTGACTGAAATTAGGGAAGAAGTTAGCGAAGAACAGGATCCGGAACAAAGAGGAAAATCAGATACAATTGTTCAGAGTTGTAAACTAACTGAAAATCAAGAAGTACAATTATAGATAGACAGAAAGAAAGAGATGGGTGAAACCCCGCTGAGCTCATTTGTTCTTTTTCTTAACCTCAGATCATTTCTGCTTTTACTATTTTTATTTATATTCACATTGACAAACATGTTGCTTCACTGTACAAAGACAAATGTCTCATTATGTTTTCCATAAACAAGTTTCTACATGCGTAGGATTTTCATTATGTCCTTTTGAAATGTATATGTCTGACGAGTCTGTGGTTTTAACCACTACAAACCAGCTGATGGCTCAGAAGTTCAGCGCAGTTTATGTTTTGACTTTTTGACTTTTTATACCTCTGTGTAATTCACTTTTCTTATGCAATGTTTCCATGAGCCGTGACAACATCTGATGACTTTCAGATAAGGGACGTAATATCATTTCACAAAATTAGACTGAATGCGTTTTCTGCTGACGTGTTGGACCACAGCAACCGTTTTTTGGGTGGTTTTGCTGTAGGTGTAAATTCTATTAACAGCAGTTTTCTATGGTTTCTCTTATTCAGCCCATATGGACGGTTTTTCCACCCAACATCAAACAGTTTCTGTTTCCAGTCTGTGATGAAGGTGGCATGTGTGCCCGCAGCAGATCTCCAATGAGAGTAAATTAAACAGATTTTTATTCTTCTTTGCATGTGAGAGCAGATAACTGTGAAACAGAGAAGTAAAGCCAAAACTGACATTAGGAATACAAACAACAAAAACAATCATAAAGGAAGTGATGCTGTGTCGTTTATCAATGAATTTGACTGTGTCTTCTTGACTGTTCTGCCTACACTCTTCTTTAAACACTAACCTACTAAACACTTTATGTAGTTCATTATTTGCATGATAATATAACCTTTACCTTGTGCCTCGACACCCACATCTCCTAAAATTTTACAAACCTTTATCATCAGTTGATTTAACAATCAAATTTGTTACAAAACGTGAGGAAGTAACCTTACATGTAGTATGAATACTGAGAAATACTATCCTGGTTATAATTTATTCTTAATTTGTGTGAATTGGGTTACACTTATGTCACTTTAGGATCCATGAGATATTTCCTATTAAACATGAAAAGTCTCTGAGCCAAACAACAAGATCTCCCTCTTCATTTGAACCAGTGACAGCATCTGTTGATTGATGAACAATAAAGAAATCTCAGTACAACTGTAAGTAGGCTATCTCAGATCGGAACTCAGTTAACCATCAGCCTACTCAAGCGCCAGTTTATATCTACATGTCAGATCTGCAGCAGCCAATCATCTTCAAGCTCATTCAATAAACGAGGTAATGCCTCCACCGTCTGGGAAAAGTAGCAGACGCCGCTGTGCTGCACAGGCGGAGTCGGTCGTTTCCTTCTATTGACACAAGATGGCGCTGTTAACTTCTGCTGCCGATGTTCAACAGGTTTGCAGGAGCAGCAGCTTCACCGCAGGACGAACTGCACAACAGTGGAGGGAGGGATGCATCCTGCAAAACAATGCAGTTACATCTGGTCTTCAAATGTTTTTATTTTTAAAACCTGATGTTGTTTGCATGTAAATAGAAGCCTTAAGTGTCACATCTGGACTCCTGATTTACAAAAGCAAAACTTGGGTAGGCGAATGGTTTTCAATAAGAGTAACCTCAGTGTTTAGACAGAACTGCTGCCCTGTCAATACAGCTGAAAACTGCTTCACACGATGCATTATGAGATCTATTAGGTTGCACTTAAAATCATCAAAATCCACGTTAAGTACACTTTAATTAATTTAGGTGGCTGCAAGTAAAGCTTACCCTTCCCTTGGTTATTCCTACTGCACGTTGGTAGTTTACAGACATTTAGGCTTGACATGCTTTTGTTCTGATAATCCTATGATAATAATATCCTGCATAGTTTTAGTTGCATTTAGTTAGTAGAAATTACAGGCTAGTTATGGCGTGATAACTGTGTTCAGAATTTCATCATTTATCATTATGATTCCACAAATGATTTATGACATGATGCTTAAGGCAATCATTAAAAAAATTAGAAAATTATACCCTAAACAATATTTCATGGTTAAACCCACCACAGCTGTTATTAGAGAAACTGCAATAATAATTATCCTTATAATTTGTATATTGGTCTAATAATAATTTTTGCATAATGTGCCCTACTGTGCATCATGTTGAATAAATTAGTACATTATATTATGAATCTATCAGTTGTCGTTCAGGTGGAGGTGTTTGCCCCAGTTGTTGCCCCCCCACCCTCCACCCTCCCTCTTTCCCTCTCTCTCTCTCTCTCTCTCTCTCGGTAATTTCTCTCCGCACGTCAATCTTCTCACTGATGCGCCGCCAGTGGATGTCGTTGTTCCGCCTGGTGTCACCCCTTCAAGATGAGCTGACCTAAAGCTGCATGCCAAGATCCTTCCTTCACTTTCCTCTGCAGACAGAGAGAGAGAGAGAGAGATCGAGAGCAAAAGAGAGAGAGAGAGAGAGAGAGAGAGAGAGAGAGAGAGAGAGAGAGAGAGAGAGAGATTGTGAAAAGACCGGCAGGAGGAGTGGGACTTGCTATAAGGACACTAGCGACTCTTAAATCCAGCCGCTCCTTTATTTTTACGCAGGAGATTTGAAGAAACAAATAAGAAAACAGGGCGAGCTGTGATTGGCGTCCGATAGAGAAAAGTAGCCCACCGTCGCCGGTATTTTGACATCTTATTAAATTATCCTCAGGTATAGTGAGCTTTATAGAAATTATACAAAACCTGACATGCGTGTGGTGTGAGTGAATGTGACTTTTATATCACTGTCAAGTACCAATTGTTGCCCCAGTTTTGTTTGGGAATTGTTTGCAGACAGCCTAAATTTATGCGCATTTCTTCTTGTCATCACCAAACTTTGCTCTCTCTCTCTCTCACTCACTCTCTCTCTCTCCCTCTCTCTCTCTTCCCACATGCTTGTTGTCTTCTTCCCTCTTTCCTCCAGCGGCAGAGACACTTGGGGACCGAAGGACCTACCATGAGAAGGGCTGTGGATGTTGTGCTGACTGTGCTGCTCACCGTGTCCCTGTCGTACCGGAGCGCCCTCGGCGGCTACGGGATGAGTCTGTTCGCGGCGCAGACCTCTCCCCCGGACCCCTGCTACGACGAGCACGGCAACCCGCGGCGCTGCATCCCGGACTTTGTCAACTCCGCCTTCGGGAAGGAAGTGAAAGTGTCCAGCACCTGCGGCAAGACGCCCAGCCGCTACTGCGTGGTGACATCGGCGGACAAGGTGGACGAGAGGACCAGAAACTGTCACACCTGCGATGCCTCGGACCCCAAGAAGTATCATCCTCCGGCGTACCTGACGGACCTCAACAACCCTCACAACCTCACCTGCTGGCAGTCCGAGAACTTCATCCAGTATCCGCAAAATGTCACCCTGACTCTTTCCCTTGGCAAGAAGTTTGAGGTCACATATGTGAGCCTGCAGTTCTGCTCGCCTCGACCTGAATCCATGGCTATTTACAAGTCCATGGATTACGGTAAAACTTGGGTACCCTTTCAGTTTTACTCGACCCAGTGCAGGAAGATGTACAACAAGCCCAACAGGGCCGTTATCACGAAGCAGAACGAGCAGGAGGCCGTCTGCACGGACTCCCACACCGACATGCACCCTCTGACCGGCGGGCTCATCGCCTTCAGCACACTGGACGGCAGACCGTCGGCGCACGACTTCGACAACTCGCCGGTGCTGCAGGACTGGGTGACGGCCACCGACATTAAAGTGATCTTCAGCCGGTTGCACACTTTCGGTGATGAGAACGAGGACGATTCGGAGCTGGCCCGGGACTCGTACTTCTACGCCGTGTCGGACCTGCAGGTCGGAGGGAGATGCAAGTGCAACGGGCACGGATCTCGGTGCGTAAAGGACCGGGATGGGAGTCTGGTGTGTGAGTGCAAACACAACACCGCCGGACCAGAGTGCGACAGGTGCAAACCTTTCCACTACGACAGACCGTGGCAGAGAGCCACAGCCAGGGAGGCCAACGAGTGTGTCGGTAAGTCTTCTACACAGTCTTTCATCCCGGAGCGGCTGTCTGTGCGCTGACGCTGCTGTCTGTGCGCGCAGAGCTGCTTGATATAGTAGGATGAGTTTTATTTGTGATGGTTGGGACGATTTTGAGGTAAACTGCCGGCTAGAGAGGAAATATTTTACAGTCAAATAAAAAAGAGAGATCAGGCATCGTTGGGTGGATTTGTTATGTGAAATAAGTGAAATTTAGTCATTCAAAATTATGTCTTTCAAACGTAAAATAAATTAATAATAATAATGATCAAATGTTGCGAGGTTTTATAACTAATCTGCGACTAATTTTTCCACTTCAGTTCATTAAGCCCGAACTTGAACACGCTCCCTCTCCAACCAAAACCACATCAAAGCCACATTTTTTTTTTCCTGATATTGTGGCGCACGTCCACGAGCATAACATTATAAGTCACATGCAACATGAAAATGCAATTTGAAAGTCCATTAAGCTTGTTGCAGGCCATAATGGAGGCTTTTAAACCACCTCAAACGGGACCACTGAGCCTAATCATCCACAGGAACATTTCTCAGAGCTCGACTTCACCGCTGTAATAAAGCAAAGCCTTTTCATTTGTCTGAAGACTCCTTCAACAAACCCACCGCAGCGGTAATTGAACACAGATTTTTATGATCACATAATTATTTTCCACATAAAGAAATCAATAGCGAAACGATGTATCAAAACGTCAAGTGTCGTGGTTAAGTTTTAAAATATAGCTTCATTAGAACTGTTTTATAAATTATTACAATTTATTATCATAGTATAAGATATTTAATGAAATACTTTCTCTAGTTATAAATTTGAATAAAGCGATTTGGCTCTAATATGAAGGAATTGCATGTTTTAAGTCAAATGAAAATAACAAAAGGGCACATTTCTATAATTTGGATATTTTCATGATTACTGTTGACGTTCGAATGAGCAGAAAGATATTTAAATATATTACTATAGAACATACAGTATTTCTTATCCTAAAAAGAAAGAAGCTTGTACAGAAAAAAAAGAAGAAAATCTCTGATCATGTCTGTCATTGTTTGGCATCGTGCTGCTCTTTGTGTTTGAGAATCCACATGTTTCATCAGCTGCTGAGTATTCAAAGTGATCAAAAAGTTGAACCTATTCACATATTGAAGATTACATTATCACTGCTCATATTTCTGTCAGTTCTTTACATGAGATGCTGATAATAAAGGAAGCCTGATAGTGAATGATAGCTTATACAGATTTATGAAATTATTAAATTGTGTTTGTTGTGTACTGAAAAAATGGTGAAGACTTCAAATCTCTGAAATGTGCCTTTAGTGTTTCTCTCTGATGATTTTATGGAGGAGTATGTGTTCACCATCCACTCTTAGGCCTGTTGTGTGCTTTCAGTTATTTTGGTTGGATTATTGCACATAAAAGTGTTTATTAGAATCTTGAGGATTTTAGACGAACAAAGAGTTATTTAGTAATTTAATAAGATAATGTTTGTGCAGCTCCTGCTCATGAGGAGATGCAGTGCATAGAGGAGGATGAGGACAGCCAGAGGAAGGAGAAGGAGAGGCAGAAAGATGATGGAGACTGAAACTAACCCCTCAGTGTGACTCCACACAACCTGCAGTAACACAAAGCTGTTCAAACTCTTATATTTTCCGTTCGGCAGCAGGTTCGCAGCGAAGAAGGAGGCTCAATGTTGTTTGACAGTGGCGACAGATGTCAGCCACTCTGACACGCAGCAGCTGTTTGAAAGGGTTTTGTTTGCTGCTGTTGTCTATTTCTGAAGCTCAGAGAGATTCTCGCTGGCAGATGTTGTGAAATAAATCAGGCGTAGTTTTGTGGAAATATCTACTTTACATTCTTTGTGACTCTATCAAGAATGCACTCTGGAGAAGGTCACAATGTTGTGGTTTTTTTTTTAAAATTATGGTTATTATCAGTTAACAATGCCAAAGGGTTTTTGAGTGTACATGCTTTTTTTTTTAATGGCCCTATCGAATGTTTTTTTTCTCTCTACATTAACAAGGCTATATCATTACATTAGTAAGTAAAGAAATCCATGTTTACCGCTTTTCAAAACAGAACGGTTTACAGAGAGAAACCAAAAGAAAGAGAGCTGAAAAATATAAATATTTGTATGCTCGCTCTGTCCCAGCAGTAGAATAAAACTGAAATTCCAATTTTGCCAACAGTTGAAGCAATAATAATTAAGTAATAGTCACGTCAAGTCAATTTTATTCGTATTGCACAATGTCATAAATCACAAATTTGCCTCAGGGGGCTTAATAAAGTAAGAAAATCCCAGCATTAGACAATACACACAGATTTTAATGCCAAGCAATGTAAAAATTATTCTCAAATTTAAAGGTACATAGAGGGAGATTTACAACTTAACAGTCTTTATATCTACATGATCTACAGTAATAAATTTATGCTGCTGGAAAAGGAAAAAAAAAAAAAAAGCCTGTTTAGACAAAACCTCCAAACTCAACACAAATGACTTGTTTCCTTTAGCCAACATCCTCGACACTGGACCAGCACATATATAACATGTCTCACGCTGGGGCCACCAAAGCCTGTCACTTACTGCATTCATCATGTTGTCAGTAAGGTATTTAGTTTTCAACATCAGGGTATGGAAACGTGTGTGTGTGTGTGTGTGTGAGCTTAAGCAAACACCAAATCTAAAAGAGAAGAAGAAGAAATCTCACACCTCTGAGAGTGCACGGGAGGGAGTTGTGTCAGATGGATGAGTGCATGCAATCGGACGACTGCAGTGATGTCAGAGAGTTTATTGTTGCGCCCCACCTCAGTGACAGCACCGAGAGTGTCACTGGACTCTCATAAGGATGTAGTTATCGCAAAGGGTTTTTTTTCTGTGTACAATAAAAAGTCTGGCACCGTGTGGGGTCGGAAATGACGTAAGCTATTGACTCCTTCGATATTCCCTGACCCCCACCTCGCACGCACACACACACACACACACACACACACACACAAAAAAACAAGAAAAGAAAAATCACAAAAGCCCATTTGAACACACAGGTCTGTCTGTGTTTTCCTCTTGAAGTGCACTTTGCTGATTACTTCCATCAGGATCTTAAAGGACGCTCATGTGCTCCTGAGCGTGCACCTCCATCCATTTGGGTTATTGACTCTCCACAGTGCAGGAAAAGCTTCTAATGCAATGAGTTAAAAAGCCAGCAGCACCTCAGGCACAACACAATCTGGATTCAGAGGTGTTAATCTGAGCTCGCAGCAAAGGTAGACGGAGCCATCTGCAGTTTAACTATTAGAAAATTATGGATGCACCATCGCCTGAAATCCTCCTCAACTCAAATAGTAAAGGAAATTGTTTCATCATATTACTGTATGATGAGAAAAGTCCCCTGCAGAGATAAATTCTTTCAATACAAATCAACTGTAAATGTTATTTTGATGTATCCACCAGTTACCCAGTTGTCAGGTTTGTGCAGTTTACTGGACATGTTGGGTAAAAAAAAAAAAAAAAAAAAAAAAAGGAAGGGGAGAAAGTGTCTTGAATAATTCAGGAAGATTAGAAAGACAGCTTGAAGGCATGCAGAATGAGGGGACAGGCACTGCACCACAGAGAGAAGCACGGGGGGGAGAGCAGGGCGACAATAGTGAAAATGAAAGCGAGAATGTAAGCGAGAGGAACGGGGACATAAAGGGGCAGCAGAGTGACATTTCCATAGCCTGTGGGCCAGTGGAATATTTTGACAATTGTCCATTTTTCCAGGCGTCTCTTATTGGGCCAATGGGGATAAAAAAAAAAAAAGGCTGCTGGGACACAAATAACTTTTTTTTCTTCCTTTCTTCCACTTAGAAAGTCTGAGTTCCCTCGGCGCACTGATACTGTAACATATCAGTGGATTGGAGGAGATTCTCTCTGCTCGCTGTAACCTTCCTCTCGCTAATACTCCTCTCTGATTGCAGAAGAAAACTCTCTCTCTCTCTCTCTCTCTCTCTCTCTCTTAAAGTCCAGCATTATCTGGATGATTTGAACATACGTGCCGCTCGTCAAAATCTACACCGCGGAAAGCACAAAGTACACTCACATGTTCCCAAGTGCTGTTCAGAGGCACCACCTGACTGACAAGAGCAAACATGCGGTGCAGAAAAGTCGACATGGTTGATTTGATATGCATTGAAATAACAAACAAACAAAAGTTGTTTTTTTATGCTTTGTCATTATAGCCTGACAGATACTGGATTTTTGAGGCCAATGCTGATATCGATATTTGGTAATTTAAAAAAAATGGATAACAATATATCAGCCAATAATATTTTTTAAAAACATAAACAATCTTTATATGAATTGCTTGGACTTGTTTTTTTAGAAGAATTGTGACCGAAACAATACTAAGCGGGACATATAAAAGTTGAAAAATCAACTTGTCAGTGCTCTCTGCTGGACAAACAATGTAACAGTGATGCTGTTTCTGTTGGCATTTTTGTCCTGAAATTTCTTATCAGCTGACATGCAGATACCAGTGTATCTGCAATAAGATAATATCAGCTGATCTAGGGAGGGATCTGGTATCGATGGATGCAGTGCAACCATCCAACACGCTACGAGTGCTGCTGTAAACATCAAGACGCCCCGCTGTTCAACAAAATAGTCCAGCTGTGTTTTATCCACAAACTCTAGCAGGTGTTGAGCAACATTTTGTGAAATCATCGATTGCAGTACAAACAAATAATTAAAGTTGAGGAGAAATACTTCAAGGCACCACAAAAGTTTATTTTATGAAAAGAAAGAACTCGGTGAATGCATCAAACAGATCACAGACTGATGTCTTAAGATAATTGTTGCTGTGTTTGGAGGAGTGATGTGTTTACAGTCATCTTGGATATATCTGATAATGACAAACTGTTATTAAGTCTTTAAAACGGAGTTGAATCAACCGCATTATTTATCGTCTTACCAGTCAGAAGTCTGGAACATTTGATCTGGGATATGTACGATGCACTGCCCTTGTTGTTTCTGGTCAATTCCAACCAAAAAAGAAAATCTAAAATTTTGACATCTGCAAATTTTGACAGGTCTTCCTTCAAATGTCTCCAGGCAGGTCTTCATGTGGTACCTATCAGACAAGACTGAAGGTCTGGTTAATGTTTGAGCGGCTCACCGTGCACCTTTATAAATCGGCATCCTTCATCTTCAAAGGTTGTTAGTCACCTCACAGCAAACAAAGCTGGGAATAAATTGACAGACTAGCTTTGCACTTTGCACTGGCTCACTGCTCCTCACCTACTCTGGTTCACTCAGCACTCACCTATGTCTCCTGACATGCACACACCTGTAGACGCACACACACACACACACACACACACACACACACACACACACACAGAGTTTTCTTCAGGTCTTTAGCCTGTAGTTCAAACAGGGGGGGAATGGCCTCTCTTTCACTTCAAGAATCTCTTCTCCCTGAGCTCTTATCAGTGTTTATGACTCATTTTGTAAACCGCTGCAAAAATAAGTCCCTCACCAGTCCAAACGGCCGATTCAGCCTTCTGTTTTAGATTCAGAGACCTGTTATATCTCTCCAACAGACAGAAACATGGCCACCAAGCCGGCATGTATTGTAAGCAAGGCTGATGGTACGGTATATCAAGTGCTGTAACCAAACATAAAAAGACAGCCAGGAAAGCTACACATAGACACACACACACATACACACACACACACACACACACACACACACACACACACACACACAGTGAGATGCAGTAATAGTTACAAACTTTCCGCAGCATGTTGTGAGATCACCATTCCTCCCGCTGTCTTGCAAATACTGGTAATGTGTGTGTGCCCGCGAGGGGTTAGGCTGAGAGGCTTGTCATGCAGCTCCTTGCTAATTTTGCTGAGAATCAGTGCCAAGTATTTAAAAGGTTGTTGCATTTGAAATTTAAAGGATTAGATGTTTGAACTTTCAGCCTTAGTCAAGATATTGCATTTTATTTGGGTGAATAGTTGATTCCTGGTAACAGGCGTCTACTAAGTAGTTCCAGTGAAACTGTTCATAGTTTTAAATGTGCTGGTTAAAATGAGTAATCAGTTTATTGCAAAACGTTAACAAGTTAACAGATTACAACAATGAGGGATTTCAACATTTCTTTGAATCTATTTGGAGAATATGACAACTTTGATGACTGGGATGCAGCTGAAGAAAGAGAAATTGAAAATGTTAACAGTTACCCAGTTAAGACTGGGATAGCTAGCTAGTCTTCTTGTTAAACATACTGTCAAATTATATTTACTGTTTGTCAAGCGTATGCAGTGTTATTGACTTTGAATGCTAACTTTCTGGATCATAGCTGAGCCAAATGGTTCTATGAGCTGAGCAGACTAGAGAATTCTCCCGCTGCCAAGTTGTATATAAGGTTTGTTTATTTACTGGAGTAGTGAACAGCGTTTCCATTGCATACGAACCTCATTTGTTACCAGGGAAACTGAGTGATGGCTTGTGAAAAACATTAGATTTTGATTGCAAAACACATAAAAATATAAATGAAGTGCGATGATGCCCTTTGAGGTGTCCGTTATCAGGAATGAATGGATTCTGCAGAGGCAACTGTCCTCTGCTGTGCATCAGACGGTTCTGGCCTCCTCGTTGTCCATTAATTCCTGATAATGGACACCTTGTCAGCCATTATCCCCTACATACTGTAGGTGGTTTGTCAATTATGCCTCTGAGGACGTCAGACACCTAAATGTCAAAGAAAAAGTGTTTTATAGGAATGTAATGTTTTCTTCCTGTTGTCAAGTGAGGGCAGGTGGCTCATTCAAAAACATAAATATCATAAGTATGACTTTTACCTTGTGAAGTGTGATGAGAAGTAATGAAGTGACTTTTACCGTGTGAAGTGTGATGAGAATAGGTTAAACAGTTTAGTTGGTGACGGGAGGGAAAATTTGGTCTTCAGATTGTCCTTTTGGACCAAAAATAGTCAACCGGCCTCGGCCAAAGGAAGACACAGTACATCTATTTTAGTTCTCAGCATGAAAACTTTGACCTCTTTCTCCAGAAGTATATCAAATTATTTGTATAAAACAATAATGATGATTAAATAAAACCATTACAATCACAGGACTTTCATAAAACTGCTACTTTGGGCACTTCTTCAACGAGAGACCATGCAATCCCCAGGATTGAGATCATTTGTAATCGCAATAATTTAGGCTAAAATGAAAGCAAAATATGTGACAAATAATACAGATACTGTTGAGTATGTTGAGGCATGGGAGATCTTGAAGCTATTAATGTCAGTGTTTGGCAGGAGCCCTTTTCAGCAGGAATTTTGGAGCTAGTTGTTGCTTGTCATGAGGCCTGTTCAAGAAGCAATTCAGTTTTGATGAGATTCCAGTTTTGCACAGATAATACATTCTGACAGGTCTTTGAAGAGTGGAAATTAGTTTATATCGAAAAATGTCTGAGGGTAACATACAGATACAAGACATGCAGGCAACACACAAACTTTAATTAGAAAGTGAGTGTGTGTGTGTGTGTGTGTGTGTGTGTGTGTGTTTGTGTGGAGAGAGAAAGACGAGGCAGGCTGCCACCATTCATAAAACTTATAACTAAATCCAAAATGCATCTGTAACTGTGTTTTACTAGAGCTATCTATGTGTTGTCCGGTATTAGTCTCAAGTGGAATAAGATCATTTTCATTACAGTCCACTTTCAGGCTTTTGACAAAGCTCAGGTGGCACCGCTTGGGGTGATGGAATGTGTTCAGTTGTCAAAAAAAGACAAAAATCCATTCTGAAATTTCACAGCCTATGTGTCTGTTGTTGAATTCAGGGTCCTTTGGGCAAGGTGAACATTTCTGCGGCCGTGGTTTTGTTTCATTGCTTTGGCTACAACACATAATGCAACACAGATCCCTCTCACAGTGTGAGTCCGCATTTTTAGCCAGTGTCTGTGTGCATGTGTGAGTGTGCGCACGTGGGCCTCTGTGCGCGCGCCCGTGCCAGAAATGGAACCTCGACCTTGTTTTTGAGAAACGGTTTGGTAGGAAGCCATATTGCCTCTGAAGGAAAGCCATATTGCGTTACTCTGTTGGCTTCTGGCCTGCACTCACTTCCTCTTGTCACCCTCACTTGTGCTTGAACTCAGCACGGACTGTAGCTGCTTTATCACAGTGTCCTGCCAGGCCAGAAAAACTGATCATCATCATCATTATTATCATCCTCCTATTTGTCATGATCAAAGTTATCATTGCTGTCTATCTTTGGGCACAAAACGTGTGTGTGTGTGTGTGTGTGTTTGTGTATTTAAAATGTTTCCATCCAATCTGTGGCGCACTTTTCCAGCAGCTGGTGATAATTGGTCTGGCCAGTGAGATCCAAGCGGCTCTTTCCCTCTTCTTTCTGTCTTTCTAACACAACACTCAACAGTCTTACTTAATATTAGCTGCACTTCACTCAGAGAAGACTCTTTCTACGCTGGCAGGTATATTCTCCAGAGAGAAATCAAGGCGAGTCGCACACGTCCACTAAAAAAGATTTTCAACAATCTAATTAATCTTTTGCAGACCACAGACCTGAAGAAGAAGGCTTCCTTTACAGCGATGACAGCTGTTTTATTATTTTCGTTGGAAAGCGTGCTGTGTGACAGCGCCTAGAGCTCAATTGTGGCTCGTCGCCTTAGGTGCAAGAAGTTAAATGTATTACAAATTTACCAAAACAGTGTTCAAAAAGGACTAGGATGGCTCCCAAACATCTGCTAAAGTGCTGCTAGCTTATGCAAAAAAAAAAAAAGGTGTTTGAGAGACATTAGGGATGCAGGCGCCTCAAAAAAAATTCACACACTTATTTATGCATACTAAATACTCAACAGGTTGCTCCTCATGTTTAACCCCCCCCCCCCCCCCCCCCCCCCGACACAGACAGACATAAGGTGTTCCTCTCAGTCTTTGTTGGTACCTGTCTCTGTCGTCTGCCAGTTATCTGTTTATTTTTGTGTGTGAGCGTGCTTGTGTGTGAGTGTTTCCATGTGTCTTTCTTCTCTGCCAGTAGACCTTGACATTATACAGTGTATGTGTTTATGCTGTTGATTGTGTGTGTGTGTGTGTGTGTGTGTGTGTGTGTGAAAGAGAGAGAGTGTGTCTCTTAATCTGTGTTGTCTGCCAGCGGGTGTTTACGCAAACAGTAATTCTGGCTGGGATGTGAGCAGCTATTCAGCGCCTGGGGAGACGTCTGTTAATGAATTAATTGGTGACTTGATGCCGTAGTGAAAGCTCGTCTTAGCCGAGGGAGGATCTCTACGCTGTGCGCTGCGGGTTAGGCATGAAACGTGGGATGTGTGTGTGTGCGTGTGTGTGTGTGTGAGAGAGAGAGAGAGATATTTGTGTGCAATGGAAAGGTTTGGTTTTAGCGGGTACCGGATGATTAGGGGTAATTAAAACAAACCCACGCTAGACGACATCAGCGTGTGTTCACACATTAGACACAAAGCACTTCAATGCTTCTCTCATCGACTCCATGAACCGCAGTCTCCAGTATATCGAGACGCTACATTCACACCGCAGAGTAAACCCTGTCACACAGGGGTGACAGAGGCTAATCAGTCCCATTTTACTGGAAATGAGCAGTAGAAAATGTTGTGACAGTGTCTTAAGATCCTGTCAGGTTTGTGTGATTTCATTGGATTTTTGGGGATATGTGATAAAAGAGTCTTTGTTGTTGTTTTAATTCCATTAAGATAAAATGGGTAGACACAGCTGTGCATAAACAACACGCAGAGCTTTACTTAATTCTAAACAATATTTCAGTTTACTGCACACAACAGAGCGTTTGTGTAGCGCTAAGGCTTAATCCCCAGAGGGATTGTTTGGAAAATATAAATATTGTCTTACTAGAGGAAATGTGAAAATGACCAAAGCTGTTCTGCTGGAAGATAGATGCTTAATGAGCAACCTCTACGTCAGCTACCACTGCAGCTGTTTCACTTCTTTCAGTCCGCCAGCCTGTGCAGAAGCCAGCATCACTCATTAACGCAATCATCAGGTCTGAAACACACTGTTAGCACGATCCTGATTCATCGCCATCATAGACAGGCCTGAGCGGGCTCGCTTGTTAACAGGGGGTCATAAAGAGGCTAGTAAACAGGGTAGGAAAACACTGTGTGACTGTCTGCGAGAGAGAAAGTAAGAGGGATCGCCTGGTTTAGTGCATGTGTGTGAAATCGTATATGCTCAGGCATTGGCAGCTCTCAAGAGTTTAACAGCGGTGTGTGTGTGTGCTCTATGTGAGACCTGATCCCGAGGCCCGAGCCAGAGGTGCTGCGGAAGATCAGGTCTGATGACCTCAGCACCTCTGTGTGGCAGCAGGTTACTGCACGGTTACCAAGAGGAGGGCGAGCGCTTGTAGCCAAAGCAAATATATAACGTGGACTGGAGGTAATAAGAGAGAGAGAGAGAGAGAGAGCAGGAACGAGAGAAAGTGATTTTTGAGAGAAGAAAAGAAAGTCATTCTCCTGAGCTTTGCCTTGCAGGGATTAGTTGCATTATTAATGAGATGAATGCTCTAATTTAGTAAATCTGTGCGTGTTTCATTCCTTCTTGTACTTTCAGGTGGAAGGAACACATCACAACAAGCACCGAAGCTGGTGCAGCATGTGTTGTAACATTATGCTACAATTACCCAAGTCTGTTCACACTTAAAAAATGAAAGCCTTGGCACGGCTCGTTACACTTCCCCTCCGAAATCTCCCTGTAGCTGATAGGGCTGTATCAACAACAACAATAAAAAACAGATACAAGTTTATGCAAGAGAGAGAGAGAGCGAAAGAAAGAGAGAAATAAAAGAGAAGGAGGCTTTCATATTTGCAGCAGCTCAGCGTTTGATTCATGGCGAAAGTGCTGGCAAAAAACCTCTCTGGCAACATTCGCGCTACTCGCCGACAGGACCACCTAGCACGAGTGTGAGCACATCGGGCCCGAAGTAGGGGTCCTTAACACTCACAGCAATAGATGATTAATGGCTGGATGAAGTTACACCCTGACACAGCAGCCTGTTCTGTAGATCAGAGCGCCCCCCGCTGTTTCTGTAACACACTGCTATTGTTGTCTGATTGAACTGCAACCAGCCGGAACCTGCCTGTGGTGTTACACGGAGGCATTAAGTGTCTGCGCTGGTTAATTATGGTGAAAATACTTAAATTGTATATGCTGATGAAGTTGTCTTTGACCCAGAGTTATTAGTGATGTCAGATAGAACTGAACACAAGTGGGTTAATCTGTTCTGTTTTTTCTGTATCTCTTGTACATAGTGTCTTTCGCTTTTGCCCTCTCACTTACACACACACACACACACACACACACACACACACAAGGCACACACAGTTAGAGAAAGCACCTGTGACAGATCAAGCCGAGTCAAACAATTTCATTTTGCGTCAAACATGCTCACACGCTGCCAGAAAAAAAAAAAAGGAAAAAAACCCTTGGAATTTCTGTGTGTGTATATGTGTGTGTGTGTGTGTGTGTGTGTGTGTGTGTGTGTGTGTGTGTGTGTGTGTGTGTGTGTGTGTGAATAGCTTAGGGTGATTTATCACCAATGTCTTTGTCTTTCCCATATAAGTCATGGCGCAAGCTATGTGTGTGTGTGTGTGTGTGTGTGTGTGTGTGTGTGTGTGTGTGTGTGTGTGGTAGCCAGTAGGTCACCAGAGGTTTGTAGCACCCGGTCGTCATGGATGCCTTCTAGTCACACTGCTGTTTGTGTATGTGTTTTGAGTGTGTGTGGGCCTGTGATTGTCTATATAAGCGACATTCATGCAGTCAAACATCCACTTTTTTTTTTTTTTTTTTATCCTCTATCTTTTCGAGGATGGTGGCCCGTCGGACCAAACATAAAGCTGCACACAGTTGCACAAAGTGATCTCAGTCAGCAGAGGTCAGCACAAAGTAGATAGATTTGCAATAAACTTGAGGAAAGGATACTCTACAAGCAATGCATTCCCTCAGGTTGATGTGAATGATTTCCAATTCAAAAAACAATGAGTTCATAGCTTGATGTTGGAAATCAGATTTCCCAAAAATATGAGATGTTTGCAGTCTTGTCTTAACTTTGAAAAGATATAAGATATGTTAAACTTTTAAATACTCACCCATGCTTCACATTGTTGTTTTCAAGACTATGTAAAATTGTTTTTTTGCCACATACTTGATGCCACAGCCAAACAAAGGGGATGAAATAGTCTTGAGAGACTTATATGTGTATTTGTTTGGTCGTGTGAAGTGGAATGCAGACTTCTGGGAGGGGAAAGTTTGCAAGGTCATCTCAATTTGCCGGGGGTGATCCCAGGTTAATCCATCACTCATTAGCTCTCACAGATAAGACACAAAGTGGGGTGAGGGGCTGCGAGTCCACACTTTCTCCCCCTCTGCCTCTCTTTCTCTCTATCACACACACACACACACTCACTCAGCATACACAAGAACCCACAATCGTCTCTCTCCTCTCTTTTTTCAGTGCAGACCAAAAAAAAAAAAGAAAGAAATGGAGAGCATCTGATCAGAATAAAGCCATGCTCCTCTCCTCTTTTACCCAACACTTCCCTTCCTCATTAACCCCTTCCCCTCGCTGGCTCTGCTCCCTCTGGGACAATACAGCCAATTAATTAGGCTCGATGTCCAGCCGAGAGCAGAGGGAAGCTCTGAAAGCGCTGGCCTCAGCTGATTTAGCTCCTCTGTAGAAGGCCCATTATAGAGAGTGAGGAGGAGAGAAAGAGAAACTACAGGGGTGACTTGGTGAGAGAGAGAGAGCGTTAGGGGAGGGGGGTGAGCAAGAGAAAAAGAGAGGGGGAGAGAGATAGAGACAGAGGGAGGCTCTTGACTCGGCGTGCTACCAGTGAGTGCTCTTCAGCTTCCACTTTTGCTGCTTGGTGTTGGGGGGTGAAAGATGAAGCTGCCTCCATAGCGTTGACGTGTGTGTGTGTGTGTGTGTGTGTGTGTGTGTGTGTGTGTGTGTGTGTGTGTGTGTGTGTGCAGGCAGCTGCGGGGACCCCCTCCTCCAGCTGAAGTCATCAGGTTCCCGCATGAGTCCCCTCTCTGCTTCTAATAACAAAAAGGTCCATATCACTGGAGGATGACAAAGCAAACAAATGGGCCTAATTACAGGGAGGTCGATAAGGAAATTATAAGGAAATTGAGTCATTAATGGTAATATTTGTGTTATGAGATGATGGTGGTGAAAATTAATTTCCAAAAGGGGCCCCTCTGTGTTTTCTCTGCAGCTAAGACCTGGATCTGTATAACGCATGGAGAAAAACTTGGCCTCAGTCTCTCTGTCGATCTCTTGCTCCCTAACCCCGAGAGACACTCGCAGATATTGAAATGATTATGTACCAGGTCTCTATAGATATCCAGATGTCCATCTGATAAAAAGAACCTGGAGAATGCATTTCACCCCCCACCACCACCCCCCTCATTCATATTCCCTCTGGGTTTTCAAGCTCCCCCTCCCTCGCTTTGGTTGTATTTTTCTTCCCATATTTTATCCCATACAGCTAGGACAGGTCGCTGGCCGGAGATGAAAGTTGAGGTGGAGCGTGAGGGATAACCGACGGGAGATGATTCTCCTGTCTCCCAGAGCGTCTGAGGAAGACAGAAAGAGTCGGGTGAAGAAAGTGGTAGATGGATAGAGGCATGGAGCCTGGCCAGAGGCAGGTTTGATCCCAATGCTCTCCTCCTCTGCCTCATCTTTCCCCCGGTTCTGTCAGGGTGCTGTGGGAGTATCAGCAGTAGCCGACACAGACACGACTCAGTTTTTCTATGAAGATTAAGGCAACTGGTTACTTTGACAGAGTGCCTCTACATACAGTATCTAGTGTAGTTTCACTTTTACTGTTAGAAACATGGCAAATAACGAAGGTCACTGAAATGAAACAGCATCTGAACCAAGAGAAGTCTTGAATAAAGTTTTGTATTTGAAAGAAATGAAATAATTTGCAAGTGAAATCAGATTTACATATATTGATATTGAATTATTGTTAATTTAATTTCTAATTATAGGCGGTTTCTTTTCTGCATTAATTCCTTAAGGTGAGCTTGACAGTTCATAAAGCATTCGACAATTTCACAAGAGTCGCCACTCAAGGTCCACTTATTCATTTTTCTGCAGCTTTCAAACACATCACGCAGTTTTCGTCAGCACACGAGCAGGCCATTAGCTAACATCAACTAAAACATGCCAAGCAATCCTGAAAGTCCTCAGAGTAAATGGAACATTTGATCATCAGTTCTATAACAGCTGTTCAAACTTCACTTACTGATTACGACCACATGATATGGTTGAAAATTCCAGAAAAGGCGAGTACAAGAGGACCCTGAGTGGAAACTCTTTTTTTTGTCAATAACTTTTTACATGTTTTGAAATGAGAAATAACTCTCTCGACCAAGAATTTATCAGAGGACAATATACTTCTCATCACTTCTTATACGTCTTATTAAAACCCTGATAAATTCACATCTACTTTAAACCCCGTGGCCTTTGTCCTGCCTGCTTAACCTGCAGCAGCCACTGTTTCATTATCCAGGGACATGGAGCAGCGCCGTTTCTACTTTTAGAAAGAAAGACGGTATTGGGTTTCTGCGAGGGATTTCCAAAGGCAGTGGGCGGGAAATGAAATGAACTCAGAGCCCCAATAACAAACAAGGTCAGTGAAAAAATAAAGAATGAGGCGATCACAAACAAAGATAGAGAGAAAAAAGAAACAGAAGAGTGGGATTTAAGGAAAAGAATAACAGCGGCTAGTGTTTGGGTTGCTGCCTCGGCCGGTGACCTCATCGGAAATGACACCTCTCATGCCAACACGGTGGATTTCATATATTAGACCAAACAGTGTAGATGACAGTACAACGGGCAAGTTGTGAGTGTATTGACAGAGGGGAGATATATATTTAAAACAAGTGTTTTTAAGAATATGTAACCATAAAAATGTGATAAATTTTGGTCAACTTGATTCATATCGAATGCTGTGGAGCAAACCCCTCTGTCGGGTTTTCACCGCAACATAAATCAGCTGCAAGATGTTAAGATTTAAAAAGCTGTGCTAAGGGGTCAAAGTATTTTCTGAAGTCATTTTCATTAGATTAAGTGGCCTATTTGATAATTATAGTCAATTTTCCTGGCCCACCGAGCGCAGTAATCATCCCGTAGCTGAGAGTCAATCTCCTGCCAGAGCAAATATAAAGGAATATCTACAGAATCAATAACACATTGGGGGTGATATTATTCTTGACATAAATTACACAACCACTTACATTTCACGGAAAAGCAGCGTGTTCATCAGCCAGTGAGCTTACGATAGTCATAGTATTTGGCCGAACCTGAGGGTTGACAGGAAATACAGGAAATACTCAGAGCCTTCTTTTTTTACCCTTAAACTTATAATCTGTTCTCCTCTTCCAGCCCCCGAGGAATGATGTCCATGTCGGACGATTCTGTACCTCGTGATTTACGTTCAGTACCTACGTTCAGCGACAGTACAGGAAGTAGAGTTTCCTTTAGCAGGGCAGAGAGCGGGTGCAGAGGTCAGGGAAGTGGATGGGCATGTAGTTTTTCAGAATCGTCCATATTTGGCATACTTTCATGTCTAAAAGGGTTGCATCTTCCTACCCTTATTATTAAATTTCATTTTTGTTATCCTTTATGTGTGATAGGCAAACAAATTAAAAGAGCTTTATCATTCAGTGGCATAATCAACCTCTATCTTTGAGTATTTCGTTACCTCTTGAACGCAATTTGTTGGCGTTCGGCCTCAGGAGTGTGTGTCAGGCTCTCATCTTGGAATCAACAAGATTGTACCAATAAAGGTGCCATGCTGCTGCAGCCTTCTCAAAATCGGTCGAAGTTTTGGCTCGGCCTTATCTTAATAAACCCTCATTTGATATAATACAATACTGTCAATGTAAATAACGTAATGTAATGTAAATATAATAAAATAAGGCATCCTTCCTTTAATCTTCTGTGTGCGAGGGGGCATCAATAAATCTCATTTCCCTCCCTGTTAGACGGCCGTTGCAGCCTCTCCATTCAGAAAACGCTGTTATCCTGTTGTTTGCTTTCTTTTCCACCAAGATAAAACTTTCTTTGTTCTTTCTCTGTCGAGTCTCAACTTGCACTCGCTGTTACCTTACACATAACAAGCGTTGTCTATTGTCACATTATTGGTGCAGTGAAATTTGTGTTTCATTGCGAAACGCAGAATTTCCTCTCAGCATGTGTCAGCCGTTCGCTTACTCTGGCAAAGACCAGTCCTCCTCTCACTAATTGCCTTCTACCGATGACTAAATTACAACGAGGTTTTGGGTTTCTGGATCAGACGGGTCTCTTTTTCCTCCGTCTTTACTTCCACAACTGTATCCTTCCTGCCTCAGTTAGAAGTGTCACATTTGGTTACAAAAGATATGAAGCGCTGCGATTTTTGCTAGAAAACAGTTTCCTTTTTTTTAAAAAAAAAAATTAAAAAAACACCACGAAGGGCTACTGTTCCAACACAGCAATTAGAGCAGTGGCTGTAAATGTGTATATGTGTATATGCAGTGTGTATACATGCATCAGTGTGTGTGTGTGTGTGAGGGTTTAATTCACACTGAGCAGTAGGCACGATGCCACAGCAGAGGGGTGCAGTAAATGTGGTTCTGGAGCCAGTACAGTAAAAACATCTCCGCTCCATCAGTGTCAGAAACAATCTGCGTGGACCAAACCAGCTGCCACACCGACGCCTTCATACGCAGAAACCTGTCTGCTGTAGCTGCTGCAGGATGGCAGCACGCTCCTGCTTTTATAGTCATAAATCAACCTCTCAGAGTTATGTGCAGACTCTCATTCTCAAACGTGATAGTATATGTTGATCTGAAGTGGATAGATGTATGTTTTAGTAAATAAGGCCAAGTAGATTCCTTTATACCAAGACAATGTCAAATACTTTGACTTGAATATCAAAGCAGAATGCTAAAAACACATGCACGCCATGTACTGCATGTGTATTATACAGTCTTTTTTTTTTACTTTACTGACAAAATATTGAATACAGATTTCATACTGTATGTATTTATAACATGGTTTGTGCTGTTGTATCAGTGTCATTGTCCTTCTATAATGTGGTTCAGCATAAATAAGTTTCCTCAGGATTTCTGCAGTTAAATATGGATGATATTGAATAAGTGCATAATGAATTTCTCCTCACTAAATTCATGTCATGGGTTGTTTAATATATATGGTTGCAATGAGAAGCAGACCTCCTCTGTAGTGTAGTATACTGTCCGTCCTTTAAGTATGTATACAAGGATGGATTGTACGTCTACTACAAACTGTCATCTCGTGAAAGTAATTTACAGTAATAATTTAAGAGGGTTGATGTTGGACAGTAGAACGTTTTTGAGTAGGAGGATCTAGAATGACTGTGAGCCGCTCTGGAACACCAACACTCGGTGTGTTCGATTTACATTTATAGCATCATATCCCTGATGGATAATGACTCATGATACTGTAGCTGAGGTTAAAAAATACGGCACAGACTTCTTTTTAGAGCCCAAAGACAACAGGCTCTATAAAAGTGATGCATATGCATGAACACACTCTTGCCACATTTTGATCCTTTTGATCCTCTCCTTCTCTTTGAAATGTGCTACACTATTTGGCCTCTTTGCCCGCCAGCTCTTAACTGTGCATGCGCTCACTTTCCCCCGTAGTTTCATATGAACGAGGGTTACACTTACGTTAAGCTCATGATTAATCTGTACTTTACTAGTGAGTCTGAGAGATCATAAGAGAGCTGCTGATCATTGCTAATGACTCATCATTAATCATATCCTGTATACGTAGGTATATGTGGAGCTCATCTTGTCCCTCGCTGGTGTTCCTTGTCCATCAGTGATTTACACAAAGTTGTTACTCATGCTTCTCCTGGTCCAGTAATGTTCTCAGGTCATCGTGTTAATTGGTTCTGTAATCCTGTGGTATCTTGACATCAGCTTTTCTACCAGAGCTTGGCTAAATCTGTTTCTTTGTGAGTTCATCTCTCCACATGCAGCTCCACTCTCTGTTCCCTCTTCCAAGGAAAAGTGCCTGACTTGCGGTGGCAGAAGTGCAGCCTTGCCTTGCCTAGATTCACACTCCATTAGTGACCCAAAGCATCTACTGTAGATGGAGCGGACTTTGAAAGCCCAGAACATGGGTGGAGAAAACACTGGCTGCTACAGGGACAGATGATTTCCCCTGCCCTCACACGCTCAAAGATACACACCAAGGTTGTTTTTATTTAAAAAAAAAAAAAAAAGAGTGAAGGATGGTGAGGAATTCAGGGGAAAGTTTAAAGAGTGTGCAGACTTAAAAATGGATGGAGAGCTGAGGACAATATAAGGAGCTGGGGAAAATGAAAAGAGGACAATAAATGTGTCACAGAAGTGAAGGAACTGTGCTGTGGGGTTTCAGATTTATGGCCTTCAGCAGCTTCCTGCTCACTCCCTCCTCTGGATAGAAGACTATGCTTGACTTGGTGGCAAGAAGTCAAAAATGTACAGTGCGTGCACACACACACACACACACACACACACACACACACACACACAACCTCTTCAGCCACACTTCCCTCATCATTCCCCCACATGCTGCCGTCTGCATGAAGTCTGCCTTTAAGACCATATGCAGTAAAGAAGTGTGATATGTATGAAGATGATTAGTGACCCCGGGTTCTGATTTGTCTTGGCTCAGACAGTTTAAATGTCTCTCTGATCTGATCGTGCACTTTGACAACCCAGCTTCACTGTCTGTTTACATTCTGGCTTTCAGTATGTAGCCAGAATGCTCCTATAGTGTACAACCTTTTCTGTTTGTCATATTTCTAACCTTTATTCATCCAGGAATGTTTTTTTTTTTTTTACATCCATACACTCTAGGTGCGCACAGTCCACTTTATGAGCTGAACTGTGTTAAATGCTCCTCGTATTCTGGTTTTAATTTGTATGTGAGTGGGTCAGTTTTAGCTTTCAGCAAGCTCGTGTGTGTTACGAGCCCTTTGTGTCATCATGACTGGAATACTGCATTTCAACGGGACAATTTGGAGAAATCCCGCACCTGTAAAACCACCGTTATATACTGACGGTAAAACAGCCATTTTCACAAACAACCCTTGTATTTGCTGTATTTGCTGGTCCCGAGCCAACCCGTCCCCCCCTGACAGTGATAATAGTAATTGGCATGTTGTAAAATAGCTACAAAAGGTCAGGCAGCTAAGTAGTGGAACTTCAATTCATTGTGAGTTTCACCAGCAGGGAAAGATGCAGAGCAGAGGGATGGAGAGCAGGAGGAAGAGCAGTGTCATTTTTTTTTTTTTTTTTTTTAAAGTCTGTCTTGTTAAGATTTATTTCTTTTCCGTTCCATCTCACCATTCCTCCACCCCCCCCCCCCCTTGTTGTTGGATCAGCCTGTGTTTGAGATAATTCAAATCTCCTCTCCTCTTCCTCTTCCTTTGACTGCCCAGCTGAAGCCTTTTTTGTGGCTAATAGGTTTTATGGAGATATTTGTCTCAATTGTCGAAGTACCACTCACTAATGACATCTGCAGCAGGGAAGGACCAGTGTTACCCAGAGGAAAAAGTAAAGGAGAAGGAGGGGTGGGGGGGGTCACGGCCCATTTCGAAGGAGTGATAACTTAGTAATGGGGACCTGACAAAGGAATCTAGGGGGTGTGAGTGAAGGTCAAAGGTTCCCCACCTGCTTAGCATGGCCATGGTGCTGTGGTTGCTAATGAGCCTACAATAAAATCGTGTCGAGCAGACTTTAAATGAAGTGTTTACTGCCCGGGGAGGTGAGACCACAGTGTTTCTGTGCAGGCGGGGTTTTTTTTTTTCTCACTGATCACAAGCATCCTCAAGTATTATTCTATCGTGGAGAACTATTTGGATACACTTTCTCAGATGTTTTGAACTGTTAAATATTAAGTTATGTCAACTTCATGAAAAATTGGTGGAGAACATTTTCCAAAGGTCCATCTGTGTCAGTAATTTCCACCATATTTGAGGTACTTCCGAGAAGCATACATCCAGATTGGCTTATCCAAAGTGTATTTTATTAGGGAGTGGAAACCATAAATGTTTTCCCAGTAGACAGAAATCCAAGTGAGCATTCCTACGTTCACCCTAATCCAAGACTCATCTGCTTATCCTCAAGGCTGAGTCAGTCCAATATGGGAACACTTTCCAACGCTAGGTAGGGAGCGCCTTCTCCTACAGGGCTCTTCTTCACATGTTGTAGGTAGAAAAATGTGTTAAAAGCAAGAAAGCAAGAAAAGAAAAAGACGAGCTATATGTTGTGACTGCAGATGAAGATATCCAGTGTCTTCCCCTATCTTCCTCAGAATCACGATGGAGGAAACACTCTCCGCCTTTTCCTGCCTGAAGGGCCAAATTAACTTATCTAATCTTCTAATCATCTAATCTTCAAACACTGTTTATTTTCTCAGCTCACAGCTGCCAATCAGCGCCGGCCGGCCGCATTCTGTTATAATACGATTGGTTTAAAATCTTTAGTTAACATTGTTGGAGCAGAGTGATTGCTTTAATTGCAGAGGCTGTGGGATTACCATGAATCACGGTTATGAAGCAGCATGAGTGAGCCCAGTGTAAGCTCTGTCTCATTGTCTAGCACTGACAGCAGTGGCCCATCCCTGTCAGCCTCAGGCTAGCAACACACAAGAGGACCTGCCAGGAGTTATGTGAACCCACAACACTATGGATCTGCTAGTCCCATAGAAACCAAACTCACTGAGTAAATAGACTGGAGGTGATGTCTGACATGAGCAGGGAGAGCCCTTGTTTAGGAGGGAGAATTGGAGATGTGTCTCGCGTGTTTCCGTTGCACGCCCTCTCTAAGTGAAAGCCCGTGTGGTGTTTGTGGATGTGTGCGGTTAAACGCTGAGGAGACTGGGTTAGGTAATGGCTGGATGTGAAACAATAGAGAGCAAAGACTGAGGAGAAACCTTGTTATACTTGGCTTTGACAGCCAGGTTGATGGCGGGGTTGATGGCAGGGAGCAGCGCTGTGGTTGCAAACCATTGCACAATTGATTTACAGCTAATACTTGAGGGGGGAGGAGGAGGAGGAGCGAAGCTTCAAATAGTTCTCACTGTGATTATCAGATCAGACACTGATGGCAGAAAAAAATGTCAAGCACTTGTTTCAGTAATCCGCCAATACTTTTAAAAGGAAACATTGCTCCATCAGTCAAACACAATACATTTCTACACCATTCCCACTCACAGCACTTCAATAAACACCCAACCGCTCTCGTAAGTGAAAGCAGAGATTTTTGGTCTTCCTGCTACGGAAACTGTAAATCCAGTTAGTTCCAATCAGCATCATGCTCTGGAAGGATCCTTTGCTATAACGCCACAACATCCGTTCACACATCAGGTTCCTGAGCATCGAGGTGATACAGCTCTGCCAACGCTGTCAGCTCAGGTTCCTCAAAGACTTATGTGTAATAGAAATGTACAGGATGCATTCACTGTCTAAACTATCTGGCAAAAAATATACTATCCTATTAGGTTGTATTATGTTGTCACACAGTGAAGCATTGTCTTAGCTTGCGTGGATGCAGCTCTGAGCATCACATCGCTCCTAAAGCTGTCAGTCCCTCACGCTATTAAGACAGCTGCTCTTAGTGGGTATTGTTCAGCGGGGAGCTATGGGGACCTGACAGGCCTAAGGAATCTTTATTCACCCTAAAGGGCCTTTCACCGCTATAGCCCTGAATAGGACCTGCCAATGTCATCCTCCACCCATGGCATTTTTATGGCATAGCTGACATACAGACAACGCACGCTCGTCAGCCCCTCCGTCGCTCTCGCTGGGCTTCCTTTATTCCCGCACTGTATGTCAGCTGGTGTTTTCCCATAGACATGAATTGGAGGAGATCTTTTCCAGGCAGTGCCACTTTATCTCGGAATTACTCACGCAAACACTCACATGGAGACACACACTTTAAGAGCGATGGGCGCACAAATAAAGACAGATGGGCAGACAGAATCTCTCTCCCTCCCTCCTTCCCTCCCTCTCTCTCTCACATGCAAGTGCACTCTTCACACACACGCACACACACCTTCTCACACACACACTGCTCTGTGCACACCACTCAGACAAAAGACCCTTGATTACTCAGCAAATGGATGCACCACTGATCACAGGCCAGCCCTTTTACAAACTAGCCTATTATGTGGTCTCAGCGTGGGGTGGAAGTGTTGCAGGGGCCCGAGGCAATGTGGCTGTGGAGGAGTGATGGACTTTGTGTGTGTGTGTGTGTGTGTGTGTGTGCCCGCACGCACACACCAAGGCTGAGAAGTGCTCCCATGCTGCGCTGCCTAACGAGAGGGCAGGTCAGCCATTAAATGGGCACTAATGCGGGAAATTGGAGGCCATTAGGCCTTTCTTTGTTGTTGTGCCTCTGTGTGGCTAGTTAGACTCTTGAAAAAGGAAAGGCCTTATTAGCCCCCACATGAAGACAGAGAGTGAATATATGGGCCATTAAGCCCTGCATGGAGCAGGCTGGCCTGCTGCTGGAGGCTGCTGCACATTGTAAGGTCATGTGCAGACAAATCTAATGTAGAGCTGAAATGCTGTTAATGTGGCAAACGCTGTTGAATCACATTCATGTTTGTGGTAGTTTCTACATTTTTGCAAGCTTCACTGAATCACAAAAACAGAAAAATGTTACTTTGGGGCATTTTTCTTTAATCTAGACAGACTAGTAGAGACAGCATCTTTGTGAAAGTCTAGAAAATGGATCACGACATTTTCCTTCTTCACATAGAAATATAACACCAACATTTTCAAATTTATATTTTGTGGATTGAAAATGACAGTTTAATGTGTATGATACAGTAGGCCAAAACAGAGATGCTGCTTCAACACTGCAAAGCTTTCTAGACAAGCAGTCTTGCACTCTTTTGCAGTAACTGTGTGAAAAGTGTGATGTTTTATGAAGACAGTTGTCATTAGACTCTCTTATTCAATTAGTCCAGCAGAGTTCCTAACTGCCATCCACATAGGAAAATCAGAAAAACAGAGTTAGTAGAAATGATGATTTTGAGTGCAAAAGCAGCAAAAACATTGAAACACACAGAGCGACAATGAACAATAAAAGAAAAAATGATAAAAAGCCAGTGGGGTTAGCAAACATATGCAGTCACTCAGTTATAGATCTGTTTATTAAATGTAATTGCAGCAAAAATCTGTTTTTCTGTACTTAATATTTTATACATGCAGTACATTCAATCTTTAAATACTGTATATTTGTGCTGAGAGGTGACTTGCATCAGGAGCTGTATAGATATGTCCTGCCCTGTTCTGCTGGTATTTACTTACTGCAGTCTACTGTAAATCCACTGCTTAACATTAACCTTCGCTCCACTGCTAATAGCTTCATGAGGGATCCCTGCTTGCACTGAAGCGCGGCGGTTCTCACAGCTCTTTAATTGCATCCGTCGAATAATCAGACTACATTTTATCACCCACTGACAGAGCTCTGTAGGCTCTGCCTGCACTGGGAATTGCATAATTTGCCAAAATATGAGAAAACATGAGAGTGTTAAATTATGAAATAAAGAAAAAGAGAAATAAATAAACAGCTTGACTGATATGAAAAAGGGTCAGACAAGCATGTAAAGGCAAATGGAATCTGTCCACTGGAAATCAGTCCTCGCCGCATATTTAATCTGCCTTTGATAACCAGGCAGGACTGATGAATATTCTGTATGAATTGATCTCAATTAGCCAAGTCTCTTCTTGTCAGGCCTGGGATTTAAAAAGCAGCAGACTGATCTCTTCCCCTCCCTCTGTCAACCTCATCTTTTATTTTCCCAGCTTTTTTAAAAAAATTCTCACGTTTCCTTTTTCCTCTCCCTTATCTCAATATATTTCTCTTTCTCGCTGTCTCTTTTTTTTTTTTTTACCCTCGGTGCAATGTCTGTGAGGCAAACTGCTTATTAAAAAATACAGCGGCTGTGAAACATGGCCTTCTTTGGGAGCAGCTGAGATCCAGAGTTTAGCCGGGGTCATGAGAGACCAAGTGAAGAGGGCTAGAGGGCTCACAGGGGGCTAAAGTGCTGCGGCTAATTGGCTGCAATAAAGGAATTAAATTAGCCTGATATAATCTCTGCAGTGGGCGCCTCATCCTCCTCTCTGCTTTTCCTCTTCCCACTCGCCTGCCCCCTCGCTCCTTCACCCCAGAGTTTCATGGCATTCCCAGGGTGCTCCCCAATACACATGCCCAGAAGTGTTGACCCCAAACCCACCACGCACTTCACACATCCTCCACAATCACCGCACATATTTTATTCCCCATTATTTTCACTGAAACTCTCATCCCGCAGCAAGATGTTGCAGCAAAAATTAGGGGATGAAAATGAAATTATTGCTTTTGAGGGTCTTTAAGAATGGACACCTTCCTGTTTGTTAGCAGATTTCAACAAATTTGTATCTGTTCATATGGCCTTAACAAAGAGTGGTAGCTTTTTTGGCTTTTTTTTCGTCACAGTGGAGTTTGGTTTTTTATTTATCTTAATTTCAGATGTTTGCAGATTTTGCCAAAGCCATTTGGAAACCTGGAAATTTACAGTCATGGTTGCTAGTTTTTCCAGCATGTTGCTAGTTTTATTTGTGTTATTAAATCCTGTTTGTCTTTTTTTGTTCAGATTATGTGGGCATCTGTTTCTATTCTTTTTTTTACTGTGAGTCAGAATAAGAAATGTGTGGTGAAAACATGCCATCGTTTTAGAGAGAGGAGCAGATTGCATCTTTAAGGAGAAAAAAACATAAACTTCCTGTCTGTATGAAGATAATTGGGTGTAAAGATATTTGTTTATCCTTTTGTACAGCAATTGTGGGCAACACTCATAAAAGAAAAATATCTTGTTTATTTAATTGAGCGGATAATGCTAAATGATCTTTATATAAAGCCATAATTGTATCTTAAGAGGGCATCAAAGCAAAAAAAACCACTCAGGTGAGCACTTCATCTGTCGTCTCAATCCCAACTCAATGAGCTCTATTTGGAAATTCCTGCCATTATCATGCCAGCGTCTGGATCAACAAACACAAAATAAAAAGGAATATTGTTCTGATTTATAGAAGGCTAAATAAAGACTTGAACACGGATCCTGGAAACAGGATGCAATTAAATTAATTGTCGTCACGAAACGGATTTATCAGTTGATGTGTGACAGAGAGACAAAATATGCATCTTGGTTACAGAGTGAATAAAATATTGCTGGAACATCACATCACTCTGTTTTGGTTCAACAGTTATTATTTTTTAAAAAAGTGAAATTCTTCATTTGTTTTGGGAGAAACAGTCATTATCAGCGATGGGCCATTATTTCTTCGGTCGGTGAATCACATTCTCTTCGTTTGTGTGGTCTGACTCTATAATATGAGGCACTATAAGACTAACCTGTCACCAAGGTAAAGTTTTTATATCATTCCATCCTGAGAAAATATCAACAGTGATTTGATCCGGCTGAGAAATGATTGTTTGTGATGTCTACACACAAGAAGACATCCCAGACATTAAAGGATAAAAGCAGTGTTGTTGTTTTTTTTGTCACTTCTTGCCAATCGTTGAAACATCGTCCTCAAACGTTCCTGCTGCTTCCTGTTTACAGTCAGCATAGTCGGAAATATCTGAGCGATATCATTTTAGTAAGCAAGAATCTGACTCATCATTGTTCTAATCTTTTTTTTTACTGATGCTGGATTTTCTATCTTCTTCCTGCTACATACAGGAAGAAATTCAAGTTTCTGCCAAGAAATAATCCTTCACAAATATGATATCTTACAAACTTTTTCATCAGATGTTTGTCTTTTTACTTAAACGTACATATCCAGGACAGCAGTTCATTTCTAGCTACCAGAGGTAGAGTTTGTACTTTTTTTTATGAATATATATCTTGTCTTAAGGCCTTTTTTATGTCTAATTCACTTTAATTGTCTTGTTGTTGAAAGGTGCTTTATAAATAAACTTGCCTTGAAAATGTACAAAAATGAATAAATGTAAAAAAAAAAAAAAAACATTTTATGGAAATTACATTAAGACATTAAAAGCAGCAAATGGGCCGTAAATGATTTGACAGCATTATTCCTTTAATTGGTGACAAACAGACAAACCCTAATGAAATGATTCTATGTGGGGGGGGGGTTGTTGTTAGACACACATCTGATTCTGAGTTCGGCTCTAACAAGCAGCAAACCCTCCCGAACACTCCCGGCATGTGTGTTGCGTTTCTCCATCGACCCCCAGAGGGAGAGAGAGAGAGAGAGAGAGAGAGAGAGAGAGAGAGAGAGAGAGAGAGCAGGAAGCAGGCTGCCGCAGGTTAACGGGCCAGAGGGCAGCTTACCCGAGTACTCTGGATCCAACTGCAACGAGGGAGAAAGAAAGAGAGAGATGCTTTACCGACTGCCATGATCTCATTTAATGCACCGTGCCGTATAGAGGGAGTATTAAGTTGTTCCACATAAAAACATTTACAGAAATAGTGAACATATACTGCTTTAAACTTCCTCCCTGTCCCAAACAGAGTGAAGGCAGAGGACACTCAATATGTTTTCATCCTCTCTTGAGGGTTTTTTTTTTTTTTTTAAAAGTTAATCTGATAACTTTTGGGGGTGCCCACAGGATTAAAAGTAAACTGTTCATGTGTAGACTCCCCTTTGTGTTTGTTTAAGAGCGGGAGACAGAGTAGTAGGGCTCCTGCCGGCCTCCCTGCTCACAGGCGGCGGTGTTGGGTTTTGGTATCCCCGTCTTGTTTGGGTGAGAGGTGGAGGTGATGTCAGCAGGGAGGCTGACATCTCCTGAGAGAAATATGAGTCTCTGTCAGAAACAGTGACTTTCCCAGACCTCACGGATAGACGAGAAGTTTCTGTTTGATGAAACTGTTGATGACTGTGAAGACAGTAACGTGTCAGTGGGTAGCGGTTAGATAGTTTATAAAGGTTTCTTTTCCCTCTTCGTGTCTTTATAATCAGGCAAAGTAAAGATCCAGCAGCTCCAGCAAATCCAGCATGTGGATTTGGAGTGAAAGTGGCAGAGATCAGTTGGTTGAGTGTCTCTTAAGAATAAATTGAGACTGTGACCGACATTGCTCAATTACCAGGCTTATCGTACGCACGATGAGCTT
This sequence comes from Thunnus thynnus, assembly GCF_963924715.1. Classification (NCBI taxonomy): domain Eukaryota; kingdom Metazoa; phylum Chordata; class Actinopteri; order Scombriformes; family Scombridae; genus Thunnus; species Thunnus thynnus. The sequence goes on along the minus strand of NC_089519.1, from coordinate 2,530,085 downwards.
AACCTCAACCTCCAGCTCTGTGGCTTGAATTTTCCCTCTAATTAGCGGAGGGAAGGCTGCCTCTGTGCTGCTATACGAGACTGAGGTCAGTTGATAGAAGCTGGGAACCACTCAAAGAAACTAATTAGCCGACTTTTCCAAAACACACCGAGGCACCGTGTTTCCTAGGAAGTGCGGGAAACAGCAACACCCGATAAACAAATCAGTTTCCCGTTAAATTCTGCAGTCAGAGGCTAAAATCTTCTAACAGCTGCAAGATTCAAATGCAGCTTGTTGTCATTTCAGACAGTTGTGGTCCACATTACAGGAGGTGTTGAAAAGCTTTGGGGTAAGCTTAGCTTTATCCAGCTAATTCAATTACACTTGTTTTAGAGGTATCAGTTCACACTTGATTTTACAGCTCACCTGGGGGCGATTACAGCCGGCCACTGACTCACTAATCCAGCCTGAAACAGTTCACTTGATTGAAAACAGGCCAAACATGTCAGAGTTTCATATAAGGAACGTTTTGTCTTCCTTAACATTAAATATTAAAATGAAAATCGAGCATGTTATAATTTAATAAAGGCACTCAGATGCACTATAATGCAGTATTAGAGCTGCTGCATTTTAATAAACATGTTTCCTCTTCTTTGTCGTTTTCTGTGACATTTATAGTTATTTTCTTATATTAACACAAACATAAAAATGTTGAATAGCAGGAAGCAGGAAGCTAGGATCAAGAGTGTACCTGGTAGCTTTGTCTTTTTGTGAAGGTGTGTGAGCAGATAGCTGGACTGAAATAAATTGCAGCTAAGCTTTTGTGTTTCCACTAAAGGCCAGACACCCTGAATCCTGCTGGCTGTAAAGAGCAGGTGTGTGTGTGTGTGTGTGTGTGTGTGTGTGTGTGTGAAATGGTCGTCTTTGCCCTCGTTTGGTACTGTCATCAGAGCGGTCCTCAGAGAGCAGCGTTTCCTTTTCTTTTTGGAAAATGACACAGAGGAAACCTCCACCTCCATTTCCTGTAGCTATGTGGATTTTTTTTTGTTTAATGGCATAAAAAAAGAGCCAAATTTGGTTCTCAGTAATTTTACATTTGATAGACTTGTTTTAACTATTTTTTTTATCTCAGTTTTTAGGCTAAAGAAGGGAATGATCTCACCAGTTGCTTGTGAGAGAGGCTGCTTTATGTCACTGTAGTCCAGTTTCATTTTGCTCTACCTTTAAGAGATAATAAGCTGCAGCTGCTTTAGTAGAGGATGCAGGAGTTGTAATAAAATCTCTGCATCAAGCTTTACAGTGACAGGGACGATATGGTGCTGTTTAAACGTGCAGCCGCTGTTGATAAGCCGGGTCGTTTTGATTAAGACGCGTACTGAATCAGTCTTTCGACCCACTTTTCACGTGGCATGACATTTCATGCCAGGAGTGAGTGCGTTCCCCCTGGCTTGTCAAAGATGTTTCCACAGTACAGATGGAGGGCAAGAACTGCAAATTAGAAACATACATTCAAATTTGATGAATCAAAAACAATTTATTGTTCTAGTAGTTGGGAGCAAAGCCGTTTTTCTTTAGCTGTTCTTACTGTGAAATTCCATTTACCAAGCTTTGTCAACCTACATGCAATTCAACAATTAAACTCACTTTATGTGAGAGTGACTGATGAGTGATCATGAAAATAAGGCCATGTTACAATATTATATATTATATAAACATTTATTGATATAGTTTGCTTTCTGGTCATCACTGAATGAATCTTTTTTGTGGCCACACACCACTTTTCTGAATCTGATACTAATATTTAATACATGAAAACAAATAATCTGCAGTAGAAAAAGAAACCTCGCTGACAGGAAGTGTTGAGAACTGACAGCATAATGTTATCTAATAAAACAAGCTGATTATTTGCTTGATAGAGAAAGGAAGGGGAACTCAGTGAACGGATAATACTGAGATGTTTGAATGACAAGCAGTTGTTTTATAACGCCGCAGGAAACCTGATAAGTTCACGCCAGACAAATCGCATATCCACTTACAAATCTTCAATTGTTTTTAATTAAATTTAATTTGATGATGTAATTTTTTAAACAGTCTGCACTCATGAAACACTTGGATTTGTGCCAACAATCACAGTTTCCTAAGATTTTTTTGGTGTAAGGGGTATTGTGTGAACAAGCTTACATCATGCCCAGTGTCAGTGAGTTTAGATAAAGTGTTTCTCACTCGTCCCCATTATCTGAGATAATATCTTTTGAAGCATGATACCTTTAAACACAATGTGGTCTTCAGGCCCCACACCTTCACATCCAGCTTGTGTACTGTCTTTACAATAACCAACATGCCTTCCAGGACAGCAGCATTATTTTCACTGGGGGATGTGTTGTCCGGGTAATTCCCCTGTCTTTATTTAGAGAGGGTGTGAAACTATCTCTGTAGTGTAACGGAGACGTGTCTGCAGGTCTGAGGTTGTGCACTGATCCTCCAATAGATTTACTCCTCTACACAGTGATCCCTGTTACCTGCAGGCAGGCTCAGAGATATAGCTTTCACCGGCTGTGGCTCAGAGCAGGAATCACAGAGAGAGGGAGAACCTTCCCCGTTGGCATTCAAAGGCTGGATTGACAGCCTTTCAACACAATGAAACAGATCATTTCAGAGCCTAATTTAATCCATTGTGTTATCATAGGATCTCTGCGGCTAAAACTCATGTTATTTTAGTCAAACCATATCTATGAATGATGGAAAGTTTTGACGTGCCTTTACGGATGCACGTTAAAGGATGATAAGTGGACCGAGGGGTTTTCCAGCGGAGTCAGAAAGCAAAGAAGCTGTTGCGCTGTCTGAAACGCTAACAACATGTAGTCATGTACAGGTGTAAATGTAGCTCAGGACAACAATGAAAACATGTTGATGCCATCACCCATGTTGAAAGACGAAGTCAGAAAGGACTAATGAACCGAAATGCTGCGCTGTATTTCCTTGTTGTTAAAAGTGATTATCCATCGGCTTGATGGCTTTGGAATGACAATAACTTTACACGTTCTTCAGTCAATTCTTGTCTTTTTGTCTCTGCTGATCCTGCCCCCGGTGTCAGTCATAACCACAAAAATCAAATTCTCTAAAGAAAAATCTCCTCCTGCTTCCTTTTAACAGGCTAACGTTCCACTCACTGCAAAACCTTCCTGGGAAAATGTAAACACAGGCTCTTCCGGTCTGCATGCCGTAAACCGGGAATCCGACCCGGTGGCAAGCGTTTAGAATAACTTATAGATCTTCTCACTGATGGTCTTGTTTGCTTATGTAGGTCATCAGTCTTACATTTAAGCTGTTTTATAACCAGTTAAAAACTCCTTGTAGTCGCTTTAAATACTGTCAGCTTGTGGTCTCATAGAGTTTTAAAAAAGAGCTTTTTTGCTCACGGGTGAATCAGAGTCATTACATCCTGTGGCTGAAGCAGGCGAGGAGAAGAAGCAGATAGACATATCACTAATTAAACCCCTGCTGTCCTGCAGGAAAGACTGAAAGATAAGAAAACCAAGTCACTACTGATAAGGCACAGAGCTGCTAGTGCATGTGTGTGTGTGTTTGTATGTGTGGTGTGTGTGTATGTTTTAGAAAAGATATTGTAATTAGGTCCTTGGAGTGGAAAGAAGGAGTCTCAGGCTTCCTAAAGCACACACACACACTCACACAGAGAACAAGTAGAAAGTCACACATACACACACACCAATGATGAGCACTCCCTCCAGGTTGTACTGAGGAAAGTGAAAGCTCCCTTCCTCCATTATGATGGGCAGATGATGAAAAGAGGAAGCGCCGTGTGACGAGGTGGTGCAGAAAAACAAACGAGCCAACTGGGGGACCCCGATTGGACCCAGATAACCTCTCATTTCCCTTCGCGCACACACACACACATCACACTCAGTACAGTATGCACCCTCACATAGTGCAGCCACAAACTGTATCAGAAGTGCTGCTGTTAATAATGCATGAATGTGTCTGCGGTGGTGGAGGACCGGTGTCTCGGACGGCCGGCCTTAATGAAGTTGGGCATGTCTGCCTCACTCAGGCTGCCAGAGAGTCATGAATAAACATCAGCCGGCTAATTAAACTCAGCGCTGGCAACTGTACTACTCATCAGTAAACAAGCGGCAGGGATTTGCAGGGAATGGAGGAATGGTAATACCAGGCCTTCACTTTATGTTTAGTACAGTATGGACTCCGGAGAGAGGGAGAGGACCTTGAGGAAAAGAGCTAGAGGGGAAAAAAAAAAGAGAATGAGGAGTGGAGAAGTATTTGAGTAAGACATAGAAAAAGAGAACTAGAGAGAGGTACCGAAAGAAAGAAACAGGATGCATTGCTTGACCTCAGTTCAAACTCTCTTGCCATAAGTCAGATTTCGGTCTTAAAAAAAACAAACGACAATATTAAATTATGACCATAGAAAATACTTAAGCGAAGTACATTTTCTCGCTGAAACAAATGCTGCTGTAGCCTCATACGGAGTGATTTTGCTTGCTTGAATGTTTTCTTCATCTTTTACCTGTTCTTTCATCCGCAGCCTGTAATTGCAACCTTCACGCTCGAAGGTGTCGTTTCAACATGGAGCTGTACAAGCTGTCGGGGAGGAAGAGCGGAGGAGTCTGCCTCAACTGTCGCCACAACACGGCCGGTCGCCACTGTCACTACTGCAAAGAGGGCTACTACCGAGACCTGTCCAAACCCATCTCACACAGGAAAGCCTGCAAGGGTACAGTGCACTTTTTTTTTTTTCCTTTATTTTCACCTCGGCACACTCCCCTCCATTTCTATGAGCTTTTAACAGAAGTAAATAAAAAGATTTATTCGTTGTATGAAGCTTCAGTTTAAAATGAGGTTTTTTATATTTTGAGTCCACATTATCGAATGTGGGAGCAATACTCAATACCAGGCACCAGTCAGATTATTGAGGTCTGATATAGAAGAGTTTTAGATGAATTACAGGAAGTGGGGGGAAGCCTGCAGTCTTTACATTCCTGAGCCTGTCTCGCCCTCATCTCCCTCTGTCAGCGGAGATGAGTTGGGGGTCTGTTGGGATTGAGGAGGTTGTCGTCGTGGTATGGGCGGGTTGGGGGGGTGGGAGTTCCCTCATCGACACTGAGTTATTCAGCTTCATTTGCGAGGGGGGAGGGGGGGGGGGGGATGACAGGACAAGCAAAACAAAACAGACCCGAGGTGTGAAGTGATCCCCCGGTGCAAGTCAGAGACGAATGGCAGCTCAGGAAGATCGGTGGAAACGGCTGTAGGACGGAGAGAGAAGAAAAGAAGACAAAGCAAAACGGCGGCAAGAGAGTGAAAGATGGGAGGGAAGGAGGGGAGGGCGGGGGGGAGGGAGACGAAGAGGAAGAGAGGAGGAGGACAAGAGGAACACACCCTCATGCAGGTGTGCTCACTTGCTCAGTGTTGGGATGAATCGCCTGCCATCAACCCTCACCGTAGCTAATAAGGGTCAAAGACAGAGAGGAGGAGGAGGAGGAAGAAGAAGAAGAAGGGGTGATTGAAAAGAGAGAGGGTATGTTTTCTCACCTCTCCTATAGCTGCAGGGAAAGATAACAGGAGCAGAATCCCTGTGCAAACAAGCCCAGAGACACCTCAGAGATGCTTCGTATAGAAACAGCTTGAACACACAGAAATAACACATTTGAAGGTTGCAGAGCGCACACATCCAAAGAAAAGTCTGTGAGGAAATATTGGCTGCCTGCTGACAGTTTAAGCCTGCGTTTTCCCACATCATTCACCAGGAAGTAAATAAATAAACTGACCAATCAGTCAGTTTGACAGGAGGTATGTCTGAGGAGTAAAACATCTGCAAAAAGAATCTCATGTTAGTTCAGACAAGACAAACACTGACGGTTGGTAATTTGGTATTTTATTCAGCTACATTCATGACTGATTTATATTATTATTTTTGCACCTTTTTACATACAGAAAGTGCCTTCACTAAGGTGACATGCTCAGTGCTGCTGCAATGAAAACACTGTCAAACTAATGCAAAAAAAAAGACGTCACAGAGGCTGCATTTAGCTTCATCACATTGCTGACATCCAGCAACCATATCAAGCACATTTCATCCTTTGCATGAAACACAAATTCATAACAAAGCTTTCTGACAAAAACATTTATTCACCCCTGCAGCCACTCATGAGCGATATTCCTAAACTGACATTAACACCTTCCGTGGCTTTGGGCCCATTCTCCTGTCGTCCAGGAATGCAAACACACATTCATCACGACGGGACGTTGTGTATCATTAACCCCTATCCTCTGCTGTGTCTACCAGGAGAGCTAATTGTGGAGATTTAACCTCTTTTTTTTTGTTGTTGTTTTTACATCCCTTCTCATGTGTCAAAGACTTGATTCTTTCAGCATCCCATAACTCACTTTCATGAGGGCTAATTTCTCATAATGGAAAAAGTTAGATGGTCCTGCCGGTCATTTCAGCACAGCTTTAAGCTTTTGTTACATTCTCTAGTCTACTTACATAAAACCTGCCCTAATGTAGAGCATAAAGGAATAATAGCTTTTTCTAATTAGGAAAATATGTGCCAGAATTTATTTGATTTTTATGACCATGTCTGGTAAATAATTAAATCATATTTGAGTTGGTAATTAACTGTATTATTTATACCATAATTTTCTCATCATTTTAGATGATGGAGACCTTTGCGTTTTTAATCAGGAAACAAATGATTACTCCAGCATATTTCAGATAATTACAGACTGTTTTCATTACTTTTTTTTTTTTATTGCTCACACTGGTGAGTTTCTCAGTGTGCTAGCCGCTAAAAAAGAAAGACCTTGGAAGCAAGCAGACAACATTTGGGTCACCAAAGACAGAGAGAACAAATCAATTAATGGTTGGTTTTGGGTTCGCATTCTGAAGCAGATGAACAAAATTAAAACATTTTGTGTTACTATAAAATGTTTTTACCATGACGAAAACACAGTCCGCCTGCAGTAAGGAAAAATCAGCTCTCAGTGATGTGGAAATCTGCTCTCATACGACAGTGATGACTAATTTGATGTTAGGAAACTTTGGATAAATGAGTCATGAAGTCAAAGTCAAAATAGCGAGTCACAAGCTGTGAAAAATACGTCTGCTTTAGACCTGACATCTGGGGTAAACTGATCGTGTATGTGCATCTGGATATGTGGGGCTGGTTCTGTATTTTAGCTCCTTTTTGATAACAAGTGCTACTGATTTGGAGCCTGACAGGAACTCTGCCTCTCCTTCTTCTTCTTCTTCTTCATCATCTGTCGTCTATGCATGGATTCTGTTTCTGTGCAGGCCGCTTTCCTCATCTTTTCTGACTCTGCTCAGCGCTCTCGCTCCCGCTGAGGGAATCTTGCTGCTGTGATGTGTACACGCAACGTTCAATCATTTTGGCCATCTGCTGTTTATGTTTCAGTCACATCAAGAATTAACAGAATCAGACTTTGTTAAGAGTCACAGGGTTTTATGGTTTCCCAACACTCAAAATGCTAATGAACCTCAATCACACTGTCATTATTATAAGAGCTGAAACAATTAACATTTGACTATTAAAGTCATGAATTAGTTAAAGGCATACTATGCAGGATTTGTCAGTTATGGTTTGTAAATGGAACATTCAAAAAATGGCCCCTCCTCTCTGGTTCAACATCTCTCTCCTCTCTGTGGCAGGCTCTCTGTGCTCACACACACACACACACACACACACACACACACACACTCACACACACACACACACACACACACACAGCGGACAGCAGTCTGCTGAAGGGCATAGAGTCCACAGCGGTCAGAATGAGACAGACTTTACTCAAGCCGACTATAACTGCTTGCTACCGTAAGTGCAACAACATTGGCACTGTGTCCGCCATTTTCGTAGCTTCCTCTCGGATGTGTGCTCATGATCTGGCTCCTACGCTACATTTTTATACACTCACACCCTGCGCTCTGTTATTGGCCGGGGGCTACACATCCACCGCCCAACGGTCGCAGCCCAGAAATGTCCTGAACACAGAAAAATAATAAGAAAATACAGGCAGAAGGCCTGAGGTCTCTGTAGATACATACACCGCCACTCACTTCAATGGGCTCATAAATAATGATTGAGAGAAAATCCTGCATAATGTGCCTTTAAGCAGCAACAGTTATAATAATTGATTAATCATTAATCTTTCTTTCCAGCCTCTCAAATGTGATCATTTGCTGCTTTGTCATGTTATAAGTGATAGTAAATGAAATATCTTTGTGCTTTAGATTCTGGTTGTACAAAACAAGCAACGGCCATTTTTTTTTAGTATTTTCTGATATTTTATAGACCAAATGATGAGTCAAAACAGATGAAATTAAAACAGATAAAGACAAAGAATGAAAATAGATATTTCGTCGCTGCTCTTATTATTATTATGATCATTATTAATACTCAACATCACAACACACATGCACAGTTTAGTGTTATACGGCATCACTGCGTTACGTTAGCTCCATACACCCTGATTGGAATCCCACAACACTTAACTGATATGATCTATGATAATATTATCATTCTAAGATAATGATAGTCCCATAGGCTCGTAGCAGGAGTGCAGTCATGTTATATACTCATTACGTCAGAGCTCTCAAACTAGTAAATACTAAATCATCTCACCCACACCAGAGACTCCTACATGTTCACTACTGCCTCTCACCGAACTACAGTATAAACACATTTCATCATCATTTATAACATTGTCAGCTTACCCAAACGGTTTTGTTCAATTTAATCCATGAAATTCGCCAGAGTTTTTTTGCACCTCCCACCTCTCCAGCCCTGTGTAATTATAAGCAAACACTGTCCAACTTCTACTGAGGTATTCAGTTACATCAAAACGAGCTTACAATAAAGGATCTACGGTAATTACCCCAAGCTGACAAATGATACAAAGCATGAACTGTTTCTTTTGCCAGTTCAAATATTTTTGCAAACTATATTTGGAAAGTTACAGATGAAGACTTTAAAGATGTGTGTCACCATACTGCATGCTCTCTCTCTCTCTCTCTCTCTCTCTCTCTCTCTCTCTGTGTCTTTCTCTGTTAATGAACTTAGAGTTACCACACACAGCTTTTTCCTTATGTCAAACACCTTTACGTGCTGTCACAAGTCTCGCCCTGCCAAATTCTCTCAGGTTTACCACATCATAACTCAACATAATTCAATGAAACTCAAACCGCAGAACTAATTTCTGTCCGCTCCTCAAGCAGCGTGAGCGCTGCGTCGAAGTGACAGCAATTAAGAGGTTTGGTTATTTATTGAACTGAAAGAAAGCCTTTTGGCTGTGTGGTTTTTGGAGGAGAATGAGCGCTGTAGGAGCGCGGGGCAGGTCGAGGAGCACAAGAGTTTGCTTTTATATGCGTAATACAATCCTCCCCGATAGCGACTCATTTCCATAGAAGGCCATTACGAGCGAAAGGGAGCAGCGGCTTATCCGCTGCAGAGTGAGCTGTGCCCGGTGGCTACATTTACACGCCGAAATTTATAACTTCACCCCTCATTGAGTAAGAGTGTAAACAACAGAATATGTTTCAAGCAGCTCTTGTTTGTATCTTTGACTGTTTGAAGCATATTTGACAGATGAACGTATATAAGTGATGGAGAGATGCAGCACTGTGGGTGGTCTTTGAACACGTCTGACGTATAACTGAGATAGCAAACGTCACTCTATGGTGATAACTCTATGTAGAGTTTCATCAGCTGTTTTGTTGCCCCGGTGCTGACTTGAGAAGCTCTTCTTAACTTTATTTTAGTGATTTCTTTAAGAATCCCTCTTGATGTGGAGTCTATATATTGAAGGACAATGATAACTGCACAAGAGGTCCATGCCAAATAATGAGCCCTGCTCCTGATTACTCCTCCTCAGAGGACCATCTAAACTTAATAAAATCAAGCTTGAGCAGGTTGGCGTCGGTTCTGTGACTGATGGATTGAATTCAGGCCCTCACATTCGAATCCGAACATCCACCATCGTATAATTACATCGGTCAGTGGGATGATGAGGAACATATTTTGCATACAGAGGAAAATTAGGCTTTGATTGAGGGACGGTCTGTTTCAATCAGAATAACATGTTAAAAAACCTCCTCCCCCTGCTCCTCAGCATATGTCTTCCATTGACACAGTAGGGTTTTGTATTTTTTTTTATTTTTATTGACCGCATATAGAATGTTTTCTGCTTGGGATTTGAAAAATATTGTTTTTCATGACTTCACTTTTAGTTTTGGATTTCCAGAGGGTGCGCTGATATCTGCGTGTTTCCAATTAGAACGACACACACACATATGTGCAGCGTTTGTGCATCAAACATCATTCATAAAATAAGCTCGTGCTCCACTTTTAAGGCGCTCTCTGCGGCCAAAAGCATGACTGTTCGAGCCATTGCGGCCTATTATTCTGATCAATAAAACACTAAACAACACAACAAGCGAGGCACGCCCTCTATTAGATAAACACATCATTTAGAAAGCTGTTTATGTGTAGTACAACAACCCTATAACACCATCTCCCTCTGCTCTCCAAAGATACTTGTGGAGGAGCAGAAACCTAATTATAATAGAACGCAGGCTTGGGTAGCTTGGCTTTACTCCAGGGCCAACAAATTATTCTTATTGGCTCTGAACGCTCAAAACCAAATCAGGGGAGCGGAGTTCAGACTTCAAACACCAGCTTTATGGTAAACGATTGGCAGAGTTCAAAATTCTCACATTGTGCAATCTCAGACTCGGTCCCGACCGCCCGCCTTTGAAAAAGCCTCTCCCCGTTAACCAAGAACATTTTTCATTCTTTTATATGCAACTCCCGGCGCCAAGAGCTTCCCTTAGTGTTATGAATTCTGTCTTCATCAAGCAATGTGACAGTTATACAGGACTAATCCCTCAGACGCAGATCTATGTTGTTAAGTAAGGATCGCAGACGCTTTTATATACACACCCGTACACTTCTAATCATAAAACCTGTTTTAGTGAAGTTTTTCTTTGTGAAAGTGTGAGTCAGGAAACAGCCAGTTCACACTGTTGTTCCCATATCTCCCCGAGCCATCTGGAGTAGCCACGAAGCAGCCACTTTACCGTTAAGTGGACTCACACACAAAACAAAGTAAGGCAGCCCTTTAGCCAATAGGTGGGTCATCCAGCCAGAGAGTCAAGCAACCGGACAGCGAGTCAATGAGGAGGACCGAATGTGGGGGGGGGTTAGGGGGATCGGCTGAGTGTTTCCCACCTGTAGACCATGTGCTGTGCACCTTGATTTACTGGCAGACTCGAGGCTCTGAGCCGCGGTTACCGGGAAATATAACCTGAGCTCTCTGAAGCTCCGAGGAGAGACGCACTTTGCCCTCCTTTACCTCGAACACCACTGACATACTCCTAAATTTACAGGCCTGAAGACGTGCTAGACAGGCCTCCACGCTGTTTATAAGGCTTCCTGAGGCCATGTGTGTGTGTGTGTGTGTGTGTGTGTTGTTCCTCCCACTGAGATAGACATAACTAAGCAATGAAAGCAGTGACAGATTGGTCTGATAAAGGTACTAATAGGTACACACACTTTTAAGGAGGCTCTGTGGGTCTGATAAGAAGGGGCAAACAGCACAAGTGCTCACACAGCGAGGAGAGATAAGAGCGGCAACAGAAGCTGAATCACAGGAAACAGGCAATAGAGATAAAAGCGAGAGAACGAGTTTGAGATAGAGAGAAGAGGTGGCCAGCTGGAATTCAGAGCCTCCTAAAAAAATGATGGACTTCTTACAGAGGATGGAGTTGTCTTGTAGAACCTCACTTGTCAAAATATCTTACAAAACAACAACTGTGTTGTTTCTAAAGGTCAGAGGTCAATCATAAAGAGAACAGATACTGTATTACATTTACCACTTTTAAGCAGTTTTTTCCCCAGAGGATGGCAAAATAACAACTCGCATCAACGCTGGAGGTCGAAGTTAAGATAAAAAACACATTACATTAAAACTGACACTTCATCTTTTATTAGCTAAAATAAATTCACACAGAAACAATCAAATAAAATCTGTTCTCACCATCAGATTCCACAATTTAATCCTTTATATTAATATACAGTACAAACCAGTGGTTTTGATTGTATGCGTGAGCTTCACTATTAATTAAAATGTGTTTTGACATCTGTAGTTTGAAGTCTAATTTCTCTACAATTGGCTGAAAACGAGCAGATTGTTTTGAAGCTGTAATTCAGTACTGTGAGCTGAACAGTCTGTGTGGTTAAAAACTAAACAGGCCAAACCACTAAATACCCTCACAAACCTCAAAGTACATAATTCAGCTACGCCTTTGAAGGCTCTCTGAGTGACAAGTGACACAACGCAGAAAAACATCTTAAAGGAGGGGCAGCAAATGAGTAAAACCAGCCCAACCCTGAGGCTGAAAGTCAGCATCACTGGTTTTCCATTGGAAATAAACAGAAAATATGACACTTACAGTCTGAGGGATATAGTGGTGATAGTTTGGTGACAAACAGTGTTTTTGGCTTGGTAGGTTATTCATGTAAAAAGTGGAAATGGTGATAGATTAGTCTGTCTGCTCTGGTCCGGATTAGACTGGCAGGATCCGTGTGGAAGACTATTAATTCGACCACCTCTCCTTGCCAGAGTCACTACTATTTATATCCAAAAGTAGATGAAAAGGAACAAACTCTCAGACAACTATTATTCAACACCAACTTCAAATCTGACAGGGGTTTGGCTGTGAAATAAATGAAAGGCTTGGATTGGGGCGAACAATTGGAAAATGATTACATTCCTGGAGCATGTGTGTTCGATAGACCCCCCAGTTTGGGAGGAAGTGTGACAGACGTTTTTGGGCTTACATTCAAAGGCCGGCATTAATCAGAAACAGGCAATTAGGATTATCCTTCATTATTTTATCATTTGGTAAACATGCGCAACCCTTTCTCTTTACCTCACACACACAGCTGCAGTCCCACAGTGCGTTCCAACACTCATATGCGCACCAAGGCCAAACAGCCACAAACGCACGCAGACATATTTGTGATTCACGATGATGCAGATACTCTGTCTTGACAGCTTCTAATTAGCTAATTAGCAAATGGCGCCAAAATGTAAAGATATGTCTGTAAACTTAGAGGATGTGTCGCTCTGTCAGTCATGACGCCACGCCAGCTGTGGTGTCGTGTTGTTCTGTCTCTGTGTGCACGCTCCACCTGTCTCTCACCACTCTGTTATTGTTGCCACCATGGCTGCTGTGTACCCACCTGCACTCTCTATAGATAGTATATGTTTGTATCTCTTCACATGTGTGTGTGTGTGTGTGTGTGTGTGTGTGACCACTCACTGTACTTCTCTTTCTTCCTGTTTCCTCACAGCATGTGATTGCCATCCCGTGGGTGCTGCTGGCAAAACCTGTAACCAAACCACAGGACAATGTCCCTGTAAAGACGGCGTGACCGGTATCACGTGCAACCGGTGTGCTAAAGGCTACCAGCAGAGCCGCTCGCCCATTGCCCCCTGCATAAGTACGTGGAACCGGTCTTTACCACATCTGCCTCACCGCAGGACAATATGTCCTGGCCTCGGGTCTACTGCACACCTTTGAAAGGGAGGGGCACACCAGAAACTGCAATTTATGATGATACACACAAGTGCATCAAAACCACACACATACACACACTAAACACACGCAAACATACACTGTAAAGGCAAACAGTCCTCTCATCTTTTCTTCAGACAAGTGTTTAGTGTTCGACTGTTACTCCTCTGACCAGTAAATCTGCTAGCTTAAATAAACACGCCATTAAACGGAACCTCAAGGTTATGGCGGTGCAGCCTTCCCAGTACGTCGGTCTCCATAAATCTGAGTACAGACCCAGAACTGTTAACACCGGCATCTCCAAGCTCCAAAGTGTTTTAGATAAAAGTGCAGCAAGCTTTGGGTTGAGTTACAAAATCAATCTTGTTCTCAGCATCCACTTACCATTTGAAAGCCAAAAAATGTCCTTGTATTGTTTTCAAAATGATGAAAATATGTAGTTTTGCCTCGGGGAAGACTTAAAGCCCCACAGAATCAATGCAGCAGAGCTAATGACAATTCATGGATATTTTATTGATCTCTTCTGTCTCGTTCTGAAAACAACACCTTTTAATTAGAGCTCTTGCTATTGTAATTAGATACTAGGGATTAAATGCTTATGAGGAGTAAATCTCTACATGGATATGCATGGCTGAGGTCCAGTAAAGGAATAAATTAAATCACCTTATCAGATATCTTTGATTTCCTGGGAATGTTAAGTCAGAGCTAAAGTGTCAGACATGCAGGAGGTGGAAATGAAGTCCCTCTCTGATGATCGATGTGTAATCTAGTTTAATTTTTTACAGCCCTCCGTTAGATTCAGCGATAGCTCTTGCCAAGTTTTAGTTTAAGCGAGAGTCATATTATATCTTTGACTTCATGTGCACGTTCCAGGGCTGTCAGCCATAAATCTACACAAGTCATTTGTGAGAAACGGGCTCATTATTTGAACTGGCACGCGTGGCGGCTGATGGAAGAAGGCTGATCAACGACATCAGCTCAGGGACCTCTGGGCTTTAGGCGCCATTGTTTTGGCAGTAATTGTTTTTCTTGTTATGATATAGACCGATCCACCATGGGAGAAGGCCTCATTACATCCACAAGTCAACAACAGGCGTACACATCATTCCACAGATTCTGATTTATGATGCGCAGTAGACATAAATGTTGTGTACGTTTTTTTTTTTTTGTAGGAAGCTTAATCGGAGTTGAGAAAATCTGATTTCACTTGATCAAAAGACTTGATTCTTTCTTTCTTCCCTCATACACAAAGTTCTTCACCTGTGCACAGTTGAAATCACCACTGTTTTGCACCTCTTTCTTCAGTGTGTCAGCCTCTTTCTTTGCATGCATCTTTGATACATTTTTGCGTTTTTGTCCTTGTATTCCCCCTCGCTGCTCTGTACAGACTTTTTTTTTTTGAAATGCCTCTTCTCTCCCCTATCCACAATAATAAAAAGGCATTATGTGTGTTTTATACCTTTTGTTGCCATCCTGCCTCTTTGGAGATAAGAGGGCCATTCTTCATGCATGGTTTCCCTCAGTGTCAACTTCCTACCCACTTGTGAATACAACAGAGTATGAAGGAGGGCTGAGAGAATCAAGTCTGGGGACATCCAAACCGCCAACAGCTCTGTTGTAGTTTTTCCACAGCAGCTGGGTACAAAGAGAGGAAGAGGAGACAAATAACAGCGTGAAAATGATGAAGGATATTCATTTCAATTAATATAACAACAGACACAAGTTTTGGTGGAGTCTAGATGCTGGTGGTGATAAAGAGCCAGCTGGTAGATAAACATCCAACATGCGATTGATCCGTAGAATTCAGGAAGAAGGTTTATTGGTTATGAAATTTGTGGATGAGGATCTTCCGAAAGCAGAAATAAGAGGGAGGCTTGAAATTTATGAATGAAGAGTGAGAAAAAAGAATTTGGCAGTAGATGAAGGGGAACACCAAGGTGCAACACAGTTTCCCTCATCGTTATACAGATCATACAAATGATTACACTGTCTGAGTAGTTTATGCTTTTATTAGAGAGAAGACAGAAGAGAGCTGAAAGGAATGCAACAAAAGTAGAATTAGGGAAAAGTGTGTGAGTAAAGAACTCCTTATCAGTAAGATATACATTTACAGTCTACTATTAACCATAACACTAAAAGCTTGTCTGTTGAAAAAAGAAAAATATTGATCCAACATGCATGCACACAAACACACACTCACACACATACTTTATATTGATGTGTGATATAATGGAGCTGATCTTTCTTTGTGTGTGTCATGTTTTCTCTGGGAGCAGAGATTCCAGTTACACCTCCTACAACTCCAGCCAGCAGTACAGAGGAGCCCTCAGGTGAGTCAAACTAATATCGTTTGTGTATTTATCTTCATACTAAACATCTGCTGAAACACATCTGGCCTTGAGGGAAGCGTGAGGAAAATATTGTGGAAGTGTATACAGTATACACGGATACGGGATGTTTCACTACTTCCACGCCTCACCCCCAATATTTTTCCACAAGTGTAAAAACAGAGTTCAGGATAAATTGGATCCCTCTTGCCTTTTTCCCCTCCTTATTAGGGCTTCATGAATATTAAACCCATTAGCAGCAACCCTGGGATGTGCCTCCTTTAATCTCTCACACTTTCGCAATTAATCAGTGTAACTGCGGCGCAGTGGGGTGTTGGTCCGGCGTGTAGCGTGGGGGCCTGGCAGTTTGTTTGATTCGATGATATTTTTTTTTCATCTCTCCAATCTCCCTTTTCCACCAGTCTTTCCTGTCTGATGCAGTGAAGTGAGAGATGGATTGATTGGGAGAACTTGTAGTTCAGTGTAGGATTCAATTATGTTTTTTTTTTATTATTATTCTCTTACCAGATGATTCCTGTTTAAAATTACACTGTAACATTGTGGTATGCATAGAAAGCCAATACACTGTCAACACACTGAAGCTCTGATTTCACTGTCCTTTCTTTAAGGGCGTGTGATATTATGATACTATATCATGATAAATTGTCAGAATAAGTCTGATAAAGATAAATTAAAAATGATGAATTTCTTGTTATTCTTGTTCCAGCTAATTTCTGATTTGTTTTGTACCTGATTAATATAGTTTTCTGAATTCCTGGTTATATGTTAGTGGTCGTTGTAGCTATTTACAGTTGAATTATATGTAATTTATATACGGGACCTGGTCTATTTATTGAACATCTTCATGTGAGTAAACTGGGAACAGTAAAAGATTCATAGTGTTGTTAATTTGATATATTTGGTTTATTGCCCAGCAACATTAGATGCCCTTTTTTTTGCAATTGATAAATAAACTGGTCCACTTATTCAAATACAATTGCACGGTTCCTGGCACAAATGATACCTGTGCTTAATAAACAGACGTACCTGTACAAACCCTGCAGAACAACACACTGCATTTTATCTTTTGGCCTCGTGGTGGAAAAAGTTGAGTCATCTGGCAAGCAGCAACTTTTGTCAGTGTCAGCCAGGCCGTTGCAGGAGGCCCAAGGTGTGTGTGTATATGCGCACGTGAGTGCGTGCACGAGGCTCCTGCAGCTGTTGTCGGGCCCTCTGGGGTCCCTAAACATTCCCCGGACAGCTTCGATTGACAGCACAGTCAGGATAGCGCCGGTCCCCAACCCTCCTCCACCTCTTTTCTTTTCTCTTTCAGTCTCTTTTCGCTCTCCTCCACCTCCTTCGTCTCCCTCTGTTTCACGCTTTGTCTTCACATAACACTGTGGGTGGTGCCGAGCTAGAATATCTGGAGTTTCTCTGGGCCCCCTTGTCAGGACTCTGTCCACTTTTGGGGTGTAGGAAATTTTCTTCACCTCACTGAGGGATTACTGGGCAAGTGAGAGAAGGACCTGTGTTACTTTATCAACTTGAACAAATTCCAAACTGATCAGTTTAAGATATAACATTAATTGGATTTATTTTTGTTGGAATATTTGATCATCAAACAACAAACAGTCTGTGGTCTGTAGTATGAAAACTACACCACAACCAGTTCCCTGTTGCTATGTGAAATCTTGGCCTGTAGCTACATCCTGTTTTAAAGCAAAAAAATTCTCTTCTCATAATCCCATTGGTTAAACCGTGTCATTGAACTAATGTAAACACAACCTGAAGGAGACTGTGTAATGATGCGGACCGTGTAGCTACACTATAATCTAATCACGGCCGAGAGTTCTGGGAATTCCCTCGGATGTATAATGGGCACGAGTCCGCTCGGCCCAGAGAGGTTGAAATCAAGCAGATTGCAAGGTGGAGCACCTTGATGGATGTCCTGCGTTGGTCACGTCAGAATCATGAGTAGCCGAAGGTCCCGCTGGACCGACCTGGCTCGAGGCTCAGAGGATGCATATGTTACCCTCAGAAAGTTACACAGCAAACACACTTCTGCTCGGCCTGGTGTTTGAACAGCTATGATATCACCTGATTACAAACAGATGTGGTGATTTTATCAGAGCACTGAACAACATTTTCTATCCTGCTAACAGTACCTGCACCAGAGTAAATAATATTATTATATATGTAAAAAAATGTTGTTGTTGTCATTATTATTAGTAGTAGTGATAGTTGTGGTGCAAACACTTGTTGAAGAGCTTTATAGCCTTATGTGAAAGGAAAATACACAAAGCAATTCAGCAATAATCGATTTCATAAATAATACATTTTCATAAGACACAAAATTAAATATGGACACATGTATAATAGTAGAAGTAGAAGAAGAAGAAGAGGAAGAGGAGGAGGAAGAGGAGTTACCCTACAGGCTACTTCAGAAAAGTGTGTTCTATACATTTAATAAAAGGGGAAAAAAGTAAAGGGGACCAAGGAACTTGTATAAGACAATAAGAGGAGGAAGATGATGGAGAGGAAGAAAAAAACAAGAGGAAAAAGGGAAAACTACAACATGGAAAACATGAGAAAAGAAATGAGAGTAGAAGAAGAAAACAGTATGGAGCAGAAAAAAGAGGAAGAAGATAGTGAAGAAATGAGGGTGGATTAGAGAATCAGTTAAGAAATGTAGAAAGATATGTGAAAAAGAGAAAATGTGTATGTGCATGCATGTGTGTGTGTGTGTGTGTGTGTGTGTGAGACAAGGGGGTGTCAGGCTGACAGCTGTTAGGCAGGTGCCTTGTTGCGCCTCAGCTGAACGACGGGGGGACGTTTTTTTTTTCGGGGGGGGGGGGGGGGGGGTGAAAGGAGAGTGCGAGGGAAAATGGAGTGGATATTAATTTGTCTCCTGCAGCAGAGCTCTCCCCCTCTCGACCACACGGAGGGCTGGAATGCATGGAGAATACCTCCGATGGTGTGGCCCAGACAAAACACACATTGTGCTGGTAGGTCACGGATGGTGTGAGTCGCCACTCCCACGGGTCGTGACAGAGACGTCTGCACGGCAACGAAATGTGGAGGAGATTAACCGCTGATGACCTGCGATGGCCGCCCAGGCCTGTCAGGATACACAGGATGTGAATGCAACTAATGATGATGAGGAGAGGGAGAATTGGAGTGACCGTGATGAGGCTCATACGGGTAACAAGTTTCAGCCTTGTCTGTCTTGTCTGAGGCTGGAAGTGATCAGAATCTGTGGTGGACCCCTCCTTGGATTTTTTGGACATGAGTCTTACTTCACACACCCTGTCCGGTTCTCAATGACTCCACCGATCTTATTACGCGATTACACAGTATCAAATTCTCATTATCAATATGAACCTCTTGCATGCAATTTACTTTTTGGTGCTTGAACCCCTTTTTAATGCCATGAAAACTTTGGCAGGTTTATTTCCTTTCTCATTTTCTTGAAGTGATAACAAACAGGAGTCCCCGCTGACTCATCTGAAACTCATCAGTTACAGTAACAGCTCATCCAGACTGTTTGCATGTCACCGGAAAGTAAAATCTCAAATCAGGTCAAGAATTCTAGCCGCCCCTTCACTGGCTGTTGCCTGCCAAAAACAAACTATCTTTTACTTTCGGACAATGCAGTGAGAGAAGCAGGGGTGGGGGGTCCCTCTATTTCTCCCCTCTTTTCTCTCTCTGTCTTTGCTGGACAGGATCCAAACTCACGGCTCTGGTGTAAGCAGCCCAGCGCAGAGCAGAGCAGAGCGGAGCAGCGGAGAACAGAGCAGGGCAGCACATTGGGCTCCATAATCTAATTACATGCTTTATTTGCCGCAATTTGATTCTCAATCAGTCTGGTTCAAGGGAGAAAGCCCTCCTCCTGGGCCGTCATTCACACCTCCTTGTCTCACCGCTCTGGTACCTCTGATACCGCTTTGCCTCTGCGGTCATGTTCTGCACTGAGGATCTTGTATCTAGATATATCCAGAGCGTGTCGACATGGTTCAGATGGATTGTCGTTCACACTTGCCCGCAAAGTGACCTGAACTTTTTAATCAATAAACTCAATAAAATCTGGATGAATTAATGTGTTGTGTAGAGTTGTTTCACTTATGATCAGACAAAGTTTTCTGGCTTGGATCTTTAAACAGGAAGAAAATACCATCTTAATTTTGAAAATTAAACCAAATGCAACCATAATTCTTATTGAAACTCTATTTGATGTCTAGTGAACAAAGCAGCTTTCCATCTTTGGTTTATATGCACCCAGTTGACATGACCCATAAATTTTTATCTTGCAGACGTGATCACCTCGAGGGAAGTGTTATAATTTTGTAAATACTTTTAAACTGATAGACATCTTTATGGATAGTAGCACAAACACAATGGATCTGGGGTCCGTTTCAGCACTTTTACAACATGCAAGTTGTGACTTGACACATAGGAATTTCTTCTGTTGCTAATTTTGACACATTGAACAAATCCAAGGGAACACTATACTTGCAAACCGTGCATGAGGACGCAAGAGAAGTGCAGGACTTGCAAATTTATCTGCATTTTGAGAGTGACAATCTTTTCTGAAATGGGACGCTGATACAATCTGCAAGTAGTGCTCGCAAATTGCTCTCATGAAACAGGCCTTTTGGCTCCATAACGTGTACCACTTTCCTGGCTAAATGTTGAATTGTTAGCATACCAGCCCAGTTGTGTAATTGTCTGCAATTTTCTAACATATGTTTGCTTGATTTGCCCTCCAGAAAAGCTTCTCCTTTCTCATTTCTCCTGATCATTGCTTTTGTTTAGCCTAAATCTCACACTAAACTCTTCATTTTGTCTCCTCGGTTGACGTGTTGTTTCAGTCTTTTAGAGAGATATCAAGCTTCTTTTTTTGGTCTTGATTCTTTGGAATTCCTTGGTTGCCTGTTGCAGTTTGACAGGTGATCCGATAAAGTAAATCTGTTACGAATCACATTTTCTCATGGGAATACACGGACTTTCTGTTGATCATTAAGATTTCGGGCTCATTTAGGTTATGGTACCTGTTACCTGATGTGAAGGGTCAGTAAGCAAACAAATCCACAGTGAAGTTTGTGCGCAGCATTGTCTACAACAAGTTTAACTATATATGTTACTGTATTATTGTCTACTGAAATGAACCTGAGCCTAGTTTTGTGTCCGTCTATGGGCACTGTAAAGTTCTGGCTCACATACATAGAACTGTACAGTACTGTATCCTCTCGGAGCAGCTTGAGTAAGAGGCATCTGAAATGAAAACGATTAGCTTAAAGGGCTGTACAGCACTTTGATAGAAGGGCCAAAGGTCCACCTCTCAGTTACGCACTTCTCAGTGCTCTGAAAGGCAGGAAACAAAGCGCTGTAGTAACTACATCTACTCAGAACACCCAAAGCACATTTTAGCTCAGTGCTACAGGACTGCTCCCACTTCCCCTGCTTGTAACGCGTACACAAAGGGAACATTTGTCCTCACGGTAGGGGACTGCCTGGCCCTAAATGGGGATCTTGGGGTTCTCTCAGCGGGGCCCAGAGCTGTGTCTCAGGGGTACACTAATGGGGAACGAAAGGCTATCAAAGGGAAGTATCATGATGGCATCAAGGGGGGTTATGAGAAAACAAAGCTTCCTTTCCACAGCTCCCCCTTCTATCATTTACATGGTAATCAGGGCCAGCTCATATAGGCTCCTCTGTTTCATTTACTTTGCCTATTTTTGTTACACTCTTTATTTACTACCACTAGCACCAGCTTTGTGGCCTTGCTAGCCAGCTCATGAGGCTACCAGCTTTGGGCTTTTTGCTGATTTGGGGTCTGGTCCTCCTCCTCCTCCTCTTCTTCTTCCCACCCCCCTGATAAACTTCACTCCTGTCTTCTTTTTTTTTTTTTTTTGGTCAACCTCTCCACCCCTTTGCTCTCTACCAGTATCCATTCTCCCGCCTCCTTCCCTTTTTTTGGATGCATTTTTTCTTGTTGCAGTGTTCCCCAGGCAACCTCATTCAAATAGAGTATAAAGGAGAGTAAAGGCATGGAGCAAAGATCTGCTCACAACAATGAAGTTTGTTCATATTCAGGCTGCCTGAAAGCTCCAATCCTTCTTCCACAACCCCATCACTCTCCTCCACTATACTACCAGCTGTCCATCCATCTCTTCCTCCCTACTTTTCTTCTACCATACCCGTTACAATTTGCAGCACTGAAGCGTAAACCGAATCAGTACTCTGGATCCAATTTCTGCCAGTTGGGAGGGGGCTAAAGATCAGAGAAAAAGAAGAAAAAGTTTCTTTGTTTTTTTTTCCCTCTATGATTTGGCCTCATGTCACGTTATTTTGGCGCGCACTGTAAGTGGCTGGCAGCGTGATAACATAGCATGGGGCAATAACTGAGGCTATGTTCTCGCTGGGGCCAGCAAAGTGGAGGGAGGGATGTACTGTTGCCTCCTTCACCTCCTGGTAATCATAAAACTTGATGGCAAATGCATATCCACATGGATCTGTTAGGACAAGACGCAAAGCTAGTTTTAATACACAACGCCCGTGGGTGTCGATAAAATGATGTTGGAGTGGAAGATAAAAATGTTCCCTAGAACACGTAGACTCACTGGTGTCAACATGTTCTTGATTTGGAAACTTGCATATTTTATGTATTTGCATATCTTGATTATAGAGCTGTCTATATTATTTATCTCTGTCCACAGAGTATGCAGTATAGAAGTCATCTTCTCTTCATTTTTAATCCGTGTAGACATTCAGATGTTCCCTTTTCTCCACCGCACATGGAATATACAAACTTTAATGAAAGCTCTACATGATTTTTTCTACATGATTTTTCTGTTTTGAGGCTGTTATCCAGATGATGAATCAAGCTGTAATCAACTTTAAGTGCTCACTCAGCTACCTCAAAGTGTTCATGCGTACATACCAGTCACAGCAGAAGGCTGTGGAGCGATTTGGGTGACCCCTTTGCCTGCGTGAGGTATTTATTTGTTCATGGCTCCGGAGTGGACGCACCCCCCACCCCCTCCCCACCCACTCACAAAAAAAAGTGTCCTCTGCCTAACGCTTCATGGATGGCTAATTTTCCCTTCCTGACCTCCCTTTGTGTGGCATTGACCCCCTTCACACCCCCCACCCTTCCACTCCCTCGAATAGCTGCCGGCCCCCAGCGCTCTTTCTCCCCTGTCCACACTGCAATGAATGCAAAAGTTTGACATGGTCCTCGGTGGGGCCTTGAAGTGATCCCAGGTTTTTTTTTTTTTTTGAGGGGAGGGGGGGGGGGTTCGAGAGAGGTCGGGGGCTGAAGTGACAAGTGAGGTGAGATTTGGAGGGAGTTGGGAAGGGGGGGGGGGGTTGAAGTGGGTGGAGGGTGGTCTGCATAGGCTTGACTCATTCCCACAGTCTGACAGGGAATAAGTGGGGAGACGGCAGTTTCTCCAAAACTGCTGCTGGTACCATCAGCTCCATTCAGGGGTCCTCACCACCACACATGATGGTTACCAGTAACCCAAAGAATGTTGCCAGCAAAGTGTCATTATTATAGTTTAGCTCAAAGCAATGCAAAATCAGCAGTCTGGTCCAGTCCCAAAAAATGTATTTTAAAACTCTAACGTACCTGTTACAGTTATGCAACATATATATCAACATATATTTTGTACTGTTAACATTTTTCTATATATGTAGCTGAATATTTACCTGATTCATTGGTTATTTTTGTACTACAGAGGGCATGTGGAATTATGTTGACTCTTTATTTTACAATAGAAGTTAACCAATAGGGAGTAGATGAGAAATTATTTACATGGAGAGAAATTTCAAACTGTCAATGTCTATATTTTCCAAAAAAATAGAGTCAGAGAAAAAACAGCAGGCTGAAAAGCCTTTATCAGAGCAGGAGAAAAAGACATTTATTTTATTTTTATTTAATTTTTTTATTTATTTTTATTTATCAAATTGTCAATTTATATATTTAGTTTCATAAATTTTTCTTTGACCACAATTTATTTGGCAAAATTCTGGGAACAATTGACCTGATTTTAAATGAAAAGTCATTAAAAATCATTCTTGTATACTTCAGCTTTGTAGGTTACACGCGGTTGGAGGCCCACATAATTTAATACTCACAAAACCTTTTTGCCCAAATAACTTAAAAAAACAGATGCAAACATATTTCAACATAAATAATCCATTGTTTGTTTTCTCCTTCTGCTCTAACTGTATTTTCTCTTCCTCTGCTTTGCAGACTGCGACTCTTACTGCAAAGCGTCTAAAGGCAAACTGAAAATCAACATGAAGAAGTACTGCAAGAAAGATTACGGTGAGTCAGCCGACGACGCGCAGCTCATTTAATGACTTGGATTAACATTGATTTTTACAGGAAATCTTAAAAGCATGTGCTCTAATGGAAGAAACACATGGTTAACTTTTTCATTGACTTGGCTCATGTAAAAAAAAAAAAAAAAAACAACAACAACATGTTTCTCATTCTGCAGTTGGAAACGAGTTGGCAGGCTCAGAAAACAAGAAATAAACGATTAATTTGAGAAAATTCTGATATAAGCCTCCGCTGTAATTTGCTGTATAAACAGTGATAACGTCAATTTAAAGGCGTAGTGGAATTACTCATTTCTCAGATTAAAATCAGAACTGTAACATTTAAAAAGAGGAAATATACACTGATTAACCTCTGAAAGTGACTATTTAGCTACACCTCCAGAACCTGCCTAGTTCTTTCTTTGGCATGTGCATATGTTTATCCATTTATGCACCAAATCCTAATCTCAGTCCAGCTTTCTGTTGCTGGGGGAGCTGCTACAGTTTACAGGGGAGGGCATTTTTACTGATGGCTTACTCCAGCTTTCATTGCACAGAGACAAAGGATCAAACAGAGGAGATCTTCAAGGAGGAAGAGAGAAGCAGACAAACACAAGGAGAAAAAAAAAGGAGTTTGAGAGAAAGGACAGGATAAAGAATTAGGTTGAGGTGTGTGTGTGTGTATGTGTGTGTGTGAGGAGGGTTGTGTCTCCGAGCTGGCATTTAAGACTCAAGCGGATAAAGCAAAGGCAGTGTGACGGACAGTGGGTGCTCTCTATAAGAGATCCTCATTAAGGCGGCCCACTTCCCCCACAACCGATGTGTTTCTCGCTGCATTCCTGTGACCGTCCGTCCGCCATGCCATTCAAGGTGTGGATAAGACGTATGACCTCTCCCCTCTTCCCCTCCCTCTATCTCCTCCTCTGATTGAAGTCAGGCTGCTGAACCGGTCAACCAAGCAGCGGCATCCTGCAGCATACCTCAGCAGCTTGACGGACAGGCCCGGGCTTTGTTCCGCAGGGATTTGGAGGAGTTAGGGGGTCAGCTTATAGACACCTCCTTTTCCACCATTTGCCTATACCTTGCCGTCGATGTCGTGAGAATGGCCTCGTCTGTGAAATATGTACCAGCTCATGCGTGAATGGATCTGCTACACGGCTGCGTTCATTTCTTTGGTTTGGCCAAATAGCAGACAGTGGTGTTAACATTTCATTTCAAATTTTTCAGATCTACAATCACAGATAACAAAAAAATATGTCAAACAGTTATGTAAAACCTACCGAACGATAACAGCAGACAGCGGAGGGCGGAGAGGTAAAAAGAGACATCAGGATTTCCTGCTGTTGAGCTGCAGAAACCATCACTCAACACATCACAGAGTACCCTCATACATGTACATCTCCCAACACAACATAGAGAAGCCTCCGGTCTAATTTAGCATGTGTTGTGCGTGTGTGTTAAGCGTAGAGGATCTGCTGGTACTGATGGTTGAGATAGTAGCACTCAAGCAAAAGACACATGGAAGTTCGTCTTTTAGCACCAAACGGGTACGTGTAGACTTGCAGGATATTTTTATGTAGAGGGCAGAGTTGGAGGCAGGTAGGAAGAAAAGATAGTACAAACTTTGGGATTCAGTGGAATTTAATTATAAGACTGTAGAGAATGTGTCTTATCATTGTCTTGTTAAAAATGGTGTGCAACTGCCCAAAATCAGCGCGCCAACAGGGTAGTTATTATATACAGACACATATTTAATGTATTGATATACAGCAGTCCTGCACTCAAAAGAAATACATTTTTCCCTCTCAACTTTTGATTGGTTTTAAAAAAACTTTATAGTCAGGTATTTTTAAGAAGATTATATATAATACTCCTGTCCACCGTTCTCTGGATAATCCATTTTCACCTCGCCTGGCCTTCACCAGGGAGGCTTTGTGTCGGCGATGTACATGAGAACCACAAAAAAAGGTTCTTGTCATATCCATCCAGTTTCCCAACAGCATATTCAAGATCCATAACAGACCAGAACAAGATTCTCAGTGCGGTATTTACCACATGAGGGCTCAGCAGAGCGGATCAAAAAGTCAAACACAATGTAAATCTACAGGATAAGTTGAGAGAGAGAGAAAAAGGGAGTCGTAGCTTTGGATTTGTTTTGAAAAGATCAGCAGGGGAGCCGGGCTCCATGCTGCGTCGGGAAACGATGCTACAAGCTTCTGTAGTCGATATGCAGACGCATATAAAGAATCACAGGAGGGAGGAGGGGGGGTGCAGGGAGGGAGGGGGTGGAAATGTCTGATCTCAGCAGAATCCTGAGGATAACTACTCTGAGTATCTCAGCGTCCGCAGCGTACAGTGATTGTTGTCCAAACACAAACAGAGGGAACGGCACCTGGTGGCAGCTGGTAGCTGCAAGGTGGTGCAGAGGTCACCATCAGGTCACACAGCACAAGCCACTCAGGCCCTTCTGACACAGGGCCTCCTGGTGACATAAAACTGCAAGTAGTAGCAGAAGTGCTATGATGGAATTTGCCAACAATAAAAGAAAAAAAGCTGACATGAAGATAGTTGTTATTGCAATGCAACAGTAAGAATGTCAGAAAAGTGAGATTCTGAGCACATCCTCAGAAAAACTATAAACTAAAAGCAGCTTCATCAGATTTCAGTACAGCAAGAACACCAAAAGATTTGGTTGAAAAGAAGAAAATGTTTTGGGTTTTCTGAGTCAGGAGGTTACTACGCCACATTTCAGCTGAAAAAGTTTTCGATCTTCACCATCCATTAAGTGTGAATCCCAAGGCAGTGATCCAGTATGTATGGCACACAACCTGCACTGGATACAGGATCTTTCTACTTCCATACGCGTTCAGCCCCATTAACTCCATACTGAAGGTGAAACCAATGACCCTGTTACACGATGGTTCATTGCAAAAGCTGTCCCATAAGTACAGGAGAAGTATAATGGAACTTAATAGAGATCTGGTCAATATAATACATATTGATACATGCAAGGTAAGGATCCATGAGAGGCAACCCTCTCTCTTTCCTCCCTCTCTCTGAGGAACGCACCAGTTCATTCATCATGTGATATCACTGAGTGTCTTTCCAGCTAACGTCTCTAATGGCCCTACCTTACCTCCTAATCACATTACAAATCACCCTGCTCTGTCAGTGGTAATGGACATGTGGAGCTGTACTGTATATTATAACTGGACCATAGACCGGCCCTTTCCACTATGGATAAAAACTATATAGACGCGCATCCATTTACGGACTTAGGGTACTATTTTGTCTGAGGCAGTTTATCGGATGCCTGTTACCAAGATTTTCCATGATCTTATCATTTCTCTTATTTACAATACAATAATGCTTGACTTGGTATTGATGCCTGATGCCAGAACTGATTTTCTCATAATAATTAACATATTTAACAGACTTACAGATTTACATTTCATTTTCCTTCATGCAGTCATCCACTTTGGACATTTAGAGGTCTGAAACCTGGTACCAACCATCATTTTGTTTTGTCATCTTCTTTTTGAAAGTGAATTATCTAAAACTGCATTAATGCATCCTAAATCTAAGAAGGAGGAGGTACCAAGGCCATATCAGTCGGTGCTCACAGGAGGTATCAGAGCTCTGGATGCTGTGACAAGATCCTTCTTTGCAGCAGCAGCGTGGTTTCTAAGCTCGTGCTTACTGAGAACAGAGTCTGCTGATGTTTGGATACGGGCCACAGCTGGAAAAAGAGCCAGTGTGCGTGCAAGAAATAAGACCCTCTCTTTCCTTGGTGACAGATTTTTGAATGTGGTGGTTACTCCTCGGTGAGAAGCTGATGCAGCAAATTGAAGTAAAGAGCAAGTTCTCATTAAAATAATAAAAATAGCTATATATATATCCATGCAGGAGAGTGGTGGTTAGTTGACCTACTTTGTCTTATTTTATTATGATAGTAAACTATCTGATGAGAGAGAAATTTCAGTGGAAAGGGAGTAAAAATTGCCTCAGAAGGCCAGTAGTATTTTTGGTAAAACGTGTAATTGTAAGGTAACTGTTATTAGGTAGCACAGCATGACGCGCACAATCACTTGTGGACAGACTGTAAGTGCGTAGGTGTTTGAAGAGAATGACCTTCTTAAATGCAAGTTTAAGGTACTGAACCAAAATCTCACAATTGTCATCTCTTTTCCTTTTCCTTCCTTCGATTTCGACCTCACACTGCAGCCGTCCAGGTGCACATCCTGAAGGCGGACAAGGCCGGCGAGTGGTGGAAGTTCACCGTCAACATCATCTCCGTCTACAAGCAAGGAGAAAGCCGCATCCGCCGCGGGGACCAGTTCCTGTGGGTCCGTGCCAAAGACGTGGCCTGCAAATGTCCCAAGATCAAACCCGGGAAGAAGTACCTGCTGCTGGGGAACGACGAGGACTCCCCCGGCCAGAGCGGAGTGGTGGCCGACAAAGGCAGCCTGGTTATCCAGTGGAGGGACACGTGGGCGCGCAGGCTCAGGAAGTTCCAACAGCGTGAGAAGAAAGGCAAGTGCAAGAAGCCATAGGCGGAAAAGATGGAGAGGAAGCCGGAGAAGGAGAGGAATTCAAGAGAAAAGCTGAGCGGGTGATTTAAAAAAAAAAAAAAAAAGTGAGTGAAAGAGAGACAGACAGGAGACTATGGACAGAGAAGAGACTGTTTATGTCGCTGCTTTTTTGTGTAGAAGCATGAAGAGAATTATTTAGGATGATTTTTTTTTTTTTTTTTTTTTTTTCTAGTGAACTTTTGTTGAAGGAGCTCACCTTGCAGATTTGGTTTTATGGTTTATTTTACTTTGAGATTTGTCTCTCTTGTGGATTTGCCGAATTTGCAACTATTACCAGTATATAAAGTTATTTGTGTTCATTTTCTTTATCTCAGTATGAAATCATTATATTTTATGTTTTAATTTTATGGACATTTTCTGCTGGTGCAAAAATGACACAGAAAAAAAAAACCACTTAATTACCACTGCAATATTGCCTCTGCATGGTTTTCTTATTGTATTCTTAGCTGAGAAGGGAGCTTGTTTCATCAAAAGTCTTCACTGATCTGACTGAGGCAGCAATATTTCCTCAATTCAGAATTGTGCCATAAAAAAAAACTATTGTTTCTAAGCCACAGAAATGCATAATACATTTATCTGTCAAGTTAAAGTTGCCATTTCTCTCTCCTATACAAATGTAGGCATCTGCAAACTCAAGAAACAAGAAATCTGTCGTCCTACATTTTTAGCAAATTAGGATTTTTACAAGGTTAGAATTTTCAAGTGACAGAAGAGAACCGATGATAAAACACAGTATTGACTAAAGCGTTTTTCACTTAATGAATCTTCAGCATAATTTTGCCGCCGTATTCACCCTTTCAGATCTCACTGGTTCATTTTTGGTGGTTCAGTATTTGTACAAACCTGCATGTGAAAAAGTTCTCATTTGAGACAGTAATGTTCAATTCACTAACTGGTGCTGCTGATGGTACTAATGTTAAATTCGCCTTTTTCGGGGGTGGGGTGGGGGGGAGGACATTTAAAATGACTGATTTCATGTTCGGTACTTACAGTAACTGTGATGTTTTTCTTTTGTTATTATTTCACAACTCCAACAGGAGTTTAACAACTGACTTACAGAAGCCAGACAAGTGGCCGGCCACGTGGATTGTTCTAAAAATCCTTTGAAAATATTCACAAAATCATGAGTTGTTCTTGGGAAGAGCAAATAGAAATAAATTAGAATGAATATGGCTTCTGAAGTGGCTACAAAATAATATGTCAAATGTATTTTTTCTTTTTTTTTTTAATTCTACTGACAATATCACTCTTGTTCCACCACAAAATGATTCGAACTGTCCGACGGAAGGTCGTTGCAGAGTGGATGCAGCGTTCAGGTTGTGCGGGTGAAAGTAATGCAGTGCAGCTGCAGGTACAACATGTTCTCAGAGGATACTGACGGAGGTGCATATATTATTTCACAAGTGCAACAATGCTAGTCAGAAATGTATTCCTTCATACCAGCTCATGACAAACTTTGTATAACGTGTGGAAGTGTATCTTTCAAAATGTGTAAGACGAAGGAAGAAAAATATCCTCTTAAATGACTCCTGCTTGTCACTGAAGTACCACAATGCAGATGGCTACCACATGCTAAATTTAGTAAGATATTCAATTCAGTTTAATCAGTTCAGATTGCAGGAAGCAAAGAGAATGAAAATAATGAAAAGAAAGTCATTTCCTTACCTTATATGACACATACATGCATCCTTCTTGTGCAGAAAAATGCTCGACGATTACTGAAAATTTTAAAAAACAAAAAATGATCCAGAAATCCACCTTGCACTTGTTTTTCATCCAGAATAAGTCTGGGATCATTGAACAGGCCTCCGAAACCTTCCAGAGGATTATGGGTTTGGATTCCTACTGTGAGATTGTAGATAAATACCTTTACAGTCCACGCACTTTTTGGAAACACAATGAATGACTGTATATTCACCAAAGGACACAGTGCGACCAGTCCAGAAGCTGCAGTCTCCCATTGACCTGTCACGTTCATTCGCTACACTTCAACACTTGCAGAGGGAGAAATGGGGGGAAATTGCAATCACTTTGACACTGCTTGATTCAAACCACATTGCTCGTTTATTTGTATGCAGTCCAGCTCGGAGGAATGCGTGATAAAAACACAGCTCAGGTTTGTAAAAGCCCTCAGTACATCTGATTTATCATAAACTGGGGTTCCTTTCAGTCCGTCCCAAAAAACACTCTGAGCAACACTTTTGATGTTGCTGGTATTTGTTGTCTCACAAAAATCACACTTAGCACCTTTTGAACTGTTCCCCAGCTAAAGTAACTGTAAAAGGTTTATAAAACACACGGTTTTAATCTAATGGACTCTCTACTTCCTTTGTTTTAAACAGTAATGTTTTTTTTTATTCCACTTTCTCAGAAATCCTAGTCATTTGTCCAGGAATTTTCTGGATGAACTGAAATGTCTGCTAGATGATGACAAATTGGAAACCCAAGAAATCCCCTGGGCTCAGTTGTATGATACAAAGAACAGATGACCTTGTTGCTGAAGTACTTCTCAGTATTTACATTTAAGGGTTTGATGGTGTGCCCGTTTTTTCTCCGTACAATCGATCAAATGATCGTGATGTCAGTCCAACATGATGCTACGTGCTGGTTGCTCCTCCAGCAAAGACAAAATGTACTGATGATGACAGCAGTATATTTACATGTTCCTGCCTTTCATTCTTAATCCTACAACATAATGTCTGTTTGTTTTGTTTTTTTCTGTTTGGCACAATGTAATCTGTAATCACACCTCTCTAGTCTCTGTAGCCTCATGCTGTAAATTTTAGATCTGTCTCCTGAGCAATGGTTTGACAAGCTTCCCGTTGAAATGCTACACACATACCTGTCAAAGCATTGCTTTGTGTTCATACTATGAATTGTAAATGTTGTTTGGTTGTCACCATTGCAAAGACTTTTTGCAGTGTTGTTTTACAATGCGTACTAATATATTATGGTTATTATATATGAATATATTTAATGACACAAGACATTGTGGATTTTATTGTCTTTTTCAACTTTTTTTTTTTTTTTTTTTTTTTTTTTACTTTGTTTGTGGTTGTTTAGAACGTTGCCATTAAAGAAGGAAATAATAACTACTGAACATACCAACCTGGTAGAACTAAATTCAGATTTTCAGTTGAAATAAACTCTTGTTACATTGAAAAATGATTTGCCTTCGTTGCTTTGAATAATTGATTTCTATCTATTTAGTTATTCATTTAATACTAACGCTTATAGTCAGCTTTCTCCATTAAAATATGCTGGTTTCCACTTTAAAACATTACGAATACTCTAAACAAAATATAGCAGATTTCACAATGGAAGTATGGAAGTTGTGAGTGTGTTGAAGCTTTGACGAAGGTCCACCCCAGTTAAATATCATGTTGCAAAACACTTCAATCCTCCAGAGTGAGCCCCAGGCATAAACGCAGACAGACAGGAGTCCAGGGACTATTAACTGGAAATGTCATTTATTAGAAATTACAAGCTGAATTGATTTACAAGGAAGGAAAACAGCCATGTCAGTAACACAGTCGAGATGTTTGTTTTGGCTGTGAGCTATTCTATAAACATTATAAAATCCCAAGACAAATGATAACATTACAGCTGCTACAGTAATGCATGGGTAAATATAAGTGAGTTTGAATATTGCAAAGCTTGTGGAATTACTGCAGCCGGTGTGAGCGTCAGCCCGCTCCACAGACAGACTCATTAAAGGAAAGCTCCTGCTACCTGTGGGAGGTCCTACTGTTAGGTCAACATTAGGCAAATACCAGGCTAAAAATATTCCCCAAAATGCTTACAAATAATTAAACTGTTAGATACATAGTCAACTTAATGAGCCAGACATTTGAACAGCTATTAAACAGGACAATTTGCACCTATACATTATATATTTAATACAAAGAAACTGTCTCCTTTGGGGTCACCTGACTGACATACTTTAGCTGTGCTGTCTCAAGCTGATTAAAGCACCAAAGTCTTCATTTCACAGTGCCAGTTGAAAAGTCACCAGTGACCTTTGTGTGTGATGAGCAAGATTGAGAAAATAAAACCAGTGGAGAGAAGAAGGTGTGTCCAGTGTGTGTCTGTGGGTGCAAACGTTCCCCCCCGTGGACATCCGAAACAGGTCCGCTGTTCTCCTCAGCTACACGGGCCACACAGCAACCACTACGATCGCTATAAGAAGCAGCACGATCACCACCAGCATCCCTGCAGGAGGAGGAAAGGGGAGAGGAAATAAGATTATAAAAGCAGACATGCAAGTTTGAAGCTTCGCTAGGTAATTCCACAAACTGGTGGCCCCACATGGCAGAGAGAGGCACTGTAACTGTTTAAAGGTTCATGTTAAAATATCCCAAAACAAGACAGTTTTAAATCTAGTAAGTATCGTCTGTGTGGTCAAAGCCTCCATTGTTGTCCAAAAATATTAAAAACACATCAGTGAGTCACACTTTGCTTTGGATGACATGTCATACATCATCCTGCTGTTGATGATATTAATTCACACTCAGGCTGAGAACAGACAGATGCAATATTCACTGGTGTTTGAGTAACATTTGCTAAAAACTGTTCCTATTAAAATGATAATGTATATATTTGTGGCCTGTTTTTAAACATCCTCAGGAGGAACAAACAGTGCCAAAGAAAGAGTAGAGAAGAAGAGACGGATGAACACATTGTTTGGTTTGGTCTTTTCATTGGATTTGCCAACAATAAAAAAAATATAGAATAATGACATATTTATCCTGTAAGGCCTTTATCAGCTAGTTATCATACAACATGACAACACAGCACTAAGTAATCTCTGATTTGAGCTCTCTGTCTGTCCACCTTCAGGAGAATGTTATGTATTTTGTGAATGATTGTGTGTTTTATTATTATGTAAAGTGTATTTCAAAAATTTGAGAAACTGACAAAGAATTGTGCAGATTTTAGCTGGAAAAAATATGAAAAATATGTTGATTTCATTGTACTTTGAAGTGAATCATCACTTCAAATGTGCCAAAAAGATTCTTGTCTATGACTGAGTGACTGTGTCTCAATTTAGACTACTACTTGGAAAAAAAGAAGCCCCCAAAGTACTAAAAGATGATTTTTTTTAAATCTTAGCTGCACAAAATATGAACTTGTGCACACAAGATAAAAAAGAAATATATGTACATATATCAGGACTTGGGGTTCTGTAGAAAAGACAATGTTAGAACACATTTAGCAGACGCTTTTATCTAAAGCCATGTAAACGTGAGAATGAATATAACACAAGCAAGGATCTAGTCAGGAAGTGCCATCAGTTTCAGAAGAAGACCATCAGAATTATAATCTTTAAACAAGGTGAAGTGTTTTTGTCTTGTTTCTACTTTGCTAAAACCCTTTGTAATAAAAAACCTTTGTAGTTTAACAAATTATCCTTAACTTTAAAGTTGAAAATTCAAACGTCAAGCAGCTGAGGAGCTCATACCTGATTCGAGACAGACTCCGAGAGAGAAGGAGGGGAATGCAGCAAACACAGGGGAATACACTTGGAAGAGGTAAGAAGCCTGCATACCTCACTATTAATTTTTAAAGTCCTTGATCTAACGCGAGTCCCGAGCGCATATGCCCTCACAGTATATCACCATTCTTCTCTTGATGACTTAATGCAATTTACATGCGTTCAACAGCCACAAAAGCTTTATTGCCACAGATTGCACACTGTGATAGGCATATGTTTCTGATTCTGCCTTGAGAGGATAATCATTGTTTTTCACTGATACTATGGAAGCAGAGAAAAAATGTGCAAAAGCTCACTCACACTTCATCAAAGTGCTTTACCCCCAGGACCTGAAAATATTACAGTTTTTATTATACCCACCCCCCCCCCCCCTCAAAAAAAAAAAAAAAAAAACCTCTGTGGTAAAATCCACTACAGGTGGAATTTTCATCCTTTAAAAAAATGAGGAGAATAGCTTTAGAGTTCAATGGCATTTTATTTTGAATCTGAATCCATCAACTTGCTTATTGATTTGGATCATTTAAAATTCTTTATTGAATTATTTAGCGTCAACTTTTTACTTAATATGAGCTTCAAAAGACAATCAAAGAGCTAAAATTAAAGCTGAAGATGACTTATTTACATGGTGCTAATGCTATTGAGAATTCAATCAAGAAAGGCTGATTAGAGCGACATTATCAATATTTTCATATTAGAAATGGATCAAATAACGATGTGTGATGAGAAAGGTGTCACCCGTAGGGATGAACAGAGAATTAAATCTCATATCTGCTGTTGGGAGCTATGGAGCAACTCTACGAGGTGTTTCTAGCATCTTTCAGCTCACTGTTAGTATTACAGCCTCCAGTGTTGCTGCTTTGGTTCCTTCTCACCACATTCATCAAACTCTTAGTTCAGCAACAAGCTGCTAAACATAATGGAACATTCAACCGCTACAGAGACAAATATTTCCCTATGAGTTGGTGTAGTATGGAGGCGCAAAGGTGGCAGTAAATAAACAAAATAAATGCAGAAATAAATTAACATAGAAATAAAAAAAAAATGTATATAAATATATTCATCCTTTTTTGGTAAAAATTAAATGAAATCATAAATTAAATCCCCTTAAATTCCCTGTGTCGTTTTCAGGCTTCCACAGATGAGATAAAACCAGACACTAAATTAGAGTGAATATTAGACTTACATTCATCACGACGCCAGACAAACAACTCCAAATAAATAATAATGTTTCTCTGACGGATGAACTGTAACACCATCGCTATATCATCTTTATAAGGTAATACTATGTCAATGATGTGTTTACAGCTTGTTGTGTTGCCCCCAAGTGGCCAAGAAAATCAATCACCGCAGCTTTAAATAAACAAAACCTGACAATTAATTCAAATAGGCCACAGCTCACATCTGCTGGTTCAAACTGTAAATCTTTAGTGGGATATTAGAGAAGAGATGCTGGGTGGCTGCACATCATAAACACTTGAATGCCTTTAAGATGTGGTGATCCTTCCCCCTCAGTATAGTAGATATATATACACCACAAACCATGCCACACACACATGAGATGTGGAAAACTTTCTCCCCTCCCTTCCTTTTCCTCCTAGAATGGCACAGGAGTGAAGATTTCAAACAACTGCATCTCTGAGCGCTGTCGACAGTCCCCTCACTGACTCAAGTTGTCCATTGTTATTTAGCATGCGGCTGGTATTTTCCGCAGCCCTTCACTTTGGGTTTACATTTCCCTCATTCTTTGGCTCTCTCCTCCTGCGTTCCCCTCGGTGGCCTAATTGGTCGTCTTTCCCACAGGGAGGGAGACAGAGCGAGATATAAGCCATGCTGAACTAATTGCTTGCGGTGGTAGTGGTGGTGTGGTGGTCTGATGAAATGTAAAGCTGATGCTGGTTTCTTTTGCCAGGATATATGGCATATGACTGGGAAGAGTCCAGAATCCAGTCGTTGTGCCACCGTACTCTGAGACAGGAAGGAAGTTGTTCATATACAGGCCTACAGGACATACATGTTAGGACTTATCACTGGTCCAGACGAGACCTCTCATCCTGATAACTTACACATGTGAATATAATATAAATGTCAAAATAGAAGCGCACATTAAAATACTTCTTGTGATGGCTCTTTAAAAGCCTTATGCTTAAAAGCAAATACACACTCACAAATTCCCAGCAATTATCTTTGTTTGGATGGAAGCGATATCAAAGCGACACCCTGTCCACATGAGTTTCAGACATCAGAATTCAACCCGGCCCAACATCTGTCAGCAACTCTATTTGACAGCAACAATAGCAATGAAGGCTGAGCTGTGTAGCATATATTACTGTGGAGAGAGGGGCTCTCACACCCTCTAATGTCACATAACAGCCCATCATAAAGCCACATGAGGCACCCACACCGACCCTTACCCTCCTGTTCTCCTTCCACCGTCCCTGTCTGTCACTAAACAAGCTACTCCTAACCTTCAGGGGGTCTCCAAGACTCCAAGACTAATGACAAATTTACGTTTGCTTGCCAAATAGATTAGAGCTCTGCTGTGACACTGATGCTGAGGGAGATAGTTAGTGTCTGCTGATAGACTGACCACCCAGGAGCTCTAGAGGCCCGAGTCTGGGTTCATCTCCTCTTAGCAACTTTTAGACACATCAGTAAGACAAACCACAGAGAAAAAGGAATAATTGGTGAGAGCCCTGGACAGATAGAGACAACCCCCAAACCTCCCTCACTACTCCCTCTCTGCGCCGATTGCTTATGGTTCAAAGATCTTTTTGGACCACAAAAGGATAGCATGACCTCCAAAGAAAAGAGAAAGATTTTATGTTAACAGGGTCAGTGTGATGCTCATATTTTTTCTTCCAGCACAACTGAACAGGACAAGTCTTTTAATGGCTTTGGATCCAAGTATTGAAACATGAATATAATTATTGCTGATACAACAATAGGTCTGAGAATTAGTTAGAACTCAACAATAAGCGTCTACAGCCATACTCAAGCACAGTGGTGCTTTGAGCTAAATGCTAATGTCCGCATCCTAATATAGTAGAAGAAAATAGAATAGAATAGAATAGAATAGAACTTTATTGTCCACCACAGTGGAAAGTTGCCTGAGACGAAGAACCCTTAAGTATAAAGTACACTACAGTACACAAGTAAAAAGAAAAGAAAAAAAAAAGATATAATACCTAAAGCAAAGCATAAAACATTAAAACGCAACATAAAATACCTTGGAGAAAGATTTGAAGCTCAGTTTTTTTGGTTTTATATGGTGAGGCTGATGGGAATGTCATTACTTTTTCAAGTATTTGGTCATAAACCAAAGTATCAGACAAATTGAGATTTTGACCTGATAATGGCGCTGGATGAAAAGCCAGGGAATCACCAAGGTGATTACATTTCATCCTGAGGGGGAAATGGATGTCCTTACCAGATTTCATGGCAATTCATCCAATAGTTTTTGAGACATTTCACTAAAAACCACAAATTCGAACCTCATGGTGGCGTGAGGAAAAGTCAGGGGACCACCAAAGTCATTAGGATTCATTCTCTGGGAACCAGGAATGTCTGTATCAACTTTCAAGGCAATTGATCTAATGGTTGTTGAAATACTGCAGTCTGGACCAAAGTGGTGGACCAACCAACACTGTCATGCTACTAGCATGGCTAAAATTCTTTGATAATATTTATATTTTTTATAGTATTCTCATAAAGCCATACAGTTTACCACACTGGCCTTCCTATAAATTACCTTGCTGAGGTAAGTGACTGTTAACTAAATGAACCCTGGGATTAAAAGACCAGATATTCAGCTGGTAGATGAAACCATGCCATGGTGTAATTTTGTGGTGTGAGCACAATAACTAGGACTAAATTGTTCTCCCTCAAACTCTGGCAAAAATGAGATGTGAGCAAGGGTTTCAAATATTTATAGATTTCTTGAGGCGAGTTTAATTTAACTTGCCACATACTAAGAGGAATCTCAGATGTGGAAACATCATTAGCAGGATGTATTTCTTTAAGCAATCCTTTCATCAACCTACGTGAAACATTTTCACTTGCCATTTCTGGTTTCCAACAGTATACCATGTCAGGGCAATAAGAGGAACAAGAGCTGGAATGAAAGATCTCACTGATTAAAGATGACATGAAAGTTTTTAAAGTTGGACGGTCCATGTTGAGCAAAATTTGTGTTTCCTTGACAACTCCCGACTCGCAATTTGAGTCTCAGTGCACCTAACTTGCCCTACATGCTCTTCTTCCAACATTGTCAAATGCCTCCTCTCACCAACACTCTCTTGAGACATCCCCTCTAGTCCAAACAGTACAAACCTCCTTGAGATGCGAGCCACCTGCGGGATTCATGGGCTTGCAGAAGTGGCCCTCTACAAACCAAGGATTAGCTCTGTTGAGAAGGGAAGTGCTCAAGCACTGATGTTGCATGATGGTGATGCCTAAGCTCTGGGGAACTCACACCATCCTCTAAGAGACCCTTTGGTCCCGTAGACTAATCTGCTACACTAATCCATTCAAACTCAAAGCCTTCACTCAATTCCCACCAATATCAGCTAAAACGAGTGGTAATGACTCTGTGAATCAAGCTTAGCTGGTTTCAGTTACAACATTGGAGCAATGGTTCAAAAAAATAAAAAACTGGTATTTAAGGCTGCGTATCGTTTGAATGTTTTTGCTGCCACTGCCAATCAGATATTGGAGTTTCAAAACAAATACAAAAATGTCAATTTTTTAGTACCTTACTTTAAGGAAGATAACTTTTTTTTTAATCACTCCTATATTTTGACAAAATATGACAAAATTCTCAAATGCCTTCGTGTTTGTGTCAATGCATTCTTGTAAAAACTAATAAAATATAAAATAAAATACAGTCTAAAATGAGTAAATAATGATTTAAAGATGCAGTGTGTAAAATTTAGTGGCGTCTAACGGAACAGCCTTTGCAGAGATGGAATATAATATTCATAAGTAGGTTTTAATTAGTGTATAATGACCTGAAAATAAGAATTGCTGTGTTTTTGTTACCTTAGAATGAGCCCTTTATATCTACATGAACACATTTCGGTACTTGAAATGCATTGAGGTTAAACTTTATAAATGTGATTCTGCTTCAGCCTTTCCTGAAATCTCAAAGCAGTAGGCTGATTCACAAATATGAACAGCAACATTCTTTTAAATGCATATATCTATTTGTTTTTACTTGTATGTTTCTCTTATTATTTGTATGTTATGTCTTTTTTCCATTCACCTCTTTTTGTAAAGCACTTTGTAACTGTTGCTGAGTGTAAAAAAAGGAGGTTTTTCAATCTGGGAAATGCTTTAATGTAGTAAAAGCGAATCGAAATCTTATGTGCACTCATGAAAAAGAAAGACTCCACAAGCCTGTGCTGTACTTGAACTCTGTATAATTCAGCACAATAGATGTTTCACAATACTTACTGGGACCATTCATGCATGCCATAGGAACTGTGGCTGAGCAATATGTGGGTCCTTCCTCCCTTTAGGGGAGATGACCCTTCCCATAGCTCGGCTTATTTTTCTCCAGCTTACAGCTGCTTATTTGAGACCTCTGGTGCATGCATGCACGCAAACTGTTCAACCTCTACTTGACAATGTAATGTCAGTAACTAAAATCGATAACCCCGAAAGTAAAGATTATTTTTCTGATTTCTGTAATTGTCTCCAGCCTTTAGTGCGACTGTAAAAACTAAGATGCCTCCTATACAATGAGGCAGCCACCAAAAGTTATGTTAAGTATGCTCTCCGCTGTCAAAGCCAGACGTTTTTAACTTTACAAGGACTCGGCTGAGACATAACACCAAATGCCGGCTTTGGATGAGAGGTGGTTTCAAAAGTAAATAAAGCCTTAAAGCTAAGGAATTATAAACATGCTGCCATGGAGAAAGAGGGAAAGCCCTCCAAACAATTTCTGGTATGTAGTATTTTCAACTCTTTCTCTGCTTGACACAAAGACGAGTGTCA
Source organism: Thunnus thynnus (assembly GCF_963924715.1). Taxonomy (NCBI): domain Eukaryota; kingdom Metazoa; phylum Chordata; class Actinopteri; order Scombriformes; family Scombridae; genus Thunnus; species Thunnus thynnus. The sequence continues at coordinate 2,489,741 of NC_089519.1, read as the reverse complement.
AACAAATGCAGAGACGAGCAAAGGGGATGACAGAGAGGAATGGAAAAAAGAAAGAAAGCATTGAGGTGAGAGTGAGGAAGACCATGGGGGAATTTTCCATTTACAGAGAAGGTCTGAGACACAAACACACATACGACAATATATGCAATCATGCATGCACGAGAATATACTTAACATGAATTTGCATGCATGCACCCCAGAAAATAATAAGATGCATATGAACATGCAGACGGACAAGCATCGCTCACATGCGTGCACACAGACAAACACATACACACACACATGCGGCCTGGAACTGAGGAGATGAAGAAGCAGCTCTGGGATCTTCAAACAAACTCATGCTCAGGCACCATGGGGACACAACCAACAGAATGAAGCATTCTAGGGGGCTGACCTTCATATTGCCTGCTCTACTTCTGTCCATGATCGGCTGTTAGCCAGGTTTCCTAGCACAACAATGCAGCCTTTGCCTTAGCAATGCTGCCTGGCGTTTCACTGGGCAAACTGAGCCTGGCTCACGCTCCCACATTCCATCGATTGGCTTTAGCCAGCTAACACACCTCTCATGGCAGCAGTTTTCCCTCAGAAAAGCGTTACCCCACTGAGAAAAGAAAGTCTTTTTTTTTTGTAAAAGACACAACAAAAGTTAAACAAACTGAAGCAGATTTGTGGTAATGGCGAGGGAGGGCCGTGCATTCACAAAAGCCTCAACTCACCAAAATCTGGAGCTGAGACAACAGAGGCTGATGACTTAGGGCCTGATTTGCAACCCTCAGTAGACATTTGAGGATTTTCTCAAAGGACTAGTATGAGGGACCCCTCTTTAAAGCCCGGGACGCCGTGTTAGCAGGCGTGACAAGACAGAGCGAGTACAACCCACCATTCACCGCCCACATGCTCTGCGCCAAAAGGGCTTGTCCCCATCAGCAACAATTTTTCTGCTCCATTAAGCACCATTCTCTCTGGAGACGAAGGCCAAGGCAGCGATAGCAACAACATTGCTCAATTTCTGAACAGTAAAAGATGATAACTTTGTGTTTCTATGGAACTGCTACAAAATTAGCTGTGCCTTACATGATGGACACTGTATGTCAAATTGCAAAGTGTCCAACTTTAATGTCTATAAAAGCTACATTCTGTTAGACTCCTGCTCTGTGAAGTGCAGCAAGGGAAGACAGGAGAAACCAGATTGTAGTTTGTTTATTAAGGACACACATCAGATATGAGGCCTGCTGAGATGCTCCATGGCACCCTGCAAGTAAAGGAAAGTGAGGAAAGCTCACCACAAGAGGCTGACTTTGTCTCCACCAGCTTCACCCTTCGTGTCTCATTACGAATCCTGTTGTCCGTCTTGTCCACAAGATGTGCGAGGTCGTCAATGATTTCTAAGAGACAAAAAAAAAAAAGAGAGAGAAAGGAATGAGGAGAGAGAAGGTCAATAAAAATTCTGCTTTGTATTATTCTGCTATCTGCCATTATTAGGATTTCACAAAGCATTATTTCCATTTTACAACACAGACCTCCCAATATGCTTTGTGTAATAAAAGTAATGCTAAATGGAAAAGTGACAGCTTCTGCAGGAGATGACATCAGAGCAGTCAACAATGTCAAAAAGTCAGAGGCTGCCAACGCAGACATGAGCGGCGTGGTGATGGAGGGAGTGGGCTGTGTGAAAGCACTCCTCGCCCTTTCAAATGGTTTCACGACTTCCTGAATCCATTCTGGATTTAATCAGGCACTTATTGTTCATGAGTTTTAAAAAGACGTAAGCCTCGGCTTCAGGGACTATGCCTAGGCCTTCAGAGAAGTGTGAGAGAAGAGAGAGAGGGTGTGTGTGTGTGTGTGTGTGTGTGTGTGTGTGTGTGTGTGTGTGTTTGGCAGCGAGGCAAACGTCCTTCAGTAGGAGTTCCTGACTTGAAGGTCGTCCAGATGGAAGACTGTTTGATTTGTTAGAGCTAGCCACTGTGTTGAGACATGGCATCTCCAGATTTCTGGCTCAACAACAAAAACAGATAACTGCTGACATATTTCCACATTCTTGATTTGTTATGGTTAGGAATTAAAATGCGATACTGATTTCACTTACTATGAACTCGGGGTTGCGGGTTGTCAGAACTTATTCACAAACGGGAACGGAACCCGTGACTGACATAAAATGACTGACATAACCGATAATTATATGAAGCAATTTACTATAACTTTATCTAACGCATGGGCATGTTAAAGTGGACAGAGAACAATCCAACGGTTCATTCCTACCACCGGAACGACACACATCTATGAATACTTGTCGAAATATGAGAACCAAAACACTCCAAACAACATGGTTCATTACACCTGTTATAAATCAGGAGATTTATTATTAAACAGAACTCAAATTGGCTGTTTTATCTTTAATGTGTGTGTGGCCTGTTTTTTACATCTACTCCAGCGGTGATGATAGGTCCTGCCCAGTAGCCTTGTAAATTGAAATAGGATAAAACAAAACCAAAAAAACAATAAAGAGGCCAGAAACACAGACTTCAAGGCCGAGACAGAGAAAGCGGAAACTCTTCGCAGGCTCCGTTTCAGTGTCTGATAAATGGAAGTTTTACAGGAATGGGAAGCAAGACTCATCCATGAAACACAGCTCGGTGCCAAGTCAAACAGGCTGTCCTGTCCGGTGAGGGAACAACCGTATGTTAAAATGTTTCGGTCATGTTCTATGTTCATATTTTATTTTTAATATGTTCTTTTTTTTATTCATGAGAAACTGGGCTACATGTAGACTGAAGTCCCACAAGTGAGTTCTCAAGGTCGTCTACAGCGTTTCTTGTCTTAACACTGGTGAGGAAATATGTTTCCTCAACTAGGAACTATCACCACTTGACAAAACAGCCTGCGTTTGGCTGACATCAGATAATTAAACTGCATGAATAATTCGAGGAAGGAAAGTGAGGCACGTCAGTCTAGAGGGGGCAGAGTGTGAAGGGGCAAGGACGAGGAGACGAGGAGACGGGAGACGTGAGAGCGCCGTATGTACGGTGTCCCAGGAGACTCTCACATCATCATCTAAGCATCAGGCAACGATTTCAGAGGAAGAAACTCTTATTTTACTGGCAGGGAAAGGGTGTAGACACTAAACCATTTGTGCCGCGTGCCCCTCCGACTAGTCATAAAGGATGTTTTTGGTCTGCCGGTGCCAAAGTCTCTTCATTCAGTCCTGCCTCTGCAATAACATATTAATTCATTAATGAATTCCCAACCATGTCGAGATGCAGCAGCCCTAGAATATGACCTTTAAATACAGCTGCAATGAAACGCTGGATTCATTTTTCATAAAAAAAGGGTAGCCCTACAGAGTATTGACTTTTCATGTGCATATTCCTTCACTTCACCCTGTTATCAAGTCATGTTTCTAACAACATAATTCTCAATTTCCTATTGTAACCTTTGCCTCCATGTATGACAGCTGTTGGCCCTGGCTTAGATCTGCCAGGCCACAAAGAAGGCCCTGTTTCAGGCAAGGACTGTTTATTTTAAATGCTATTACACTGGATAAACCACCGAAGCCACAGTGTATGAGAGCATGGCACGTGCGTGAAAACACACAGACATTAAATTTTTTTTTGTTTGTCAGTTGCTGTAAAATGCATTACTTTATGCTTATTTGACCTCTAATGGACAATAGACGATGTGTGCCCTCGCTCTAAATCTCTCTACTACTGACAAGATGCTTCAGTATATTGAAACATAAAACAAAGAATATAAAAATCAAAAAACAAAAACATACTGCTTAAGTGCTCACTATATTCAGAACTTGTTAAATGAGTGAGAACTTTATAGGAAGTGAAGACGTGTCCAGGATTTAAACAGGGAAACTTTCAAAGTCTCCTCCGAGCTCTGTCTGTCTGTCTCCGCTACAGCAAGTGAATATATATCAGCATCCTAATAAGCTGATGTTTAAGCTGTGGATGAAGTCAACTATGCTTTTTCCTAATTATATATACTGTATGTACAACACAAGGCCATTAAAAAGCTCTCTTTGGGCCCAGGGACTCGTTACCGTAGTCTTAATTGTGTTCCTTTCACAACAAACAAAAAGAACTGAAAATCAGAGAATTGTGAAAACAGGAAGAGTTATTTGGCAGCCAAGAGGCAAAGCTGGCAGTACAGCATAGATATAATGTGAACCAATTTGCAGCAAATTGAACCATGTATAGGGCCTGCCACAAATATTGTTATCAGAAGTTGACACCTTTGACTTTCTGTCCAGAAATGGCACTTGTACCTTTTTGTAGGTTCCACAATAAACTTCCTTCCTTCTGAAAGTCAGTGAGACGTTCACCAATATTTGGGTTTAGCCCCCTGCAGGTGATGTTGCATAAAATGAGGCCTAATACAGAGATTCATTAGACTGTGAAATCAATTCCATATGAACATAAAGCCAAAAGTTCAAGTCTGAAAATGGAAGGTAAATAAAGTAATGTATTACTTCAGTTATTACCCTAGTAGATGTATTACACTGAATAAAGTTAAGTTTCTAAAGCTATTTTATACCCACTGCTTGCTACTAGGGGTGGGGGGGAAATAATCGATTTAGATACGGACGTGGAGATTCTGCATTGATTCACACATGTAAAAAAAAAAAATCAACTTTCTAAATGTTAGTTAATGTGTGTTCACACGCTAGAGTTATCTTACAATTCATCTTCAAAAAAGGCATCGGATACCAAAGAATCGGAATTGCATCGAGTTGTGAGATTCCCACCCCTACTTGCTACCCAGTGTGTTTAAACACAGAGCGGGCAATTTACAGGAACACAAAGATAGCAAATATAAATACATATAGAAACATATGGGAGTATATGCAAAATATATGCATTACAAAGACACATTTTACATTATCACTGTTGCACGTCACTACTAAAGTAGCAGCTGCTGCCAGAGCAAGTACGTCTGTGGTAGAATCTGAATACTTAGCCTAAAAAGAGACAGGAATGCCAGCTCTGTGTTCTGTTTCTCTGCTACCAACAGAGCCTTTTATTCACACAAAAAACAATGCACGTAAAACCTGGCCCTTCTGTGTAGAGCCCTGGAGCGCAGACACCAATAGGAGACAGATGTTTGCTCTCGTATGACGTCACCTACTACCTCATGCTGCTGACTCTCTGCGTAATCTCAACACCATTTCATCTCTGTTCCAATAAACCGCCTCTCTCTGTGGCCATCCTGCTCTCTGGGGGCTAACTAGTTAACAGGTCTGTTTCCGTCCTTGCGGTCAGCGTCATCTGGAACTACAGACAGACACCTTCTACCCTCAGGATTGGCTGCCGCTGGTCTGGACTAACGGGTTATTTTGTGTCCAAGGCACGGACTGGAAGAAAATACTTAATGGCCACAGAATGGGGTTTTTTTGTGTGAAGTTACTTATAGTTTGACATAATACTAGTCAAGGGTGTGCACAGGCAGATGTAGCATTCCCACTTCATTTCTGGGCGTTTACAGCGTACCCACCCATCAGCCTCATTGCTGGACTGAAGGTGTCGCACAGACACAATAACCCCTCCAGCTGCTGTGTCCTGTGAGCTCAGCTCAGCTTGGTGACTGTGGCTCAGGAGGTAGAGCGGGTTGTCCACTAATCACAGGGTTGGCAGTTTTACATGTCTAATTGTCCTTGAGCAAGACACTCTACCCAATATTGCTCCTGGGCCAGCAACTTGCATGTGTGTGAGTGGTTGAAGGGATTAGTGTTATGCAGTCCACAGCTCTCCAACCTCCAAGGCCAGCATATTTTGGGTGAGCCTCATGGTCACCTTCCAGTTGGATGTACCTGAAATACCTCCAAGCGGGAGGCTTCCAGGAGGCATCCACATCAGAGGCCCAACTCACCTCAACTGACTCCTTGCAGTGGGAAGGAGCAGTGGTTCCACTATGAGTTCATCATTATACCAGTCATTACCTGAAGCTCGTGACCATAGGTGAGGGCTAGAATGTAGATCGACCAGTAAATCAAGAGCTTCACCTTTAGGCTCAGCTCTGGTACAACATCCGCATTGCTACTGACATGTCAACAATCTGCCCATTGATCTCATGCTCCATATTACCCTCACTTGTGAACAAGACCTCAAGATATTTGACACCCTCCATTTGGGGCAGTCACTCACTCCTTACCCACCGTTCAAGGACTGAATGACTCATAGTAATGGCCCTGGTTCCCCATACTACCCCCCCAGAAGATACCCCTGAAGAGAAGCTTTCTCCAAGTCCATAAAACACATGTACACTGGATGGATCTTTTTTTGAGCATCCTGGCATAAGCTTTCCCAGGAAAACTGAGCAATGTGATAACCCAATAGTTGCAGCAAACCCTCTGGTCCCCCATTTAAAAAATAGGGACCATCACCTGCCAGTCCATAACCACTGTCTTGACCACAGTGAAACACTGAAGAGGAAATATACTAGCTACTAATAAACTGGTTGGCTATCCAGATAAATTACCCTAAATTAGGCATATGTACCTTTAGCCTCATGTTGGATAATATTAATCAGGTCATGCTAGCATTACACAACAAATAACATTACACAAGATCAATGTTGTAAGTGCAACTCTAGATGCTTTGTCATTGTTGTTTTAGCTCAAACATTATTCAGTTTCTACAATCTATTAACATTATTATTACTATTACCTTTTGCCACCATATTTGGAAAATTACCAGTTTTTAGTTATACAGTATTATGGTTTATAAACTATTTAGGGGGAAAATTTCATCTGCAGACTTTAACAACATTGAAAAGCCAGACTCAGAGTAATAACAACAGTATAGCACCTTCTTCACCCCTCCAAGCCCATGATCCATACTGGTTTCCTGACCAGTTGAACCCCCCCTGCAGGAGAACACCCTCTCCCATCAGCCAAGTTCTTTCAACAGAACTTATAATGACGGTAACCCGTCTCATTGAGCAATTAGCAGAGTGCCTGATTCAACTTAAGCAGCAACAAAACAAGCCAGATCCAAGGTCATTAAAGAACTGGAGAGCTGTGATACATTATCCAGACCTACAAAGGTAAGTGAGAGACAAGGATAATGGAAAAAAAAAAGGTCAGGCCAAAGCACAAGTAGGACCAGATAACACTTGTGAAAGTATGTTGCTCATTGGCTTTTAATTATATTGTTCACTGAAAGATTTGGGGAGAGTGAGAGATGTATAGAAGAAGAAATGGAGATGGGGAAAAGGACAAACCAAAGAGAGAAATAATGTGCTTGTGTGTGCACAATCAAGGTTGAGGTTCAGGGATTCGGAAATGTAGGATCCTGTGAGGAATTTCCCCTGATCTCATTTTTTAGGACGTGATACTGCCAGGAACGAGAACCATGTAGCCCAGAAAGTTAAGGATCCTCATCTATTCCTTTACATATATTCATCGCACCATATCGGGTAAATGCAACTCTAGCATGAGGCCTCGACGTCCATTTCAAAGCAAATCATCGCTTGATATTATAAAGCCTAATTGAAGTCAGACAGCAAATACGACACTCACACGCAGGAGCATGGTGAGAAGTTTGGGAGACGGTCTCTATTTTAATGATTAAATTCCTGCATCTCAGATCTATATCTCTCTAAGCCTCTGAATTGCTGACTCATCTTCACAGCGGCTATAGCAGTGGTGGTTTTGGTTTGTGTGTGTGTGTGTGTGTGTGTGTGTGAGCCTGTGGTGGAGGCACTACCATAAACAGTGACACCCCAGTATGCCTGCAGGATGTGCTGTATTAACTCTGTGTGTTATTGTAGGACTCATTCCCAGAGCGGGCACAGCGCGCAGAGAAAATGCTTGTTTTCTCTCACCGATTTAAACGCAATCTGACTCAGTGGGGCTAATTCTGTTGTGCTTATTCAGGAGATGATTTCTCCTGAGAATATGGAGAAAGAGGCAAAAGAAAGACGGTTTTTTCACTCGTATCCCTTGTTGTAGTGCAGGGGGTCCTGACCACAACTGTTACCAATTGGCCCTAGTGTGACTGACTGTGTATAGTGGGTAGTGCTCTGTTGCCAACCAAAACACACACATCTCTGGATGTAACTGGAACTTCACTTGGCGCACACAGACGCACTCAGCATGATGATACAACTCAGGGCAATTATGGTATTTACAAGAAGTTGCACAGCCTTGGAAGAGTTTCTTTCAACTTATTTCTTTTCTTTTCTTCAGCTCACGGCTGCTTATTGTAAACAAACTTGCCCCGAGGGCCTGTGGGGAGTGAGGATTAGAAGGAGTTTCACTCAAAACCTCAGAGTTTTACCAGTTTATAAACCGAGTGCAAAACCCAATTAATCATTTGAATGCCTGGCAAAAAAAACAAAAACAAAAAAAAGCTAAAATAGACAGAAAAAGAAATGTATAATTTTGCAATGTCTGTCTATGTAAGACGAACCTCAGCATAAAAATAGTCGTGAAACGTGTGCAATCTGACACAAGGAGCGAGGACACATAAACACAGACACTTTCTTTTCCCAACAATCATCTGGAACAAAAAAAAAAAGTCAGTTTATTTATTCATAATGGTCTCTCTGTTATTGTTTATTGGATGGAAAGCTAATGACTTGACTTCTGCTGTGGTGTCCAAGAGCAACAGTTCAAGAAAAGCCACTGAGATACATTAGAAATCAATACATATTAAGTAACATTACTCTGACATGGAATAGAAATTTGATGCACTGCCTACTGCCCACTTAAGCAAACAAAATGGCAAATGAGCTTGAGGGATTATTGCTGTGGGATAAAAACGTAGGCTACGAGGAACACGTTGTACATCGAACAAAAATGTTGTTCTTAAAAACACGTTTTTGAGTCTTTCTGACTGAATGTGCTGGTGGGATTTGTGAGGGCATCGCCTTCGCAACATCTGGCCCTCTGAAGTGCCTGGCCACATGTGTAAAGATTAGTCTCACTGCTGGACATCATCGGGCCCCCCCCGCTCCGGCCCCAATGAATCTCTGAGTCCCTCCAAATGGACTGACAGGCTCCCCTGGTCAACACGTTGGGGGTCTTTTATTGCATCATTGATTTTCTTAGCCGAGTGATGATAAATGTCTTGCTTTATGCTGCGTGTGCAATGACCACACTTGCCAACGATCAAAATACAGTATTGTTTTTTCATGTTGTGGGGTAGTACACCCGTTCAACGAAAACTGGTCAAAATGTTACTTTACAACTCCAGTAGGAGAAGTTGTAGCTTACTGACAGCTGAAACAAGTAGCTGTCCACATCTGAGTATTCATTTAGAACAGTACTGGTGCTATTACATCACAGCCAAGCAATTACTTGAGTATCTGACTGGCAAATTAGAATCAAGTATTCTCCATGGCGATCGTGTAAATGCAAATAAACAACATGATGAACCTGAAAAGAGAGGCAGTGGTGCATGTTATGTGATGAAAACTATCAAACCTGAATCTGAAGAGGACTTTACGGAGTATAAATATACCACGAAGCAGGAACAGCGGTGACCCACCACCACACACCACCACAAATACATACATGCCTTCACATTTCCAGCCCTAATCCTAACCATTTGTGTGCCAATGTGAAACCGAAACCGGCTGTGTGTCCACGGACAGTTTCACCTCCCTAACCTTGCTACGTTTACCCCGAGATCCATCATCGCGCATGATGGACACCAAAAAGAATGACCCACTGATGAATGACTTTCTCAGAGTTGAACTTCCATTTGAAAGAACACACTTCAAAGAAAAGCACATAAATTGAGCAAAAAAAAACCCTCGGCGCTAGTTCAGTTTTAGCACGTACAGACCATTGCGTTTGTATCTGCTAGACTCCAAAGAGAAGGTCGATATGAATTATGGGAATAAAATCCATCAAAAGGTCTGTGGGAGGGGTATGCAGATACATATGTTATTGGAGGTCCATAACCAGTGACAGATTAAAAATACACGCTCTATCACATCACATTTTTAAAGGCTAGCTATGTTGTGAAAGAACAATGCGATCACTGGACAATACTGACATCTTCCTATATTTATTTCTATATTCCTTCCTTTTCATAGTTGTCCATCATATGATGCTACGATGCATCGCTGGTCTGAGACAGAATAACTGACTCTTTCCACGAACGGAGGAAATCTGGGCCCTTACAGGAGCCCCGCATGACTGGAATACCACTCAAGCTTTCCCAAACAACCCGGGTAGTTTGAGACTGGAAATGATCAGCGCTGTGCACATAAACAAGAAGAAAACAAAAAACAAATGAGTCACGCTGTCATCTCATGATACCGGCTGAATGAAAACAACACCTCATTGGCAGAGCCAGAGATGTCGTCGACGCAGTTGGGCTTGTATTCACCGTAATAGGTTTTAGCAATTATGAGCTAAGATCAAACCCATAATGTCATATAGAGGAATAAAAACAAAGCCTTGAAAAGGAACTGAAGTAAGCTTACACCACTTAATCCTCTCTTCAGATAGTACAAGTATTTCCGTATTTGGCTGCCAGATTCACCAGCATCCCTCATCCTATATGTCCACACTGAATAATACATGCAATGAGCATGAATTGAAACTGCTGATGCATTACATACAATTAATACACGAGTGATCTGCTCCGTCATTTCAGATTGATGAAACAAGAATATAAAAACACAGAGCGAAGACCGACAGCAATGAGAAGAAGTCTGATCGTTACCAGACTTTCCGCCATCACCCTTCTTATGGCCAGGTGCCATCGAACAATGTGTGCGTGATGAGCATGAGGGTGCCAGCAGCAGCAGCAGCAGCAGCAACAGCAGCAGCAGCAAAAGCAACAGCAGCAACAGCAACAGCAGTGTGAGGCAGGGACCACCCTGTCACTGGCACGGCACCTCCAAACCAGCCGTTGTTACACTTCATCACTACCATCACACTTCATTAGCAAGGACACCCAGGAGGGGGTGACATATTGAGAAGCTGGGAACTAATAACAAAAATAAAAAAAAGAAGGGTTTGATTGGATGAGATTCACAGGACATGAAAGTTTATTAGAAGTTATCTTAAAAAGTCATGTGATGGGAAAAAGAAAATGATTCTGGTATTTTCCTTTTACACCAGCTCATTTCTGTGAGTGATTTCTGGTTGCAAATAGGAAATTCTAGTTGGTTACAAATTCTATCAACAAAGCAAAAGATTTCCACAGCTATTACAAGTGATGTATAGTAAATTTAATAGTAGTAAACAAAGGCATATACACATACATAGGCTATATGTTTGTTGTAGGGCTGAAACTAATGATTATTAGTCATTTGGTCTATAAAACCTTAGAAAACAGTGAAAATGCCCATCACAGTTTCCTACAGCCTGATGTCATGTTATCAAATGTGTTATTTTGTCCAACAAACAGTCTAAAACACAAAGACATTCAATTTACTACAGTCAATCGACATATACTCTCATTTAAGAAGCTGAAACTATCAAATGTTTGGCATTTTTGCTTGAAAATGGACTCGAGTGATTAATCGATGATCAAAATACTTACCGATTAATTTTCTTTCAATTGTTTCATGGTTGTAGCTCTGGTTTGTTGTCAGTGAGAATTGGATAACGATGGATTATTTAAGTGGATAAATCAGAATTCAAAAAAACTTAAATGACCAAAATTACAATTTAAGCTTCTATCTTGGAGGGGTTGGACCTGATGTGGCCTTAAACCCAAAATAACAAATCTACAAGCATATTCCAATCACATTACACACTAGTTTTCTTGATTATGACTGTATTGTAAACAAATTAAGAGAAAGAAGGAGAAAGAGAGAGAGAGAGAGAGAGAGAGAGAGAGAGAGAGAGACTGGGAGTTTCTCACTGACTGAACAACTGTGGTCTAATTGAGGTGATCTGAGTCTAATAACTCAACATCCCCCGTAGTGAGCGGAGCTTCCCGGCAGTACGCTGGCTGGATGAATGACTGACTGACTGACTGAGGAGTTATGGAGGGACTTTGATCTTCATGCCAGACTCTGTTTCACTCATAATACACTCATACGCATGGAGACACATATGCTTCCACGCACAGACGCTGACACAAACACACGTGTATACACACTCTGGTCTATGAGCGCCATACAGACAGACGCACCGCAAACAGGCATGCCAACAGAAGAGGGAACACACACATACACACACTTCCCGGATGTGACACACTTCCGACAGGCATTTGGGTCCCAGACTGAAGAGGAGTCATCTCTGCTGTGACTGTTAACCTACAGTAGTGGTTTCAGAGGGAGAACAGGAGCAGTAAAAAAAAAAAAAACGCTGAGCTACTACACCCCTGATAGAGATGTTTTATTGTGGAAAAGAGAGTTCAGGGCCAGGTTCCATTTATCTGCTGAGGATCAGCATGAAACATCACCGTGTTATTGTTCAGCCCTGGAAAAATTCTCAGATAAGGTGGGATCAAATCTGGGTTTGTGGCTGTCAGTGGACTTTACTTTGGATCATGCACTGTGCATGAGCGTCCTTTTGAGTACTCTTTCAATATGCATCACTAGTTCAAAGTCCCTCACAAGTGGTACTTCTGATAGATAAGTAGCTCAGAAACAATAAGAAGGAGTTAATAGAAAAACAACACGCAGCTCAAACAAACCTCCTAAAGCATACTTCAAACAAAGAAAACACATTGCTCGGCTACACTCTTGCCAGCAACACATATTTGCGTTTGATTTTGACGCTTTTTGACAACAAAGACAGAAATGGGAACACTTGGCATACCAGGATGGCACATGAGATGCGCATAATTGCTGAAAACCTTAGTGAGTATGTGGTGGATTTGGGGTAATTGCGCTCTACTCATGGAGGCCAGAACAAATGTTTGGCCAACAGCACGGCTGAAACAACTTCCCATCCTGAGAGGAAACAGCCTCCCACATAGCATGTGGACAGCTAGGAGTGGTGCAGGGCACTAAGCAAACAGCGAAAAATATGACGCAACAAGACCACATACTTCACTGTGGGCTACACAGCACTGAAAAACATGACTAGATGCGCAGACACTTAGCCACACAGAGTAAAACCACATGCATACACACATTACTGTGAACATGTACTGTGAGCGTAGTCCTGTTCGCTACAGGACTCATGAATGAATGACACCGACATCACACAGCAAGTCCAATAATCACATGAAGTCTTGACAGTGCGCTACATCCAGCAGCCATTTCAACAGCTGCTCCTACAGCTGTCATGTAATTACCCAGCACTCCCAGCTGATGAGCGAGAAAGAGGAGGTGCTGATTACTAGAGGAGAAGAAGAAATCTCCTCGGAGGGAATTAAACAAATTAACAAATCCTGAGTGAGATCCTATGACTCCCTCTTCATCCGCCCTGAACTTGGATCATTCCACCACCGCAAAAATTATCCCACGGAAGAAAAAGCACACAGCCATGAATCATTCCAAATAGTAGGTGTAAACACCAAGAGCTTCAATTAGGACCTTAACTGGTGTGTTGCCACAACCTCTACTGCCCACTAGTGGGTTCACCAGTGGGCTGCATTAGGGAGCAGAGACATCTGGCCCTTCAATCTTCCTATTTGAATTGAATTTAATTCAATTTAATTTAAAAGTTCTTGAAAGTGAATGAATCAAATTTTAATCATTACAAATGAACTATATTAGTTATAAAAAATAGATCACTAACAGTACATCCTCATGTAAGTGTAGTAGGGTTCTTCAGCTACTGACACACATTTTTTAGCAGTAATTGAGACATAATATGCACTGGTAAGGAAAGTTGACATAGTGCAGATCTTTCAAATGATCTTTTAAGTGATTATTAGATCCCGAGTCTGAATGAGCACATTATATGTCTACTGGTGAAGAAATCATAGATAACATGAACGCCTAGTCCTTAAAGAAACTGTTACTTTATGTAAGTTACTCTGGAACACAGACAAATGAAATGGCATCAGTCTCATCTCTCTATAATTCCTAAAACAGAGTTTTATTTGTAATTGTGTGTGTTTCATTCTTTAGTGTAGACAGTGCAGATCTGTGCTCACACTAAAATGCTTACACAACAGCCTGTCTCAGACTCAGCTTGGAAACAAAACAGGAGGCTGGTATTAAGCCAAGAGTGAAACAGATGAGAATGATTAGATAACAGATCAAAAGCCTTTTTAGGGGCACGTGTTTGTTCAAGTGGCACAGAACTGTGCAGTACTCATAACACATAAAAAGAACGTCAACATTTTACACACACACACAAAAAAAGAGGCCAATAAAGGGCCGCTCATTTAAACTGTGATCAAACCTAGGATTGGAAACAGTCCCCCCCCCCACCCTCCCTTTGTCTAGGTGGGGGTTTCTCATCCTTAGTTTGGCCTGTAAGTTGTGTCTGATTGCACACGTGCAGGGTTATCAGATAGCAGATGAAATGGACGGAAGCATGAAGCGTTTCCCACCTGAAAGGTTTTGCTGTCGGTGACACGTTTGTGCAGCGTGATTAAAGACGTGTAACAGTTTCTAATGGGACGGAGATGTATCATCACGTTGAAGGCTAGGTGATAGTTATCGCTTTAAGACGCACTTCTGTCAAATACCTCTCCGATGCTATAACAATATACTGTGTGTGTTATGTCTACAGTTATCTTGTGCAAAACCGCAGTAAAAATAGACTGAATACATTAAAGTCAACAGTTTTCACAAAAGATGTAAAAAACAACAAATGCTCTTTCAAACTGTAATCTGAGCTCAGCTTATGCTGAGTGCAAAAACCAAATAAATATGTGGTAAAAAAATATGTGCATATGTACTGTAGATAAACACAAACTGCATCAAACACACCATCTACAGGGTACTTTATTACATGAAGAAGAGCTTTATAAATACATATCATATAACTCCCTCCCATACCATTTATAAAAATTCTTCTTAAAAACCTTCCCTTTTTTAAAATCTTATTTCCTCCTACCTCTGTCCATTCTTTTCTCTTTATCAGTGATGATAAAAGTCTTTAAATGAGTTCCTCATGAGTTCAACTGGCCAAGTTCTTCATTGAGAGAATAATCTCTTTGTATCTTTGTATCTTATCTTACTTTTTCTTTTCCGCTCTCATCATTTTTTTATTCACTCCCTCCCAGCCTGTGAACCTTTGTTTTTCTCTTTTGTCCTCCCTCCATCTTCTTCTCTCACTGCAGGAAATCTCAGAGTCCCTCGCCTCGCCGTCTATGCAAAGTGCATCTGAAAGATTAGCCCACCCTGCTCTCTACCGCACTCCGTGTGTGTGTGTGTATGCTTGTGTGTGTGTGTGTGTGTGAGTGTGTTTGTCTCTGCGTGCGTGTGAGGTCTCAAACTCCATCCCATCCCAGACTGGCCAGTGGCCTCGGAGCTTCTCATGCAGATATAAATGTGGCCTGTGTGCCAATCACAACCTGACAACATGTGCTGGACATGTGGTGTACACTTTCAGTACAAACAAAATGATCTCACACTCAGACAAGGCACTTCCACTCTCAAACATACGCACTCATCTCTTTGCACACAGACACACACTGAGTGCAGGCTGCTATAGATGTATATATGTGCACTTGCACACACACATAAACACATAAAAATGCCCAGCAGATGAAGGTTCAACCTTCCCCCTGTGCTTAAATGGGAACCACGTGCTGGCTTTGGGTTGAGGCAGACTTAGTAAAGTAAGTCCTTCCACTCATTATGTGGGATGACCCATGCTACCCTGAGGCTGAGGGGAACGCGAGGCAGCTCTCCATTCGTCGGCCCTTTGAACGTGGCCTCCAAACCAGAGCGGTTAGCAATTAAATAAACAGAGGGGGAGATTTGTTCCCACTGTCACTTGTGTTAGCCAAAAGGAACCTGCCGAGCCAAGCCTGAGTCAGTCAAAGGTACCATTAAATGGCAGGGAATCCTTTGCTCAGAGCCAAAGGAACTGGCAGCTGAAACTGTAGAGTTTCCCAACCACCAATACCACCAACACATACGGCTAATGTGCTTCCCCTGGACAATCTGCCCGCAAAAGTGCTCCAGGGAAAAATTACAGCACAGCATCGACATCAGTTTGCCGTTAAATTGTACACATACCACACACGCTAGGAAATTCTCCCAAAAAAGCCATAAGAGTGACTTGGCTGTGCAAACGAAATGCAGTCAAATCATTACATCCTCCTTTTGAGCAGGTAATCTGGTGAGGAATCGCTGAAAGGAGGGCGATGTAACGTCCGTATAACAGTGTATACTTTATATAGACTGATCGGTGTTATACAGCGGCAGCTGATGGAGATGTTCTCTGTATCCTTTTTACAGTAACAGTGTAGATTTTCCTTTTGATGCTATAAGAACAGTAGTAACAGTGCAGCAGCAATGCAGGCCAGAAAGTTACATAAGCAGGTGCTTTTACTGACTACATCTAGGAGTCTACGTTTGCAGTAAAGATAACTTTGAGCATAAAGCATCACATGAAATTACTGTAACAACTGACCTGAACATGGAGCAGAAATGACCTTTTTTAAATGTTTCTAAACTCCCATACCAGTGTATCTCGCCAGTGCTGGTCATACATGTGTTGGTGGTCTGCAGTACCTGACCATACTGGCTTCCTTTGACCTACACTTAAAAGTAAATAAATGACCTAAAAAACATTTAAATCATTGTGATATTACCAATAATACCTTCTGTTGCATCTCCAATAAAATTATGATATGTATTGTGTATATGAATATGAATGAATATTCATTACTCCACCTTACCTAAGTGTGGCATGGTGCGGATAGTGATAATGAAAGACAGTAGGAGTAGCTGAGCAAAGCATGAATTGAGGTTGATTGCAGCCATGTGTAAAAAGTCAAGTAAAACCCCATCTTGACAAGAAAACGTCCTCTCCAATTGGTTCTGTTCAGTGAGGAAGACAACAACACGAGGCTGCATCCCTGCTCATCATCGAGTGATTTAGTGAACGAGTGAGTGAACGTGTAAGTGTCTGGCCACGATGACATGTCATACTTCCAGCATGGCAAATAGAGAAGGCATCCTCAATTAATTAACTTCATTAGCAAACTGTAGTAAGAATTAGTAATAGTGAGTAAAATGGCCAAATAAGCATTTGAACCTAAGCTGTTTGTAATGACTGAAATCATGCATCATGACCGAGTCATATAGCGGATATGTGGATCTTTAATAGATTAATATAATAGACATAAGATTAATGTAATAGATAATAAATGATTGCACAGTACTGCAGAATCTGTAGCCACAGTATTAGCATCAAAGTTAAACACAACGCCAGCTAAACCCCCCTTATTGTCCACTAAGACTGTACTAAAAAGACGGATTACTCAAAGACATGGTAATAAGACCAAACCCTTCAAAGAACACACACACACTGTTTGTTTCCAAGTGTTGTGTCATTCTCTGCTTTAAACACGTTGGTGGGAAAGAACTGCTGCAATCGTACCTCCCTAGATTTTTTTTTTTTTTTCCCTTTCTTATTAGCGTATGCGTTTTTTGGGAATATGTACAATTGATAGTTTGTGAAAAAGCTCGCGACTGCCAGGCACGGTGGCTGTGCATGTTGTAGAGGATGGATAGAGAAGGGAGTGGAAGGGGAAACAACCTCACCCAGTCTCTACACAGGCCTGTTGGTGGACATCTGGATGTGATCCGGGTCTACAGATGAGCTGAGCAGGACTGACCACACCTCAATCCTACATCATACTGTATACTGGGCTTCTCTGGGTGGAGAATGTCTGTGGTTATTTATTATTTGTGCTTACAGCTTTCTATAACTCCACCTACCTGGCACCCGGGACATGAACAATATGAAGAGCTGATACTGGGCTTTGACTTGACGGGTCAGTAAGACAGGAACTCTTCAAAATTAAACACGATGCTATCCTGAGTCTTCTTTCCTCAAAATCAGATTTACAGACTTATACACTGCTATCATTTGTCCCATTGAATTGCTGACAAACATGTCAGCAAAATAAACTGCATTTTAAATAATTAGTTAGTGTGTCGGCGCCAATGTTCAGCTAAATGGACAGTCCTTTTAGTTGAATTGATTAAGATTAGAGATTTCTCAAAGAAACACTAGCTCCCACAAACATGCCGACTCAGGATAATTTGATCCATAAAGCTGTGGGGTAGATAGCTCTTAATGTACTGTAATATCCCTTACACAACAGGAGAGAAAAACATCCTCTGCTCCAGGAAATTGTGACCAACTTTGATGCATTATTCTCAAACGCAATGACATGAACCACATTCTAAAGTGCTAAACGGTTTTTACATACACTCTCAGCCTAGTGGAGGCTGTGCTGAGTGAATGGGTGATAACATATCTGTCATATCTCATAGAAGCACGGGGTTCAATTCCCAAACATCAGGCTTTAAAACACTTCCTTGGCTAATATTAATAGGAGCGGGAAAGAGTAGCCAAAGTACAGCTACGATAGCCACACATGACATCGTTGTGGCCATTGCAATAACCATGTCCACAGTCCACAGTGACATGTAAAGTGCCAGATCATCTCTTCTGTCTGTAGTATTTGCAGAGCATTGCATTAAACTGTTAGTGGATTATAACTCTCTGAGAGAGTGGCGCAACACACTGCTGTTCCTATTCAAGAAGTACTTCAAGGTAACCCAAAAGGTGTTGAAAGAGAACGCAAATTATCGTGCGATGTAACGCAAAAATACTGCAGGGGAAAAAAAAATTGCCACCATGACCTTTCGAGGGTTCCAACAGTGTGTGCGAAGTTATTTTGTTCATCTTTATTCTGCTTTTCTTTCAGTATTGGTTTGGGCACAAAACTGGTATCAAGACCACTGATCTTTTATCATTCCTTCCTGTGTCACAAAGTCACTTTTTATTGGGTACTGAAAACTCCCGCTGAGATTTAAGACTCTGATGAGTGCTTCTCACAAATGTGTTAAGGGTCAAACTCTAATAAAATAAAATTTGTTTATTTGTTTTATAGTAACTTTGAAAAGTGAGATTCGATTCTGCGACTCACACGCTAATGACAACCGCAGCTGCGGCTATTACAACTCTGCCCCGTTCTCAGACTGTTGCAAAGTCGGGTCTGAAAGTCATATAAAAAAAAAGTGTTTCCAACATCACTCTCCTCTACTGCTGCCACACATCAGTTCTCTCTTCCTGGAGTCTGAGAATTTCTGCCACTGGCTTTTTTAATGTGGGGCCTTTCCTGCTAACAACTGTCACCAGCACACATTTGTTCCAGATGGATCGAGATAAATCAAAGCCATGATCCAGCAACAAAGACTGCAGCTTGGAGAGCAGAAAGCATGTAGGAGGGAAACCTCCAAGGGTGAAAGCCTCCTACATGTTAGTGTCTATTAAAAATAAATGATATAAGAATGGGGGAAATAATTCTTATCATTCTTATTCCATTTTTTGTGGTTGAGAAAGACAAAGCTTTAACCAAAAACATTTTAAGTAACTATAGCCACATATTGTATTTGTTTGTACGTCCTGAAAATTAACTCTATAGACTACACTACATTTATATTATCTAACAACTTATTTTTATACAGCTGATTGGACCTTACCTAGAATATCAGAGAAGCTATCGTGTGCAACAAAAAGTAGACCCAATGTTTATAACATATGGGGTTACCTTAATCAGTGCCAGGTTTATAACTTCTTTCTCACCAATGTCACTGAATAACACTTAAAGTAAGATGTGAGTGCGTGATGGAAAATGGGCCACTGGCACTGAGCCACTCAGTCAGCAAACCACATAAGGAAACATTCAGACAACCATTTTTTTGTACGTGGATTACATTCACATCAGTCGCTGATTATGGTGCCACTCCATGACAATGAAGAAATTCTACACATTGAAAGCCCATCAAATCTTTTTTGGATCCCCTCTTAACTGAAAACAGTATTAAAAAGGTACAACAGGTTGCATTTAAGGAAAGTTAAGAAAACCGAAGATAAAACCACACTTAGAGTGATAAAAGAGGACATCAATCTACTAAGGGAAATGAAAGAAAGCCTGATTAATGAAACGTCTTCAGATGTTTTTCTTTAGAGTCCAAAAATGTTAATGTCCTCGCTAAGCCTATAATGATTATTCATCGCTTGGCAGCCACTGATGTGACCCAAGTCCCTGATGTCATTGTTAGCCTCCCGTCTTCTCCACAACTCTATCACTGTGACACCAACAGGCCTTAGACAGAGATGGATACTGGGATGGATAGATGGGGGAAAAAAAGGACACAAGGACTCGTGATTGAATGTACCCTGGTTAGGATGCGGAGCGCAGGAGTTTGGCCTGGTGACTAGCAGTGTATCCACGTTTGGCTAGCGTTTGTCATTCCATCACACAGCTACTGCCATCAATGATATTTTGAAATCTTTATTCACAGAAACATTGGTCAAATACGGTCTATGGTTTTAAAGACTCTGGGAATTGAAAGAAAATTTTAAAAAATATGTCCTACACTGTTGGATTTTACAGAATAGGGTGTCACTCAGCTTGAACAGTCCTTGTTGTGATAGATGAAAAAGAAGACACTAAAAATGATAGAGACAGAGTAAATGTTCATATCTTTATATTTATACCTATTTCACTGTGTTTGGAAGATTTGCTCATGTTCTTTTCATACCACAATTTTGGAAAACTGTTGGTTTTTGAACTCTTGATTGGACAAAATAAGCAAATATAATATGCCATGTTGGTCTTTGATGACCTGCGATGGGTATTTCTCATTAATTTTTGGTATTTATAGAATAAATGATTACTTGATTAATTATAAATACTGATAGACTAAAAAAAACATTGCAAATATTCTTTAGTTGCAGCTCTATGTCAGAGGAATGGGAATACACTGAAAGATGAAAATATTTACTTTTCTCTACTACTTTTTTTCTAAACTAGGATTAAGGGGAAAAAAATCTTACATCACAGTTCTTCTCAGAAGCATTTCAAGAGCAGCCTGAAGTTGGTATTTTCTTATGAGAAATGAGACCAAAGAATATTATGGCGTGGGTGTCCAACATTATCCCTCCATCATTTATAGTCCTCAATACTTCACAAAGTCAAACATCAGTCAGCCAATCCGGTGGTCACACAAGATGATGCCCTCTTTTTACGGCTCATTGCAAGCTTGACATTCCTCTGATGACAACACTCTTTTGAACATAACATCATGACACTATGCATTTCCATGCCGTCTGGAAAACACTACTCACTACTACCAGCCTCACTTTCAAATTGAGCGAATCAAACAAACAGTAAATCAATCTTCGACTCTAACCACACTGACTTTCTGTAAAGTGCCATCATTAGCATGGTTTATTTGCTCACCGAGCTCTTTTCTAAAAGCAGAAGCAAGGAGAGGGCTGTGTTCTCCGGGATAGCTGCTGATGTCACTGTGCTGCAGCAGTAAGTGCTTCTCCCTTCTCACTCTATTGTTTATTTGGAGGTCATTAGTGCTGCCCAACTTGGACCCTATACATGCTCAAATCAAATCAGTGATCTAATTATTAGACAGTAATGAAGTCCATCCATTTTGTTAGTGGCTGACTTACTAACAGAGAGGACACTTGGCAAGAAAAACACATTTACCTTGAGACCAATCAGGTGACAAAGTGATTTCAGAAAATACAAAAAAAGTCAGGCACATGTTATATTAAAGAGCCCATGAATTACACATTAAATCCCTTAATGGGAAAACCGAAATAATGGAAACAAGACACGAAAAAGTACTAAATCATAATTACAACTTGAAAAAAAAAGAGTCCTATTAAAGCAACAGATTTTGCTACTAATTACATGTTTTGCTACAGAAGCTCCCACTGCCAGTGCCACCATGGTGGCAAACAGCTGTGCGTCCTGGAGGCCTTGTGGTTAAGATGCATAACCATAAAGTGTGATCGTAACATCCTCTGTTCAGTTCCAGTCAAGCCTTTATGTTACCATTTCTTAGCAGTATGCATCATCCTCTAATAATCACCACTTTTAAACTTGATGGCCAAAAGCAGCAGGGTACCTTACCTTGTCTAACTTTTACAGAACTCATTGTGTTTTAAATTAAGTTTGGAGGGACAAAGAGAATTCAGGATTTACCACGTTCCAAAGAGGGCAGTGGTTGGAAAAGTGCATGATATTTATATATTGATTAGGTATTTATGGAGTTTTGTAAACATATGCTAAAAGTTATAAGGTGAATAGATGAAATAAAAAGAAACTAATTTAATTTTGCTGGAAAATGTTAGTTAAAAACAGGCGGTCCATGCCTTTAGTTGAAAGGTTTGCAACCTTTTTCATGTAAAAAAAAGTGTCAAAACTCTTGTCAATCAGATTTATTTGTCTTTATGAAATCTTCAACCTTTACCGAGCTGCTACTGTCTCACAAAAAAAAACACACATTTTTTCTTATCTGTAAATCTCAGATATAATCTAAGTACATATGTGGTTAAACTTGTTGTGTTGACTAAAAGAAAATATCTCTTGGATCCATCTAAAATGTGTTCCAGAAGGTCTCAATCCAAATGACCGTCTGTTTCTCTTCAATCCCGGATATGCACACTTTGTGGTCATCATTACTGTGTTCTTTTGTAAAGATAGGAGCTGCTTAGCAATAGCAAGCAGCCCAAAGTATTATTATCCAAGAGAGCAACAGGGGGACATGGAAAGGCCATGGTTGTGACAGTTAATGTGAAATGTGTGGAAACAAATAACACATGGCGGTGACTTGATTCGTTTGAGTGGTTTATGTAGGTTTATGTATGTTTGGTGAACTCTGAAAGGAGGTGGAAAATAGATTTGTCTAACCAAAATATACTGTGTAATGACGCATCTTGATGAAGCTGTAAGCACAAGATACGCAGATAAATACACTTGGATTTGTACTGTTTGCGTCTGTTATTGTCTCTATGTTTGTCTACCTCTCATAGTTTCCGATCCTACCTAGATACATGATAGCAAACGGAAAGAGCAAGAGCTTTCACAGCGCATGACATATGTCATAGCTGCAGTAACTCCAGTCTAATCCAATTCACAAACCCTTTGCCGCCTCTTAATTTTACTCATCTAGCAACTGTCTGTCACTCACAAGTACAAAACATTGACATGGACTGATGTCATTCCAGGCCACAATCTCAGAAATATCAACACCAATAAAGTGAAATTAGTGTTGACCTTTCTTGGTGGGAAGGGAGACTTCTGCTGATGTAAGCCATTTCAGTCGGTATGAGCCCGACTATTTTCAGCAACATTTAATTTGGAAATGAAAATATACTGATCCTCGCTAACATCATGTTAGAAATATGAAAGACCTGATGGCAGCACATAATTTAACTAATTTTAACACCCCCAATAATCATGATTGAATTTCTCTTTATGTTATGACTGGCAAGTAAAATGGGAAATTCTACAGTATGCAATGGAATAATGTCATGTGCCATAAAGCAGAGACCGAAATTTAAGAAATCGCTGCTTACTGGTTTCTGCGTTTCAGTCCATTTTGATCCAGTCGAGTCTGGGAGACGAGTAACTGGGGGCTCTGGGTTCATCTCTAAACCTCTGAAAAAGGGTCATCTTCCTTGCTGACCTCAGCCGGAATTGTTTCCCGAAAAGGAAATGACTGCAACCTCCACTGCACTTGGGTCATGAGCTAGACTTGAGCAGCCAAACTACAAAGAGCTTAATCTATTTATAGGAAAACACTGCCACAGTACAGTGATCAGGGGGAAAAGGAATCCTACAAGACGGAAAGACAGTCGGACGCCAAGGTTACGCGCCAACTGTCAAGATCAACAAGGTGCCTTGCCTTTCCCCTGATTTATAACTTAAATCCATTTTCTTTGCCTCTCCGAAAACATTAAACTATCCACTTACTTTTTACACTGTCGATTTTGACATTTAATACAAGTAAGAAATGCAGCACCTACAAAACTGTCTCAAGCAATAATCCGAGTAATTTAAGTGCAAGTCTTCAAGAAAAACATTCCATACATTTTTTTTGTATACAGAATACATTAATTCATTGAGCCTTAATGTCTATTATAGTAAGAAAAACAGAAGCAGAACAAGCCACACTTAGTCCGTATCTATGCACAGTTAATGCTATAATAACAAGGATATAAAACTTAAGAATACAAAAGCTACGTTTCCCGCATACTGGATTAACTACCGAGGTGAGCTGGACTGAAGGCTGGGTCTTTAGGGTGGCAGAGCCTGAACAGATAAAAACACACCTAAATTGTATCAAATCAAAGTTTTGTAATAAACACAATTGCCATAGCAACAAGACTACTTACACTGTAACTTTGTATGCCTGCTAGGAATGGGGAAAATTCTGTTTCTAGTCAAATATTTGTGGTGTGTGTGTTCAACAACACGCACAAGGCTGAAAGTGATAGGGCGATCACACCGTTGAACCATCGCTGATAGAGGAAAAAAGGAGGCGATCCGTTGGTATGCCTGCCTGTCGGACTCTGAAAAGGGGGGAAGTAGAAAAGCTCTGACATTTGATAGTTGAAAGTGCAGCATTGTATTTAAAAGCTAGCTTACTTCTGTTTAGGCAAATCGCTTCCCCAGTCAGTATGATTGCACATTTGCAGATACTGCACATACTTTTGAAGCAAAAAAACAAAAAAATATCCAAACTTATTTTGAGTGTGGGCAAAGCTAACCACTCTCCTCTATCTAAACTTGTCAGTTATTCCAAAAAAAGCCTGAATCAAGCTTAGAGAACTTCTACATCAGCAGTCACTAGGTCAAGTCTCTCTAAAGTATTTCTGCTGTTCAGGAATCTACATCTTCATGTATCATATATCCCCATTTTCCACCCTGTCAAACCAAGAAACCAAGATCTCTCCCATAACTCCACATGAGATGAAACAGAAGAGACACAGAGAGAGAGAGGGAAGACGGTGGGGGAAGAAATTGGGAAAAAAAAAAAGGTTATAAAATAAAGTACTGTTGAACAGAGGCAAAGGAGAGGCAGGGAGTGAGATGAGAGATGGAGGGGTAGCAAAGGTCCCACAAACGAAAGAAATACAGGGAGGTAAAGAAAAGCTGTGGAAGGCCTGAGCTCTGCGGGCCCTGTGAATCATTGCCTGGTGTCAGCAGGCCTTATGAACCTCAAGCTTGGCCATAAATTTTGGAGAGAGATCCAGAGAAGACTGTGAGAAGCTCAAACTGGTCCATGAGGAGATTCTGTTCTACTCTACCATCTGGGTAACCCTGGGGAACCATTACATTGCATGCAACATGGTTATTTTCTATAAAGAAAAAAAAAAACAGGCAGTAAATGTTATCTCATTGGTTTTCTATACCGAGATATGTTTGGGGAGAAAAACAGGTGGAAATGTGCGCAGGCTTCTACGAATTTGCACAGTTTCGGTTTCAACACATGGAAGTGATTACAACACCCACAGGTGGCGTAGATGTTTTTGTCCATTACAGAAATAAAGAGTTGAGTTCCCATCAAATTTATTTTTGAAGAGTCATGTGGGGTCTATACACGGGAAGAGTGACAAGCTGTTGTTTCCAGAGCCGAAATCATTTGCCACCTCGCTTGTTTGCAGTGGAACTGGTGTAATTCTCAGTAACAGCTCTCCCATCACCCATTCAGGTTCGTATTATTGGAAACACTGACATCAAGCTGAAAAAACGAGTAGAAAAACACGCCAGTCGGAGCATTAGAGCAATGATCCGTCTCTAGTTCAATAAGGTAAGAGGAGAGCAGGCTAAAACAATCAGCTTTCCTTTCTTTCTCTTCCCTTTCTCCCATCTCTGCCAACCAAAAATTAGCCAAACATCTGCCATTTCTTCCCAGCAGAAGGGAAGGTCGTTTGTTTCCACTCCGAGATCACTCAGTTATTCAACTTCTGGACTTGTTTGGGTACAACTGCTCAGACAGGATATTACAAGATAGTACAACGCCTTTTTTTCCAAACTGGAAGATGGTCATCGGCAGAAACAGACAACGACTGCCTGTAAAGTAGGTGTATGATACAATTCCAGACAAACAGCTGGTTGGGGATCTCTAAGGATAGAAAGTCAATTAGACAATCTGCAAAAATTAAGAATATTCCATTTGAGTGTTAGACTATATTTATAAAGTCTAACAATCTCTCTGTTACTGTTAAGATTCGTCTTTGTCACAAGAGAAGCTGACAGACTAATGCATGTTCTGGGATGAACATTACAGATAGCCTCACAATTAAATATCAGAAAACCCAACAGTAATACATGTGTATATCCCTTCTGTAAGACAACACCCTGGAGCCTCAGCCCATCAACTGCTATAGTCATCTGAGAGCGATGCATTAAAGGATCTAATTGTTCACCGGTTGACAGACGATCGTCCCAAAGTCTTCTGTCTCAGGTACCACCCGTCTGAGCAGAAAAACTGTCTGGAGCACTGCGCTCCGTTCTGTGTAGCACGTTCTACCTGTGATGGAAGCTATTTATGGACTGATGAGAGGCATTTAGCCAGAAAAAAAAACAAAACTCTAAAGCACCATTAGATCGGAGCGGATCTGATTCCAGAACACAAAACTCTTGCAGTTTTTTTTTTTTCTAATGTTTTTAAGTAGCACGAAGAGAAAGGTCACTTTCCTCTGTGAGATTTATGAGAAAGGTTAACTGAGCTGAAGTCAGCTGCTCTGACCATGGCTGTGTGCGTGCCTGGTTCTGATTGTGTCATGGTCAGTGGTGTGAGGGAGTATCGCTGTTCAACAAGTTACATGAGGCCGCTCGTTGCATTGTTGAGCAAGTATGTCTGATGACTTTCACACAGTGATGTGTAATATGTCTGGAATCCTTCTGACGAATATGTACAAAGTCACATGCACATGAAACTTTACCATTATGTTCGTCCAGCTCATTGCCAATCTCCTGTCCCATTGTCTTCTGTCGGCTGATGACAGCTGCTAACGCGTCCAAGCCAGCGTCTTGGGCTGAGAAGAGAGAGGAAAGAACTTTTAAAATATGATACGCTTGAATAGGAGACAAGAAAGATAGAATTTACTTTACGCAGCGCCATTCAACGCAACTAAAAAACACATTATTCAATGTGATTATCAAAACACTTATCCACCCAAGAACTCAAGTACGACAAACTATAAAGATATGATGTAATCTCTCTCTCTCTTGAAAAAAGCCAATTGTAAGGAGGGAGCAATTACAGTATACTGTACTCGTGATATAATGAGGGAACTATTTGGGAAATAGGAATGACAGGCTGTTGGGGTCCAGCTCAGCTCACAGTACCACATGTGAGTCATTCAGTACTTTACCCCACTCAGCCTTACTCCTGTTATTACAACTGCGGCAGGCCAAGGTGGAGAGGAAAAACAGCGCAGCTGAAGAGAAGAGATTTGGCCTCTGTGGGTCTCCCAAGTTTGACACGCTCTCTACCACAGGAATTCTTTATGACCGCAGGTTCAGGCGCTCACCATTACCCAACTCCACCAGAAATCCCACTGGGGACTAGAAACCTCCATGTGGTTTGGTTTCACTGTCTTAACAGGAATCTCTGATCGCAAATTGAAAATAACCAGAGCCATAATGGAGACATAGAAATGAAGTGTCACATGGATTCAGGTGAAGTGACGTCTGGGTGTTCAAGTCATGTCAAAGCCATTCGGGAAACAGGGAAAAACAGGCATGGGCTTACGGTATATCTTCTAGATGTGAATGATAATGACCACCTTTCATGTGTAGATCCACATGGTTACTACTAGCTAAATACAGTACTTGACATGTACTGTCTAGGATGTTGGGGTTTTTTTGTCTACCAATTGCATCTTCCCTCCAACCAAACTTCCTGTATTCTATTGTGTTTTACTGGAGAGAAGGTAATGTACATAATGTTTGTATTTACATACAGAGATGTTACATATGTGTACGACGGGGCTTCCAGACTATATTTGCTGAAGAAGTACAAATATGAACAAATATGATTTACAAGTATTATTCCAGTGATGGTTTCATAATCAATATTTGATCTTCACACTTATTCCATTAAAAAGCATACTTGAAAAATAAGTTTGTTTAATCACTCAATGGAACATAATGTCACTCCAGAAAGATGAGCAGTGTAATTACCTTCAATGATTCGCTGTTGCTGCTGTTTGATCTCTCCAAAAGTCAGCCCCTTGGTGTCCTCTGATTCGTTGATCAGCCACGGATTGACAGAAACTCCTCCACTTGCTCCCGCCCCTCCGGACATCAGCGTCGACCTTTTGAAACACCATCATAACAATTTTAAAATGTTTCAAAAGGGCTCTTCCAAGTTTTTGTTAAAAAAAAAACAAGACCACCATAAACTAACTAAAAAAAAATGATTTTGGAGACCATGAAATCACTAATCCAACCCAGAAGCAGAGAAACAGCTGTTAAACTATCAAAGACAAATCACCCGACAGTCCTCTGCAACTGAAAGGAGATTGCAAAAGTGCCCTTTTTGTATGTCAATCACCATTTCAGCATACAAGTGTACAACACTCATCATGCATCGGTGACTTTTAGCTATGTAAGTAACAATATGCCCAGTTGAGATATGATTACAATGCACATCTGTCGAATCCTTACAGAAAACACATGTGTACCAGGCATGTTACTTTTTCAATACTGTACTCATTTGAACATTTATGACAGCAAAGCCCTTCCAGATCACTGGGGGGGGGAAAAAAGTATTTATTTACTCATTTTGTCTTTTAAGTTTGTTGAACGATTGAAAAATACCAGGTTAGCTCGTGCAGCCTGTAAACAGTGCATGTTAATCTGTCACAGGACTGTGGATTGTTGGGGAGGTTTTCACCGACAAAGGGACACACCAGAGAGCTTTGCGCTGTACTGTGCTAAACACTGTTGTGTGGTTTAAAGCTATTCTTCTGCTAATGGCTTAAAGCTGTGTGTCTCAGACCCCCCCTGTGGCTGTCTTGTGGTGACGGGTTCAGGGTCTCTGTGTGAGGCTCGAGTTAAGCTCGTCTGCTCAGAGCGAGTCGTCGGCTGGTCAAGCTGAAAAGTGACCTGAGCCATATGTAGGCCTATCAGTGATTATGGAAATGGTAATGGTGAGAAAACTATAAGTGAAGGCTGTGGTTCTAATGATTAACCAACATATAAAATCCCTGCCAGCTACAGGAGTTACAAGAACAGTTTCTTCTTGGAACACTTAAACTATTCATTCAATTCCAAAGTAAAAGGTTTTATGCTTAACAGCACAAGGGCTACTCTTTTTTTTGCATGGGCTATGCATAAAACTACTCTTATCTCATGCATCTCATTATGTGATGACTATTTCAAGCTGCTTTTGAAGTGTTTGGTAAAGCTTTGTGAGAGCGTTCACAATGCCGCTGGCTGAGGCTGATACCATCAGAGGAGTAGGTAAGACAAGGCATTCAGTCTAATCTCTCTGACATGTTTGATTACTGAGACTGTGTGCCAGCCTTCCACTTCCTCCATGCAAGTGCCCAGTGTGTGAAGATCCAATTAACCAGTCAGTGGGGAGCGCCAAAATCAGTCAGGCACATCTCTTGGCAGCCACAAAGCGCTAGGCTGCCGCCACTGAGGCCTGAGCACCCAGGTCCTGACTGAGTGACTTGGACAGGCGAGATTTAACTAATTACAACTATTTCCAGTGCAATCAAATACAAAGGAAAGGTTAGTGAATAATTGAGGAAAGATGGGTCCAAGGGGCTACGGGGTGAACTGAGCCTTCAAATCTAGGCGCCATGTCCTTCTTTTGCTTAGTCTGAAATGGAGATGCTGAGAATGTATTGTTTCGGGGATAGATTAAAGACCCCATCTGCGACCTCCAGCCCTTTTCTTCTACCCTAAATTCTCACAAAAAAAAAAAGAAGAAGAAAAAAAAAAAAGAGAGCGGCTTAGATTATCCAAGCATGGCCAATCCAACCCCCCCACCCCCCCCACCCCACACATTCTGTCCTCAGAGACCACACAGTGGGAATGTGTCCTACCCACAAATCCAAATTACCCACCACATATCACTATTAAACTTAGGTCTCACTGAACAAACTCAAACCCATATGACCACATGATTAAAATTTGCCAAGTTAATTTATTAGCAAATGTCATTTGAGATATTTCTCTCTCTCTCTCTTTTTTTTTTTTTTTTACACAGCCTTTTATGTAATTGGGTGTGTGGTCTGTAAAAAGATGAAAGCCTGCACAAAGCACCACTAAGTAGATCAATCCCAAAACCAAACCTTATGAAAGATATCAGAGAAAGGCAGGTCTCCCATAAAAGACATTTAAAAAAAAAAAAAGTACTCATCTGATGAACAGTGATGCTTGGTTTCATTCTACTGTCATTTCAGTTATTCCTCAAACAAATATATATATATGGGTGCAAAGCAGATATACTGTACTGTGGAGGAGTTTTTATAAAACTGCTGAGCCTCTATAATATTAAAAAAAAAACATGTAGGTGCCAAATAAAAACCACATAACAAGTTGAAGGAAGTCAACAACATGACACCACTTCCTCTTCCTGTCCAAACAAATATCACCTGGACAACACAAGGTCAAACCTCACACAAACTAATGACTGCCTGCTGCCCGAAGATTTCCTAAGCTGTCACATCGACATGACATCAGAGGATGAAGAAGATATGAGTTGTAGCATCCTGCTCTTTGATTAGCGCCATAAATGCTCAGTGAAGAGTTATAAACCGTAAACTCGTTCCTTCTGACCTTCTTCATCAAGACACACATGTGCGCATTTATATGTATGAGTGTGTGTGTGTGTGTAGATTTCGGGAGGTGCCAAATGTGTGATCAACAGTGCGAAGCGAGCAGATCTCGCCCTGTCAAAATGGCAGACAGACAGACAGACTTCCTTCCGAATGATGGCACAGGGAGAGGTCACAGCACATGGGACATCCCGGATGTACAAAGACTTTCACATATCATCAAAGCAGAGCTCAGAGCCTATGACCTCTCTGGTCAAGGACATAGACAAGAGAATGAGGATTCATTATTTTTAATTGGACAACCACCGCTAGATAGTTTGTTTTTTTTTTTAAATGAAAGGTGGCGTCATCTGAGCAGGATGCCCCCAGAAGCTCTATGGGCTGATACTTGTTTTGACTGTACTGACACTGACTAAGAGTGACAGAGAGTTTCAACATGGAGAAATATTCCAGGATTTTCTTGAGCACGAGCCGGGTGTCCGAGATTTTTTTTTTTTTTTTTTAATGAAAGTGCTCTAAGGAAGGAAGGACTCAAGACTAATTGAGAACAGGTTGTTTGATGCAACACAATGCTTTTGAAGTTTAAGAAACAATAGTTCATACATATGATGGAAAGGTTCACACTCTGTGTTGACGAGCGTCCAAAGTGGATATGAACAATTCACTAAATCCCTGCCAGCTACAGGGGTTACAAGAACAAAGTTTTATTTTAATTAAGATATCTAAATATTCTAAGATTCACCCACACCTTTGAAAATTGAATGTAGTGGATTTGCAAACACATACTTTCTTAACTTTTGCACTTATTACTCATTTAGGATGAAATCATTCCCCTTGACTTTGATACCTGGAAGGTTCAGGCTCTGTGATGTCTCCTTTAAAAGTGGCATTGAGCTGCTTCTCCCTGGTTAGAAGGTCATCAATAAGGTTCTGCCTCCTGTCAGCTTCTGACTGCATTCTGACGAGGCCACGTTAAGGTCATGACAAAAAGGTCTTAACGGCTTAAACCGCCTTCAGTGATATTGGTGTTCAGTGATGTTGCTGACACTGTGTCAGTTTGGAATTAACCCATGAGTAGGATCTTTTTCAAAACACTCTAATGCCCTCTATAGGAACACAGCTGTCACTACAAACCAAGGAAACCCTCCATCCCAATCCTGTAATCTCAGTCTCATGACTTCCACTGCTTGGAATTTGGTCAGAAGAAAGGATACATGCGCCGAGATGATGAAGCTCGCAACAAACTCTCCTTGAGCTGAGCGATATTCTGTTTGAGCTTCTGCAGTGATGCACGTAGTGTCATGTTGATCTGAAAAGACAGGAGATAGTCACATCAGCTGACTACTACAGAAAAATGATTATTTCAGGGGAAATGTGTAAGCAACAGCACTTTATATGTCAAAGCAACACCTTACCTTTGCAGGGTTTCCCCCTGTTCTCTGCTGTCTGTTCCGTTCATGGATGTTTTCTGCTATTTCCTGTGCCAACCGACAAGTGGCATCATAATTTTGTAACCTATAGAACAATGAAAGGGATAGAAATGTCATGTAATTTGACCTGTCATTGCTGACTCATGATAAACCTTATCCACAGATAAATTATGTTGGCAACATAGAGGGTCCTGAATACGAAATAAATTAGAAATGAATAGCACAATGGAGTGACTCATTGGTTTCTTCTTATGTATAAAGTGAGGAGAATTTGCTTTTCTGTTTTGAAACCTAATCCACAGCAGCAAATAGTAGCTAATTTGGCTTGCTAGGTAGCTCATAATGGTCGGTTTTTGTTGTTGTTTTATGAGTTTCAGAGGTATGAACAAGCTGAATAAAGACCCCTGGCAGCCGTAACAGTTTGAGCTCATGTATTGCATTGTAGGGGTTTAACGTTATTTTGCTTTAATTTAGTCAGGTGTACCGTTTAATAAGCTCCAATTTGACATTCATCATGTGACATTTTAGCATTGCCCTTTTCCTCTTTCGATTCGTTTCAACCAACGTAACAGAGTTTCAACCAGAATAAAAAGAGTAATGTTAGCCTGATTCCAGGCTTTTTTCAAACACTTAGAGGAAAATAAAATGCCTTTTGTTACGGCTTGTGGAAAACAATACAGGTAAGTTACTGGCTAACGTCAAGCTTTAAAGGGAAGAGCTAGCACTAATAGCTAGCAGAATGAAGAAACAGTATCAGGATTTGAAGTTATTAACGCTGTTTGCTGTAGCTAATTACACAACTGAGCCCTCGAATTCAATACTTACCAGGCGTCCTGAGACATTATGATAAAAGTTAGCTTTGAAGAGAGAAATCCACTTAGTTTGAACCATCCGGTAGTAATCACCAGCAAACTGTTTCTTGTTTGGGTGTGACGTCACTACGGCACACCACGAGGAACAACTTACATCAGGACCGCTGGTTTCAGTTTGGCGGAAAAGCAGAAGAACAACAAGCAACTGAAAAGGCGCTTTTCATACAAGGGTACAGACAAATTGATCATTTTGTAAATATACATGACTTTTAGTCATGTTTGTCATGTTTGTGCCCAGTGATATCCACCAAATGGAGGTCGAGAGGTAGGTGAATAATTGTAAATGGATTTACAAGACATAGCAAACTTTCACAAAAGCATGCACTGTATTTGTAACAACTAGGGGCAATTACACGTGATCAATTAATTAAACATTTGATAGTCCAAAATACAGTAGCCTTAGCACAACTTACCAGTAATAGAAGACAATATTGCCAAAAGCAACATTTAGGTCTCAAAACAATAATAGTTTTAAGAATACCATAAGATGATCCTTGTTCTATTGCAGGCCAATTCAAAAGGATAACTGTATCACAATATTTCAATAAATTGAATTGTATTTTATATTGAATTTTGAATATTGAATTGTATTCTCTCTGAATAAATAGCTGTGTTTTAATATTTTTTCATTTTTTTTACATTATACTCAAAGTACAAATAAGAATCTTGATCGACTCAGCCTTCATGGAAATTGACATGGAAAAAACCAAAACAAAAGCATGCCCATAATACTACAAATCTTCACTCATGAGGCTAAAGAATGTGTTTTTCAGCTCCATTACATGTGGAACCCACATATGAGATAAGTATTTGTAGAGGTGTAATGTTTCATAACCAAACAATGGTTGTGTTTAGATCAAAACACATATCTGTTGTGTAGAACAATAACTTTGGAAGACTTCTCAGAATTTGCCCATTTGACCTGTTGATGCAACGCATGAAGGAGTTTCTGAGAAAGACAAACATCTACTGCACAATTACTCTCCTATTTCTGATGACCTTATTCTGAATGATAGATGTTCTGATAGGTTTACCTGTAAAAACATTTTACAGTTTTATGTAAAGTAAAAAAGTATATGTTCATACTTTGTAATAGGAATGAACAATCTATTGTGGATGGTACACCATGTATGTAAGTCCTAACAGTGACATACAGGGTATTCAGCAGCATTATTTAAAGGACACTTGGACACTAGGCCAATATGTACCCGTTTTTTGTCATGTGATATGGAAATTTTTAGCACTTGTCTTTTGGTTCTGATTATGGTGGCATTGCGGATGCTATTCAAAGAGTGAATCACTTACTTCTGAGAAGGAGACGCTGTGTGTTGACATGGTATGGAGTTCAAAGAAGAAAATCAGTGGAACTTTTCACTTTCAGTGCCTGAAATCACCACAAACAAACCATACCACTATGCTTGTCTCACAAGTCCCCGCCCACAGGCTTATATAAAGCCCACATCCTCAGAACCTGTAGCTAGTAACAGGAGACACTCGAGTTTCCAGCCTGAATTTCTTCGAAGAAAAAGGGACTTGAGATGATTCATGTTTCAAGAACGCCGGAGTTCTCCAATTGTGGAAACATGAATTCAGTCTCAATGCACACATCCTCTGACCAAGACCAGAGCTCTGTGGCAGGAGACAGAGGCAGGCAGAGGTCTCAGTCCTATTATAACGCAGAGGATAAAAAGAATTGTGGTCTGCAGACACAGACAGAGGAAACCCATCTGAGACCTCGCTCCAGGTATGTCATTAATTCTTTTACTGATTAGACATGCGGATTTGAATTTGTGTAATTGATTTGGCAAAATTTTGATGGCAGACAAACAATTCACTACACGGAAAAGGTTGTCAAAAGGGTCATGATTATTACTGAATA
Source organism: Thunnus thynnus (assembly GCF_963924715.1). NCBI lineage: Eukaryota > Metazoa > Chordata > Actinopteri > Scombriformes > Scombridae > Thunnus > Thunnus thynnus. The sequence goes on along the minus strand of NC_089519.1, from coordinate 2,454,875 downwards.
TATAATTAATACAGTGATCTGCTCTCTAGGTCTTTTTACAGTTACGAGACGTCAGACCTTTGCTCCGAATATGTCATGGGAAACTTTAACAGGTCCAGTCCACTGAGACAGAGGGCAAGCTCCCTACTGCAGTATCATGTGAACAAAAAGGAGAAAAGAGAAGGGGACGGGGGTGGTGTTCGAATCTCCCACAAGAAGTCCAAGTCTAAGCCAAGCAAGCACTCACCTTCAAGAGAACTTCATGGTACTAAAATAAGATTCTGTAATAGCATGTAGATTGAAAAAAAGCAATGTTTATTAATTTATGCAAATTTTATTTAGGCAGTAAAGGCAGCCTCAAGTCAGTGTCCATGATGACCATCTCTGAGTCAGACAACTGGGAGATTTGCGCCAACTCTGGGATGAAGTATGGACAGTTTGTGGACTGGGAGAAAATTGATCCTGAAGCTGCAGGGAGATACCAGCAGATCCTGAAGAGTACGCACCAGGAGCTGAAAACTATGGGCCGACAGGGATTCTGGGCCATGCCCCATACGCTGAGGGCAAAAGCATACTACCACATCATCCACGGCATTAATTCCAGGTTAACACTGTCTTGCTGAATATCATGCATTCAAATTTGAAAAATGTCTTTTCCGTGATGAAGACAAGCATACATGTGCAAAAATAGTGCGATTTTAATAGAAATCCATAAAGATATGAATGTGGACTGTTCTTAAATCTGCAGCGGGTCTGTCATACCGGACAGAGACGTCTACTGCGAACTGGCCAAGAAGCACTTCGGAGAACAAAAACTCAGCACCCACCCGGTCCCGGAGTACATGGAGGCTGGAGAAATACCCAGGTAATTTTATGGGACCATAGCAGGACTCCATACATCACATCAGCTTATATCTATTTGATTGATTTGTACTTTGAAGGCTGAAGCTACATGGAAGAGTTTTTGGATTTTTGGAAAATCTAATGTGATGTGAAATTAAGCAAACAATATGCATGTATAGTAAGTACCTTTATAGTGAAGTCACTAAAAATAGTCCACCAGCAGTGATGGATTTTTTTAAATAGGGAATCCCATGACAACTGCCATACCTGGGTTATCTTCTCTGTATCTTCTCTTTCCAATTTGTAACAGTGTGATCAGACATAACCATGTATACATTTACTGGATGGGATTGAATGAGTAGTTGCTTGTTCTTCTCTTATCCAGATACTGCCTAAACAAAACTGGGCTGAACTCTGTTAAAAAGATCCTTCTTTGCCTCGGCAAACACTTCCCAGACATGAACTTCTGCCCCATCCTCCCCGCCTTGGTCGCCCTCATTTTGCACTTCAGCCAGGATGAAGCTGAATGTTTCTACAGTGTATCCCAACTGATTTCCTACAACGACCCCAACAAGCGTTACATCGACCAGACCTTCCTGACCTACCGCGCTTCGTGTATGACCTTCGGAGACCTCGCCAACAAGTGTTGCCGAGGCATCCGTAAGCTGATTGCCAGCTCTCACCAGAACCTTTTTGAGTTTTACTCTGACTGGATCATGTGGATCTTTGCTGAGCTTCCATTCACATATGCCATTAGAGTGCTGGATGTTTACCTGTTGGAGGGCTTCAAGGTTCTCTTCAGGTTTGTTGCTGCTGCATTTTCACATGAAAACCCTAAACCAAAATATGTGATTTCTCATTACTCATTACTTCTGAAAAATTCATATGAAGGCTAAAAATATTTTAAAATGCTTCTTTGTAGGGTGGCATTGGCTTTGCTCAGCCTCTACAAAGTATCTGTGTCGTCTCGAGTTGCAGACGTGGAGGACTTCAGAACGGATATGAAAAGGTTTGTGCAGAATGTCGCTCGCCACTGCACAGCCGAGAATCTTCTGGAAAGGGCCTTCATGATTCCGATGGCCACGAGGAGAGAGCTCAACCTCCTCTTCAATGCCAATAAAGACTCCCTCATGCAAAAAGGCGTCAGCGTCCACCAGAAGAGGTGGGTGAAAAAAGAAATTTAAAGAAATAAAAAAAATATATAATAGATATAGAAAAAGACAATAGAAATAGAAAAAGAAAGAACAGCCAGTAAGCTTTAAAGTAATTATGTTGGGCTTTTCATGAGGTACAGTAGTTGTTAAAAGAAAAAAAACTGCTCACATTTATCTTATTTCAATGTCATATTCTCACCATAGCTATGTTTATGTTACTAAAGGCAGTCAGTCGATTCAGTGGACTTCAACAACTTCAGCTCCAGTGTTGTGACAGGGACGGAGATGAGAGTCGTCTGGGCCTGGATACCTGAGCGCTTCGCCCTTTTCAGTCCCATCAGGCTGTTTAGTACAGCTGAACATGGAAGGAGTCTTGCTTCGTAAGTAACCTTTGTTTAATGTGTTAAACCAGAAACCACCTGTGACACTGAGAGTTAATGAGCTAGTGATGTTTCTTTCATAAATAAAAAAAAAGTCTTCATATCTTTTATTTTACCTGTTCATACATGCATTATTAAATGAGGCCAGGTCATTATGGATCAATAACTGCTGAACACCACGTCCCAGCAGGGAAAAACTTACGTAACAGAAAGAGGCAGCGTGTTTTCACTATAAACATGTTTGCTTTGAGTGTGACAGTCAAGTGACTTACAGTCCAGAGGCAAACATTTTTCTATGATGAAAAATAACTCAACTTGAAACTTTTAATTCCTTACTAACATTTTTTTTTACTGACTTTTATTTATTTTATAGCATGCCATTAAGCAATACTCCATAGAAAGTGATAACTTCCTTTCCTGTCATCTCATCTTAATAAGATACAATGTTTTCTCCTCAAACAGAGGTATTGCTTCATCTGTAGTATATTCATTTAAAGGCTTGGTTTACTTATAAATTACACTTTTTTCTCATTTCTCTTTATAGATTCTATTCCCAGATGGAGGGACACGAACCAGCCGTCTTGATTATCAAAACTGCAGATGAAGAGGTGACATGAGAAAACATATTGAATATTGACATGAATCTGATCATTTCTCTACTTACAGTCATGTGATTTCCATTTGGTTTAACCTAAAATTAAAACCTAGGATACCTTAATGATACTAATGATGATAATTAGTTTATGGAATAAATGTTGTATGGTACTGATTAGTATTTCTTTCTCAGGTCTTCGGTGCCTTCCTGTCAACAGATGTGATTGAAAGAAGAAAGCATGACTGTGAGGAACTTACATATTTTGGAACTGGGGAATGCTTTGTTTTCACGGTGAGACCATGTCCGTCCTTCTTTTGCAAATATCCAACTCTAATTTGTCATATTCAGCATTAAGTCAGTAGATTTTGTGTCAACTTCATACATACATGTACATAAATGTGTCAAACAATAAATAAAATGACTCTTTCAGCTTCGTCCCAGCATGGAGCGCTACCAGCAGGCTATGGTCAACATCATGACGAGGAGAGCTTCCCCTCAGCAGGGTCGAGTCAGCGGCGGTGCCTCCTCCCAGGTGTCCAATAATGGGAGCCCCCTCATCACCTCCACCACGGTCAACGTCACCACGACCCTGACATGTCCTGCTGGGACCCCCCAGGACCCCAGCTACCTGACAATCCCCTTCACTGCCCCGTCAGAGAAACCCATGAATGCCAAAGACCCAAAGAGAGCCAAGGAACAAGAAGCATCCATGTTCATAGCAGGAAGTTTCAATCAGCTCGTTATCGGTATGTCAAGTGAACATATTAAAAGAATAGAATTTTAGGGGAAAAAATAGTAATGTCAAGACACTGATGTTGGGTGATGGCAGATGAACTGTTGAAAACATCTATGTAATGCTGATGTGTACTTCTCTCAGGTGGCGACGGGGGGCATGCTCTCTGCCTACAGGAAGACCTAGAGGGAGGATACACAGAGTCTTGTGACACATTCAAGAGCAACCCACTCTGCAAGAGACATTTCAAGATTCAGTCCCTGGAAGTGTGGGGCATCCAGAACTCTATTTCCTTTTCTCACTGCTTTAAGTAAAATAACGGAAGAGTAAAACAGAGAGCAGCTTTATAACTTTGTGTCCTTAGGTTGATGATCTTTCCTTGGACTTGATTTGTATGTAACTTTCAAATTTTTATTGTGTAAGTTCATATGTATACACACATTATGGAGCAAGATTTTACTTGACTTGTCTACATAACAAGTTTATTTGTATGGCCTCATATCACATATCTTACTAAACTTTACAAGCTCACATAAACAATGCCCCTACCTACCCTGTCAGGCAACTCTACTGATTATACTGTAACTATAACTGTGCTGTGTGGACAGATAATCTGTTGTAATAGACTGTACTTTTTTAGGATGTATATGTCTACTTCGACATGTTTTTTACCGGGGTCTTTTGGGCCATTTGCAAAAATAATTAAGACCTCATCTTCTTGCACTAAACACACGATAAATCTAAGTGGGGAAAGAAAAAGAGCAGAGCTTGCTAATTACCAACACTGACGTGCCTCCTGAACTCTCACCTTCTCAAGTTGGGGGTCAATCCTATAATACAAAGAAGAGAGAGAAGAGCAATGAGAAGCTCTTACACTGGTTTTAGATAACTAGCAGCAGCAGATATTAACATATTGTCTTTTATAAGAAAAAAATGTTATGGTGAAGTTAAGTTTTTAAATGATTTGTGTTCTATGAATTATACTGTTGTATTATTATTATTTTGCAGTTTATCTGCATTTGATAAACAATTAAACTTCAGGCACTTTTTACTGTGATGAACAGTTGTTTGTCTAATAAATTATTCAGATATGTGACTTATTGTGACCTTTTTTTTTCAGAAGCAAGTGAGTTTCAGACTGAAAATATATTGCTATTGTAAAACTATATCTTAACTCTTCCCTGACTTCAAAATCTAAAAATTGTAAATACATATAGGCTGGTACTAATAACTTAAGGCGTGTATCCGCGTGTGCGCGCATGCTTTACAGCTTTTGTACAGTAAGTGTACATAGGCAACTCACAATGTGACCCAAATTAGATACCTTTTCACTAGCAGCACAGGCTCATCGGTGAAGTAAATAAAAATAAATGGCGACCGTTCGGGGTCCAAGGTTTAAGAAACCATTGCTGCTTTCTAGTGCTGGTGGAACTATTGGAAGTCTGTCATAGAAGCTCATCTGAACTGGAAAACATGATTTTTGTGATAACAGACAGTAAAGCGTTTAATACAGACAATAGACACGATCTCAGCAACGAAAATACCAACAGGCCTGGACACCACTGTAAGTTGGTGTATGATTTGGAAGTGTCTACTAGTCCTCTATAGTCATTGTTGAACTCGGTTGATACAGTTTTCTTCTGAGTAAAAAGGAAATTGTACATAAGGCGTACGTTCTTCCTATCTTTCTGTACCACGAGACAGAGCAGATAAGTGCCAATAAAATATAATAGCCTGACCAAAAACAAGTTTCTGTCTAGATTTCAAACGTCGAAATTACGTGGAGCATTTGAATGCATCATGCAAAGGAACGCGTACCGACTCGAGAATATCGTATCTTGTTTAGCAAGCTGCGGTTAGCTATCTTTAAAGGTAACGCAGCTGAAGTTAAAAACGACGCGGACAGAAGATGTGACAACCTTCGGTGTAAAGGATTATTAGAGAGGTGGGAGTGAATCTTAGTTTATATGCTCAACTGAATCTCATACTGCGACAGCCGTAGCGTTAGCTAAGTTAGCTACCTAGTTAGCTCTTTTTGTGTTTCGTGTCTCAAACAGCTAACGTTACTTTCATTCCATTTTTAGAGTCTCATCAGTAATACGGTAGTTAACGTTAATAATATATTCGTCCGGGTTCCTCAGCGACTATACATGGTTTAGTTACGTTTAACTCAACTCAAAAATAGTATGCTCTCCATGCCCATGATCAAATGTACCCCCATAATAAACAGCGTATGCTCTTATCTGAATAAGGCACTTTCCAATTCGGGATACAGTCTGTAACGTTATCTCAAGTATCGTCTAGTGAAGTAACATTTTCAACGTTTAGCGTTGTTTGGGCCATTATTCCCTCATCCTCTTCATCGTAAGTAATAGACCTTGCTGGTGATGTGCAGCTTGATCCCACGACAATCACAATTACACAGCTGTTTGGTGGATTATTTTCATAGTAGCTATCTAAAGTGGAGATGCCACTAGATTTAAGCACAACCCGCAATGGGCCTTTGTGACTGTTTCACCCTGTGAGAGAGATGTAGGGTTAATTGTTAAAGAGCATCACCACATCTCTTTATACCTGGTTAAATCTCCAGGTGATATCTCATTCATATCATTGTCATTAAAAGTCCTGAACTCATAACTCACTGCATCTAAACAGTAGAGGTGTATATAATAGAGGCATAACATAATCGAAGTTAACTTCAAGATACAGCTGGCTGACTGTGTGAGAGAACAGCTGGATCTCTCTGCTCCATGATGTTAATCCCTGTCATCCTTATCATCCGACACAGCACATTCCCCATTGTTAGCAGTAAGAAAAAACCAGACAAACATAGGAGACAGTCAAATATTCCGAATACCAGACTTATCAATGAATGATGAGAATTACCATCGTACCAAAATAACTAAACCCAGCAATGCAAAACATGCTCTAATGTTACAGTCAAGCCAGGTCAAGTCTAGTTTTATTTGTATATTCTATGCCATGTATCAGCTCTTTGGGTCTTATGGCAGAAATATGACAAGCTTAATACCCTTTAATCTATTATACATGCCTTTAAAAGACCATCACTGAAACACTGTTGTAAAACAATAACATGATTTTCACTTGTGCTGTGTGTGTTTGTGTGTTTTATGTCATTATTGTAGGCTGCAGTCATGGGCCCAGATGCTGAATCTGTCCCTAAAACAGAGTCTTCAGAGGAGAGTAAGTGTTGATGCTTCTTTCTATTTTAGAATATAGGTCAACATTTTAGTAACACATTATTTATCTTTTCCAGCCTTATAAAGCTATTTATGTATATCGTAGGGGTTAGGCAATTGATACAAGATTGAAAGAATGCTAATTCATTTAAGTGAAAAGACACAACCAAAACACCTAAAATATATAATAATAGTAAGATCCCAGAAATCATTTGAGTTTCCTCTGTGTGTTCAGTTCATTTTAGTTACTATGCCTTTGCTCCTCAGGTGCAGGAGAAGTCACTGTGAAGGTCATATCAGAATCAGATTCCAATGATGCCTCAGCTGCCACTGAGCCAGAGAACTTCAACCCGCCAGAGATCAACCTATCAGACAAGTGTTACCCTTGCTCTGTATGTGGCAAGATATTTGACAGACCGTCGAAGCTAGAGAGGCATAAACCTGTACACACGAGGAAGCCTAAGAGTCTTCACGAGTGTCAACATTGCGAGAAGAGTTTTACACAACTGGAGAAGCTGATCCGACACCAGAATAGCCACAGTAGGACTAATAAGCACCCCTGTCCCGACTGTGGAAAGGTGTTCAACAGGCCTTCGAAGTTGGAGAGGCACAAACACACACACGCAAAGAAACCGAAGGTGCCTCATCAGTGTTCCTACTGCATGAAGACGTTCAGTAAACTTAACAAACTTGTCCGTCATGAGCGAATGCACACGGGGGAGAAGCCTTTCACTTGCTCGGTGTGCGGAAAAGGATTCTCCGAGTCGGGTCACTGCAAAGCACATGAAAAGACGCACGAGGAACAGCCGGAAAAACCTCACTGCTGCATGGATTGCGGTATGTCTTTCTTCAAGGCCTCAGAGCTCCGCCGCCACTTCCGCTCCCACACGGGAGAGAAACCTTTCAGATGCGCCTTGTGCGAGAGCTGCTTTTCCCGCTCCGAAGGACTTAAAAGACACATGAGGAGCCACACGGGGGAAAGACCGTACATATGCATCATCTGCAGCAAAGGATTTTATTCCCGTCAGGATTTGAATATTCACGGCTTGACCCACTCAGGAGAGAAACCGCATCTTTGCCCCGTGTGTGGCAAAGGCTTCTCGCAGCTGGGAAACATGAAAGAACACGAGCAAAATGTTCATATTAAGTCCGAGAAATATATTTGCAACGAATGCGGGGCGACCTTCACGCGGTACAAGTCACTGACAAAGCATCAGCGGACGCACACGGGAGAAAGACCCTATCTGTGCCTCACCTGCGGTCGCAGGTTCTCGTGGAGCCATTCTCTAAGCAGACACCGGAGGACACACGCTCACAGACAGATGTCAGTGGACACGTCTGAAGATATGTTAAGTTTGGAAGGACCCTCTGAGAATCCCAGCAGTTGAAAGTAGAAGTGAAATCCGTGTGAGGAGGACATTTCAACTCTAAGCAATTTCTTTCGGTGCCACAGTCAAGCTATATACTAATCTGTGGTGCACTGAGAAGTGATTTTGAAGCTGTGTGACTATTCACCTTGCTGTGTGCTATGTTAATTTCATGTTAAAATCAGTTTGAAATTCTTAGTACAGGGCTTTTTTTACTCCCAATATTGCAGTTAAAATGTGCCTAAATATGGTATGTTTTGTCATTTGGGTGAACTATTTGAACTATTACACTACAGTATGTGGGGGCAGCTCTGTTCACATCTTTTATGACAGATTTGGACTTGCCTTTAGATAGACTGGAAGGATATTTCACATCATGGAATTGATTCCTGTTTATTAACCAAAAAAAATCTGCCACAACCAAAGTAGAGTCTGGATGCCGAAAGGCCTGAAACTCTTTATCTGACATGCAACCAAACTCATACGAGTCTCTGCAACTGTTTGATTAATGGAGATGCCAGAATCTGAGTACATGTCTGTTTTCCATTAGTGATGAATCTGATGTAATCTGCTACCTCACTATAACAGCACCGTAGAAGGCAAACAAAGAGTAACCAGCAACAAACTAGGTGCATGGTGAGTAGCTCGGTCATTTTCTTACGAGAAAAGTCGATCAAACTAAATTTGACTTCCTTTTTTTTAAAAATTATGTTAGCCAATTTCCAATAATAAACAGTTACATGCCAAAAAATAGGCCATTTTTATACTCTTATATCAAATTATTCTTTTATTCTTAAACTTTTACAGAACACTAAATGCTATTCTAAATCAGAGCAGAAACTCTCTGTGCAGCTGTTTTGCCTCTCACCACTAATTGGAAACACCTGCTGTGAGATCACTGATTACAGTGTGGCCAGAAGTGCAAGAACTTGAAAGTAACAGTGAACTGAAGTGAATGAAGTGGTTTGAACCATATAGTGCAACAGCAGTTTTCCTCTGGTATGAGTTGTGTAAATGAATATGAAAACTTTTTTTCTTTTTATTCGAATTGGATTTTATATTGAGATGTAAAGCATATTTAATGTGTTGTTATGTAATCCACCGATTGTCATTGTGAGACTATCCACATACATATGTCAATAAACCGATAGTTGGCATTGTGCTGATGTTCACTGTATAGTAACAAGAAGCACAATGGGCCCCTGCAGTCTTAAAGAAATATTCAAGTTAACGTGCTCAAATGTATTTTCTGTTGTACTGAAAAAGATGTGAATCGAACATTGATGTAAGAAAGTCTTTGAAAAGCTATTTTATACAAAATACAGCCACCATTAAACTGTCTTCATATAAAAGCTGAGATTTCTTTATTGTGTATGACGTTTATCATTGTGCATCAAAAAATTCTTTTATTCGTTTTTACAGAAAAATATTCGATACCCGATTCGTCCCTTAACAGCACCGAATTAGCTATTTTAAAATCGCCATTAATGTACCCATTTATCTTTTGGTTTTTATGTGCCATTTTGATTTTGGCAATTTCCGACAGGACTTGAAGGCAGCACGGGGATTTCACCAACCAATGGCAGTAGCCAGTAGAACCCCGCTGTTGCTAGGTAACGCTTGTTAGGGGTAACTCAGGCCTGTTTGCGAACATAACAGAAGCGTTAGTTTCCCCAACTAAATTCGCATGTATTGATGAAAGTGGGCCTTTTTTAACAGTTAACAGGAAAAACATAATATACAGAGTTTTTCGGCCATGGCTCTTGAAACACAGGGTGTTCCTCGACTTGAACTGGAGGCTGTTATTGGATTCAACGGTAAGTTTCCCTGCAAACTTTACGGTTCTAACTGAGCTAGCGTTATATAATTTCAAGGAATACGTTTGCCGACAAAAGACCCCTCAAAACGTTCTTTATAATTATGTAGGTGTATATTGGGTTTCAAGATATTTTAGCCAACGCTACGTTTTGTAATGGTCAAGGAGCTATCAGACCCTGCGGTGTCATTTATAGATAACTGCTAAACTAACTGCTACACCATAGTTTGATTACCTAGAAAACCTTATACTTTCTGACTGTTATCTTAAAACATGTTAGATCACATGTTCTGTTGTGCTACACTTTGTTTCCATCAGGTCATGTGTTTTCTGGCCTGAGGGTTCATCCAGACAGAGAGCACCTCATCTATCCACTGGGATGCACAGTCATTCTGAAGAGAATCAAAGATGGCAAGCAGGAGTTCCTGCATGGACACACAAACAATGTCTCCTGTATCTCAGTGTCCAGAAGTGGATCATATATTGCCTCTGGACAGGTCAACTTTATGGGCTTTAAGGTAGCCATAGTTACAAGACATATCCTTTATGTAAAGTTTCTGATACTGATCAGGTTAACTCAACTAAATTCTCATCCTTTGATGTTATGTGGTACATAGGGAAGCAGTCATTCTTTTTGTTTTAGAATTAAGTGGCTTGTTATGTTACATTTTGAATAAATAAATACCTGTTTTCTTAGGCTGAGGTAATTATCTGGGACTATGCACAGCGAACAATCTATGCCCAGCTGCTGCTCCACAAGGCGAAGGTAGAGGCCCTGGCGTTCTCTCCCAACGACAAGTACCTGGTGTCCCTTGGGGGTCAGGATGATGGCAGGTAAACATCAAGTTTAGGTGGTACAATCCAGAGTAAGTTGTGCTCTCTCCTGGATAATCAGTGAATAAGGGACACATGATCTTGAAAGTACAATAGCAATGTCTGCATTCACTCTAAAGATGTTAATTTCATGATCATAACTTACTTAATGTTACTTAATCATAACGACATTTCCACAGCAGGTTATATATCAAACATGTTATTCAATGACTAAATACTTATTTATACTTACTTACTACATCACTAATACCTCTGTCCTGTGGTTATCTTAATGGAAATCAAGACATTTCTCTTGGCACATTATCACAGTTTATGACTTAAAATACAGACATTGTCTATAAATCGTGTCTGTTCTTCAGTGTTTCTCAAAAACTTTTTAAAATGAGAAGAAAAGTCTTGATTTTTTGGAAAACATAACTCATTTGTCACACCTTAGTTAAATCATTTTCACACCATGAACTCTTTTTGGATTCAGAGAGAAATATTTCAGCATTGTGGTGCAGTACAGATTCTTGACTTGTTGAGAGTGTGAGGTCTTCTCTGTGTTTTCAGCATAGTCGTATGGAACATTGAGACCAAACAGGCCATCTGCGGGAGCCCAGCTTCAGCTCACAGTGCAGGTCACTGCCTCACTGTGCAGTACTCAAACACCAATGACAACATCTTTGTTTCTGCTGGGAGGTGAGTGAATGTCATGAACAGAAATTTTACATTGCACAGAGGGTGTTTCAATGAATGAAATCTTCATTCACCTGCTTACGAAATTGCAAGACGTCTAAGTTTTTGCTTTTGTTCGAGCATAAAAATATTGTATTTCACCTACCTGCCTTCCAATCTCTTTTTGTGTCTCTATCATTTCCCCTCTAGTTAATGCTCAATTCTCATTATTCTCTTAGAGTATTTTAATATCACTGGTCTATTTTTGGCAGTGGGACATTGCGAGTCTGGGAGCTGGACCTCCCCAACAGGAAGATCAGGCCTACAGAGTGTCAGACAGCAAAGCTGAAGAGGATTGTGAGATGTATAGAGGTATGAGGACATGGGAGCTGGGAACTAGTTTGCCATTTTGAGGTCCACTTGAGTCTTGGAAAATCACTATTTCCAGAAGTCAGTGGTTATAAATTTTGAATAAAGACAGGGAACATGACAGAGCTGAAGATATGCAGCTAAGAATATATGAACATGACAAGTCACAGTGTGCTTGTAGGCACACAAGCACACAATTGAATAAGATTATTACACAGTGATTCTTTCATTTTGAATGTTCATATTACCACACAGATTGCAGAGGATGATAAGTTCATTTTCTGCGGCACCACCAGTGGAGACATAATGAAAATCAACCTGAAGACGGGGCTTCTGAGTGACTGCGGTCCAGTTAAAGCAAAGTACAGGCTGGTAGGTCGGCACACACAGAGCTGTTACATTCATAACTGGGATCTGTGAAGGTAATCTCGGCCCGATAGTGAAGTCTACTGCTGCACACATAAAGCTGATTGAACTGTATTCCTGTTGGAATGCTCCTTTGGAAATGTATGCAATGGCTCATATCATGTATTTCATGATATGAGCATTTCATCTTGGATTGTAATTTATTTGACATATTTTATGGATCACTATGCACCTCCTCGTCATTCCTGAAATCAATCTTCCCTTGTGAGTATGTTCCTGTACTACTAGCAGAGAAGTCGTTTTTTTTAATGAAGTGTGGGAGCTTTTAGCTTTTCAGCTAGTGACAAATATATTCTTGTGTACATAATGCAATATATTTTTAGGGCCATATATTAAAACTCAGTACTCATGCCTTTTCTGTTCAGGGTGTCAGTGTCCTAAGGATACTGAAGTCAGGTGACCTACTCGTAGGCTCTGGATCTGGCACCTTCACTCTGTGTTCCAGGAATAACTTCAAAACTCTCAAGTGAGTCCTACAACTGTGTCATTTATATCATCCCCATAAACACATTACAACAAATATCTCTGGTACCAATAAAACATAAACAGTTTTACTGTGTTTATTTTACAGTGCTCATTATCTTCTCATTTGTTCCTCCTCCCTCACATTAGAGAAGTCCAGCTGGAAAAAGGAGTGACCTCCATCGCTGTCAGAGGAGAGGGCCAGCAGTTCTTTGTTGGGACGGAGGCAGCTCAGATGTACCGCTTCAGTTATGAGGACTTCAAAGCTGAACTCATTTCCACCAGCCACAATAGCGCCGTCAAAGATGTAGCCTTTTGTTTGTGAGTAGCAGGCAGACCATTTAACGAGAAAGAGTCATCAGTCACTGATGACAAAACATTTACCATCTGTTAATTCTTTTATGGTTTGGATCTGAGACCCACGAGAGTGAGTGAAATGGCAAATGGCCTCGTGTCAGCTTTTAAATTTGGCAAGAAATATAGAATCTAAATAGAATGAAATTAAGATGAAGTGAAACTCCATCATGCTGTCATGCATCATGCATAGTGTAATTCCAGGTTGGCACCCTGGCTCTTTCTACAACAGTCTCCTTGTACACATGTCCTTTGTCTCCCTTGTTGCCTACGTGGCTGTTAACTGCAAAACCATGATAAATAACTATTACAGATATGTGGAAATGTATATTCTCAGTGTGATCTGTAGTACAAAACAAAACAACACTGTGTTTTTACTGATGTATTCCCTTGAATTAAATGGACAAACCCCATATATTTCTTACCATATATGACTTCAGTACCCCATTGTGCTCGCTAGAGGGTGACATATGCATTCCTTATCCATGAAAGAACAGTATCAGCTGTAGGTATACTTTATAGTACATAGACCTGAGTCATGCCTTAAATCAAACTACCTGTCATAATATATATTAATACTTGCAAAGACCAGTATGCTTTCAACTCAACTAGGACTTATTCATAACAAATACCAAACAAATAGCTTCTTTAGTTAACTATAACTCCACATCTCCCTCTTTTTTTTTTATCTCCTAGTGGAACGTCTGAGTTATTTGCAACCTGCTCTGAGGAGGACATCAGGTTGTGGCACATAGACAAACCCAAAGAGCTGCTGCGTATCACTGTACCCAACATGACCTGCAACTCCCTGGACTTCATGGTCGACGGACACAGCATCATCAGTGGTAGGAATTAGGGAGGGAGAAATATTTATCAGTTTCAGTGCCTTGTAATAAGCTATAGGTAAGACTCAATTGTATTTGTTCCTCAGCTGCTGTAAATTAAAGGAATGTTTTAAATAACAGACAGCGAAGAATGGATTTCACTCTTTTTTTTTTCTTTTTTTTCTCATAGGATGGAATGATGATAAGATTCGCGTTTTTGCACCAGAAAGTGGTCGGCTCTTGCTCATCATTCACAACACACATAGAAAGGGTGTGACAGCCATCACTGGCACCAGGGACTGCAAGAGGATCATCAGTGGAGGCGGAGAGGGACAGGTCAGTAGTAGACTCACAGGTCTGTCTCGAAACACATATTTCATTAATTTCTAGTAAGGCGTGTCCTTGACTAAATGTAAGGGGCGTAGGTTTGTTAGTGGCTGTTCTTGCTACTATTCAAGCGACTACCATGCATTAAGAAATCTCTGAAGGTCTGGTATCGTGAGACGAGGTCAGTAACACAAACCCAGACATGTTCAAAAATAGTGTAATGTTCAGTGTTCAGTGTGCATCTAACTGTTCAGTGCAGTGGAAAGACGAGTCTATATTTACATCAGGTGAGGTCATGAAACTTGAGCAGCTCATTTAATAATAAATAAAATAGTTTCCTTAATAATTCTACTTATGACTAAACTTTTGGTAAAAAAAAATACTTTACTGTACACACTGTATCACCCTGAAAATAAGCATGTTTGAGCACTGTGGTACACTGTATGATTTCAGTTTGACAGAAAGTAATCATGTTTTCATTATGTATTGATCTTTCTATCCATAGCTATGCTAGTGAATTAGTAGTTACGGAAGAACATAGTTGTATTTTAATTAAACTTCACATCTTTTTTTCACCTGTTGTATCACAGGTGCGTGTTTGGGAGCTGCAGCCACGTGGCCACCGACTACTGGAGACCATGAAAGAGCACAAAGCCACCGTCACCTGTATCAAAATCAAGAGTGACGACAAAGAGTGTGTCACCGCCAGCACCGACGGTACCTGCGTCATCTGGGACATAGTGTGAGTGGCCCACCTGCATACCCGAACACCTGAACACTTCACACACACACACACAGCATGTATCCTCATTAGACCTGCATTCTTGTAAAATCAGGAATTTATTTGTAGAGCTAAAATGAATTTCCACACAAACCCCAGACTATGATTAATTAATTCTCAGTTCACAACACAACATTAAAGCGGATGACTCATGTTTTTACTAAAACTCCACTAAGTCATAATTGTTAATGATATACAGCACTGACAGTGGAAAAAGGTTTTCCTTTAGGTCTGAGTCGTTAGGAGAGAAAAATGTTGAAGCCGTTCATCGGTGTCTGGATGGAAAAATAGGAATGAAAAGAAATCCAGAGCATTCTTTATAAAGAAAGCTTAAAATCCTTTAATCCATGGGCTTCTTCTCTGAGGAGAGTAAAACCTTTCAAAACTCTGACGGTGGTCATACTTTTTCACTGTATCTCCTCCTTACTGAACAAGCCTGTGGATTAACAGCTCCCTGGCTGCATTCATCAACAGTAGTTTTTTTTTGTATAACTAACAAGCTGATGTTGAAAAGAATTTTAGACAGACAAGAACCTAAATGAAGATGGATTTTCACCCTATGCAGACAGAGAAAATTGTGTGTGTGTGTGTGTGTGTGTGTGTTTGTGTGTGTGTGTGTGGGTGCACAAGAAATTGTATTGCAAAGTCTTGTTTTTTGATCAGGGTGTGAGTTTGATCACTGTAACTTGCACTGGGAAGTTCACGCTGTGTGAAACATTAGTGAAACTCGCTCTCTCTCTCTCCTCTCTTTTTTTTCTTGCCTCACGTGTCTCCTCTGCATCTCCTCCTGCAGGCGATTCGTAGGCCTTCAAACGGTGATCGACAGCACGCTGTTCCGGACGGTGTGCTACCACCCAGAGGAATACCAGATCATTACCAGTGGCACTAACAGAAAGGTTTGTTCTGGGACTGTTTGTACTTTGACTCAGCACTCATTGCAGTGGAATACATTACAATACACATCAGGCAGTTTTTACCAAACAACATTTTATGTTCCCATCTACTATATCCCATCACTGTGATCTCCGTGTATCTTTACTTTCAGCTTTGTTTTGGCTGGTTTTATACACTAGCATGTGCTATAGAACGCTCTGGGATTCACGATTGAGCAGTTGTGCCTCACATGAAGAAAAATTGTAATGATTGAAAATCTCTCGGGGTGTAAAGGCACTAGCACTCAACAGTCATATGTCTCATTATGCTGTTATTGTCATAATAATCTCCGTTCATTGAGCTGCTCTGGTAAGATCAGTATAGAGGAGCACAGTGAAGACTTGCTCAATCACACACACTCGCATGTAGTTTGAAAAGCTCGTAATTTGTTTCTCAGCTCAGCATAATTAAGGCTTCGTGTTGGCTGCTCGCCACCGTTTAAGTCTGTTATTTTCTGTCATTTTGATTAACTCGGCAACACTTGTTTACATGAGGTCAGAAGTTCACAGAGGCAGAATGAAACGCTTATGTCTTTGATTGTGCACTTTATCCGCACCCCTTGAACCCGACCACACGCCAGACCCATATTGTTGGCTGCGCTGCAACGCTGAGAGGTGAGGACAAGTTGTGCTGATTAACACAACTCTGTGGATGTGCTGAGTGAGCGGAGAGAGAGAGAGAGTGAGAGAGAGAGTGAGAGGGAGGGATTCATGGAGGGAGAGAGAGAGAGAGAGAGAGAAGACAGATAGAGGGGAGCGCCGTGGTGTTCGTGCCTTCCTGCGGATGTGCCTATGCCACCCAAGTGCCAGCCAGATCCACCATCTGCTCATCCTAGGACACAGGCACTCTGTCTGGGAGAACAAACACCAGCGCTCTGCTCTCTCTCTCTCTCTCTCTCTCTCTCTTTTCCCCTCTTACTCCGACCCTTCACCACATCCCAGCATGCCTTTATGAGTAGATTCACAGCAAGTGAGGCAACAGAACTGGAGGAATAGTGAAGAAAAGGAGAAAAAAAATGTCTTTAAGAGACTAAATGCTACCTTTGTGATGAGTGAAGATGATGTATTTTTGACGGTACAATAAGTGGGGTCATACTTGGCATGTCATTCCAAGTCATGCATCGTAGTTGACAGCAGGTTAATTGTATAGTTTCCATTAAAAATCGTGGTATTTTATTTGCCTCAAGGGAAATATAGCCTCGGTAGCTAATATAGTTTAACTGAAAAATTGTCCACTTGCAGCAAAGGTGTTTTCTCTCCGTGTTATTACTATAAACAGTAGTGACAGAGCTAAAAAAAAGGATGGATCATTTCTCTGAGGGAGCACAGAAAAGAAATAGTCCAGTAGAGACAAGTTGAAGCTCAAACAGGCACATCCAATTAAATAACATGTCACTAACAAAATTAAATTCTAGGACCAATTAGCATAAGGCCTTTAATGATGTAATGCTTGTCTGCAGCTTGGGTGACTGTACTCTGCTCGTGAACCGAGGTCTTGACGTTTCAGTGTCGCCCTCGCTCGCTGCATGTAATTAATTTCCTGGTGGCCCGAGTTGTGGCTGCGGGCCAGTTTCCCAGGCGAAGGTGGAGGGAACACAGATGGGCCAAGACAACTCACACAGGTGGTAGTCTCTAATAAGCTGCTGAAATGAGATGAGGAGGGAGGGAGAGGTCGTGACAGTGGCAAGGAAGAAGAGAAGATGACCTAGGGAGGAAGAAGGAGGAGGACATTGAGTGTTACAATAAGTTTCGTCACAGCAGGGAAACAGTAGTTCAGTCTCTCACAGACTAGTGAGAAGTAGTTTCATGTCGGTAAACTCAACACACAACTGAATGCACACATAGATGTATGAATTTGTTTCATCTGTACAGTTGTGAGCCTTATGTTTTTAAAAAAAGAAGATTGAAAATGATTTTCACTTTATATTTGGTGTTCATAATGAACCATTTCCCCCTCTGGTGGTAGCTCCTAAATGATGTTTTGTTATTTTGTGTAAATATTAATAATACTGGTAAGTCATTCCATCTGAATAAGCAAATCTGATGCAGAGCAATACTGTGGATTGAAATGGCCCCCGCAGTAATGTTCATGTGGCTTGTGATGGGGGGGGGGGGCAGCTTATTGCTTTGAGAATCACTCTTCAGTTCTGAAACTATAAATAAGATTCTTTTTTTTTAGACTGAGCCTTTTGTTCCTTTTTTTTTATTCCATAATAACCAACGGTATTTGATATGTCTGTGTGAGATTACATTTCCCTTCTTATAATGCATTATAAGTCTTGTGCAGAGAAATGAAATCCTGTCTCAGAGGCTATTCTCATAAATGTTGGGCTTATTCTGAGCAGCCCTGTGTAATTTGAACTATTCCTTATACAAATGCTGGTCATGTAACGCTGCTTATAATTTCATTTAGTTTAGTCTTTCCATGCCAGTTTAGTCATAACATAGTTGAGCATTACAGCCAGACTATATATATATATATGTATATATATTTTTCAGTGTAGTACTTTCAGAACTTGATTAACGTTGAAGTGGAATCTGTTTAGCCTGTGTTTGACTAAATTTTGAAACAGCTTTTGGACCTTTTTCAGTGAATCTATGTAGCCCTTACTTATAAGATGTTATCATCTTTGTCATATAAATAACAAGAAAGAACCTCTCTTAGTGTGTGGCAACGTGATGTTTCTGTCACCTGCGCTATAAATAACTTCAGCTAACAATTGCCTTTTGTGAGACTCGATACTTTGACAGCTGTAAAGCCCTGGGGATGATTAAATCTCATTTAGATTTGCAAACATGGTTTCAATAGCGGTGTGTGACAGCTTGATAGAATCTAACCATAGACCTGCTCATTTCCATACCAGCATAAGAAATATAAAGGTAATCGTTTGAGGTCACATATTGCATATCACCAAAAATAGTAAATGATACAGTATATATTAGATGATGTAATAGAACAACAGCACAGCAGCGTAGAGGTGGTTGTCACTTGCATCACCTGAAAAGAAAGCTAATAGAAGAAGTCAGACAACTTATCAATCATCAATGGCAATTATTACTACACTTCAAACTGCAGCAAAGAGATCAAAAGGATGTGTATTATTTAAGATGCATGCTTAATCATTTTCTCCTTGTTGTCATGCTTTATAAGCCAGGTTAGCTTCTGTGTCTTAAAGACAGCAAGGACAAGATCAGTGTATCCTCACCACATGTTCCTCTAGCCTTCCCTCTCGGACATAAACAATGGCAGTAATTAACAAACGTGTGTAATGTGCAACACCTGCAGCTGCATTCGGTTGTTTCTCTGTGTTCACTTATTTTTCTCAGGTTACCTACTGGGATGTGTATGACGGCTCCACCATCAGAGAACTGGAGGGCTCTCAGTCTGGGGCCATCAATGGCATGCACATCTCACAGGACGGTAAACACTTTGTGACAGGTACGGTCCATTACACATGCTGCTTGTTGTATTGTAGCTCTGCTGCTTTTAGTGATTTTCCTATCAATAATTCAACCGGAAAACGCATTAATGATCTACAGAATCTGTTGTGTACATGAGCACTGATTGTATACCGCAGATAGTTTTACTCACCGCTGGTTCATTCTGATTCTGCTCCTGATTGTTTCAGATTTTGCCTTTTAGTTAAAGAACTGCATCATTAAATGCTTTGATTTTTCTTGTATTATTTTTCATCTGGCTTTGTTTACTCTCAAATATTGACAAGTGCTTGTTCATCTCTCCAGAGCCTGTTGAGTGTTCTCATCTCCTTTACCACACATCATGCTCTGCTCAGATTTCCATCAGTTTATTGGGATTTTTTTTTTTTTTTTCCATACCAGGTGGAGATGACAAGCTGGTGAAGGTTTGGGACTACATGGAAGGTGCAGTAACCCACATTGGAATAGCTCACGGTGGAAGCATCACCAGCATCAAGATCTGCTCCAACAACCGCTGCTTGGTCAGCACCAGCGCAGACGGAGCCATCCTCCGGTGGAGGTTCCCCCATCCTTCCTCCGCTTAATGCAACATGTTGAATTCTGTCAAATTACAGAATGTTTTACACTCTGATCAAAACAAATAAATGTCATTTTGATGAAGCAGCAATGACAATATTAGATTGTTTTTGCAGCAGACTTTACTTACACTACTAACATTACAATATACTGAAGAAGTGGGAATTCACTTACTTGAATTTTAAATGAACTTCAAGGCACAAGAACCTGTTATTTGCTTCTTTAGACTGTTTGGGAACAACAGGATTGATGGCGTACTACATACTCTCTCAGTGCAAATGAAATCAGAATATGTGAAAGCAAGGCTATATCATACGGTACATTAAATGCATACTGCTACTGTAGAGACGAGGAGGAGGCCCAGAGTCTTGGCCGCTTAAGCACACGGCTGCTGTCAGCTAATCTATCAACAGCGATTCCCTGGAGGAGGGAGTGTACAACAGACAGCCTCCTTGACTGTCTGATCTGAATCCGTTCTCCTCAACATTGTTCAAAATGGCCAATTTGAAATAATAATCACTCACCTCTGCTTCCTCAAAAAAGTAAAATAACAAACCTGCAGTATAAAGCGAGTCAGCAGAAACCATCCCTCTTTCAGTAAAATAGGACATCCCTCTCTTTGCCTTTTACAGTTCAGCTCATGAACACGGTGGCTGTGGAACTATGAATCCTTTTCATGGGGATAAAAACACACAAAATCACAGTTTGACCCACAGACTGACATTTCTTTGTTGCATTACTTGCTAGAATAAGAGCATTGGGGAAATTATGGAAATATTGACTGGTGCTCTGACAATCTATTTCAATAAATCAGCACATCTGGCTCGCTAAATCCAATCTTTGGTACTGGTGAGCTGTGAAATTAAGCTTCAGATGATTAGAATCTGAATATAGCACAAAAGATGCCGGCTCCATGTTGAAAGCCAAAAATGTACGTGAAGACAGTAGCCGTGCTATTTATAGGACACATCTGTCTGTATGATGCTTATAGGGAAGGTATCTCGGTTGCAGAACGAAGCACATTCAGACACTCTATGCAGGTAATGTGATAATACATCTCAGTAGCCATCTACATCAAGACAGCAGGGACTGTAACACGCATGTGTGGACACAGGCTGGCTATTTAACATGAAAAATGACATATTTGTGTGAACAGTAGCCTAGTTTGTTTGATATGTAATCAGGCTGAGTTGAAGCTTTAAGTTCATGCATGTAACAAACTTCACCCTGCAGCCCTCAGAGTTGAATAATCCAACATATACCTGTGATTTTATGTGACCCTGTGAGGATTTTAGGGCAGGTGATGTTGTAATTGGTCCTACAGGGGGCAGTTTAAGGCTACAATCCTTGACGCCTATTAAATACAATAACTTCCTTGTTGTGGGTTTCCCTCCCTGTGCAATAAACGAGAGGTGTAAAGTTTTATACTCATCACCAATCAAGCAACAGTGTGTGACTTTATAAAAAAAAAGCAGATTCTGCTCATTGATCTGTCTTTTCATTGTGATAAACTATATCTAAACCAGGTTAATTAAATTCATTTCTGAGGGGCAGGCATTAGACAGGATCCTCCAAATAGAAACTTGTTCATTGTAGCTCCATAGACAGAGGAGGGAGGGAGGGAGGAATAGCGGCGGTGGAGAGAGTGTGAAATACCGCCAGCGCTGAGAGCCATCGATGAGGAAGTGTAATTGAACCTGTGATGTGGGGAGAGCAAGGCAGCTCCTCTCTGTAGTTTCTGAGGAGAGAGCGTCACCCATCAAAACGCGCGGACGGGTGACAACCACATACTGGGAATTACCGGGATGTCAAGGGAATAATATCAGTAATCATGTGCCTTATTGGCACCGAGTCGGTGCCACCTCAGCGGTAAGATTTGTGGAGAGAAAAGAGGAGGAGGAGGAGGGGTAGACAGCCTGGCAGACAGGTGCGACTCCACAGCCCGTTTCATTTTCTCTCAGTCCTAATATCCGTAACAGAGCCATGGATACCCGCAAGGAAAACAAGGTAAGAAAACAACCCATGAAACCCAAAACGACGAAGCGAAAAGAAAAGAAATATAAAACCGGGAGGTTTATCAGAAGGAAATCGCTGCGATCTTTTGGGAATTTCATGGGAAGGATCCTTAAAACTTTGGGCACTTTGGCGCACTTTGGCGACGCGCAACCGCCGGACGCAGAGGACGACGACGGCGGCTTCGGGCAAAGCTCTACCGGGGGTTTCAAAGACGACTGTTCGCAGATCCCCAGGGAGGGAACCGTGAAGAAGAGCTCCACGGTGTCCTCTCACGGCTCGGTAAAAGACAGGCTGTCGTGGTGCCACGGCGACAAGACTCCCGGGGTGCTGGGACTGAAGAACCACGGCAACACCTGTTTCATGAACGCCGTGGTTCAGTGCCTCAGCAACACGGACCTGCTGGCCGAGTACCTCGGGCTG
This sequence comes from Thunnus thynnus, assembly GCF_963924715.1. Taxonomy (NCBI): domain Eukaryota; kingdom Metazoa; phylum Chordata; class Actinopteri; order Scombriformes; family Scombridae; genus Thunnus; species Thunnus thynnus. The sequence continues at coordinate 2,432,392 of NC_089519.1, read as the reverse complement.
GAGCAGTACAAGTCGGATATGTGCCACAGGAGGGTGAACGGGGAGGTGGGAGGCGAGGAGCCGCAAACCGCCAGGGGAGAAGTGACCGAGCAGCTGGCGTCGCTGGTTCGAGCGCTCTGGACGCTGGAGTACACACCGCAGCTGTCTGTGGAGTTCAAGGTGAGGAGAGAGTGGGCACTGGATTGTTGATGGTTCGATGAGCTTTACCTCAGTAAACTGTGTGGGTTTGCTTTGTGATTAATTGCACATTTAAGAATATGTAGGCTACTAATAAACCCCAATGAAACCACAAACACAGGGCCTTGAGGTGGTTTATCAAATTACCACAAACTAATTTATACATAGAAAACCTGAGGTCAGGTATTCAAGGATGGGGTGCTGATGGGTGTCTGGGCAAAATATAATTAACCTGCCTTGGCTGCTGTGTGTGTGCACTGTGCTTGGTGAGACAGGGTCACACATTGCACAGTGAATGAGGGGGGAACAGGGGCCCAATAGGGACTGCACAGGAAATTTGTGCCTCAGGGCTCCTTGCTGGTTACTCCAGCCATGGATAAAAGAATAACCTGTGTCATTATCTTCAGACTAGATTACTTATGGTCCACATTCTTCACATAAAATCTCCCCAGTGGGCTGCTTGTTAAAAAGTTTGTTTACCTCAGCACACAGTTAATAGTGTCTCTGGAGCAAGTTGTGCATCCTGTGCCCTCCCCAGAAGATGTTAACAAATGATTACAGGCCATACATTGGCAAAACAAATACTGAACGAACACACGTCAGATGAGCACTTTATTGGATGCGTTTTAAAGGTCAATGGTCAACCTCTGTGTTCCATTTCCTTGAAATGTGTCAGTATTTGAAAGGAGGAGCCAACCATGATTCATGTGAAGCAGTAATAATAAAAACCACCTGACCAGGTTACATCACAGGTTCGACATTTTATTATTGTTTGTTGAACTAGTGTGTTGTGTGCGCAGGACATGCGGTTACTGATTACACACAGGCTGCAGTGTCTCTGCTTGACTCACCTGCCCACCAACAATCTAGCGCCTCAAGGTGGTGTGTCTGCATTCCTAGACTGTCATGTGGAGTGAGAAGGGGGTCAAGCACTACAGTTTTATTCACTGCAGCTGTGAAATGCATGTTAAACTAATGCAGTGACCACCTTGCAATCACAGCATCACCCTTTCCAATTATAAGGAAATTGAATCAAGAAGTGGTCACAAACTTATACAAAGCAGCCGTCTCAGTGCTGTATTCAGTCGTAGTTGTTGTGAGCCAGGACTGCAGGGCCTCCAACCTTCCCTCTGGGCTTACTGGATGACAGTCAACCAGTAGGCTTACTGAGGGGTGACTGCTCTGTTGCATCAACAGCCCGGGGGAAGTTATCGGGGAGGGGGTATGCACCTTGTGCACCAACACGCACACAATCGTACAGGGATATCATTTATAATGGAAAAGGTTGAATTTCATGACAGTGACTTTGGATTTGACTTTGTTCCTCACCCACAACCAAGAGTTGGTAATAAATTAATAACAAGCATATGGGAGAGAAAGAGTACAGTGTATTCCACAGCTGTAAGGGAAAGGTAGTGGTTAATACAGAAGAGTAAAGAAGAGATTGATGCTGTTTTGATCTGAAATATTATCGCATTGAAGCTAATCACCTGCACTACAACTTTCAAACTCACATGCAGCCTCACTTATAGGAGCGCCTGGCTATATTTAGAATAATAAAAAGGCCTTGAATGAAGAAGTGTTTAGTAGTAATTAATGAATTTACATCCTATGAATTGGCTCTTTTTACAGTTTGTACATGATGACATTGACTCATTTTGATTTCAGGACACTCGTTTTGCACACAGGACAAAATATATGAAAAATATACAGAAGCTTACTTAAGTCATGTCTGAACTCTGGGCCAGTTAACGTGGGTTAAACACGGTGGCTGATATCAGTCAATGTAATGTCCATAACGTCACCTTCCTAAAATAATGGCCCAAGTCATTTTTTTCCGATTTCTCAGAAAACACAAAAAAATGTTTTAGCATCATGAGGAGATGGGCCATTATTTTAGGATATGCTGGAAGGGAACACTGAATATAAGTCATTGCACTAAATATCTGAAGGGGTTTCCTGTATTTGAATAGAGGTATTCACCTTTTCCTCTATTTTGGATCTAATACCTCTCATTATACTCGGCTACAATAAAAGAAAAACATGTCCTTCACTCCTTACCCTTTCCCGCATCGACACAGCGATTTGTGTCTGTCTGCTCATCCCAGGGTGAAACTGCAGAGAGGATGTTTACTGGAGCAAGTGCATTCAGCCTGGAAAAGAAGGAGCCCCCCTGCTGAGATGCATCCAATGGTGTGCACTCAGAGGGAGAGAAAAGAAAAAGAGGGAGGGAGAGACATTATAGAAAACAAAACTATCATCCCTCCTGTGATCTGTAGAAGCGCCCCCCCCCCCCCCCCCCCCCCCCCCCCCCACCGACTGTTGTCAGAAAAAGGGACAGACCACTTTGATATAACGGATCATTATTTCCAAATTCCTCCACTCTTGAAGAGAAGCACTGGCCTGCGAAGAAGTGATAAAATAAACTTTTCCCAGAAATAAGGGTTCTTGCTTGCTTACGTGCTCTCTCTAAATTTTTTTGTTCTTTTGGGATTGGGATTAAGAGTGAGTCAGAGTCATGAGCCTGTCAGTAAGAGTCACAGTGTTTCAGTTGAAAATAGCAGAATGACCTCAGGCTTTTTTTTTTTTTTTTTTTTTTGCAAAGATACAGTAGTATATCAGCATTAAATGTTACATCCTCTGGAGGAGTGTGACTTGAAGCTGAAAAACAAGTTTTGTGTGCTAGAGTACTGTGTCTGTCTGTAATACTGCAATACTGACAAACACTCACAATAAGGAAATACATTTAAATTCATATTCAGCCACCACAAAATATAAGAGTTTGTGCCAAAACCTAATCAAATTTGTGCTGAATGTGAAAAAGAAACTAAACAAATCAGTTCTGTGAATCACTAGACTGTTTCAAGAAGCACCGGTGCCTCTCACTAATATTATAAATGCAGAATAACTGATGATTTTAAGGAAGCTGGAACCAGAGAATGGTTGGAGTTTTTGCTCAAGAAGTGACTATTAATCGATTATCGAAACTTGCAACTTGAATTGATTAACTGATGAATCTTGCAACTCGAATGTACACCAATCTCTGTTTGTTTGTATGTTAACTTTATCTCATTGACCTCATTTGTAAAATTACCCACGCTCTCATCAGATTCTTAAAAGTCCTACACAGTCAGTTTGATTGATATGAAATGTGCAGGTATGCTTGCAAATGGCATCAACCCAGTGGAGGTGCTGTATTTAAAGGTCACAATTTCAAACTTAGCCACAACTGCTTCACTGCACGTTTGATGTTGATTAAATCTGGAGGGATGAAGTGTCCTTTTATTGCTTGGTCTAGAACTTGTCTACATCAATTTGACTTGATGACAGAGTGAGCTCTGTCTCTATTTTGCAGCTTCACACTCCTGACCTAAAGGTTTTAACAACTCAGTAACTACTTTCCAAAGTTTCAGAGAGGAGAGCCTGGATTCATCTTTTTACGCTTGACAGGATGCAGCTCTGTAAGGCTAGAGGATCTCAGCCAGGAAGATGAAGCCTGGTGTTTTAAGGAGTTCTTGTTTGCTCTGGGAGTGCAGGAAGTGTGTGACAGTGAGGCAGGGCAGACTGATGGTTTATTTGTCTTTTCTTGTCTCTGCTCTCCTTCAAGGACCGCTATCATTCTCACCCGCAGCGCTGAGGATGTATACGTGGTTTGTAGACTCGCACACATGGCCGTGGGGATATGCACCACCTGGACTGTGTGCTGAATTTGCACGGCGGGGCTTTTTCAATAGAGCAGATGTCGCTAGAGATTTTAGCAAAAAAAAATGAAGGTAGAAGTAATGTTATTTTTCTTGCTTTCAAGCATACAATAGATCAGAGTATTCTTTATATTGGGTGGGAGACATGCGGTAGTGTCTATATGTCAGTTGTTGAAGTGAGTGTGGAAGTAATAATTCTTTAAACACTTCATCTTCCACTTATTAAACACAAGCTAGCCCATTTACAAGTGCTGTAACAGAGCCACCATATGATGTTTGACAAGCAGCATGCATTCCCACGATTCACTGAGCCGCACTCCATTATACCTACACCGCTGTGACAAAAGGCAATAAAGAAACACAAGGAGAAGTCTGTCTGGGCTGTATCTGTGTACGCACTACAATATATGAGACCTTTTCCCACCAGGTTTATTATCCCTCCCATGATTTATGTACCAAGCCTCAACGATGTGGTGTAAGAAGCCATGGGAATAAATCCATCTTTTACTATCCCGGGGTGCTAGACTGTGATCACCCAATCATGGAGAAGAGTCTAGTAGACTGACTCTCCTGCTTTATCTCAGTGAGGGGAAGCACATAGAAATGGCATATATGTTCAAACGGCTCTCAACACCGTGTCAGGTAACAAGACTCTCAGTTGTGCACATGGTAGCGTATTTACAGCCTCAGCTGTGGATCCTCAGAATGTCAATTTTTCAGTTTCAGCAGAGCCCAAGGAGCCTTCCCCGAGCTGTAAACCATTCAGAGGCGATTATTTCCATTGCATCTCATCCCTTCTTACTTCTCACTGATCGCCTGTAAATCCCACACCAGGGACATCTGCGGACACGCAGACTTTGTTCAGTCTTGACTAGTTGGCACCTTTATCGGAGGATTTCCAAGCTTCTCAGCATTTCAGAGAAAATATGCGTGTGTGTGATTTAGAGATGTTGCATTTAGTTTTGTCATCATGAATGCCTGCCTGTTCTCTATTGTTCTGGAGGTGAAGCCAGCGTGGCCTCGGATGACACAGGGAGGAGCAGGCTGAATTAGTTTAGACTCGGACGGATGGTAGGAGGAGGACAGGTGCTACACTGCTAAGAGTGGCTCATCTGTGTGTGCGCTCCGAGAGTAGCTGGGCTGACTGGAGCTCAGCTGGGACAGATTAGTGAAGGGAATGGTTCTTATATGATAGAGAGGAAAGAAAAAGAGAGATAATAGAAAGAGTGGGAAAAGAAAGAGGACTGAGAGAGAGAGAGAAAGAACGAAACATAGATAGATGAAACACAGCGTGAAGGGAGAGAGAGAGAGAGAGAGAGTGGTATGAGTGGAGGCTGTAAATGATGACTTCCGTGTGTCCAGTCCGTTCCGACAGCAAAGGTGAGCCTGCAACACACGGCTGCTGAAAAATGAAACTGTGAATGGAGCAGCCGGTAATGACAGATTCCATCCAGCCTCATTCCAGCCACACCTGTGGGGGGGTGGATACTATGTGTGTGTGTGTGTGTGTGTGTGTGAAAAAGAAAAGTGTGCAGTACCTCTTATAATTTGTCAGTATAACTCTCTGTCCGTCACCGAGGAATCCATCCGGGCCTGTTTGACAGGTTGAACCATGATGAGGTGAGGTAGTCTAAATGGGTTTTTTAGGGAGAGAGAGGAGAGCCATTTGCTTGATGTATGTTGATAGTGAATTTCTGGCCTGCCAGAGCTCTGATCCGTCATTGTTTACAGAATAGGAGGATGGATGTGGGGAGGGCAGTAGGGGGTAATGGTGTGAGGTGAAGCAAAGGTAGCAAGACAGGACACTAAAGCAGAAACGGGCAGGGGAGGAGGGGGGTGTTGCCAGCCTGCAGTCCGGCCTCCGCTGACCGCTGGGAGGTCATGACCCCTGCTTCGGAGACTGCGCAGGTCTGTCGTTGTCTTTTGTCATTCTGTTATCTTTCTTTAATGCTTTTTTTTTCTTCTTTGTTATTTTTGTGCATTTGTGGAAAAGCTGGCAGTCCTTTATTCTCCAACAAGAAAGAAAATCTATTTAAAAGACATGAATCAGACTCTATATTCCCAAACATTGACTGTTTATTAAAATGTCTTTTATTCAAACACAACATAAGTCAGCCTTTTGGATGAGGTTCCAGTTTGTAAGAGACCGAGCCGGCAGACAAAGGAGACTCAGGTGGTTTCAAAAAAGAGGGTTTTAAACAACAGAATTCCCCCCCAAAACAGGTTAACTCAACTAAATCAACTAAACCAAAAATACCCAACTAAACATTCAATAAAGAGAGACAAGCAATATGACTAAACTTGAAATAAACAGTTCCTCCCTATGAGCTGGCAGGACTTGGTATGACCCAATTAGCCACTTCCTGTATTTAACCATTCCATGTCCTGGTGCACATCCTTTGCCCAGGCCTGGCCACATGTCCTCCGGGAGCAGCGACCCGACACTGGTAACTCAAAAAATAACAATTAGAACAACTTAAGCTAATGACAAAAGTTAACCAAATGTGCAAATAGAAACTAATGTAAAACTGTAAAATAAAATGAGTATGATGTATGAAACAAAATCCAGTGTGTTATTTATTTGTATGTAATGTGAAATGTAATTAAATGAGCTAACTGAGGAAAAAATGAACTACAAATGTAAAAGAGACCAAAGTGTGAGTGCCAGCTGGGATACAAACTTCAACGCAGTTGTGTGGCTGCAAGTTCAGCCATCACATAGTTCAATAATTACAGGTTGGATTCCGGTGTCTGCCGCAAATTTCATTAAAAAAAAACTGGGATGTCAATCCTGTCATGTTCAAAATGTACTTTTTAAACTTTGCCCAAGTAAACAGCCCTAAACTGAGAATAATTAGAGGCTATACAGCATTGTCTGAAAGGCTCAGACTAGTGAAAAAAAAACACTGATGAATAAAATCAATAAATGAAACAAAGCTTGTTGAGAGAGAGAGAGAGAGAGAATGAAAGAGAAATGCTGTCTTAACCCACTACATCAGGTCGGGTCCTATTGGGTTTGGACTGAGAATCAGATCGTTGGTCTAGACTGATCAATAGTTCTTACAAAAAGCCCTCAGGATGACCCTCATCCCGCCTTTATCCTCTCCTTGACTAGCTCTCAAGTGTTTGCTCAACAAACACTTAAGATCCCACCAGAGCGGCGCTCAGGTCAGCTCTGAACACTAATGTTTGCAGAAGAACTCGACATTTCAACATACCTGCCTCTCCCTCAATCTCTCATTACTGTTTTCTTCTTTCCAGTTCTCCCCTTTTACAAAAGAATGAATTTAAAAAAAAAAAAAAAGACTTAATGGCAGGGAATACAACTTTACCACTTTATGAAATCACTTTTAAGTGCCTTTGAGGCTGTGTGGTGCATTTCACTGGAGAGACGCTGAAAGACAGCACTGTAAACAGATATCAAAGACATGAGAAAAACTACTATCCCCAGCTGTGACACACACACACACACACACACACACACACACACACAAACAGAGAGAAAGTGATGAGAGAGGGGGGGAAAAAAGCAGAGATGAGGCCAGCGGCGAAGTCATCCCCCTCGTCTTAATGAAGTCATAACCTCTTGATGTCATCGGCTTTCTGTTCCCAGACTCAGCCTGGTAATCGTAACCTTGGAAACTCTCCCTTTCTCATCCTTTTGTGTTTTCATCCTCCTTATTTTTTCTGGTAGCTTTGAGGAAACTTCAGTTTTCTTACTTTTTTCATTTCTGGGCCAGCCACAACTGCGCCGTCCTTTTTGATAGGAAGACAGAAGAACAGTTGTAGGTCGGTTGAAACTCCCAACAGCCCCGTTCTCTCTCTCCATCTGTCCCTCATCCCTCCATCCCTCCATCCCCTGTCGGTGCTTCCTTATAGTGATGAAGCTCATTAGCAGGCTGTCTCCACCAGGTAGAGGGGGGCCTCCCTCCCGTGTTTATATTTAGATACTGGGATACTGCAGGTATGATGTGGTGACTTTTAATGAGGTGTGGAGCCGAGCTGTCAGTCACACACACACACAGAGAGCTAGAGAGAGAGAGACAGAGAGATAGAGGAGTGGCCACCTAGTGTAATGTTATTGCTGTCATTAGTGTTGTCTGTCATTTTCTCTGTCTGACTCATGAACTTACAACTCCTTCCTCGTGATTGAATTAGACAGTCTGGCTGGGTTTTTTTTCCTGGTAACACCTGTCAGCTATTTTATATTCTCCTTTGGTTTGCAATGTATGAATGTGTTAAGAGAATGATTTCTTACAATCTGACTCACAGGTATTGATATATCTGGTTTGGTTTACTGATGCTGTTTGTTTTATTTAATTGCCCAAAGTGGTAAAATCTTACTTAATGGGGTTATTTCACTTGTTTCCAGTCTGTCAGTTTTTTTTAGTAGCAATAAAATGATCTTCCTTCTGATATCTTTGAAGGTATTGTCCTAAATATTCTTCAAACAAGTCAAACTAGACCTGCAAGCAGGTTAACCGCCGTCAACTCACTGAGAACATACTTACTCTACTGGAAATGTCTTTGGATGAGGAGAATTTCCCAACCCCAGGCACACAATTTAATCAGAATCCAATATAAATGGCTTGTCAGGGCCTGTTAAGTTTTACGACCATCAACTTTGGTCAGCGGAAATTGGCAGAAGACTTTCTGTGTCGTTTGTAATTATGGTTGTTTTGGTTCTGTTGAATTATATCTCCAATTTTTGTAATGAAATAGTGCTATCAAGAATGGTTACACATTTAACACAAGCTCGCTTTTTGTTTTCTCTCGGCCTGCCTTGCTCACACACACAGGTTAACATATTTCACTCAAACAAGTGGTTCAGGTTCACTAATTTGACCCCAAAAAAAAAATAGTGAAATTGTTTGTACGTAAATTTGCCAGATAAATTGATGTGCTGGTAAAATACAACAGGCAGAATCACCTCCGAGTAGATCTGTGTGAGCTCTTTTTTATCCGGTGATGTGTGTGAACAACATAAAGCTGAACACCGTGAGTTGTGTTTGAGAATATAGTGAACAGTGTTTTTTCTGGGACTCGCCTGATTTGCTGCCTACATTTGCCACAGTGCAGTGTTGCTGAAGTGCTCTCTGCCATAGATTTTTTTTTTTTTCTGGGAACACTTGACTATTCAGTTTTCATAGAGAGGCCCAAAGATAATTATGAATTATTTAATTACATGGTCTTATCATAGCCAAATAATGTCTTACATATGTTCTTAAGAGATTGTACATGTGTAGTGATAAGAGTAAAAAAAAAAAAACCCATCTGTGCTTTTTTTTCCCCATCTGTCTCCTGAGTGCTTCAAGCCGAACCAGCTCTAACTTACAAATGACGAATCACCACGTTCCATGTAATCATGACCTAATTTTGTCAGGATTTAATGACTTTTGAAATCACCCAAAGTGACGGCGTAATTATGATGTCTCTTCTCTTCCCCCCAGAGCATAGTGGCCAAGTACGGCTCTCAGTTTCGGGGAAACTCTCAGCATGATGCCCTGGAGTTCCTCCTCTGGCTTTTGGACAGAGTTAATGAAGATGCCAATCCAAGCTCCAACAACAACAGCAACAGCAGCAGCAGCAAGACCAAAGCCAACGTCAAGGTGAGTCCGTTGCCCCACCAGCGGCCGCTCGTCATCACTGCTGTTGATTTGACTGGCTTAATGGAATCAGTGAGCAGACTCGAGGGTTGCTTGTGAGATAGCTACCGCTGTTGCTGCAGTAGCTTGGAATGGTTTTGATATTTGCAATCAAGCCTTCTAACAGTTCCTGCTAAAGTTGGCTGTCACTTAATGGACACAATTAGGCTGAGTACACATTACAGATGTCCTGAGCTGATTCTGAGGATCCTAGCTGGCATCGGCTAAAATAAACCCGATCAAGATGCCAAAGCTTTACTTACTGTCCTCACTTCAGCTGCGGTGCTAGTGTGGCAAAAGCTTCTCTCTTTTATTACAGCCTACAATGCCAGCATTTCACTGCATATAAAGCTCAAAATTGGAATGTGAAAAATAATTTGGAGTTCTGACACCGAGGTTGGCAAAGTACACTGCTTCGCTCCGCTCTCTCTCTTTCTCATTGGCACAGAGCGGCGTACAAAGCGTTCAGGTAGCAGCTTCTCATTGTTAGCCGGCGCTGACCGTCGCTTTCACGGGTTGAAATGACAAATGTAGCCGGTGGCGGCGAGTAACTAGATGATAGGCCGACTCAAACCTTGCAGTTGATCAGGTTTGTGTGCTCTCTGCTAGCTGTACTCTGCCACAGATCTTCTGTAACACTGCTGTCCAATAGTGGGTGAACTGGATATTTCTGTAGTGACCACAACTCTTCTCTCTAGCTAATCGCGTCACATCCATTTCAGGAGTCACATTCTCAATCATTCAATCATTTAAGATGATCAATTTAATAGGTAGGACCTTCAGTGTTTAGATGAAGTAGCTTGTAGTAAACTACACCTGTCATTTCAATGTGTTCAGTTGAAGTAAATGTAAATATGGAATCTGACTCAGTATGGGCAGATACCCAATGTTCTTATAAAAGACTCAGATCTGGGTCGGGGCCAAAAAAAACTTGGGCAGGACATACTTGCCAAAAACAAAGATTTAGCTGTTCAGCACGAGTTTATGAGAAGAGAGGTAGCCTCCCTCAATATTGGAGCAGAGTCAGTGCTGACTCATTAAATGTGAGTAGGTCACAGACACAATTTGACTGAGTCCTTGAGCCTTCCCAGACATCCCAATCTCTTCAAACAAATTAGATTTTTTTTTTTTTTTTTTTGTGAAGTACTTGATGATAACTTCTGAGAGCTGTAATCAATTGTATCCAATTAGAACTCGGAAAGCGGCCAAGAGGAATATATATATATATATATATAATATGCCTCCTGGTTCCAAGCTAGCATCTTCACCAAATTCAGTTTTGTGGCCATCTTTTTCATTACTGCACAAATGATTGCACAGGTAGCAGAAATAGAGATCTGCTGCTTCACATTATTGTCCATATGGCACAGTCAGATTGCACAAAAACCTGTCAAATTTAGTTTTTTTGCAAGACAGCAGAGTACCATTATGATCCAACCTCAGGTGCAGAATTGTGTGACACTGAGAGTATTGTTTTATGAGACAGAGCAGTTGCATGATGTGCTATGAAATTAAGCAGACCTCGTTATCTAAAGCTCAGTATGGCAGTAACCCCAAAGGTCTGCGAATGAAGCTCCGAGTGGAACTGCATCTGTGATAAGTCAGTGTTGCAGTTTACTAGAAACCCATTGGGCCTTGGTCTGAAATGAAACCATTGTGTGGAGTGAGTCTGTGAGAGGTAAAAGGAGAAGCTGTTGAAATGCCATTCAGCCGTTCCCCCTCTCTGTCTGTCTCTGATGTGGGTTGTTCACCTTGCAACCCTGCACTCGGAAAGGAGCCAGGGCTGGACGTGATGCAGCGAGAGGGAGTGAAGGGCAGACACATCATGACTGAGCTGATGACGTTTTATCATGACTAGAGTCTCACATGAACACCTGCCAAGAAGCAACAACCAATAAAATTTGTCTTTGGTGGATATATGGATTGGATTGGAGTGCAGTTTAATGTCAGACTTCTCAGAAACTTGTCTTGCATCACAAACATCTCTGCAGGGGACAAATACAAAGTGCAAGAAATACATTACATGTAGTTGCAATGTAGGTATGCTTTGGTTATGTGCATCTTTTGTCGTTTTGTCTTGATATAGAGTATGTAATGGAATATGTATGTGTGTGTGTACATTAAATACTGGATATGAAAACCTGCTGTGATCAACACCCCCTGTGAGAAACCCCTTGTGTTTAATTACATTTGCTGAGTGTCTTTCTGTAAGAGTCTGCCTGGAATTTGGTGGCAGCGATGCTGGTCCTGCCTCCACTCTGGGCCTCACTGCGCTGCCAGCTGAGGACATCCAGTCCTGTTAGTAAATGAGTAGTATTATGAGCTGAATTGTCACTGTGCTGCCACCCAATGCCCAGCTCCCCCTCTCTGACAGGAGCACTAATAGAGGCAGCCTTTATGCTACATAAACAGCTTAGGGCCGTGGCTCTCATTAGGCCGCCAGTGAATCATGATACGATAAAGCCAGCTTTCCTCCACTGCTATGAGGCAGAGAAGAATTTTTTCTAAAAATGAAACGCTCGTCCCCTTTCCTGTAAATTGATTTCATTCAGGTTGTACTGTGCTCTCATGCTTATATTGCTGATAATGTGGAACTCCAGTTTTGGAGACTGCAGTCTTCTTTAAAATTTGGTGACCTGGTGATCTGTGTACAAAACATTTTCAGAAACAGCTGAATAAAAACACACATAAAGTAATGTGCACATTCACACACATGGAAACCATTCAGTCCTCTTTATGTTTTGTCATGCATGTCTCAAAGCTGTAAATTATATCTATATCTCCTCCTTAGTTCAGACTTTTAACATGAAGTTTTATTATAACAAAGCATCAGCAGAAACAACAAATCCCTGATGCCAATTATACGAGTTTATAGCCTGATATAAACTGGTATAATCATCCCAACAGTGTATTATGTCCCTTTAATACAGCTCAGTCTGAAGTGCAGCTTCATGCACTTCACTAATAAAGCATAGAAATACACCGAATAATCACCAAATATAAGTGAAGTTTCAGTTTCACCTCTCCATCCATAGACACCACAGATCCATACTCACAACCTTTACAAGTCAGATGAGGATTGAAGTGCCCTCGGCAGTATAGAAGGACAACAGATGGGTGATTTGAGCAGATGAGGGGAGAAGGAGACAGGAAAGTGACTTTGATTGCTTTGTCCGTCACCAGATCCTGGGAAACAGGCACAGAGGACACAGATACAGGTCATGCTGAGCTGACAGAAACTTCACAGTGTCAACATTCCTCCTGTCAATTTCACACACGTTTAGTGAACGACCAACAGTTCATCCTCACTCTTCTCCTGACCTGCCCTCATACATTCATGCCCTCACATTTCATCGACTTAACCGAGTTGAAATTTTGTAACAGACTAAAACTGCTGAATCTACTTTCTAAACATAGATCAGTTTATGTCAGTTTATAAAGTTTACTTTAATAGCATGCCTGTCAGATGCTTAAATGCATAACAACTTATTTAATCTCAGGAGAACACCTATTTTCATCATGGTAACTACTTTTTTTTGCCCCCATGCAACCTGTGCATTACCTGGCTCTTTCTCACATCTTTTGACAGCCTTCTGATGTTGTGACATTTTGGTGATCTCATTATTATTCCACCTCTTACTGGAGATGTGTTGAAATTCCCAAGAAACAAGTGTCACGAGTTCTACTTTTGTTTTTTAAAGTACATTTTTGATTCACAATTTCACTCTGTTTAAGGCTATACATTGATTTTTTTTTTTGCAAATGTTGGTGACACATTTAAACACAGTCTGAATATATTTAGATATATATTTATGTCTGTGTAGGTCTTTTAGAGACTGGTGACCAGTTTAGGCTATACCCTGTCTTTCAACCGATGCTGGGATAGACTCCAGCCCCCGCCACAAGCCTGGACAAGATAAGCGGTTTAGAGAATGGATGGATGGATTTATTGATTTATTTGAATTCCCATTAGCTAGACTCAAAGAGACAGCGGGTCTCTGTGGATCCCTTCACATAGATTAATATTCTAGAGGTTTTTCTAATTTTCTGTGTCTGTAAGTGGGGGATGAAACTTTAAAACACTGTTGTGCACTGTTGTATGTAGTATACTGCAGTCAAAACTTACCACATCCTCCAAAATGACCTGTCAAACTATCAACAACAGCTCCGCATTTAAAGCTCCACAAAGGAGGCTTTATATATTTCGATTGCACATGCGGACAATCTCATGTTTGTGTTGCACACCTGCTGTGCGAGCAGTGTCACCAGTCCTGCAGCTTCACCCAAGTAACATTATGTAACACAAGACTGTGAACACACACAAAGGCAGCTCAGTAATGTTAATCCTCTCTCCAACGGGACCTCGTCAAACTCGCTTGGTCGCCCTCTCGCTTCACTGGCACCACATCAGCGGCATTCTTTAGCAGCTAAAAGAGGACCGTAGCGAAGTCACGGCTTTGTGCACAATAGCATCTCAAAGTTGTTGTTTTTTTCAGTGGTGCAATAGGTAATGAAATATGTCAGAAAAACATCTTGACTTTTGTTTAGCAAGCGCTGAAAAGATCAGATCGGTGTCATCTCCGTTGGCTCAAATGTTACCAAACTGGCAACATTTATCTCGTAGTACGTGTTTGAAAAGAGAGAGGAATAGCTGTTGCTACAAGTGGGAGAGACTTTTTTCTTGACCGGGTGTTTTAGTTTGGAACATATCTGCGGCTGCCTATGAGCTATGGCAGATATCATGATATTAAAGGTCAGAATCACACTCAGAACTGGTGCATTATGTTCTACCCTGAGGCGTCAGCAGTTCTCAAAACATGAGGAAAGGCTAAACAATCCTGATATCTCTGGTGAGAAAAACGTCTCAAGCCAACAAACTAATGCTTTGAATTATCAGAGTGGCATAAATCTCCCAGTGTTCATAGAGTGAGCACATGGAGCGCAGCTACATTTAGCCTCAGGCGCACCATGAGTTGGATTTAGAGTGAGTGCATTTAAAAACTCATCCGTCTCACCCCTATGGACAGTAGTGGGATAGGAGGTTCCCCAATGCAACACCAGTGCCAAAGCATTATGTATGCATTATTCCATTTTAAATGTCGATAGCGGTCGGCCTCTCTGCCCCAGGAGGGTTAACTGTGGAGGGAGGGGGATAAAAATCCCCTGGCCCCAGAGCCAGCTGCGTAGACTCTGAAATCAGGTCAGTGGATGCGGTGAAGTGAGCGAGCCCCCTTATCGACAGGGACGGAAATAGTGAGTTTGATAGCTCTCCGTGCGAGTTTTGGCTCGTGTTCTCCGGGGGGGGGGGGGGGGAAGAGAACAAATGTCGATGAATTAGATGAATCAGCTGACAGGTAGGGTGACAGGAAGAGCTTGATAGGTCCTTGATCTGGTGCCTCCCTTTTCTGTCTCAGCCATCAGGGCATCGATGCTCTGATAGCACATCCATCTCCTCGGTTTAAGTCAGAAACATCAGTGTCAGGAATGAGATGTGTTTTGTGCATTAAAAAAAAAAAGTTTGGAACACTTCTTTAAAAAAATACAGACAGAATGAAGAAATAACAGGTAGACGGTGCTTTACAGTGAACATTGAACGATGAAGAGGCAGAAATTCTGCTCTAAAATCACATTTGATGACTGTGAATCAAAGCTAATGTCATTAACACACTATTGGAGAGAGAGAATGCAAATGTTTAATTTATATTTACAGCTTTTTTTACGTCATTTAATTATTTATGAGACTGTAAATATTGCAGAGAATTTAATTGTGGAGAGAGAGAGAGAGCCAACAAGCAACTGTTAATATTTCACGCATAGATTCAGAACATTTATGAGGTTTTTAAAAAGTGAACTGAGAATTGGACACATCCGTTCATAAAGAACCTTTATTTCACAGTCTGTCTGTGCTGTTTGCTCTCACCTGTCGCCAGTCTGTCTTTTACTGTGGCTTTTTCTTTAATTAATGTATTTTGCACTGTGTGTCTATTTGCTTTTTTTTTTTTATGTCTGTGTACTGTTTGCTCCTGCTTTGCTTGTTTCAATTAGTGCCTAATAATCCAGCACAATGTTGTCTTTTCAAGTGCATATTAACATTAATATTTCCCATTTCGTTGCTTTGATTGCTTCGTGTTATGTGCTTCTGTGTTCCGTGTTTTAATTTGCATTTGACAATGTACAGAAGTATATCGACCTCCTTCTGTTCTTCTTTTAGGAACTACAGATGAAAAATAGCATTTAGGCTAAGTTTGGTGCATTTACAACAATGTTTCTTGATGTGCCCTGTGAAATAAATCAAACCTGCCGTAAATCAGCCTCAGTGATCTTCAAAACGTGCAATTGCATCATAAAATAGGCAGCTACTTCTTTGAGAAGGCGATGAGGGCTTTAGCCTTCAGTAAATCTACAGAGAGGAGCAGTCAACCACAAGAAAACAACTGACCCCAACTCCTTCACGTGCCACATGCTGTTGTATTCACAGGGACATGCACAAATTCAGAAGGATGATGCTGACCCAAGATTCATGTAGCAGAAAACATCATTTTTTTGGAGGAGCATCTAATTCATGATATGAAATAAAGAGTGAAAAGAGTGAGCAAATCATTGATTTATTTTTAAAAAGTGAGATGATTCTTCCTGGTGTTCATGTCGTTCTGTTGTTACGCCTTTAGTTGTCCTCCTCACCCCTCACCACTCAGCTCTCGTCCTCCTCCTCCTCTATCTTACACAGGTTTACATCAAAGCAGGGGAACCCCTCCCACAGCCGCCACCCCACACTCGACCAGCAGCCCGATTTTAACAGCAAGTGACATTTCTGAGATGCCACAAATTCCTCCTTAGAGAGAGAATGAGAGAGAGAGAGTCTTTCTGTTTGATGTGTTTTTCAAAGAGGGCTACTGTTGCAGAAAAGGGGGGAAATGTTTGATATTATAAAAATAAATCATAAATCACGTTTCTTTAACCTCCATGCTCATCTCAGTACTTTAATACATGACTTACATGTGTGTGTGCAGCACCAGTCAAAGGTTTGGACACACCTTCTCTGAATGAGAAAGTCTTTAAAAACTTTTGACTGGTACTGTGCTGTATATATAATGTCAGATGTCAGTGTAAAGGAGCGATTCTGAGAGTTTTTTATATTTTATCACTGTGAAACAGCCTGGACAGAGTGGATGAGGTCATCCGATTCCTCTGTGCTAACCTACCCCTCTAATAGGATTTACACAAGAGTGGGGGGAAAAGAAACTTTTGGCGAAAACCTCAGCTCTCTAAAATATTTCTCAACATACATTTCTGCCTTCTCTTTCTTGCCATGGCTTCATCCATAATTCACTGTTCAAGTGTCTTTTTTAAGCCTCTTTCCTGACGTAATGTCTCGATCTATCGGCTAGTGAGGGATGAATGACTGAATAGGCCTCCTCATCCCTGTCACTCCCTCTGCCCCCCTCCGAACCCTGCAACCCCGTTAGACTTCTGTGGATTCTTCGGTGGGCTTTGTGTCGCTGTGTGTGAAACAAAGTTGTTGACTTTGCATTATGTTGGACTGTGTGGATGAAGTTGCCCAGCTCTGACAGCCCTTTGGTTTTCCTTTCTGTCACCTCTGAAACTCTGCCTGTAAGTTGTAAAAACGAAGTCCTGCTTGCTTGGAAACAAATTTTTGCCACATTTTCTTATGTCTTTAGAGGCAAGAATGAAAGAAAATGAAAATAAATGGACAAAGGTACAAGATGTAAAGTGACAGAGAGAAAGAGGGACTGAAGAGAAGTATGTCTGTCTTCATCTAGTGACATATACTCTACAACATGAGGGGTGAAACGTCGCTCTGTCTTTTCACTGTATCTCACTCAAGAAACATCTGTTAGAATACAATATGAGAAACAAGGAAAGAAGAAAGGTCAGATGACACTATTATATTCATTTTTGAGAGTTGTAATGGAGGGAAGTTGGGATTTCCTGTGAACGGTTGTTCAGAGGTGAGAAGAGAGATCATGACAGGAGAGAAAGTGTGTGTTTGTGCCTTTTGCAACTACACACACTATATCTGCTGCTCAGTTTTCACAGATGTAAGTCTGAAAACAAGAAGCATCAGAATCTATTTAAGCTGAGTCAAAACTTTTATGACAACTATTAAAATTAAACTAGTGGACAAAGATGATATTTCAACTGTCTCAAATTTAGGTTCTGGTACATTTTTGGGAAAGATTTTCCATTTCTTTAGTTTGAAAATTGGAAGCAAAGACCAATGAAAGAAAAATACATTGTTGCCATTTAGTTTTGGTCCATTTTGTGTCCACACTGATTTATTACAAACCAAGAATTCTAAACATGAAATAACACCGACTAACATCATCAGCGCTAAGTGGACTAAAATCTGAAAATCACTTCTAGAGACTTAACTGCCTTTAATGTGTCAGTTTATATTCTGTGGTGTGACGGAGAGCTCACAAAATAGTAAAGTAGAGTAAAAGTAACTGGACCTCATCTGTCATAAATAATGAGGAGACAGGGGTTGGAATCGCACCAAAGTTTGTTTAAACTGCACCAAACATTATGAGTGCAAGCTCATTTATTTCTGGCCTTGCAAGACCACTATAGTGTCGTAATGGCTTTGCCAGACTCCTGCCAGGGGGAGTCCCAGCCTCCTCATCCATAAAACTGATCTTCTCCACAATCCCATAATGCACATCAGGTTCAGAATCAACTGGAAACATAATAAAGCAACTTTAATTAAATCGAAACCATTACACAACTGAAAAACAACCCATCTCTAATAGGAAGAGTGTTGACTGTCACGCGAATGACTGCTAAAAGTCTGGATGGACCTGTTTGGTGCTGCAGCAAAACCACATAGTAGAAATATAGTAAATCATGTATGACATTTCTACGCAGCGAACTGAGTCACATAGAGGCAAGTAGAAACCGGAGCTTCGAGCCGAGGGATCTGAAGCAGGGACCCCCCACCCGGCCGGCCGTGGAGCAGCCCTACAGAGGAGCGCTGTGACTGAAATGCCAACGCTGCGGGAGGATATGAAAAATTAAAAATGTCATCTCAGGGGGCAAAACATTTGCACATAGAGGGTTAGACACAGAGGAGATCCATAAGTGGCAGCAACATTAGCTCAGTGATTGATTCATGCTCAGGAGATGGCAGCAGGTACACTTCCTTCACGTCCTAGCGGTGTCCTTCCTGTGTGTGTGTGTGTGTGTGTGTGTGTGTGACAGCGAGTGGTTTTCAGGATGAGCTTTTAAAAACCTCTCTTGCATTTCTGACAAGAGAGGACAGAGATGCTTTCGCTTGCTCTTTTCTTTTTAGTCATATTTTTCCATCTTACTTTCACTCTTAGCAAGCAGCGATCCTCTTTTAGGTCAGGAATGTGTGTTTTTTTTTTAATCCTGTTTCTCCATATTCCCTGCACACACACACACACACGCATTCGGTAAAAGTACAGTAACTCAAGGTGGACACTTCCACCAAACGTACAGGTGGACATTTACTGTAAAAGGCTTTTAATGGATCCTACTACGGGAATGAAATATTCACTGCATTTCTTGGGAAACATTTAATTAAATACATGAATATTTCAAAGGATGTCCTTCTTTAAATAGTTCAGGAACATCTGAAAGATAGACTTCTGTCCATGCAGAGAGAGAACGAGAGAGAGAGAGAGAGAGAGAGAGAGAGCGAGGAAAGTGAAAGACGGACTGAAAGAAAGGCAGTGGAGTGGAGGGGGTTCGGTAGAGAGGTTCCTCTAATGAATATTGGGGTGAATTAAGGACTTAAGGGAAGTTAATGGAAGTCAGACTTGTACTGTAAATGCGTCCATATTCAGCTCTTACATCCTGAGTGTAAAATAGGAGCCTTTTCAGAAAGAGCTCTCTGCAAATGTTGAATTAAATGACCGTCGTATTCTATTTTTATATCCTTTTTATTAGGACCATATTTAGAGAGGTGCAATCAAGTTTTAGGTCTCTCAGTGGATAAGAAGGCATGTAAATGATAAGATGTCAAGATGGGGGGATAAAAAGCACTCCACTTTCTGTCACAGCAACACACACACACACACACACACACACACAATGTATAATGTAATATAATGTAATCCAACATAGTCACGCAGCCTTTACAATACAAGCTTTTAAGACTGGAAGTAATTTGTTCTCTTGAGACCAGAGATGATTTTTTTTTTGCATCACAAGTAACTGTTAATTACATCAAATAATTTAGAAGAAGTCAGTCATAGTTAATGTGTAAGCATTTACATAAACAATGCACTTTTCTGTCTGTCATCTCCCAAGATATTTAAGATACATTATCGTCCCCTTAGGGAAGTTTTTCTTGGGCTTATGCATGACTGCATCATAAAGCATTTATCTCCAGACACACTTCGCAGCATCTTTACAATCACTCACACATAAAAGATAAAAAAGATAATAACCAGTAGAGTAAAGTAATACCTAACATAGTAAGTCATTTCTAACATTCCTGTTGTTGTTTTATGATGAGATAGACTGGATGAAAGGTGTTGAATTAGCGCTGTGGATGGTTTAGCAGTAATTAATGCAGAGATACAGATACCTGGGGGCTATTAGTTGCTCACATTGTCACCTTGGAGTAAGTCTGACAGGCAGGCAGTGAGGAAAAAAAACCCACAATCTGCCTCGAATCCTCAGAGGCATCGCTGTAACATTTTCACACTCATTATCGTCTTCTGTGTGATCAGTGTGTGTTATCAAGAACTGGTCCTGCTGGTGCATTGGAAACTGAAAGGAGATGCATGCTTCTTTTTTTGTGTGTGTGTGTGTGTGTCTTATTCAAGTAAACAAAGTCTCTCCTGCAGGTCTTTTGTTCAGAGTCATTTGCACCACACCTACATTTGCAAGCGTTTCTTCCTTATATGGTTGTGACTTCCTGGTGCCCGTAGGCTCGTGGAACAGGACTGATAGCTGCAATGCAGTCTGACCTGTTTCTGTCACCTGTTCTCCATTGTTCATTATCGTCCTCAGTGGCCTGAACTAAAAAGAAAATATTTACATCTTATTCAAACCTCAAGTCATTTAGTTTCATATTCAGTTGAAAACCCTTTTATTTTGGATTAATAGGAAAAGAGAGCTTCGCTTGTTCGCATCATTTATCTAAAGAATTGTGCAGAGAAAATGAAAGTATCTTCATTCATGACACATGTCAAAAGCAGATTGATGTGCACCAGAAAAAAACAAAATTCAAATTTTGATATTTAGTCTCAGATTTATCAGCGCGTCATTTGCAGCGCGGTCCTCTGTGTGGGTGTGTGCGTTTTCCCTTCGGTTTTACTGATTATATGTTAATGAGCCAGTGTGGCAGATTTAGCAGAAGGATAAAGGGTTTAAAAAATGGATGCAGACCTTGTGCTTCCCAAAACAGAAGCCCATTAAACAGTACCGGCAACATTATTACTTAATCATATGCCTCATGCAAGGCCAAGGAACAAAGACACCTTCTACATTTCATAAAGTTTAAAGTGGTCAGACTATATAATAACACTTTGAAGGGAGCTTTCAAGGGTGTGTGTGTGAGAGAGAAATGTGTGTGTGTGTTTTTTTCACATCTCTCAAGAGTTTTATGTGATGTAATTTATACCAGTGGAGCTCAGTTTATTGAACTAATAATCACTTTGATGACTCCTCTTGCCACGAACGCAGACCTGATTCCTCCGCTAATGTGTGTTGTGGAACGTTCTTCTTTCTAACATCTCAGAGAGACTTTATGAAGACATCAGCCAGTCTTATGTATGATCACATTTCACTTTAAGTTCTCAGCTTGTCTTCTGGCATGAGATCCCTCGCTGTTTTTCTCTGAATGCCAAAAACAGGTCAACAATGCCGCTTTTTCCAGCCTCTGGCATCAGCTATCCTAAAACTCAGCTCCTATTAAAGCGAGTTCAAACACCCTTATAGGAGCCATCCTTTTTAAAAGCTAATGAATTCTCTCCCCTTCATCTCGCTGACTTGTGTCAGTTGGTTTATTTCTCTAGATCAATATTTGCCTAAGAATAAACACTTCCAGTGTGCAGATGAGAGACACAGAGTGAGAGAGATGGCTCCAGCCTCTGCTGCCAAGCCAGATTTGGCACTCAGAGCTCTGCCAGGGGCTCTTGTCTGAGGCTGCTTATTTTCTGTTCTCCCTTTGTTTTGGCCCGGCTGGCATCTCCATAGTAACAGCCATAGAGTGGCGAGTCTGGCTGCACTCGGTACTGTATGAAATGGAGTGATAGGGAAAGGGCCTAAGAAGAGAGAGAAAGGTAGAGTGATGGTATTTGATTTTGGTCTTTACAACCAGAGCAATCAGTCGACTTGGACACGGTTTTTGGGAAAGGGGGCGGTGGAGAAGGGGTTATGATGGCTGGAAGAGTGCGGAGGAAAGCTGCGGGGCAGAGGTTGAGAGGAGGGGGGGGGGGAGAGGGGGGTTAAAAATGCCTGTGGTTTCCACCGTTATCTCCCAGACTGCCTTGTTACCGTAAGCCAGCTTTGAATAGGCCGAATTAGCAGCAGCCATCCGGAGCTGAAAGAATTGGGGTGAGTCAGCCGGTTTACTGCACGGACAGCGTTTCTTTCATTCCTCCCCTTCTCTGGACTGCTGCGTGCCCCGTGCTCCCTCTCTGAGCCAGTCTCTGCGTGGCTCTGTCAGAGTCTCTCTCTCTGCATATCTCACTCTCTCCTCTTTCATTCTCCAAATGATAAAAGTCCTGCTCGGCTTTATGCTGTTTCAACAAGCTACAAAGGGTTTATTTCATTCTTTTACTTTCTGTAAAGCTAAACATGATCATGGAGTTTTGTGTTGATAATCTAATCTAAGAGTTCATCAGTTTGAAGAAGAAACAGTGACATCAATTCATTAATCTATCAACATTTCAACATTATATCAAAATGAATTGCGGGCTATTTTTATAATTGCTACTTGTCTATTGTAAAAAAAAAAAGTTGTTAATAAAGCACAAATGCCAAATATTTGTTGGTTCCTGCTTCTCAAATGTGACAATTTACAGCTTTTCTGCATCACATCATTGTAAATGGAATATCTTTTGGACAGAAGATGCAATCTGAAGAAGTCACCTTGGGCTCAAGGACATGATGATGTGATGGCCAATTTTTTAAAATATTTTTGTGACATTTTATTATGTAAAAAAGAGGAAGTTATTTCTATTAAATCTGATAAATCTGGCAAAGTACAGCTGAGCCTGAAGAAACACAGCTGATGCTGATGGATGTTCAGCTAAACAATGTACGACTGAGCCTGACAAGCTGAGTCTGAAAGTGCTAAAACATCCACCACATACAGGATAAATCCTCTCCATGTAGACAGTAAAACAACATTTCCTCTGGCGCCATCATCAGGCCAAGCTTTTTTTTTTGCCCCACTAGTGTATTACAGCCTCTTAGGGGGGCATGATTAGCATGGCTATGCACTTTAAGTCTTGTTAAGTAATTAAATGAACATTTTCCTTAACGTCGTCCCTGTCACGCTGCTCGCCTCTCGCTGTGCTCGGCATTTAAATTCTTCTCTTATCTCTCTGTCCTTTAGAATATTTCTTCCTCTGTCCTCATATTTCTTTTGCCGTCGTTCTTTTCAGTTCCTGTTTGTGTTCCTCCATCACTTTCTTCCTCCACCTCTCCTCGTTGACCTTGTTCAACCTCTGCCATGTTGCCTCTCCACACTGTTAATGCGGGAAAAGATTAAAAGACTTTCAGCACAGCGTGATTTGTTATAAGAAGCTGTTTAATTAGAAAGCTGAAATGAACAAATCTCCGGTCCTCAGACAGTGTTGACAAACTCTCAGGTGTGAGACACACATGCCCTCTTCTATTAAAACTTGGCCCGTATCGATAGAACCGCCGTCGGAACGCTCCGGTGGCGGGCTCTCTCTCGGTTGTCTCCTGAAGCAGCCAACAGCTCTGTCAACATTGGCTCGCTTAATTCGCACACTCAGTGGGAGACATCATCTCGTCCTGCTGGAGACCACAAACATCAAGCTGATACCAGCAGCTGAGAGCGCGAGCTACTTCAGCTACTCAGAAAAGTTACCTAGCACACACAGATTCACTCGTCCCTGGGAGTATTTTGTCTCACCGCAAAAGGAACTTGTTTACTACAAACTGCAGCATCTCCTTGAGACGTGACAAATATAAAATCTACAGTTTAAAGCTGTCTTATTTCTTGAAACAATCCTTTGTACAGATGTACAGATGTAGTAGAAGCAAAATATACATAAAGTGTCAAAAGTAAATTATGCAGACCACTTCCTTACATGTAAGCTGTATTTTAATGTTTTAGCTGGTGGAGCTGGAGCAAATTTAAACTACTACTAAATGTTTTGATGCATTGTTATAGGATGAAGATGACATATTTTGTGTGAAAATGTTTCATCTGCAAAGGAACTTGTAATTATAGCCGTCAAATAAATGTAGTGAAGTAAAAAGCACATTTATCTTTATATATATAGTAGAAGTAAAATATAAAGTAGTGTAAAATGGAAATACTCAAGCACTTAAGGACAGTACAGTAAATGTTACTTAAACTTATCAGTTAAAAAAAAAGCATTGTTATAGTCATGTTGTTGATTATAAATCTAAATGCGTGAAAGTTGCTTTCAGGTGTTGTCACGCTAACTTGAAAACCAAATCAGTTTGTAGAAATGTGGAACCGTTCTGTAGATGTTGTATCCAAGAGAACTCAGACTCATCTTTTGTTTTGTGAAGCAGTCACTGCTGCCTTTGGCTCAGCACGGAGCTCCATTTCACAGGTTTTATCAAGAAAACTTCACCAGTCGTCCGTCATTTGAGCCAGGGGGTATGGCTGTGTGAGATTACATGTCTGGTTGCTCTGGCTGAATTTGGCACTTATGTATCACAATGCTTTGCTTCACTGTGGTGAAAACATATTTGGGAGAGCCATGGCAGCATCTCAAATTCATCCCCACAACTGTTGCAGCATCTCTTATGCTCTCTTGTCACACTTTTGCTTTGTCACCTCAGTGAGTGTCGTCACTCTTGCTTCGTGACCACGAGCCGAAGGCCGTTTAATACGTCTTTTTTGCAAGAAATAGATGCTGTTATGACTTTGCCTGAATACACATGTGGAGCTCCGTGCCTTTGTTTGTGACGGAGAAAGTGAGCACAGTTGTGTAGGTGCGTGTGTGTGTGTTAATAGGTGACAATGTGTGTGCATCGGAGCGTGCTCGTGTATGTGTGAGCAAGCGTTTTTCTGAGCGTGTAGGGATGACTCAGAGCTGTTGCTGGCAGCTAAGGTGAATGTGTTAAGCCCCTCGGGCTAGCCAGTTGATTAGAAATGTGGTTTGAGACGATAACTGAATCAGCGTCTTTCCTCGGTCCGACACCATTTATTTTTTAGAGATTATTTTTAGTCAATAAAAGGCGTTTTTCTCCCCAACAGCAGCTTTGGTCATTCAGCACATTGACACAGTAGCATTATTAAAAAAAATACATTTCTTTATTGTTATTTTACAAAAGTGCCTTCAGGTTACTTCAGCTCCAGTGAAGAGCTACTACCTTCCAGATGCCAGCTGACAGTTAAATTTGACGTTTGTCAGTGTTATGTATTGAAATATTGATTCACAGACACTAAGAATAAAAGCAACACTCTGAAGCGGCTTCAAAGTAGGCCTACAGGACTGAAGAGAGTAAAAGCATACAGTATGTTAAAGCCAGGCAAAGTCAAACTTTTGATTTATCAAACACTCACACACTTGAAAGGTGTAAAAAGGTTTGTGGTTTCCTTCTTCACAGAGAGGAGAGACAAGAGGTTGTAGTCAGTTTGGGCTACGGGTGGATTTAGTTGATTTCATTGGTGATTGTTTCAGTAGTAGAGCTGCAACAATTAATGGATTAATCAATCAGGCGATCCTCAGAAAAAGAATTGGATATTTTGATAATCGAATAATTGTTTTCAGTCATTTTTCAGCCAAATATTCTCTAGTTTCAGCTTCTCAAATGTGAGGATTTCCTGCTTTTCTTTGTCATGTGACGGCAAATTAAAAATCTTCAGGTTTTGGACTGTCGGTTGGACGAAACATGTGATTTAAAGACGTCACTGTGGGATCTGAGAATTTGTGAATACAATTTTTTAAACATTTTATAGACTTTAATGATTGATCAATTAATCAATAAAATAATGCAGATTAATCGATACACCTGCTTGCGAGGTCGACAGAGTGTGTGGAGGTGTTGATACGGCGTTGAGATGGAAACCATGTCTTTAGTCATACTTGGGTATAAAAAAGACTCACTGAGCAGAATAGTGGATCATAGTGCAGAAATGTGTGTGTTCATTTTTGTACAAGTAGTTTTGTCTTTTTCTGCTCACTATCGGAATTTGTTGTAACCGTTTAGGTCAAACTGACCCGAGGCCACAGGGCTCCATGATGGACACTTACAGCCATTTATCAAGCCAACAGTAAAGGATGTTTTAAATTTTCTGTAATTAAAGACAACTGTGATTAATAATTGTGATCACAGTGATTTATTTTGGAGCAGAAACACACCAGTCTGTCAGCACAAAATTTGGAATCTGCAGCCTTTTGGTTATTAGTAAGTCTGTCTACCTCCAGGCCAACCTGCCTCCTATGGTTTGTTTTTCTCATGTTTTGCAGCTACACCAACGCTGTCCTCCACACACACACACACACACACACACACACACACACACACACACACACACACACACACACACACACACACCAAACACCCACTCTCACATTGTTACAGTGTTTTGAGATTTTCTTTTGCTTGCTTCGAAACTAAAAGCCCCCATTTCTCACTCACTCACACACACACACACACACACACACACACACACACACACACACGCACAGAGTATAAAGAATCTTTCAAATATACAACCACAGACAGCAAGCCAAACTCCCACTCACTCCCCAGCACGCTGTGGAAGAACGCCTGAGTAATGTCTCACATGAATGTGTGCCACGGGGAATCAGCAGGGCTTTCACAACAACATATGTTTTCATGTAGGGATTGGAGAATGAAGATCTCTGGAGGAAAGCTGCGCCTCTGCCAGCAAACAAAGGGGGCACAGGTCCAAAGAGATTTACAGGGGCTGCAATGTCATTGATCACACAGAGATGAGTCCCAAACTGAGGTTAGGGTTCTAAGGACCGAAGTCTGGAAGTAAAAGACCTCCAAGTCCATGTTATCACCTCAAACAAATATCCTGCACATCCTTGCTGATGATGATGGTGATTTCTATTACGATAACACTGGCAGGCAAACTAATATACAGCATGTATTCCTTGTGTCTTCCATACTGGATGCCAATAAGCAGAATTTTTTTTTTTTTTTTTTTTTTTTTTTTTTAGGATTTCACCAAATTGATTATTATTTTTATTCCCAGGGAAGAGTGTCCTTAGTGTCCTTTTACAGTTAGTATGTCTTCACAAAGGCATTTTAATCTTGCGTCACACTGTGGTGTATATAGGATTTAAAATGCCTAAATAAAAACACATCAAACAAAGAAATACAGTGAAATATAATACACATTATTATATGCACCATAGGGGTGTAATGGTATGCATATTCATCCTGAACTGTCATGATACAGACGTCACGGTTCAATGCATTCAGTTGTACAAAGAATACGCTCTGTGACCCAAACAATTACTGTCAAAACAGTTTAATAATCCACAAACTCCAACATGCGGAACAATAATTCTAGAGCGCGAGTTTCACAAAGAATGTTTTGGCAGTGTACTTCTTAGCTATAGCATGCTCATGTATGTATGCTAACTGGCTTAGCCAACGTAGCCTGGTTATGGGGGTTACCCTGCTGTCAGAATGACATACAAGAGACCAATAACACTGACCGAATGTAACACTATTACTAAGATATGCTCAGCACAGAAAACAAAGTGCTAAATGTGCTAACGGACACACACAGACAGAGCACTCACTGTTGTTGCTGCTCTGCTAAATGTGCTAACGGACACACACAGACAGAGCACTCACTGTTGCTGCTCTGCTAAATGTGCTAACGGACACACACAGACAGAGCACTCACTGTTGCTGCTGCTCTGCTAAATGTGCTAACGGACACACACAGACAGAGCACTCACTGTTGTTGCTGCTCTGCTAAATGTGCTAACGGACACACACAGACAGAGCACTCACTGTTGCTGCTGCTCTGCTAAATGTGCTAACAGACACACACAGACAGAGCACTCACTGTTGCTGCTGCTCTGCTAAATGTGCTAATGGACACACACAGACAGAGCACTCACTGTTGCTCAAAGTTTAAAAAATAAACTCTGAGTTCTCCTCCCACCAGTAAATGGCTCCTGATCAGAGCAGAATTTGCTGTGACTCGCGGCTGTTATTTGTCCTGAAGCTCCGGCTCTGCTCCCGGCTTTCTTCTCCAGAGCTCCCGGCACTCAGCAGCTGTCTGTCCCTCTGATCCATACGATAACATTTTGAAACATCTCACACACTCAGACTAAGCGCTGCAACATCGCTCATAGTGTATCTGGATAATTTTTCATGCTCTAACATACAGCAAGCGAGTAATCATTGCAGCTCTAAATCCTTTTACTTGCGTAATACCTCTAAATAATTTCTGATATCCTTGTATTTACTTGTAGAGTGTATTGCTTACATATTTTGACAGTTGCTTTCAGATGAGAGTATTGTGGTGGCTTTACCAAATCCCACATGCGGGGGTGTCCTGCAGGGGTGCAGCAGGTAAAGACAGGTAGGAAGGATTATAGAAGACAGCAGCATATGAACGCTGTAGGTGGACAGATGGGTACAATACTAGTGATAAGCAGCTACGCTGGATCCCTGGACAACCAGAGAAGCAATCTGCTCTTGTTTTTACCTTAGCTGTGTGCATATAGCGCTGACTACACACACACATACACACCATGGCCACCGCCAGGTGTTTTCTGGGATCCAGCAGTGAAGTCAGGTTGACTGTGTGCAAATAACAAGGACATTCACACTTTTGTAAAAGGTTATTTCAGTGCTGCTTTGTTAAATATACAAAAAGATATATATATCATTATATGTTTTATAATGCCAAGCAGTTTTTCTCTATGACATCATTAGTACAGTCAGTACATAAAGCTAACTGAGGCTGACTGAAGTGCCAGCATGAGTTGTCTCTAGTTTGACACTGCAGTGGTTGTGGCTGTGCGTCCTTTAAGTTTATGTGTGTGGACTTCTGCTTAAGTATGTTAATGCGTGTGTTTGTGTCCACAGGCCCTGGCGATCCTTCATGTGAGTTTGTGCAGAAAGTGTAGTGTTCTTGCTAATACACAATAATCATTGTGTGCTTGTGGGTTTGCCCCTTTTGTGATGGGATGATGGTGAGCTGCGCTGATGGTGGTCATATGTACCCATTTGACCTCTCATTGCAGCAAACACAAAGGGAAAGAAAGAGCAAAAGAGTTGGAGGACACAATGTTCTTTTCAAAGTGACCTTAGTTCTTTTTACATCCCAAAAAGACTCAGAAACGTTTCTTAATATGCTGGGAAAGGCTTAGCTGCCAAAGCTGAAGCACAATTCATTTTAGAGCACCGGTGTAATCATAGGAACAGGCTCTGTACTGTTCTTATTATGTGGCAACACAATTTAACAGCAAGCCAAACTCCGTCCAACAAATGCATGAGAGTCAGGGATCATCTTAATTGCAGATTCATGAATCAAGAGTGAAACTGTAGAAAAACACAACAAAAAACATAAGCAATTCAATAGTGTTGAAGCTGGTGCAATGACAAGGTAGCTATGACTTACTACTACATACTACATGAATTTCAAATAAACCAAGATGTCTGAATTTATGGTATAAATGTATATTAAATTATAATAATGCACTTGCACTTTACATGACATAGTTCTCACAACAGCCTACATTGTATTTTAGCTAATAGCAATTCCACACCAGGTACGCAAATGTTACATCTCAGCAATTACAGCATATATCTCACCAAACTCACAAATATCACCAAATACAATTAGAATGTGAGGTTAAATAACACAAGCTTAAACAGAAGGATGGCAGCAGGTAGGATACCTATCTGCTCTTTGGTCGCATGAAGAACTACTTCCTGTACAGACAGTGTACCTCCTGCTCAAACAAAACCACCACTAGTAGGAGCTAAAACACCACTAAAAACCTGGGGCAGGACAGGCTCAGTATACCAAAGTTACTATCCACGCTCTTCACAAATAATTCAGTTCTTATTCTCAAAGGTATTTGTGTCCAAATCCCAGAATCCATTGCTGGAAGTCTTCAAGGCTTCTGGCTTGTACGCTACATTAGATCAGTTCTTTGTGCTGTAATAGACCAACACCTGGCTGTTTGGGCAAAAGAAATACAATTGGCACACAGCACAAAGGTATGAACAAGATGCAACTATACCTGACTGCAATAAGAGCAGAAAAAGAGAATTTATTTGAGCTTTGGACTATTTCTCTCAGTCTTTTCAGTCCCCTGCTGTAGTTGTCCTTTTTTATAACCTCCATGTACCTGCTCATTTATCTTCCTTATTCTGAAAGCAGCTCATCTATACTTTGAAACCACAGTCATTTTAGAGAACAAGGCATATACAGCTATTTTAGCTGTAGCACGCTGCGCTCTGAAACCAGGGCCGGTATGTAAATCTTAGAAATCAATTACACTGCCAGAGGCATGTAGGTGCCGGTGGTAATTTTGTCCCAGAAGCAACAGGAGGCAGTTGAATGTGGCCTAAATCTGTTAGCATTTAGAGTTTTTTGGATTACACCCAGTGTGACAATTGAACAGCTTAGAGCTTGTGAATATTAGTATTCACTTGTTGTTGCTGCGGCCGGCCCCCGCATCTATTTTTGGCAGAGATAGCAGTGCTGGAACAACGTTGTGGTGGTATTCATTATTCCCTGGGTACTAAATAAAGATACAGTACACTCTCTTTATGTCTCTCCCTGACTTTATCTGCTGTACTCTATATCTCTTTAAAATATACAGTATGTATTTTTATGGTTTCTCTTTCTCTTATTCTTCAGACACTCAGTGGAGTATCTGTTTTCTGTTCTCAGGTCTGGCCAAGAGGCCATTGACCTGCATATGTTGGAAAGTGCCTTTTCAAGTGTGCAGCGAAAAGCTGGAGTTTTGATCTGTTATGCATAGAGAATAACGTTTCAAAGCCTGTCTTTGTCTCATACTCATATTCCTCTCTTCACTGTAGTGCACTTCATTTTCATTTTCAGCTAATTCAGCTATTAAATGCATAGGAGGAAGGACGTACGATTGAACTGCAAAATAAAAGACTCAAATTCACCTCTCCTTTATTCAGATTGAACCTTACGTACTTTGACAGGTATTGATGATTCAAAAGGTATCTTCAGTTTGCAGAAATTACTACACAATGTACATTTAACTACATGCAACCTTAATGATGCACACCGTCTAAATGAACTACAGCAACATCTCATGTGTACCAGCTAGCTTAAAGAAAATGTTTGAGAGTTTTCAGGCTCTACATTACACAGGATGTGTTTCATCACTGTGGGAGTCATATACACTCACCAACATCCCTAAAAGAAGTCTGGTATGATCCTCTATTTGAAATTTTACAATGGATACCAGTAAGAAAAAAAATTAGTTAGTAGTGTGATTCAAAGCCATATTATGGCATTTGTTTGATACACACATGTATGGTAGGTTTGAATGAATAGCTTGCACTGGTCATTAGCCTTTTTCTTTATTTTTAGTCTGTGCTGTCACTGATGAAAAGTTCCTTGTTCCCACATAGTGATTTGGGGAATGAGGCCAGGGTTTCCATGGTGATGCTTGTAACCTAGTCTGTCTCTGAGGGTCTGAGGATTGTTCCCCATTGTCCTCCGGAGAAGAGAGGGAGAAAAGAGGGAGAAATTGAGAGAAAGAGAGTTGGTCACAGCTCTGCTCGAGATATACAAATGAGAGATAATGTACAGTACATGTGTGAAATGCAGACCATTGTTATTGAAAACGGTTTTTCGCAAATGTGTGCAGAAAAAAACAAAGGAGAGCATATAATTTGATGCACTGTTGTATAAAAATAGGACATATTATCCAATATTATTACCAGAAAATGTTAAAATCCAACCAAAATCACTTCTTGAGATAATCATAAAACACTATTATGAGGCAGCTAAGATTGAGAAGCTATGCATCTCAAGTAATGAAAATAACTCGTGGGTAATTATCTTGTTTCGTTTTGGCACCCAAGACCTCACAACTTCATCCAACTGATGCTCACCAGGGCAAAATGGAAAGTGAAGTCGACTTCAAATAGCCTGTGCTGCATCACCTGGTCCCCAGCTGTTGATGAATCCCCTTTCCAATCTCTATAGCTCACAAAGGCCTGCTAAACTATCCATTACTAGTGACACGCTGCTGAAGGTTTGCTCTGAGGCAGAGGAACCCTCTTCCATTTTGTATACACGTCACTCTCTGCTAGTTCTCTTTAAATGGCATCAGTTTTATCTAACACATTGAGATGAATATGCAATATTTTGAGTCTCGTTACAGATGGCTGAGGTGTGAACATATGGAAATGAAGCTCCCAGACAAGACAGCAGTTGTAGCTGATCTACTTGTTCTCGTCTCCGATGTGTCGACTATCGGTGTTTTTCGCCAGACACGGCGATGCTAATTGGAAATCTAGTCTTGTGATGTCTCATAGTAACACAGCATTCAAAAGATAGAGATATTACTAATACATTTTACAGTGATTTGAAGAACAATGAATGAACAATGAATGATTTTTGTATTGTGATTTTATCTGCTTAGAAGAGACAAACATTAAAGGAAAGATAAGGCCGAGTCTGGATACGGGCTGAGGTGGCTTCCGCCTCATTATATATTCTGGAAGGAGCCATCCTTGGAGAAGTTTTCAAAGATGCCAAAAAGCAGCTCATTGTTCAAAGTGAATCCGGCAGTGATTGGATTTTGTTTGAACAAAAGAAACGCTTCATCAAAGTTGGATTGTCATTATTTTCAAAGAGACGGCGCGGAAAGTCTCATTTCCCCTGAGAAGGTGGAGAGACCAGACTGTTTTCTCTCAGTGGACTATGACTTGTAAGCTGCTTAATGTTTGTGTCTCACACAGGAATTTGAGCCTGAATATTATCTAATAGTATCTAATTACTATGTTTTTAGCACTTAATGGTTTTTCAGAAGTAAACGTTTGAATTCTCATCCTGATAAACAGAACAAGTTTTCATCATTCACATCCCGAGGTAGTAGAGAGAAGCAATAGGCTAATGTTTGCCCTGAAGAGGGGCGCTGTGACTCTGTGTCAGGTCTTCACCTCAGCACTGGAAACACTTTCAGTCTTTTCCCTGGAACACAGTCCTTATCTTAGTTTATGTTAGTTTTCCTAAATGAAGTTGTTGCCTTCAGTTATAGCCTTTAAAGGTACACCTGGTTTTCTTGTAGTGCATCTAAATCTTCAATTTTCCTCCCTGTTGATTCAAATTCAATTAAAATTCAAACAACTTTATTTTGCCGTTTGGAACTTCTTTTGTGAAGAGAGTATCGATGCACACAACCAAACAAGCAAATCAGTCAAAAACCGTTAAAGCAGCATAACATTTTTTTTTTATATTTAAATAGCTCGTATAATTAAAAGACATCATTTAAGTGTTAGTGTGTGAGACAATCTGGTTATCCAGCTAGACCCAGTTCACCAGTTCAAAAGGCGGATGGAGGCTTTAATGAAGCTTGCTGTGGTCCGCCTGGTTGTGAATACCAGAGATCTGTAGCTGAGGCCTGAGGGGAGAAAGCTTTATTGATCATGCAGACAGTGTTTTGTATTCTTTCGGCTCCTTTGTCCCTAGTGTGTTTTCCCGAAAGTAATTAAAATTGCAAATAGTTGATTGAAATTTGAAGTTAGAGTCTAACGACATCACCGTAGTTTACTTTCTAGATATGAGTGAAGACAGTCGTGCTCTCACAGAAAGCAGAGTAAGAAATAACACAACAATTCTGCAATACACAATTTAATACCAGTGATCAGTTCCAAGGAAATAGTGTTCCCTCTGTTTAGTGAGACAGGAAGCAGATGACCATGTAGCACGCCAAACCAACACCATGCATAAAGCCGTATATCTCCATGACCCCAATACTCGGCCTCAACTCACTGCTTGTGTGTGTGTGTGTGTGTCTGCCTGTGTGTTAAATCAATCATTACCACCTAGTGTCTGCTGACAGCTTTAGTATCAACTATATAAGATAAACATTCAGCAATCTGTTGATCTGTCTCCCTGGGTCGTAGCTGTCCATCTTTTATTCAGAGCCATCATTCTTTTATTCTTATATTTATCTTTGAAGTCTGTCTGCCCCCCTGCTGAGTCCCACACAGCATGGAGGAGATCCCAGCCATTTAGTTTATTCAGCACACATCAGTGTGACGCTGCGGATGGTTGACATTTCAAATATTTCTGTGACTCTGATCTGTGTTGACTGTTCAAGCGTTTACCAAGAGGTTGAGTTATTCTTTTATCTCACATTTTGTCCATGTCAACTCTGGTTAAAGCTACTATTTTACAATTTCTTCACCTAGCTTACACTTTGCACCAGTGGCAGGTGGTGAAGAAGTTGTAGTTGTGGATGGAGTGATTGTTGGCTCTAGTTGAAGTTTGGATTTATCTCTTTCTGATATTAATTTGGGCAAACACAGATGGGGTACACTTCTTGCATGCAGCCTCAATTTGTAATTTAGACTGATGAAAGGACACATGTCTGAAAGAAAATGTTTCCTACTGCAGTTTAAATGTATTTATTAGACAGTATTTAGGAAACTAGTGTTTATATTGTTGTGTATTTGTATTTTTGCTTGTAGTTATGCATCAGTTTGCAAAGAATTCTCTTAAACATTGGAATAAATATATACCATGTCTTCTAAAGTCTCTTTTTGTCTGCAGGGATCCAGTTCATTGGAGGATCCCTCCAGTCCCAGCTCAGCCAGCATGCAGCAGTCCAGAGGTCGACACAGTTTTGTCCAGGATCACTTCCAGGCTCAGTATAGGTGAGAAGCATAGACATGAGCTGCATGTGCAGATATTTCCAACCCACATGCTTTGTTTTACATTCTAACATGGTTGGTTTGTCTTTTGTCGGCATTCATGCCAAATCTCCAGTCCTGTAATTTTTAGGAATTTTTGTCAAAAGTATATAACTCAAATCTTTTAGTTAAAAGTAGGACGAGAACAAGTTTTGGAAACTATATTAAGTATCTTATCAATTATGCAGTGCGTAGCCTGGATTCCAGCAGGCACTGTATCTAATGTCCCGGGGTTGTGTTTGAATAAACAGAGTGCAATACATACCATTAAAGAGAATAGGTATTCAGCACAGGTGAGAATGTATTTTCTCTCCTGCGGATAAGAATCAGTAGCTCAAGAAAGTAGGTCAGACAGACCTGTGAAGGATTCAGGGGATTTATCTGTAGTAGTGGCTTCAGGTTGTCTTTGCTTCATTCGTAGTAGAAAGTCAGAGACTGAGGTTCACTAGTCTAATAGATCCTCTAATGAAATTGACTCTATACCTTTCAGTAACCTTGTCAACACACGTTCACTTAACCTCTCACTTGATTCCTGTACAGTATAAAGATGGGAAATATATGGACATAAACAGTACTGTGCAAATGTTTTAGGCACCAAAAGTAAAGTGAGGATGCTTTCAAAGATAATGCCATGAATTGTTTTTATTTCTAAATTAACTTCATACAAAGTTCCTAAATGAAATCAATATTTGTTGTGAGCACGCTTTGCCATGAAATCAGCAGCAGTTCTCCTCGGTACACCTGCACACAGTTTTTCAAGGTACTTGGCAGGAAGGTTGTTCCAAGTATTTTGCAGAAGTTGCCACAGTTCTTCTGTGGATTAAGGCGTCTCAGTTGTCAGTCCCAGACTGACTCCATAATGTTGAGATCAGGGCTCTGTGGGGGCCACACCATCTGTTACAGGACTCCTTGTTCTCCTTGCTGCTGAAGATAGTTCTTTATGACTCTGGCTGTATGTTTTGCGTCATTGTCTTGCTGCAGAATACATTTTTGGAACCAATCAGACACCTCCCTGATGGTTTTGCATAATGGATCTAAAGTGCCTAAACATCTAAAGTGCCTAAAACTTTTGCACAGCACTATGGTTTGAGAAAAATGGCCGACTTGTTTCAATTCAGACTTTAATGTTGTGAGTGGCAATCAGATGCTTTTGGGAATAGCAGGGGGAAACTAGTTTTAATAAGCACTTGAAAGTTATGAAATGAAAGTTAGTCATCATTTGATTTGAATAATTTCTGCTCTTTGTTATCCAGCCTGACTGAAGCTTGTGCATGAGTTTTAGGTATCAATGTGAGGCTCTGTCAGTTAGGACAGAACAATATGTGTCCACATCTAGCAAAATAACAAGACTGAAGGTCAGATAACTTACTTTTCAGAGGCAACATTTCATCTCTTAGGCATGGACTTGTTGACCACTACAGCATGTCCTGCAATGTAAAAGAGTAAATTGTCATCTAAACCAGTGGTTCTCAAACCACACACTCCCATTTGATAAGATTTTGTCCCAGGTTCACCCATATGATAAGATTTTTGCTTTTAGATGTTTTATAACAGAATCATCAGAAAACATCATCAGAATATTTGCCAGAATAATCTTTCTAAGTTCCTTTGTTTCATCTGTGAAACAGGTGGGAAAAAAAATGTTTTGCCAGGTAAAAAAAAAAAAAAGTTTTGCCATGAGCATTTTTCTAAGTTACTCTTTTTCATCTGTGAAAACAGGTGGAAAAAAAAAAGTTTTGGCAGGTAATTTTTTTTTTTGTCAGGATAATTTTTCCAAGTGTTTGTTGTTGTAATGCTCATTTTGGCCACAAGCGGCTGAAGTCCACCACTACCCCATGTTCTTAAAGCATTCATATTTTCGACCAAGTGAGTTTTGATTTCTCCATGCACTCTAAACACAAGGTACATATATTGTGTATTAGTAAGTTATGTTATGTTATGAATTGTTGGACCCACAAGTCAAATGTTGGACTTTCCTCTGGAATACTGAACAAACAAAAATGACCTTACTGGCCTCAAAGGTAATTTAGATCGGTCAAAGTCATTGGTTCTCAAAGTGGAGTCTGGAGAATAATGTTACATAACTTGCTAACAAGCAATACATACAGCAATACAAAAACTTCAAAAAAGAAAACTAAAATTTGTTTCAGTAA
Organism: Thunnus thynnus; assembly: GCF_963924715.1. NCBI lineage: Eukaryota > Metazoa > Chordata > Actinopteri > Scombriformes > Scombridae > Thunnus > Thunnus thynnus. The sequence continues at coordinate 2,395,630 of NC_089519.1, read as the reverse complement.
AAGATTAAAATAAAATGTCTGTGTACTTTAGTCTAAAAACAAAAAGATAATAAAAGAGACGTCTCGGAGGACCAGCCTACTTGGATTTGTCCCATCTGGCACTTATCAACTCGGCCAGGACAGGTGGAGTTTTGGACCAGTTATCTGGTCCTTTCTCCGGTTCAAATGACTCAAGGGTCATTTATGCTTTTAGTTCAGTCGTTAATTGAGTTATTTTGTCAGCCGTGGTGTCTTCAGGAGGTCTGGTTAACCTCCATTCTGCCAGACCCCCATAAGGAGGTCAGTTCTGTGAGACACTCACCTCCATGCCTCTTGGGAATTCAAGGTTTGTCCAGGGAAATTAAAGGAAAGGAAAGCATAATTTCCTACAGTATTGACCATTAAACTGCAAGGTTAACCAGCCATTCATTTGTGGGATTATCCCATTCCTCATTGGAGGATGATGGATTGAATGCTTTGGGTATCCCTGCGGAGCCTCATCTCCTGTGATGCTCTCAGCCTGACTGAATGAAAATCCATTGAGTCAGGCGATATTTGTCTAATAAGTATTTGTTTGTCTCTTGTTTTCTGTCTCTTCGTCCCCGTTTCTTTTTCTCTCACACTTCACACACACACGCAGCTGAGTGTTTATGTGACATTATCAGATTAGCTGCCATTCCATTAGCTGATTAGAGCAATAGCGCTCGGGGAAATACAGCACAAGTCCCTGGAAACACCTACTGCATCTTCAAACAGCTGTGGGTGGTAGTAAACCCCTGCCACACTCTCTCTCACACACACACACACATACACACACACACCATCCTGTAATTCCCTTGTTCTTTATCCTGACCCAAAACACACCTCACTTCCCATACGACATAAACGTCCCCTCTCGTGGACAATTCAAGCTATATTTAGAGGAGCACTTCTTCGTGGCTCCATTATTTGGCTGTGAGTGCAGGCTGGGTAATGTTTTCTACTTGAATACGAGTTTCTGTAATTAGCTCTATATGCCACACACACACACACACACACACACACACACACACACACACACACACACACACACACACACAAACACACACACACACACACAAACACACACACACACTCCTCCAAGTGCTGCTGAGTGGGGGGTGATTAACTACATGTCATACACACATGCACATTCATAGAGCATGTGTACACACACACAGACAGTTATGGTGTGTCTGTACACGCACACATGACCATTACTGAATTGGTGTAATTAGCTAACATGCCACTGTATCCTGGCACTGTTTTGTCTCTGTTAAAGAGGCTAAGCGCTGAGGCGTAATTACTTCTGAGGCTGGTGGGGACACTGGAGAGGGCTTCATAATGGACGAGAGATGGACCACAGGTCAGCAGTAAGCTCTTTTCCCATCACAGTTATGGGTTTATGGGTTGCATTACAGCTTAATAAAAAAAATGTATGAATATAGTAAGGCAAAGGCTGGAATCATATGAATGTGTGTGTGATGGTTGTAAGCTGTATGAGCCAACTCTTCACCCTCTGGGACAGTAAAGTACAGACTGTACTGTCCTCCTCAGACTGTGCAAATGTTTGCTATTGCCTACAAACATACTTAAATAGATACAGTACACTAGGGCTCAGAAGCCTTTTAGTCAAATTGTTATTTAGTGATCTGTATGTTACTGTGATGTGGTATCTTTGCCCAACTTACGTTCAATATACCACGGCCCTGTTTATACATATTTCAGATAAAAAGATCCACAGCTGAGAGAGGTTATCATAAAATATGTTGAGTTTAGACCTCTTTAGGTTGTCCTGTAATGGTCACTATGGAAAAAAATTACTTGTGACATGACAGAATTGGTAACAACTGTATAATTAATATAAGCAAAGGTCACTTTTCTGTATGTCTCTATTCATATCTAACTTAACTGTAAGTTGTGGGCAGCACGCTGGTTCAGTGGTTAGCAATGTTTCCTCACAGCAAGAGGGTTCTGGGTTTGAACCCACCAGTCAGCTGGGGCCTGTCTGAGTGGTTTTCCCTGTGCATGGGTTCTCTCCGGGTACTCCGGCTTCCTCCCACAGACCAAAAACATGCAGGTTAGGTTATTTGGTGGCTCTAAATTGCCCGTAGGTGTGAATGTGAACGTGAATGGTTGTCGGTCTCTATACTATATGTTAGCCCTGTGATTGACTGGCGACCCGTCCAGATTGAACCCCGCCTCTCGCCCAGTGTCGGCTGAGATTGGCTCCAGCTCCCCCGTGACCCTCTAGAGGGTAAGCGGTAAATAAAATTGGTGGATGGAGCAGATGTTGATACACTGTGGTTGTGTAAACTGCGTACCTCACTGTGTGAGGTCTGAATAATCAATCAGCTCACACCAGTTCAAAACAAAACAAATCAGTATGACTTGAATGAATTTGAAAATTACTTAGAGCTTCAGAATTTAAAGTGACTTTAACATCAGTAGTTATTGACATAAGTGTAACTTATATAGACTGCATATAGTGCCTCGCTAGTCTCATCGACCATTCAAAGCACTTTATAAGACATACCAACATTCGCCCAATCACACACACATTCATACACTAATGGCAGAGGCTACAGTGCTTCCAATCCAAAAACACCCCACAATGTTTCTATGCTCACCTATTCACACACACACTCACACAAAGCAATGTGAGGTTCAATATCTTACCCAAGGACTCTTCGACATGCAGACTGGAGGATCTGGGGATTGAACCACCGACCTTCTGATTAAGAATGGTGTTCTTCAGCCTTGGCATTGATTCTGGGGGGATGAACACCATTCCTCAAAAAAATATTCCCTCATCTGGTGTTTTGATGATGGTGGTGGAGATCGCTGTCTAACACGTTAGTCCAAAATCTCCCATAGGTGTTCAATTGAGTTGAGATCTGGTGACTGTGAAGGCCATAACATAAGATTTACATCGTTTTCATACTCATCAAACCATTCAGTGACCCCTCATGTCCTGTGAATTGGGGTATTGTCATCCTGGAAGAGACCACTCCCATCAGGATAGAAATGTTTCATCATAGGATAAAGGTGATGACTCTTTGCAGTGACCCTTCCCTCTAAGGGGACAAGTGGACCCAAACCATCCCCACAAAATGCCCCCCAAAGCATAACAGAGCCCCCAGATCCCCTCATTGTATGGGTCAAGCATTCAGGCCTGTACCGGTTTTACCTTTAATTTGTCACCTGTCTGTATATGACTGAACACAAGGAAAAGCATAATAAGTTCCCTTTAATAAATTATTTCATGTTTCAAATGCTCAAAATATCCTGATTTTATTTTACCCAGAACAAACCATCAATACGTGTTTTTCACAGTTTTCAAAAGCACTATGTACAAAGGCTGACAATAAGCAGCAATAACACACACTCTAATTGCTCCTTTGTTTCACACATAACCCTTAGATAGAAGTCTAAAGTGCAGTGAAATGGTCCACTGTGCAGTAATAGCTTATTATTACAGCTGTTTTCTCCCGGGTCTTTCTGTGAGTCAGTTGTAACGTCCCAGCTAGCAAGCTTATCATGTAACTGCAAACCTCAAAATGTGGGACTGTGGGATTCACCTGAGGGGGTTAGAGTAAGATGCGTATAAATAGAGAGAGAGGAAGAGAGTGGAAAGGAGAACAAACAAAAGAGCAGAAGATGCGATTGTTCACTGCACCTGGCTCTTCAGCATGACTGTGTGAGGGAGTGTCGCTGTTAAAACCCATATGACAGACCTTCTGTTATGACATTGTAAATGGCAATCACTGTCAAGTTCTGGCCAATTAGTTAACGTACACAGTTTTATATAGGGCTGCAACTAAGGATTATTCTCATTGTTACTTACTCTGTCGATTTATTTGTCATTGTTTAGTTTATAAAATCTAACAATTTCCTAGGCCCCAAGGTGATGTCTTTATATTGCTACTTCAACCAGGAGAGACAAGTGAATGAAACAAAAATAATTGTTTATTGTACAGATGATACTGACGATTAAGTCTTATCATAAGTCTTCGGTGCTTAGACTCAATAGGGAGATTTTGAATTGAGGGACATCAGTCCTGAGCAGCAGCAAGATAAATCCTCCCATGGAGTCCAGACACTGGTGGCGGTGGTGGCTGACGACTCCTGAGACCGGTTAGGCTGATGAGGTTGATAAAGTGATGCACTGACGTATCTGTGAAGACTGGGCGGTGATGGGGAGGTGATGGGGCATGCATAACGGCACCATGAAAGCACTAAGGCAGAGAGGGATAAAACACATAACAGCTGCAATATGATAGGCTGACAATGAAGGTGTGTCACCATGCTATTGGTTAGATGTGACCAGCTGACATCAATTGACACCTTGGGCAATGACAGCAAGGAAATTATACGTGAGCGTGTATGAGGGATGGGAATGACAGATGGTTTGAGAAATAAAATTACAGACCTGAGCATGCAAGAGATCTTCCTGACTGAACTCCCCCTAAAGCTCCATTTGTGTCCAAACAACATCTGAAATCCAGAAATCTACATAAAACAGAGAAGGTTTGGGCATTTTTGTTTAATAGATGACTTGAAATTATGAGCTGATTGTTAAAGTTTTTGCTAGTTGATTTTCTTAATCAATTAGTCTTTTCAGCACTGGTTTTGTATGAATCATTTTCATATTAGTTTCTCCATATTCAAGTTTTCCTCTCATATGTGTGTTGCTGTGCTGTTGCTATTCTGCACATCTACCAAATCCTGTGATTCATACATTTATGATTCCTTTAATAATGCATTTCCTCTAAATACTGTTTGTTTTGGTGTTGAAAATTGTATTAAGCGCCACATATTTGCCTTGCTCTTGTTTGTTGTCTTTTTTTCTTGATTGTAACTGTTTGCTGCTGAAATCTCACCACTAGGATCATTAAATTTTAATTTTAGCTCATCTTTTATCAATATAATATTATTATCTACATATCTCTAAAATACAGAAGGTCCAGTGTTTTATTTTTCAGCCGTCTTACAGCACCCCCAGTCTATTGCATTTACATTTCCATGTCATCACACTCTTTTGGTTTCAAAATGAAAATGCAGTCTCAGTCCTCTCATCAAGGCGGGTCTTCAGTTATGACGCCAATTATTCTCTGTAGGCAGGACACCATCCTGCTACTCCAAACTGCAGCCAACTGCCTAAACTTTCACTTATTTCACCATAACAGTCCACCAAAATCTGTTTCTGAGCAGATTTGAGCGGGAAATAAGCAGTCCAGTTGCTGAATGTTCACTCATATTAGCCTTAAGATGAATTCACACCAAATCAGGCGGCAAAACACCAGTCCTCCCATTCATTTGAATGGGGGCAGTGCTGTAGGGGTGCTGCAGTGGCCTGTGGTGAGAAAGTTGAACCCGAATCAACTTTTGGAGAAACACAGCTGCGGTGGCCAATCACAGCCGGCGATGTAACTGATCAGAGCTGTACAACTCTGCCATGAGGGAGGACAAAGACATTACAGGGAAGAAGGGAGGACATTTCTCTCTGTTTGATAACGTTAAAAGTAAAGTTAGGCTTTGATGATGGCTTCCCGATTCATTTTAAAAAAGATGAGATAATAAGAGAGAGAGACAGAGAGAGAGAGAGTGGTTGAGCAAGCGGTGGTAGCGAGAAAGCCGGTGAATGAGAGGAATAAAACGTTATTTTCTGATTGTTTCATAGCGGTTACAAATAAACACACCCACACCCCACACCTCTGCACAATCCTGTGGAGGTGGGCCACAGTGCCTGATTTGGTCTGATATGGCTTAACCCATGTCACTGCTTTTTGCTAACGGGTGAGTGGGCGTTTACATTTGAACAACCCAGAAAAAAAACACAGATGGAGTCATCCTTTAAGTATTTGAGAATGAAATGTTAGAATTGTAGTGACTTAAATATCGCATGCATAAATGGAAAATCAGGTTACATTGTTTATATCACATTTTAATCTGTACAGCAGGGTATGACTTTGAAAATCAAATGTCAAACAGCTTTTCCATTTTCATTTTCAAGTTTACATTATTATTTTAATAAATTCGCCTATGGGCTTTCACTCTCATTTAATAAATATTAGCCAAAGATACACTGAAGGTCGGGATTTGTTTTTTACTTTCAGTTTCATCAGGCATTCTTTAGTGCAAATACACTTTATATCCATTTGTATTCTCATCTCATTAGTCTGCCACGGTCGGAGTTGGTTTCAGTCTGCTGAGTCGGGAATCTTATTCCTCCCTCTATACTCTCCGTTGTCACTCTTCTTCTCCTCCTCTTTACTTCATGTAATCTCAGGGGAACTGGAGTCAGTGTGGCACTTTGCCTTTTAATGCAGACTAACAGAAGAGCAATCACTCCCTCGCAATCTTGCAGTGTTTTATTTTTGTGTCGTTTCTTCGCCTGTCTCCGTCACACTCTGGCCTTCTCTCTCTCTCTCTCTGTCCCTCTCTCTCACTCTCTCTCTCCCTCTCTTTCTCTCTGTCTATATCACTTGGTCGGTCTTTCTTTCTCTCCTCCTTCCTCCCTCTTCTTCCTTCCTGATTCTTTTTATATCTCACAGAGATGCTCCTCAGAGGCATTCGGTGGAGTTGTCTGAGCTGAATAAATGTTTGTGATTAGAGCCGGGGCTGTCTTGTGGTTTGGGCTGCCGATGTGGGAGTCATTGCTCAAGTCACTCCGTTGTGCCACGGTGTTTAAATGAGTCTTTGTCAAAGCTCCCTCCTCCTCCTCCGTCTGTCACTCTCAGTTTGTGGCATCTATTTTTAATGGCCTGGGTGGTGTGTGGAAAGCCCCAGCCTCTATATTTGTCTAGACAAACAAGAAAGTTGACTTTTTTTCCTATCACAGTGGCTTTCATTTAGATGCAGATTCAATGTGAAAAACATTTGGGAAATTATAGTTTATGTAATAAATGTTGTCAGATAGAACTCAACTTTACAGATCTGTTAAAACTTATTAAAAATCACAAAGTAAACTAAAACAAACATGCAAGCTAACAAATCACAGTTCCTCATATAGCTACTCAAGTTTAACCAAGAGCCATTAACAATTAATATAAGCTCAAAACCTTCGAGTGCTACTTATGCAACAAACTAATACATGGACTGGTGTGTATGAAATGTTCTCAACACCAATCACATATTTTTATACTAGATCCTTTGAAGACTCAACGCTTCATAAGAGAGTATGGGAGTTCCTCTCATCTTCAAAGATGGTCAGCAGGGGCTCCTCTTTTCTCCAAAGATGCACCCAGCTCAGGGTGTGCTTGAGTTGACCTCTCAGAGGTATCGGACTGGTCATACCACGCTGAAAATATGGCCAGACGTTGACCTTCCTTACTTTGATTTTGATGCTTTCACCACCCACAGTGTCCCTCCCACCCCCCCTTCCCGCCCGATACCACCCAGCTCCCCGCTGTCCCCGGCTTTGAAGTGGGAGCTAGCCAGTTAGCGCAGCAAATGGAAGTATGTCTTTGATCTAGTTTTTCCTTTTTGTTTTGCACACATAAAAGTCATTTGCAGAGAGTAATTTGCCGCCACACTCCAAGTTACTGTATACTGTAGAGAAAGTATATAAGGTATATTACTGAGTCCTCATCACCACCGGAGCCAAATATGACCTCAATCACAATGACAATTAATTTTAATCCAGATCCTCATAACATTCTGATATAGTCAGGCCACATTATCCACTGAGAATCATGATTTTCTCACTCAGAGTTGAGATTACAATTTTTTCTCACAATCTTTTGGGTAATAATAACAAAGATATACTGTATATTACCTTTAACTTCATTGGCTTTCCATATTCTGACTGATATTATTCTAATTTGTGTTCCATTTTCTCTTATTGTAGTACTCCGTCATAAACATTGGGTTTGTTTTCCAGCCCCTGTGCTCGTACAGTCAACACAGTCTTGTCATTTGTTGATGGAACTTTGGGTAAAATTAGTAGCACTTTGTTTGATGAAACGGAACTCTCTGCTAATGCGAAATCATCTTCGAGTAAGAATGAGATTGCACAGAGGAATGAAACAAAACAGATTTATAAAATTACTGTTATTATGCAGTCCTCGCGCAGGAGAAATGTGTTCATCTCGCTGTAGCCACTTCCAATACAAAATGTGAAAGAATAAGGAAGAAGACTCTCTGCAGTTTTACCAAAGGAAAATCTAGACGTCAGCAAAAATAGTTGAGTGCAGTTGCATCAGGCTTGTGTTGGATCCGATCAGAAAAGTCCTGCTGAGTCTGTACTCATGACTTTATTAACGAGGACAACAATGTGATTCCATACCATGATGATATCTTATTTCAGTTATATCATATTATATGGCGTATGACATGGTATGATGCAGTGACACTTTAAATTATTTTGTTTTAGAAACTAGTTCGAGACAGATGAGATGAAGAAAAGAGAGATTTTATTTGGCAGCCGTTCAGTATAGTGTTTACTATGCAGTATGTGTATGTGTATGTGTTGATGTATTGTTTGCTTCAGTCCTATTCGATTTCTGCTTCTCTTGTACCTTTTCATTGCTTAGAAATAAATTTAAAAGAAACTTTCATGGTAATAATGTACGAGCCACACGAGCCCTGCAAAGCTGCTGTGTACTTGCAGACCCAGTGGCTGGCTAGAGAAGAAAAGAGCCCATGCAGTGCACAACCTCCCACTCTCCCTGTTCTACCCTTCTCCAGTGAGTCCAATGTGTGTGTGTGTGTGTGTTTCTTGGTGAATAATGGATTGTCTGAATAATAGTAGCCCCTAGAGCTGGCCTTATACAGGACTTTATATTCTTAAACTTTTTCTGTCAGGGACCCAAACTGTATATGTTGAAGTTCTAGGTCTCCAGATTCTTGGCTCATTAAAATAACTTTTCAACTTGTGGGGATCTACCAGAAAATCACATGTGACACCCAAACTGTGTGTGTGTGTGTGTGTGTGCGTGCTGCATTGCACACAACACTGGCTGGCTGGAGCAGATACCAGGGAGAAGTTGCTTCTTCGGAGAATCAGCTCCACCTCACATCTGTGCCCTGGTTTCTGCAGCTTCACCCTGACCTTCAGAAGAAGTGTGTGTGTGTGCGGGTGTGTGTGTGTGTGTGTGTGTGTGTGTGTGTGTGTGTGTGTTTGTGTGTGTGTGTGTTTGTGTGTGTGTGTGTGTGTGTGTGTGTGAAAATGTACAGAAACATAGTGATGTTTTTATGTTGTGACAAATACTTTATGATAGCATTGCCCGGTTTTTGAGTGTGGTGTTGGCACAATGGAATTGAAGATGCAGAAAAAAAAACCCATAGATTTGTGGTCCAATGCATTTAAAAGTCATACTGCTGTGATATACACTAACTGAGCACTTTATGAGGAACAGCTGTGCAATCTAATGCAATCCAATGCAACAGATCTGCCATAAATTCTACTTTTGCAAAGCTTATACATTGTCAGAAAGGTGGTAATTCTACTTAATGTTTATTACTGAGGTTGCAGTGGGTCTTGGTGGTGTACTGGAGTGCATTATATTGAAAAGTGCTCCTAATATTTTGCTCCCCTTATTTATGTTAGTGGGGTGGACAAAATATTAGGAACACAATATAATGTACTCCAGTACACCACCACCAGCTGCTTGGTGAGTGTATGTTGCTGAAATTGACTCAAAATGACCTTATTGTTATTATTATTATTTTTTTTTCAACCTCACTTGGCTCACAGCGCTAGATGCAGCGTGCTAACATCATCATCGATCAAAACTGTGGGCTGCTGTATAATTTGTGGTTCTGCAGTTCGCCGTGTTGGTGTGCACAGCTGACGAACTCAAAGATAACAAAGCATCAGATGTGGACTGAGCTTAAAACAACCGATACTGATCCATTAAAAATGCCTTCAGTTGTCCCGATTGGATGGACCAGATGGAGTCGTCTCTACCTGCATACACTATTATCATATTATTTGTTTTGAGTTCATAAACATTCTGGGCTGATTTTATTTTCTCCAACAATATTGGAGAGAACACTGTCTTATTTCCATTTGGGTCGAAGAGTTTTGATTTTGCCCGCACACCAAGCTCTTCTCCTTTTAATTTCCTGCAGACTAGGCGTGGTATGTGCATCACTGCCTCCCGCCGATAAAAACAACGATGCATTTGGTCTTTGTTTATTTGCATATAGTGAGGAAGTGAGATCCAAGTGAGATCCAATCAAAAGTGGTCACTCGAGTCGCATGTGGAGACACGTTGTAATGCCAGGTGTGAACTGACGTAGTTAGAGCTGTCCACTTGTGAATGGATCACCCAAGATGCATGTTAATGCCAGGTGTGAACACTGGCCAGAGATAGAGGGGTTAGTTAACATCTTTGAATCCAGCACCTGCTTCAAAAATGTCACTTTTTGTAAACCTAAGAGGGAGAGTTAATATTTATGAAAGTGAGGGTCAGAGAGAAGTTTGTATGAGATTCAGCATGAATGTGTGTGAGAGCCTCAACAGCCCTTTTAGCTGAGTTAATTTCCCCTGACAGGAGGTCTCTACTCGAATTCTCTGAGAGAGAGAGAGAGATGAGTGCCCTCCAATCCACAGCCAGTGACACATGACTGACTGACTGACTGACTGACTGACAGGCGGACAGAATAAAATTAACTCGCTGAGCTCTCTCTCTCTCTCTCTCTCTCTCTCTCTCTCTCTCTCTCTCTCGTTCAGTCCCAGGAGGAGAAGCAGTGAACTATTGGAGAACAATTAATGCAGCTCCAAGTTTAATGCAGTTTTGTTGAGGTGATGTTGGTCCTACTTTTTTAACCGCATAAGGGACCAACGCGAATATTTCAAGAACTTGTCTGATGAGTCACCTTACTTCTCTCTTTTATGAAAGAAAAACAAATTTGATGCTTTTTTTTTTTTTTAAATGAAATTGAAATGTCACTTTCCTCTTTGAATGCGAGTCACAATTCACTCTGCTTTTCACTTGCCCAACAATCATTTGCTCACATCTAGAGAATTGATAATTGATCTCAACTTGACAAACACAACTCTGACGGTTATGATGTGTACTCTTGCCTCTAATGGAACACGCCTGAGGCTCACTCATGACTGCACTGTTGTTAATTTAGCCAGGTGCCATGAACACATATTCCATACCCAACAACAGATCATTCATCATTTATTACAGGCCTGGTGGGATTTAGTGAGTAAAATGTTTTTGTTTTTTTTGACTCATCAGTGCACTAATGCATCCGGCAGTGTTGTTTTGCTGCATGTTTTTGCAATTCCTGGCTGCAAAACATGTTCCTCCTGAGAAGATCATGAAGATTTCTCTGTGGTATGAGGATGCACTTTCTAGCACTAGCAAGAGAAACTAGATTAAAGTGTCAATATATACTTGTTTTTACAGACTTTCAGAATAAATAGTAAGGTGAAGCTAGTTAGCAGTATTTCAATTATTCAAGCAGTTCTCCAGTCATCTTGAGCTGTACGACTATATTGTACAAACCAATTAAACCAGTATCAATTGATTTTTTTGCTAGTTAGGGTTATCAAAAACAACCTGTAAACACAACATTGACTTATTTTCACCATGTGAAGTTGATATGGTGAATGTGTTAGCAAACAGTTGCCTATTTACACATCCAGTTGGTTGCTGTTAATACAAGCGTATTGAATGAGTGCAATTATAAATGAAGCTTCCAACCTTTATGAGAGGAAAGGTTCCACTGAAAGCAAGCTCAGTTTGTCTTTTTCTCCTCTTTTTTTTATAATTCTGTTTTGTCCAAGAATAAATACCAGCAACAAACTCTGTCTAGCTGGTTTTTGGTCTGCGTCTCCACCTGAGCCCAAACCTCCATCCATCACTGTCTGCGGACCTGTCGGCTGACACTGTTTACGCCTTCAATAAGGTCAAGACTGCAGTGACTAAACAATCAGGCTCCTCTGAGAAGAACATTGAAGTTTGTTGGCTACGGGACCGAAGCTGTGACTGGAATTACTTTTGATGGAGAAAAAGAAAAACCTCCAAGAAAAGAGATGCAGGAACAGATGACATTACATGTGGCAGTTTTTCTTAAAAAATCAAAAGGTGGAACTTCATCTTTATGGGGGTCTTTTCCTCTCCAGATTTGTTAAGTGTTTTTTCAGGGCAGTGTGCAAACTCTAAGTTATATGGTTTCATCATTCTTTTTTATTTTTGATTGATGGGCAGTGAATCACATGGTACCAAAACAATGCCTCACCACCCTGTTAAATCACAAGCACACATACTCACACATCAATTACTACGCATTACCTCACAGTTAATTTAACCACTTGATTGTTCCCTTATTATTTTTCATCAGTTAGTTTTAACCAGAGAGTATAAACAATACAAGAATCAGCTGCAAGCTAGTTAGCCATTACCTCAGATTCTTTACTGAGTTTTGACAGAAACTTTATTCATAGCAAACCCTGCACATCTGAAAACATCAGTTCATTCCTGACTTCATAACATGATAGATCACACACTGTAAAATTACATATGTTTCATATCTTACAACATCCTGATCTAATTTGTGCTGCATACTTTGCAACATCAACAACACTTTCTCCTGTATTGTGTTGCAAAGCTTCTCAATTTAGAATAACTGTAACTGGAATCAGGCAACATGATACTGCATAATGTCAAGAGATGCTGCCGGTGCTGGTGGAGTGTTGTATATTTAGCTCCAAGCAGAACGGAGGGATCCTGAGTAGCTCGACTTTCTTTAAGATGAAGAAGAAGAGCTGCCGGTGTGCTGTGCATGTGTGTGTGTGTGTTTGCGGTGTAGCTCCAGGCATCTGGCCTAGACTAAAGAGTTGGTGATCTTTTAGTTTGACACCTGAATCTTGTTCACACACACAATACAATCCTTACTTCCTGTCTATCACACACATACATATCATCAGCAGGAGTACTTATCTCATATTCTTCACCAGACTGGAAACACTGTGTCAGCCTCACTGCAAGCTTTTTAAGTGATGTTTGTGTGTGAGGGTGTGAATTTCAGTGCTTTTGTGGGGGGGTGGGAGGAGGGGGGGTGAGTACAACCTGACAGTCTGCTTTACTGAGTACAAACTGGCATCATTAGCGTGCCTGTGACTGGCTGCCACGGCATACTGGGTACAACACTGACAGCAAGGAAATGTGGAGTTTTGAAAACTGTTGTATTATTTCCAGCATACTTGTACAGTTTGTATCTCCACAAAGTTGGATACAGCTCAACTGCCAGAAATAAGATGAAACGAGCATCTGGCAACACACACACACACACACACACACACACACACACACACACACACACACACACACACACACACACACACACACACATGAATTTGCACCCACACTCTTAAAATGTCAGTGATAAGAGAGTATTTTAGAGCAACGTTGCAATAAGTTTCCTTCACAAGTCAAATTAATCAACATATGTATCAAGAAACTGCTGCATAGTTTTCAGTGCACCACAAAGGGAACATTAAAATGCATATCCAACATCTTACCAGCTATATATTTACATTTACTTCTTCAGATTTAGACTGATTTTATTTAACAGTGCTGAACTACTGACCACAGTTCTCTCTGATGTTTTCTCAGCCGTGTTAGTCGAGTTGCTCCAAAGACATTGTTGAATAGAAAATGAAGCGTACACTATGCATGAAAAGGTTAGATCACTGTTAGGTTTAGGAAAGGATAACAGGTTATTTGAAGCTAGGTATTGGTCATAGTTAAGATAAAAGCAAAATCATAACTCACAGTAAGAAGGTCCTTCTGTTAATGGGAATTTATCGTGTATTGGTAGTCAAAACATAATGTTAGTGTATTTGCTTATTCGTCATTCACTGTTTCAATGTCAAACTGCTGCTTGTTTGCATCACACTATCCTTTGAGGGATTCCTGGTAGTATTTGCAGTGAAGATAGATTGACGATTTCCAGAAAGTGTGAGACCAGGATACACAGATGGTACTTGACTCTTTATGAACCACAGGTTAGAGCAGTAGAACACCTCTATACAAGACATGACAAACACAATCACACTGCCACAAATTCTAGTGTACGCACTCCTTAATCCTTGGCTGTATGGACATTTTGTTAACTCATATCTCACCAATGTTTTTCTCTTAGAACAAGTTAGTCAGGGAGTATCTCTGCTAGTGTTGCTGACGTGTGCTTGCGAGGTTCAGAACCGATATGGGTACCTTTTTCTTTTAGGTTTTTGGTGCCAGGAATTGGATTAAGTCCATTTTTGACATTCAAATAATAAGCAACAATAAAAAAAAATCAAATTATGGCTCATGGGAAACTTGGAAATATACTTTACAGAGCTGCAATGATTAGTCAATTAGTTGATCCAAAGAATCAACTCCCCAATCACCAACTATTTTGATAATCGATTTAAAATTTGCTGGTTTCAGCTTCTCAAATGTTACAATTTTAAGCCTTTTGTGTCCAGTTAGCAGTTATTTTCTTCATTATGATGATACAGGTATTTATTGTGGTGTGTTTAAAGTATGATGTCGGCTGCTCACGTGGACTTCTGCACCTCCACAGTCTTGAACTTTATTGTGTCATCCTTCACATTTCAGTACTTGTGTGTGGTTTAATGCCCTCCTTCTCATCCAACTAATCTAAAATCCTCATGAGGTCACTCTGTGGCTTTGAAAACAGTTTGGTTGCAGATTGTTTCTGATAGCGGACTGTAGGTTGGGATCCTCAGTTTCTCTATCTTCCTTTCATTCCTCTGCTCTGATCTGCTCCTCTCCACTGTTGGCTCAAAGACCTTGACAGTTCCTGTTGGTGTCTTTTTCTCCGTCAGCTTTGCTTTTTAGTTTTTGTCAGCTTGACTGTCCTGCCTCCAACCTTCTGTTCATTTTTAATCTGTCCTCTCACTTTGAGGCCCGCACTTTGTTGTCTTTCTCTTCATCTCTGTCTTTGCTCTCCACTTTTGTTTCCTCTGTCTTTTTCAACCTTTGCTGTCCTTCATTTTAGTCGCAAGTCATCTTTCTTCCTTTAACTGTTTATCTCCACCATCCTCCCCTTTTAAACATCCCCATCCACCTTTCATCTTTTAACCTTTCCTTGCCCCTTTCTTCTCCTCTCCAGCTCATTTGCCTTTTTTTACCACAGTCAGTGTTTTTTGTGCCAAAACTCTGAACAGCATCCCACCTCTGTAGCTTTGCTGCCCTCCTCTCAACAGCAGATCTGTCCAGATGGCCCATTTCAGTGCTTAGTAGTCGCCACTGTCTACATGGAATATGCACATTTTTGTTTTTTGTTTGTTTGTTTTTACCGCACGCAGTATAGTTTATTTCTACTGCTCATTTATTCCGTACTCAAGATGGCAGGTGATACATGTTGGTGTTGAAAATTTCTTCTAATGGTCTTTGAAATATTTAAAGGATGTGAGCTTTGTGACTGCCATGGGCTGATGTGGAAATGACCGAAATGGTTTAAAGCAGGATAATAATGTGAAAAAGATGTAATGTAATGATATTCCATCATTAAAATAAGAGTATATGGTGTGCTGAGATCATATTTAATAATAAAAAAAAAAGACTAAAATGTGAAATCAAGGTTTTGACTGGTCTTTCTGTCTCCCTCCAGGTCTTCTCTGACGTGCCCTCATTGCCTTAAGCAGAGCAACACCTTCGACCCATTTTTATGTATCTCCCTGCCTATACCCCTACGACAAACCAGGTGATGTACAACACACATGACATACAAAACACATTCATTAGAAAAGCTAATATAATGTTGTTATGGGCCACTATGTTAAGGTAATAACTCATAAAAACAACCAGTTCATGTTGAATGACATATTGCTTCCTATTTGTACTTCCTGAACTCCTTTTTTTCAAAAAATCCTTCCAAATTGTAGTGTAAAGTTCAGCTGATGTATTATATGCTCTGATATATACTGTTTGTAGGGTAAATCTCTTGTAGGCCCCAGTCCATACCCAAAAATGTTTAGTCACGCAAAAGCTTTTCTTAGCTCCTAGCACTGTGTACGTATGAGGTCACCTGATATCAATGATATGGATATGATCCTATCATAATAACACACTGTAACACATTTCAAAAGGAAAAAGGACTAGACACACACGTGCATATCTGCACGCTTGCACAAACACGCTGTACACAACAAGCTTTTGGCCATGGTCATATCAAAGTGATAAATGCTGGCCATCAGAAGTCCCTGAGCAAACACTTTCTGTGCTGTTTCCATTTTTAACCGTACCAGAAGCTGCATGTCAGCAAGGTCCCCTCTGCAAGACGGTACGACTTTGACATATGAAGGGAAAGACAGAGAGAGAGGAAGAGAGGTAGAGGAGATGCACAAAGAACCTTTTAGAAATGTTGACAATTGAGATGCAGATAGAGGATGAGTGGGTTATGCCCATACTAGATCTAGAATGATAAATATGTTGGGCAGATATATCGGCCACTATTGTTGATATATCGTATTGGTGCATATGTCAACCACTCAGACTTTGTAGTTCAGAACAGTCTCTCTATGACATAGTTTGTCCACCAGAGAGCACTGACAAGTTTATTTGGTAACTCTAAAATGTAACACTCAGTAAATGAACCAACTTAGGGGATTGTTATCGATGTTTGTTGTGTGTTTCTGTAAAAAAAAAAAAAAAGAGTACCAGCCTATATACAGTATATTTTTTAAAATGTCAAATACTGATATCTGTATTGACATAAAAATGTGACACTGTGGCTTAAGAGTACTTTGGGCTTCAGCAATCTATTTCTGGTTCCTATTCAAATCAGTCGTCTCATGTTATCCCCCTTCTCTGCCCATGTATCAATGCATGCCATAAAAACATCTATAAAATATGTTTGAAAAACACAAAAAAACAACAACACAAATCTATTAAATTTCAGCCTAATCCAATGGCACAATTTTCCCTACATTCACTGCTCAATGAATCCTCCTATCTTCAAATATGCAGACACCGCTGCTCTGCAAACTCTCTGCATGGCCACCACAGTGCGAACCCTCAACTCATTATTATAACGCGTGCTCTCTGACAGTGTGTGGTCTGTCCCTGCAGTTGCCTGAGCCCAGCGTAGAGAGAGAAATTCATTCAAGCTCAGTGTGTGTGTGTGTGTGGACTCGCTGCTGGCCCCACACTGACCTGACACACACGCACAAACGCACACTGCCGTCATTGCACCGTCCTGCTGCAGCAGTATCCCAACAGAATGCCTGATAAGTCTGAGGCCCCCAGAGACACAGCGGGGTCTGGCTGGCAGCGTGGCATCGAGGCCTGGGTGCTGCAGATAATGCCAGTATGGCAGAGAAAGAAAAGAGGGACAGCAATATGTTTGAGTGTTTTCTCTCAAATTAACCTTATGTAGTCATTCTCAGCATCATTATTTCAAAGCTTAATATGTCTAAAACAATTTAAAATATCTACTAAAGCTGTAAAACCTTTTTAAGATGCTTGTTAGTTACTGGTCGGTGACTAATTTAGCAACGTAAATTAAGGAAGTATGTCTCACTTGGCTTTTGTATGGCCTTCTGGGTGGGTACTGTAGGTATTGTGCAACAGTACAATAGGGCAAACAGGCTTATCCAAGCTTACGGAGTATTTGATTGCATTCATGTATTCAGATCAAGTGCGGAACATGTGAGACAAATACCGCTATATGAAATGATTTTCAAACGTTCCCAAATTCATGATTCTTCTCACCACATGATTAAACGTTTATTAAATGCTGTTGCACTTTAACACACAGAAGACTGCCGAGATCCTGAACAAACAAACAAAAGCAAAAGTATGTATGAAACCAAATGAATACACTGACCATAGAAGGAGCTTCCAGGGTAAAGAGCAGCAGCAGCAGCAGCAGCAGCAGCAGCAGACTGCAGCATGATACATTAACTCGCTGCTTAACTTTGTATGTTTTAGTTTCATATAACAAATCAGATCGTAATCTGATCTAAAATGTACCGGTTTTATTTTTTAAATGTCACTGCATTTCATTCGTCTCAGTACAATATGAAGTTTTAGCTTGCAGAGATCCTTATTTTGAGTTATGTTATTATTGTGCAGCAATGCAGTTAGAAATGCGGATGCGTTAAACAAGTCTTTAACTGCACAACAGCAACCTTTTATGATGCAAGAAGAAATGTATTATTGTCATTGTGTGTTTTCTTAGACGTTTCTGTCTGAGTTATCAATCAGCACCTGAACACACATATTCAAATGAGCTGCTGCTGTAAAATACTTAAAAAAACCTAATAGTTCACTTTGAGGGATTAAACTTAAGTTTAAAGTCTTAAATAGAACATAATCATTCATATTTGTTTCAGTTAATTGAAACAGGTTTAAAGGTTTGAACTAAAATAGCATGCTCAGGAAATATATGATATATGATTGCTAACATGCAGAAACTCTGCAATAGAATTTCATGCAATTTGAGCGTAATAGCACTAGCATAGCTTTTTAAAGACCCTTTTTAATCTTTTGAGGCGGAAGAGTGTGTGCACTGCTTTAAAGACTACCAGGCTCTAAACCAGCAGGGGGGCTGGAAGGCTGCAAAAAAAAAAACCCCTCTGCTTTGTAACATGACATCTCTATTTCCTGTTCCTCTTGAGTGTCATCCCACACCTCTCATCCCGTTTCATTTCACATCTCAGCGTCTCATCTCGGAGCATCTAACAACGTAAACAAAACAGCTGCTCAGACGCTCCGCTGTCTGCTCTGTCAGCCTCCCCACTGCTAACACATTACCCACCTGAATAATGCATGATGGGAAACAGGAAGTGGAGGTGTCAGCGATTACACCGTCTTCATCCCAAATGAGATGGCGTGACGGTACTCTTTTACCTATTTCGGTCTTTACTTCGCCTCTCTCCTTCACCTGCCCTTGCGTCTGTTCTCTCATCTTCTCATCAAACTCCGTCCTCAGTTACAGATCCAATCATCTATGTATTTTTTTTATCTCCCTATAATCTCTCCATCATTTCTCATTCCATCTCCTTATTCATCACCATCCCCGTGTTTCCGACAGGAAGTGATAAAATTGTTGTAAATCAGACATGTCCCAGCACACATCAGCTTCCTGCGGGATCAACGCCAATGTGCTGATTTAGCTCGGCATGTCCGGCCTCGCATGAGTTCACACATACGCACCGGAGAGAAATGAAACTCTGAAGGAAACATCTGAAAATAGTTTAATCGCTTCAGATATGAAGTCAGACACAGAAAAATCCAATTTTGTACAACAGTATTGTCAGAGGAAATCTTTCCCCCCCAAACTTATTACATTCAAAAGTTCAACAGTGCATTTCAAAGCCCCCGTTTTATTGAGTGCATTGTTTTGCTGTTTGGCAGCTGAAATACATCAAGACTCAGCTAAGCTCAATACATCTCTTTAACAAACTGACTACATGATTTATGTTGCCCCTGTCATCCCCGAATTCTGCATAATTACATTAATCTCTCTCTTTTTGGTTTCGGTTGAAGTGTTTGTCTCGACACTATATAGTTGACACTATGGAATATACCATGTTTATGGCCTTTGGAATCTGTAAACCTGCTAAATCAGATCTTTGCTGTAACATGTCATTTGTGTTCCTCTCTCTCTGGCTTCCAACCCCTCCCTCCCCTGAAAATGCACACACATAAATACACACTTCCTCCACCCCCCCCCCTCTATTTGCCCTACAGGCCGATGTGTGTGACCCTGGTGTTCAGTACAAAGGGTCAGAGGTATCTGCGGGTGGGGCTGGCTGTACCTCTCTTTGGTTCCCTGTCCTGCCTGAGAGCCATGGTGGCAGAGGAGGGCAAAATCTCTCCAGACCAGGTATACACACACACACACACACACACACACACACACACACACACACACACACACAGACAGGTGCAACCAGAGAGTGAGGGAGATGTCAATCAAGCAGAGTTTAACACGCCCACACAGTCCTGAGAGTAATAAAAAATATATATACATATGTATAAATGGTTTCTTTTATATGCAAAAAAGCTAAATTTGGTGATTCCAGCCTCTCAAAAGTGAGGATTTTCTGCTTTCTTCTGTTCACATCATTAAATACTGAGTATCTTTGCGTTTTAGACTGTTGATGGCGCCTCACAAGCAATTAAAGGAGCAGTTCTGTGATATTTTGATGGGCATTTTTCACATTTTTCTGGCATTTTATAAGCTACACAATCAATAAAAAAAAAAAAAAAAATCAATAACATAAGTAGTTGTTAGTTGCAGCCCTGGCTTACTGGGACACCTAATTGGAATAAAGCCATCGTTAACATTAGTAATTACACCTGCGCTTGTCCTTCTTTTCTTCAATTATTTTTAAGTGAAAAAGAAGCACCCGTGCAACCATTCCCAACTATATTGACCGTCTCTACACATGAATGCATGCACACACTTAGCTGAAATGTCACCGACAGGAGAAAGGGTAAAGGAAAAGGTTCCAGAGAGGTGTGTGTTCATCAATCTTGCACTTGTCCTACGACAGATGATGAATAATGTTAGAATTTCTAAACCTCCATCACATCAGGAGAGCAGCGAAAACGCAAATGTGCCATGAAATGAAAAATACCTTTTTCATGGTTCATGAGTGCATTATTCCACTAGCAAATATACATGTATGTCAAAATGCAATCTGTGCAATAACTATAAGCCCCATGAAATCTCACTGTGTAATAAACACAGATTGGCATCAGTGGCAGAACAGTAAACATAGATACACAAACCAAAAATAGCCTACAGGGAGAGAGAGAGGAATTATAGAGTCAAATAGATAAAACATGGATAACAAATGAGATGAGTGATGCTCTTTATGTGTCTGTCTGTCATTCAGCTCATCTTCTTAATTAAACTGTCCAGTTTGAAGCATCTTTTTCAAAGTTTTTGTTATGTAACAGAAGATTAATTTCAAGTTTCTGGTTCCCTGATGAGGGAAGTCATTTCATTTCACAGCATGAGATTAACTTGTTAAGCTATTGCATTTTGTTTGTTCGGACTGTATTGTTAAAGCTCCTACACACCTATTGTCCACCCACGCTGGTGTTTTCACTCGTTTGGCTGACTAGACCGATATCCAGGACTGTGTGAGTCTGAACGCTCTCAACACCTCCCCCACTCTTCTGTTCATTTTGTTGGAATTGTTGTGGAAAACTTCTACCTTTCTCAGTCTTAAGCCGGGCAGAGATGGCTTAAAACAGATGAAGCCTCATTTTAAGACATTTCTTTTGCGATGTGACCCAACAGGGAGAACACACACACACACACACACACACACACACTGAAGGGATGATTGAATGGTCATCCCTTCAGAAAGCTGTGGAATAGACAGCTTATTTGTTGCCTTTTATCTGTATCCATAGCTCCATCCCTGACCAGTTTCTTTCTTTGAAGTATAATTTATTCGAGTATGATTTGAGTGAGTTTGTGTGTGTGTGTGTGTGTGTGTGTGTGTGTGTGTTTTACCCCCATATAAGCTACTTAGTGGTACCACAGTCATCTTTTCAATGCCTCCACCTTGTAAGCATCTGTTAAGCTCCGGAGCCAGTTTTCAACTGTCATTAAATCTTTTACACCCTTTTCATCGCTTCATGCCTTTTTTCTCTACATAAGAATTATTATATAACATGTATTTGATGCTTATAGATGTACTTAAAGAAGATGTTGTTGCCCTACAAACAAGTTGTTTCTGATAGTATACTATGATTGCATAGGCAAGTACACTGTCTGTCAGTTTAACTCACACTTAGGCCTGTTTCTGAGTTCAGTGATATCACAAAGTGGTGCTGTTGCTATGGTTACCTGCAGTTTAGTCATCTTTGAGCACAGAGATAATTTAACAAGACACCTGCCAGCCAATCAGACATACTTATTGTCCTTGATCATAAAGTATAAAAACAGAAAGACGTGAAGTGTTAGTTTGCACATAAATACTTACATGCACAAAATATAATATACATGACTCTCCATTAATCAATACATTTTTGTCTGTTTTACTGTCAGGGCACTGAAGCTCTTGATTTAAACAAGAAACTAGGAAATTCACAACTCTGGTAGATACAAATTAAGACATTGTAAAAAGAAATGAGTCTTTAATATCATTCCTTTTGCAGAAGTTCGTGTCTTTGATTTTTAACCTTGATGTCTTTCAGTTGCCGAGTCGTGGTCTCTGATTTTGTACTTGTTTGAGAAATTCCTTTTAGTCTTTTGCAAGCTGCTTTATGTGATTTATTTCTAGAGATTTGAAGCAGCAATCTTTAGGGTTTGCTTTGATTTATGTCTGCCTACAGTATCATTGTTGGTTTATTTCTGTGAGTCATACTTTACATCTTCATAGCATGTTATCCCAGAGGGTCAGCACTGGTACCCATGTTTTTCTTACTTTCAGTTCAATTCATTCTAATTCCTCTAATTAATTCTTTACTGTCCCTTGTGAGCAAATTTGGTTTGCAGCTACTAGAAAAAAAAAATCCTGGTTCAG
The DNA here is from genome assembly GCF_963924715.1 of Thunnus thynnus. Taxonomy (NCBI): domain Eukaryota; kingdom Metazoa; phylum Chordata; class Actinopteri; order Scombriformes; family Scombridae; genus Thunnus; species Thunnus thynnus. The sequence continues at coordinate 2,373,162 of NC_089519.1, read as the reverse complement.
CTCTGAAAAGATGACTTTATTATAGTCATAGTGTGTTTTAATGTGATGTCTCTCTCATGCTCCCTGCAGGTCATCCTATCAGAGTTGTACTCCACGGGTTTCCAGCGTTCCTTTTCAGATGACGACGACCTGACGGCAATCGCCGATAGCGATGTCATCTACGCCTTCCAGGCTCCACCCCTCTATAGTCGTGGAGGCTCTGCACCACACTCAGGTATCCATAGTAACAGCTCGGATGTCCATCAATAACACTGTCAACACATGACTTCCCACGCTCATTTGGCAGTTTTGCTCATTCCTCATATCTAATTTTCTCCTGTTCAGCCTCCCTCTGTTGTTCTGATTAACTTTTTCTCACGTGTCCTTACAATTCATTAATCACAGTGTTTTTTATCACAGGCAGACATTTTACTTTAGTGAGGAGAAGGCCCGGTGTCTGCAATGTGCTTTGTATTCCTCCTTCATTCTTTTTCGTTACGCACGATGGCACCCAAACAAATTAGTCTGAATGCCAACCTGATGCATCACATCATCCAAAACGGAAAGTTAACTCGAGAAACATCAAGTTAACTAAAACGCTGAGAAGTCATCAGATTGTGGCGAGTAAGAACAGTTTCAAACTTGCCTTTTTTGAATGTTCTCACAATATTGTATGCACAACATTGTGGCTTAAATGTCTAAATATAGACATAAATATGTGTGTGTCCTCTTAAGATAGCAGTGTAATGAACCTCACTTATTTTAGATCAGGTCAAATGAAAATGTACTCGTGTGATGGGACAGGAAATGGCATGTAGGGGCTGGCATGGTTGGTGGGCTAACAATAGCAGTCACTGTCCTTGCACAAACTACATAATGTTGTAGCTTCTCTTAATGCCAACTGCTCATTTGAAGAAAATCCAGCAAAACACATTTCTATAAAGTCAGGAGGAGAGTGAAACAGGATTTAAAACTTATTAAACTTTTTTCCCCCTGTCCATTTTTAAAGCTAACAGGAGCAGCTTGGGTACTTCTGCATATCATATCTAATCAATTATGGAATGTGGTTACAGGTGCTTAGACAACTTCCAGTGGGGTTAATGAAGCAGGGGTGAGCATCATCCTCGCGCTGTGGATGGATGGGAGTCAGGCTGTGAGCTTTAACATTCAGTCAGTGATTCAGTGAAGAAAAAATCACTTTTGTATTTCGTTGCTGAGGCAACCTGTGTGAACACTCTTCCCACCCGGATTGCATTACTTTTTACATTCTTTACTTTTTACATTACATTCGCTGCTCTTCTCCATCTCCGCTTCTAGTGTGCTGAGGTGAATCAGGCCTGTAGATCTTATTGCACCAGCAGCTCTGCTCTATCTGTAATGGTCATGTCACTTTTACTAAACACAGACTTATGTTTTATGGCTAAACAGCCGTTTCTTTAACGGATCCACAAGGGACTTAATTGAGTAATGTCACTGAGTGAGGTCATTTATAGTGGTAACCTCTGTGGCTTGCCAGTTAGGTCAGTTGAGGTTAGTTTTTGTACAGCAACCTACTGCTGAATGAAGCCCTTATAGGGGTTTTTGTTACCCCCAGAAGAAGAATGACATCAATTATTCACTTCTGTGCTCAAAGTGCTCATGAAAAATTAAGACTCTTCACTTTCTCAACAGGAGGTATGTCTATTGTCACTTCAGTACTAAGAGAGGGAGCACACACACACACACACACACACACACACACACACAAACACGCTTGCGTGAGCAAAAACACACATCAACTGTGTAAGTCAAGTAGGTAATGAATCCATCAGAATTACTCTAGAGAGTCTCAGAAATACACGACCTCAAGGAAAAACCTTACACATAACTCACACACAAACACACACACACACACACACACACACACACACACACACACACACACACACTGGTAATGACTCATGTGACTTCCATTCCGTTCGAGCAATCTGATGAAAATGATGAATGGCCCTTATCTCCGAATAATTCATAAGATCACAGCAGACCAGATTCCAGGATATCATAACTTCATTCAATGGGATTTATGTCATGTTTTATAAAGTATAGCATATGAATTTACACACTCATTACAGCTGAGACTGTAGCGTAGCATTACGGAGATAAAAGATGATGTATGGCAGCATTTTCTGCATAATTTCTTCTTCTTTGTAAAGAGGACAACCTTTTGAAAAAGCATTTAAATAAAAATAACACAGGAGCTGTTTTTACATTATGCATTATTACAAATAGGTTTTGTCTGTAATCTGAAGCATCGTGGAAAAGTGTGTTTTGTTGCATTTTTGTATGTAGTTTATTTTGGTTTGTCTACTCAGTTTCCAGTGAATAAGAATGATTTAGCTTTTTTATAATTTGTCATCACACCAGGTTTGACAACTCAGAATAAAATGCAACCTGGAACATGCACCTGTACGTATTTGATTGGCCAGTGCAGCACCTTGTCGGATTGGCATTGCATTGCGTTCTTGCAACAGTTGCAACTAAGGTCCCTGGCTGGAGCCAAACCGGAGACCCTCAGATCACATGGCTTTCCAATCACCAGGGATTGTCTGAATTTTTTTCAGGGTACTATAGTTCATATATATAGTCCATATATTTTACACTTGTGATTCAGGCACTCAAGTTGAAATGGTAGAGGTTAAATACACACACAGCCCAAGTCTTCCCACACACAAGACAGATCAGTGTTTTTGAAACCAATTGTTATATTCGGTCCTCATCCCAAATGTCAGGTAGTGCAAAAGGTCTCTTCCTCAAACTAGTGTATTCTGTACAACCACTGAGCTACAACATTGCAATCATGCAGTTTGTCTTTGCAGCTTGTGAGAAGTTAACGCCTACTGCTGCCATGACAGGACTGCATCAAAAGCCTGTAGGGCCAAGTGTGCTATAAAAAAACACCAACTCACAAGACAACTTCTTGAGGAAGTCTGAATTTAGCTTTCCTCCAAGAGATGTGAATTTGTTTGGCATAGTCATGTGTGACTGAGGTTACTTTATACAGGCAGAAATAGAGTAAGAAAAAACTAAAAACATTTTATTTAGGTATGTAGAGTGTGCACTCTTATCCTCATATACAGTGTTTAAACACAAGACTCACAGAGCAATGAAACCATTATCTGGCTATTGTTCATGTTCTTACCAGTAAGAAATCTGTAAATAATTCAGGAAATCAACTTGTTGGAGACGTTAAGTTTTCATTCATTGGGAGTGATCTACACTGCACAAGACATGACACATTTATCATTTGAAAATAGGTTTGAGTGTCTCTAATTTTGTCAACTTCTCTTATTACCAGTATCAACTCTCAATAACAACCTGCTGATCATACTAATGTACGTGCTAACCATGTAAACAGACACCACGTAGAGCAAGGTTCACTGTATTATTTGCAGGCATGAGAAATGAAACACTGCGATGACATGTGAAGCAGGCTAATTTATCTTGAGTCTTTTTTTTTTCTTTCCAAAATCATACGAAAATCAAATTATGCTCATAAAATTGGATTTGTGTCACAACAATAATTATCACAGGGAATAAATCTTATTTCCAAGGTTATTAAACATAAAACCAACAGCTCAACGGCTCCACAAACCAACACGTCTCATTTTATTGACTGATTTTTCTGTTGAGCTGCTGAAATTCATTCAGGGTGTTGTAACATGATGCTAGCTTGTATATAAACAAGGCAACATTTATGCATAAATTCAGTCAGTACCGAAGTGGCAAAAGTGTTGTCCGCATAAGGTGGACAACATGTAATAAACTGGTGAGTAAAATGGAGAATTTAGCCATAATGTACTGTCAGAGAGGTTAGCTCAGCATGTGGTGAAGAATTATAGTTTTCTCCGACTGAAAGCAGGCTGCTGTCACATACTGATGTCCTCCCAGGTTTGTCTTTATCTCACTGTCACAGCATGACAATTTGTAGGTCGCTAGAAAGTTGTGCAGTGACTTTAAAAACTAAGGCGGCTGTGTTGCATGGCACAGCTCTGCTCAGAAATGCACTTCATGCACCGTCCTCTTCAGACTGAGGGAGAGTGACGAGGATTTATAGGCAGAAAATATGCTTTCACCACGGTAGAATCTGGACATGCAGTAGCAAGTAGAGATGATAGTTTTCTCCTGTGACATAGGGTTCATCATCACGTCTCCTTGGTCCTCCTTTTCGTCTTGTGATCCTGAAAATGATATTTTTCAAAAGAGACAAAAGAGGCCGCTGGTAAAAAAAAAAAAATTGTATTCTTGTTGAGAGAGAGAATTATTTTTAGATTTTTTAGGGATTGACCTTACTGAAATGTTGTGTTCAGACTGACAATAGCATTAAGAGCAATAGAACAAAAACACAACCTCCTTATTCATTTCAATGAGACCATAATGTTTAGCTGGAAACCCGATGAGACGACATCATCCAGCCAAACACACCAATCAAATACACGCAATCCCATGCATGCCATTGGAGCATTAATGGTGTAGTTGTCCTGTTTACCTCAGAATTGTCCAAATGTTGTAAAATGCTGTGTCATAGTGTTATAGACTGATGTGTCTTTGGGTTTCTAATAAAGCATCAGACTCATAGATCTTTCCTGGATACATGTTTTTAATGCAGTGCTTTTTTTATGTGTAAATGCCAGGTATTGGAAAAACTTAATGTGTCCAACTAGTTGAAAATGCACCTTTCTCCTTTCTGACTGTCTGACTGTTGGGTCATTACGTTTGTCAGTATGAGAGATTATGATATTTAATTGTTTCTGGAGGAATTCATACACCAGATTAGGTTTGGGAAAAGTTAATCTATGAGTGTGTTTGAAGCACTAAACACATCTCCACTTTCCCCTCATACTTTCATACTTGTGTCATCTTCATTTTTCTTTTTTTTTTTAGTCTCCACCCCCACATGACTTGCTGGTAGAAGAGCAGTGATATTAACAAGCAAAGGAGGAGGAGGAGGGGACAGAGTGGGTGCATGCAAGTATTGATACGGTCCAGTGAATAATGAGTAGTCATTTATAGCATGATGAAAAGCATTGAATATGTAAGCTAAACTGTTATTTTTGCATGCAGTGATGCTGGGGAAGGTTGATTTTATGCAGGGAATTCCTCTGTCGTCATAACTGGCTGTATGCGGCTGTGCTGGATTTCTCCGAATTTATCACTAAACTCTCTTGGGGGGGTATTGAATCAGCACTGCTCCCAGGTACAATAATGAGGTTTCGCATTTGGAGGAAATGGCAGCAGGAGGTCTCATGATGGAACGAAAAATCAATTAGGTCAAAAAGCACCAGAATATCGTCCTATTTCACCCTCAACAATCCAAGCGATTTGCACATAGAGCGATGAAACTCGAGCGACTTCCTGCTGAATAGAAGCTCAGAGAAGCTTAGCGTGCTAACTTTGCGCGATGTTCTCTTGATGCTCTTGAAATTAAAAAGTAAAGGCCAGGCTGGGCCACATGTCTCCTGGGAAATGGAGAGGTCAGTCGAGATTTGTTGTGGGAGTCGGTTGCACAGAGAGATGCCAACTGGGCCGAGGAGAAAGAGACTGTGTGTGTTTAAAAAAAGAGAGAGGATTCCCGGGAAAGGTGGTTAAAAAAAAAAGTGATATTTCAGTGAAGATAAAGAGATCTGTCACACAACCAGCATCTACATTCTGAGATAAATGTAAAAGTCTCTTTCATTTTCTCCTCCTCCTTCTTCCTTTTCTCTCTCACACACACACACTCAGTGTAAACAGCGAGTCCGCAAACAGCTCTCTCCAGCGGAATATTGAGTGTTCAGGTCCTGTCACACTTAACCGCGGAGTCGAGGTTAAGCCACTGTGTCGTTCCCATCAAACCGCTGAGGGCTGCATGCGGACGGAGAGTCAGGGATTTTCAACATTACTCTGGGGTATTTATCTGAGTAGTCACATCCTTTTAATCAGCTCCTCGCAGTGCAGATATTACTTCTGTGTTAGTGAACACACACTCATGTTGTTTATGCGCTCGGCACATTAAACAAATCACCTCTCACACTCCCACACTGCCAATATTCTGCCAAGTTTTACTTTTGTGATTCATGCCATTATAACAGGACATTAGCAAGATTTATTATACGTAGGACTTAATAATTTTTGCCCGTCATTAGGTAGCTCAGTACGAAGAGGACATGAAATGAGGGAAGAGAGAGAGAGAGAGAGAGGAGATGCCATGCAACAGAGGTCCCTGCAGACTCAAACAAGTTTTAATTATGTGATATAATGTAATACATACATATAGTATAGACATACTGCACTGATCAACATAAACCTACAGAAACACACAGCTTATTATCACTTACATAAATAAACTCACAGATAAAGACATCTCACATGCAAATTAAACCCTGCAAAGTGTACACATCCTGTGCAGTTCCTTTAGGAAACTTACAGGCTGCCTAAAGCGAACTCAGCGCAGAAAAGCAAAAAAAAAAATCTTCCAGGAACATTCACAGAGGAACTGGTGCCCCTCCAGTAGGATTTATCATTTTAAAATATCCGGAAGAGAATGAAGACAGAAAGAAATTTGGTGTGTCTACAGTTGGAGTGCTGATAACCACGACCGCCTCTGGAATGTGTTCTCAAATCATCTGGGAAATAACAGCTACAGTCAGATTAGCTGCCTTATTATTACAACCAGTGCTGTACCATAAAAAGCCAGTGTGAATGCCAACTTGAAAGCTTTATCTGCACTAACGAACACAACTAAATTGTGTTGAAGAACCAGTCAGCAGGGCAGAAGACACTGGACGAAAGGCTCTGTGACATTTAGCCCCTTTTTAGCTGCAAATACAGCATGTTTACAGTTGTGTGTATTTATTCACATGTGTAAACAGCTAAAATGTGCTACAATGGAGCGCGGATTAGTGCCGCATGTCGCTAGACCAATATTTGAAACATGATGCAACTTAGTGCAAAATACTGAAGGCCATTTCAATGATTGCAACTTTGTTACTTTTATCTTTTGTTTTCTCTTAATATGAGAAAGAAAAAGGGGGATTTTTTTGGCGACTGTTTAACAACATCGTGCCTTCGACTAAAGAGACCAGCAGTGGAAAGATAAAGTCGATGCAGTGAGTAAAAGAAAGAGAAGCCAGTAAAAAAAAAAAAAAAAGGGAAGGGAAAAGGAAGAGAGCAGCATCAGGTGTATTTGGGTACTCCCCTTCCACCTCCTTAATCTGTCATTCTGCTGTTGGCAGAAAGCTCAGGTGCTTCGTTGTCATCAGGGGCATTCGTGGTCAGATGGCTGTTTACTGTCAGGACCTCTGATTCGACCAGGGCCAAGCCCACGGCCCCCCTCGGGTATTTTTAGTCAGGTGTGTGGATTGCATTGACAGGGGTCACTCATTGGGTCTCAAACCACTTGGGAGGAATGTCATTTCTAGTCTGGTCAGAATCCTTTTTCTGTTACACAACTTGCACTATTTTTACACATCAGTAATGAACAAACAGAGCTGTTTGGGAAAATGAGGCAAAAAAAAACTGTTTGCCTCTGGTGAAACAGCAAAAATATGATAAAAGGAAGCTTTTGTGCAGTGGCATGAATACCTGCAGAGTAACGGCACCGACAAGAGCATAGTTCTAAGTGATGAAGAAACCCACAGTCTATAGATATTAACCGAGACACTGTCATAAAACGTTTTCTTATTCAATCGCTCCTTGTCATATTGAACCCCTGCTGTAGCAGCAGTTAGCAGATACTTCACACCTCTCAGAAGAATAAAGTTGTCACTCAGTGTGGAGTTTAGGAGGTCCTTGATTTGCATAAGTCTCTTAAGATAGAAACTGCAGTGCTGACTGTGTTAAGATGTAATAATAAGTGGTAAAATATATATATATATATATATATCAGCATACTGTGTCCTCACCCATCAGACAGATCTGAAACACACTCACACAATTATTATTCTAAGACACATTGTTTTAATCTCATTTCCTGACCACATCTATGGAGCTGAAGGCTGATTTATCCCAAACAGTTAGATAGTGGAGAGTTAGGGGAGGAGGAAGAAATAGAAAACAGATAGTGGCGATGATAAATAGAAGAGCAAGGAGAGAGGGAGTGAAAGATAAGACGGAGAGAGAAGAGACGGAGGACGTCGAGGGACGTCGAGGGAAGAGGAGAGAGCGAGGGCCGGAGGAGGGATGGTGCCTTCTTCAGGGATGAGCTGTTTAATTAACATCGCCATCCTCACCACCTCCGATCTCAAGAGCAACTTCTGTTTCTCTTTTTCTTTCTCTCTCTCTTTAACCCCCCCCCCCCCCCCCCCCCTTTTAGTATCTCTATCTATTTCTTCCTCAGTTAATTTCAGTTCCTTTGTTCATCTTTTCATTATAACCTGATTCAGCCGTGCCATTGTCACAATAACAACAACAAATGGTTCAATATTATGCAGATCAACCACTAAATCAATTCATTTATGAGAAGACATACAATGTGCAGTATTTCTTCCCCACTGTAAACGTCCCTCCTGACTGAAGTCGTGCTGCTTCTCTACATTTTGTTATTTCGCTTCGGGAAGGACTTTTTAAAATTAGAAAGCATCGCTCTTCCCTTCCTTCTCCTCTTCTCTTTCTCACAGTCTCTCCTCTTCTCTCCGCTTTGGTTTCCTTTATGTTTCACGCCTCCTTCGATCTCTCTCTCTCTCTCTCTCTCTCCACCCCGTTAACACCTCCCTCTGTCAGTGGCTCTCCTCTGTCCATCTCAAGGTGGGAGGGAGGAGGTGAGAATGAGAGTCTGGCAGGTTCTCCCAGCACACCCAGGAGATGTGGGTGAAATCACGCTCCTCGCCATGCATGACATATTACTCTCTGTTTCTGAAATGACTCACTAAAATACTGATATTGGTTAAACTGAGTTATTTTAAAGGGGACATAACATGTTTTTAAGGTTGTTTCATGGGTTGTTCACAATATCAACTTGCTTATTATGGATCAGATTTCAGCTCGAACATGTACGGATGTGTTTGAGAAGTTTCATTTTCGAGTAAAGAACGAGCAATAGAAATGAAATCCTACTATAACTGTTTGTTCACATTGCCTCCTAAGCTGGAGGAAGCTGACCAATCAGAACAGACCGGGCTCATCAGGAGGCGGGGCCTTAAAGAGACAGGAGCTAAAACGGCCTGTTTCAGACAGAGGCTGAACTGAGGGGCTGTATAAAGGACCAGTAGAAGATAAATAAGGAGTTTTTCAAACTGTAAATCATGCAAAGATATTCCATCAGAGCGACAGAATAAAAGAAATATAGACCTGGAAATGTGCCTGACATGACCCCTTTAAGGTTATAGATACAGACTGATTATAAAAACCGTTATATAATATATGGGTTTAAATAGGTTTACCTTTCACTTAATATGTAAATATGATAGTTATGTATTCATTACTGGAAATTCTTGTTTAATCCTTCCACTATTACTGGTTGTTTCATATAATTTAAAACATTGAAGATAATTATGTTGTTTTTTTCTTTAATTACACAGTATTTAGCAGTGAGTCATGAGGATTCACTAGCATGTTGTACAGTTTGGGTTGAAACAAAGCTGATTGGTATTTTACTTTTAAACCTCCCCAAATGGAAAAGTGAGAATAAAGGTGACTGGGAGGGTAGAGGGAGGTGTGACGGGGACAAAGAGACAGGAGATGAATTGGCTATCTAAAGGGCAGGCAATATGCACAAAATGTCACACTGAGGTTCTCCTGTCTGCTGAGAAAAACACCATCTCCAGTTCGGTCAAACATTAGTCATGCCCAAAGTTTGGTGTTTTTCAATGTTCTGATCTCGCTTTAATCATTAATTATTTTTTTTAAATCAAAAAGTGTATTTACTTCCTAAAATTCAAGTCATTCAGCAATAATGGTGGCCTTCTCTGTCATTTTCAGTGTGGTACGGTATTTGTTGTCTGTGATGCAAAACAGAAATGCTTTCACACATTTCCTCTTGAGCAGAGTTCAGTGTGTGTCTAAATAATCTGTTGACTTGCTTTTGTAAAGGTGTTACATCAAAGTTCTTCATCTATTCACGGTTGCTCTCCTGAGTGTGTGTTTTGGTTTGTTTTATGTGTGTGTGTGTGTGTGTGTGTGTGTGTGTGTGTGTGTGATATTGGAAGGTGGCAGTGATTAATTGCACGGCAGGGATCGAACAAGCATTGTTTAATTAAATCCTCTGATAATGTCAAAGTTTATGTTTCCTGGGAGACAAGAGGTTGGGCCATCTGTATCCCCTTCAGCTATTCCCCACCATTAATCACAGTATGTGCATGTGTGTGTGTGTGTGTGTGTAACTGTGTGTGTGTGTGCAGATGCAGTTCTTTACAGCTCCTCAGGGTAAATAAGAATCAAAGGGCAATTCTAGCATAATGGAAATTTTCTGAAAATCTTTATAAACATCACGGTGTAAAGTGGCACATTAGATGTTTCTCCTTGCATAACAGTTTCTCATTCTGACACCCAAAGCTGTTTCATAACTCCGGTCCATTTCAGTCCTGCCTCCCAGCTTGATAGAAACGCTTTTGATGTGAGTAACACTTTCACAGAAGAAGTGCTGGGAAAGGTGCAACATCACAGACTCTAACCCAGCAAGTTTTTTTTGCATTCTGACTGAATTTTTTCTAAATGTAGATTATAAACCTGAATTTTACCCAAAACATAAATTCTAAAAATGAATTTAAAAAAGAAATACAAGTTGTTAGTTACTGTACCTCAAATTATTCTCCTCATTCTGTGCACCTGCTAATTATTGGAAACTAATAGACCTGTTTGTGTCTTAAATAACTGCAAGTTTGAAGCAAATTTAAATTGCAGTTTGTTAAACAAGTTTTTATCAAGCTTATAATTTACATATTTATATATTTCATTTTGGTTAAATATGATTTTATCAAATGACTTCCACTTCCTGTTTATACCTACAGCAGACGTGAAAACTGTTGTTCCCAATTATTGGTATTTAGGTATTTCCTTAAGAAAAACTGTTAAGGCCAGGCTAACAAATGTAGTTTTTCATAATGGTTGCCAGTAAGAAACCGTACTGCACCGTAACAGTGAGAGCTTAGTTTATACTACGGCCTTTATTAACAGTTTGCCTTTCCTCCGCTCTGCTCAGGGTATCACCACAGCCTCCCCTCCTCTCCTTACACCTCCGCGGCTGGGCCAGATGGTCAGAGGTTACCGCCATCCGGCACACTCTCCTCTGAATACCTGAACCAGGGGGGCTCCACGAAGGTCCTTCTCCTCATCTGCAACACAGCAGGATCTGGCCCTCAGGCTGTCAGGTGAGCTGTGGGCTGATGGTTGTTCTTATTGTTATTGTTTAGTTTTTATTGACAGGTTGGGTTTGATCTTAAGTGTTTTTATTAAGCACACAACAGCAAAGAGTCAATTAACTTAGATTACTTTTCAGAGATTGCATTTGAGGATGACTCATCTTACATTTGTGAGACTGTTTTAGAGTCTTCGAGTACAGCAGCAGACACATCTTTCCTCCTGCTCTTTTGTGTCTACAGTCTTAAATAGAATACTTATTCTCCTCTTTATTCACCTAATGCTCTCTCTATGTCAACATCAAACTTCTGTTCGACTTTGACCTGTATATCTTTTGCACAAATTCCCCAGACTGTGCTGGTTTTATTTAGCTTGTGCAGCTTAAGCTCCAGCTGGAAGCTGACGGTGTACAAACCTGAGACAGAGTCAAGCAATGTGTTCAAATCGGAGCATGTGGACATACTTTGCTTTGTTCCCACTTTACTGTGCATGTTTGTGAACGACAACCTGATTGAAAAGTGAGTAGGCATACTAAGCATCCTTTTTAGAGCCAGTAGCCTATTTTCTTTTGACTAAACAGGGTGCTGGAATGATTTCATCTCTGCACACGGTGACTGGATAGGGTCAGCCAGCTTTTTTTAGGCACACTCATGGTGCAAACATAATGTTCCAAATCCCAGTGGAGCTCTGTCAGGTTTTTAGTGTTGTACGCTGATAGTGAGGTGTGTGCAAACCATCACCGTTAATGGTGCCCTAAATAGTCAGGAGATTTCCCACATAGGGATCAATTAAGTGTAATTTATTATTGATGTCATTTCAAATTTCTCCTCGTTCATCTGGTTTATATCATGTGCTTGATCTTGTTGCTCTTAGCTGATAAGAAGGAAACTCAGCGTGGTCTTTTGTTGCTGTGTACACAATGTTCATGCTCATAAGTCTATGTGTGGATGGGCTTTAGATGCAACCAGATAAAAGACATTCTTATGAAATGTCTGATTAATATCAGGATGTATCACTTGGTGTGCCACTGTGGTAACAATCTGGATTTCTCTACATAGCCATCTATCCCCAGAACACTTCTTAACACTAGTAACTATTACAGTATATTAATTATTTTGTCATGGGTGTTAGAATTTCCATCATCTACACTACACATAGCTAAAAGTATGTGGACACCTAAACAAAGAATGTAGACAGTCAGTTTGCACCCATCTACCTATAAAATACCCTTGAAGTCTTCCACTGTCACAGGGAGCATTCAGTAAGCTTTCAGTTAACCTGGAGGCTGCAGAGAACTCATTATGAGGCATTGATGCATCGATGATTTAAAGACTTGTCTCTCAGTTTTATTTAGCTCCTGACAGCACATAATGTCACTTCAAGTTGTCAGTACAGGACACAAAGCACTGACAGTGAAGCCTTGATGCACTCCACGCCGGACAGTTTGACAGATGTGGCGATGATACAATAAGTTACAAGGACCTTTACTGGCATAGTTTTAATAGTTTAGGACTTTCAACAGTCTTAGTCGTCCTAAAGATAACCAAGAATAACTTTCAGTGTGCCAAAGACAGAAGCACTTTGAGTTTCACTATGAATGAAAAGTGCGGTAAAAATTAAATGTATTATTTATTATTATTCAATTATTTATTTGTTCTTTTATTTGGATCGCTCAGCAATCTCAAAAGAATGTCCTAAGAAAAGTGATCCGAGCCGAAAGCGTTTGAACTGATTTTTAACATCAAAAGACTCTCCTGTTGTGATTCTTTCATTTCAAAAAATATCTACAAATCCAATTCAATCTTGTACAAACAAGTTTTTTGGGTAAAAGCAGCTTAGATGCATGCAAAAATGGAGTATCTTTCAGTACCTCCAGCCTACTGAAATATGCCTCCTCTCCTCTCCTCTCTCAGGTTTGGACCTCCATTTCTCATGCGTGAGGACAGGAGCGTCTCCTGGGACCAGCTGCAGCAGAGCATCCTCAGCAAGCTCTATTATCTGATGCTGAATGGATCTCAGGCTCAGGTAATGCACCCCCAATAACCAATAACACAGGATGCACACAACTTTGCGCCCTGGTACGACTCAGCTCGGGGGTTCCTCTTCTTTGATCAGTTTTCATTAATGATGGTTTTTGTGTTTAAATAGTTTCAATTGTTTGTTTTTGACTGACTGAGATACATTTGAAGAAGAAGAGTAATCCCTCAGATGCTTGTGTTTGTGAATTTTATGATGAATTTCAGTAAGGGCTCATTGCTCTGCTGACATCATAAAGCAGATTCCCTGTTTAGCAAGCTGAGTGAATAATTGTTGGATTCTGTGTTGAAGCTTCAGTGCCTAGTAGTAGGTGGCACGTAATTCTTTGTGCATTTGGCCGTAATGGCTCCTCATTATTGAATACCTACTGCAGTTTTGTTTTTGATTTATTCCAAATTAACCACCGTTGTTGCTTCAGTAAACTGAAACACATTATTTCTTAAACAGTGGTCTGCCGGTGCATTTGTCCTAAACAGCTTCCAAACACAAAAAGGACTAATTTTTTGAATTGCTTAGTCTCTGCACAAGATTGATAATATTCAAACTGTGTCCTGTTGTGTCCCTCCTTTGGATGGTTATGCTCTTTTGAGAACACTGGTGTCCCTGTATATTATGCTGAAGAGTCTGCCTTTTATCAAAAAAAAACAAAAAAAAAAACACTCTAATTCACCATACAGTACCACTGAGGACATTATGTGACCACACACACACACACACACACAATCAGCCCGAGCCTTTTACAGACAAGTAATTATGGTTTTATGTGCTGAGTGTAAATTTAATTATGTCACCACCCACTAACGCCACAATAACACAAATCCTCGTCTTTAACACTGTAGAAGACAGAAGAGGAAAGAGTGAAAAGAAGCATGTTGCTTTATAATAGTGCTGCTACATTTGAACACGTTTCTGAATTAAGATTTACACGATATACCCTGTGATCCTGTGAAGTCTCACATGTCAAAATCAACCTCCACTTTCTCTTCCACTCAGTATGTATCGCAAGTTTTGACGATGATCCCTGACAAGCGCACGTCCACTTCAGCTCCATCTGTTTCCCCATATAATTGATCTGTACACCCAAAGCTCTAAACTACAGCGCCACTCCTATACACGCACACACACACAGACACACTGTCCCCACTGCTGGTCTTCGAGTTGCCATGGGCAACGCCATGGTGACAGACAATATTTGAGGTGGCCTTATCCAGAGCGAGCAGCTTTCAGCTTTATAAGAAAAGAGCCAAAGAGGAGGAGGAAGAGAGATATCAGCCTGTTTTTACTGATCACTATCTCAGTTTCTTAGTTACCTCCTCAAAGCCTGTCAGGCCAGATATAAACTTGTCAAACCCTCCCCTTGCCCTCCTCTCCCCTTTCTTCTTAATAGGAACAATCACAAGGGTCCTTTTGGTTGCAGATTGTACAGATTTCGTCTTTGCCTGAAAAGGCCGTCCATATCCCAAGGGTTCAGCACTTTAGTTCTTGCTGATGCTTTGTTATCTCACTTCTAAAGAGAACGTCTTTATTGTCATTGCACATTGTTGTGCAACAGAATTTGCTGTGCAGCTCCTAAAACGGGTTATTTAACATTCCACACCTGCACACACACACGTACACAGATACACACACCTGCCCATACCGAGATATAACAATAATAAAAAGATAAAATCAAAAAAAGTAATAAAAATAATACATTGTACATTGGACCAAATGCTATTGCACCTTATAAAAATATGATTGCACATTACATAAAGATATTTATAGATGTTATTGCTCACTTCCTCAACTGTATGGAAATACTATTCCAGTTGTTAGTGCTGTGGTGTGGAGTGTTATGATGATGTTGGGGGGGTGGTGGTGGTGGTGGTGGTAGGGGGACAGTGTTTTGTGGAGTTCAGTTCAGTGATGGTTCTGGGGTAAAAAGCTGTTTTTGAGTTTGGAAGTGCAGGTGTTTAAGGCCCTGTAGTGCCTTCCAGATGGCAGCAGAGAGAAGAGATGATGATAGCGGTGAGTTGCATCCCTCAGAACGCTGCTGGCTCTGTGGAGGCAGCGTGATCTGAAGGTGTCTTCCAGTGAGGGCAGGGGGAGAATTACTCTCTGGAGAGCTCTCCTGTCTGTCTGCTGCTGAACAGTTGGCATGCGGTACTGTAATACAGTATGTCAGTACACTCTCTGTAGAGCAGTGGTAGAAGGACACAAGCAGCTTCATGGACAGGTTGGTATTCCTAAATGTCCTTAGAAAGTAGAGCCGCTGTTGAGCCTTTTTGATAAGAGCCGTGGAGTTGATTGTCCATGTGAGGTCCTCTGTGATGTGGGTTGCTAAAAACTTGAAGCTGGAGACCCTCTCCACTTCTTCTCCTTTGATGTTTAGAGGCCTTTTTCAAGGTTTTATTTAAAATCTTTAAAGCTTCAGGGTGGGCTAACACTGAAATAATAGAGAACTTAAGCTAAGCAAGCTAAGATTACCTACTCAAACAAAAGGAGCGAAAAGACAAATCACTAACACAACTCCAAGCATAACAAAAACCCCTGCTACCCACCCCTGCCAAACCTGGGCTTATATATCACTTCAGCAAATCTAGGTACAACATTTCACACCAAAACATGTTGGCTGGCAGGTTGGTTGGAAGTGGAGAGAGGAGAGCCCGCAGGAGGTTGAGGAAGCTGGCCTAAAAACTGCAAGCTCAGAGTCTGGAACCAATCACCTCCCTGGAACAACCTACACACTCACACAGTCACAATCATTCAATTAGCTGAGCTCACCTGCACCACACAGACACCACAGCGGGATCACCAGAGAGAGGGAGAGAGATCCACAATACATGCACAGACGACCTCCGGGCCCTAACAGTAGGGGACCAAGTCTGACTGTCTGTGGGCGGTTGGATAGGAAGTCCCTGATCCACATGCACAGGGAGTGACTAAGACCCAGGTCAAGCAGTTTAGTGACCAACCTGCTGGGGACAAAAGTGCAGAGTTGTAATCTGTAAAAAGCATCCTGGCATACAGTATATCCCCTTCTGTTCGAGGTGGGTCAGTGCAGTGTGGAGAGCCGTGGTGATGGCATCCTCTGTGGATCTATTTGCTCTATAGACGTACTGGTGCTGGTCCAGGGTGAGTGGGTTGGTGGGTGGGTTGGTGCCTGGAACAGGGACGGGTTGAAGATGTTAGTGAACACTTTCACAAGCTGATGGGCGCAGTCTCTGAGAACTCTTCCTGGAATCTCATCAGGCCCTGCAGCCTTCTTACTGATCACAATGCTGAGAATTACCTCCTGTGTCTGTATGGTAAGTATGTGATTGGTGGTAGCTGGTGGGGGTGTAGCTACAGTGTCTAACTCTTTTGTCTCAAAGCGGGCAAAGAAGCAGTTAAGTGCCTCTGCCAGTGAGGCATTGTTGCTTGTAAGTGAAAGCTGGATGCCTCGCCACATACGTGTTGGATCCCTATTGTTGAAGTGGTGCTCAATCTTTTTCTTGTATGCGGCCTTAGCACATTCAATGCTTTTCTTTAGGTTGTGCCTGGCAGCGATGTACTGTTTTGAGTCACCAGATCTGAAGGCTCTGTTGTGGTCCTTCAAAAGGATTCGGACCTCCTTTGTCATCCGTGGTTTCCTGTTTGGGGAAAATACAGATGTGTTTGTTGTTGGTTACAGGTCCTGATGTAGAAGCGTTGAGGTGTATTCCGCTGCATCTTGATGAGAGAACTGGTCCCAGTTGGTGCATTAGAAACAGTCCTGCAGTTGTAGAGACACTCGTTCAGGCCATGTTTTAACAGTTCTGCTGGTGGGTTTCTGTTTCTTAATAACGGGACTGTAAACTGGGGTCAGGAACAGGGATAGGTGATCAGATTGTCCAAGATGTGAGATGGAAGGCTCTGTATCCTTTGGTGATATCAGAGTAGACACAGTCCAGCATGTTTTCCTCCTTTAGTTGCACATTTAACATGTTGGTTGAATTTCCTTTGCACAGTTTTCAGATTGGTTCAAATCTCCAGCAACAGTTAAAACCCATTTGGGGTATGTATTCTGTTGTTAGGTTAATGTTAGCTCAAAGTTCTGCTGGTAAAATAAGACGATGACTTGTGAACTTGATGTTATCGCTGTGTAATATAGACATAAATATAATTTGTTGTAAAGCCAGTTTACTTCTTCATTCCTTTGACAGGCAGCAGGTGTATGAGTACTGTGTGTCCATTCAGTCCCCGATTCTTCATTATTAAGTATTTTGGCGCCATCCAGAGGTTTATTTAGCAAGATACAACTTTAGGTTCAAGGTATTAAAAAAAAGGAAAATATGACTTTGTTACTGACTTGCATGTCAAAATCCAGTGCTATTATCTCAGCCCTGGTGTTCAGTAAAAAACATACAAAATAAATATCAAAATTGAACATGTGAATATGAATGTATTTGATTGTGTGCTAGGGTTCTGTGCCAGATGGCTTGTGGAGTTATTTTAGAGCGTGAGGAAATTGGATGAGAGGTAGAGTTTGTTGTTAATATGTGAGACAGCCTCCACAAGTCAGGGTCACTTAATGGCTGTTTTGAACTGAAAAGGAGGAATATTTTAGCTTTCAAAATGTTCCCGTATGACATTGAAAAAATAGGAAAGTTAAACTGTTTTTTCCTCTTCGAGATATTTTTCTGTTGTTCAAATGATCTCAGAAGTACCTCTGGCCTTTACAATAATTGTGAAACATACAAATGACTGAAAACAAATGCATTAGCTTAACATAACATTTCCTTAACATAGTTAAACCTCGTCTGTCATGACTAAGTTTTCTATTAAATGCCATTGAATACATTGGGAGTAATAAATTATATACTTCAGTCTTTTATTTTAATATATATTTTATTAAGAATATGTGGTTTAGTTCTTCCAGATCTGCTGCTTGACATCATCTAAGTGATTGTGCTGAACAGCCCTTTTATAATTCTGCTTGTTTTGGAATTCTCCCAAAAGAGAAGCTGAATTGCATATCGGTTCATTTCCTTTAGGGCCAACAGCCAGACTGTGGCCAGACAGAGCAGTTTTATTATAAAAAGGTTTTAAAATTCTCCCAAGTCTGTCACTAAATACAAAATCAATCTGAGTTCTGCTGGATTTATTTGTGGAGGCATTGATCTGCCATGAGAGGTCAAAATCATCAGTTGTCGGCCTGAGGTTCTTTTCTAAATTATTTGTCGTCTCAAGTGATGTTGAAATCTCACCATAATAACCACCTCTCTGCTTAAAACTGAATAAATGTTTTACAATCTCAAACCTCTCTCGGTGTGGGTGGTAATGAAGAAAAACAGGATCATTTTGGTCAGAACATTTCGTTTACTCATCGTCTGATCACTAAATTTCATCACATTTGATTCACTTTCACAAACCAAAAGTCATGACCTCGCCTCCCTTTGAGTCCCTCTCCTCTATACTGTAGATTTCATAACCAGACATGTTTAATGGTGCTTCCTTCTTTCCTTCACTTTTTATTCAGGTGTTATCCTTCATTAACGTCTTAACAGTGATGTAAATATTTTGTCATGTTTGGTGCGGTGCAGTTTCATCTCTGTTATCTGATACAACATCCTCACTTATTTTGATTTCTTTATTTTTAGTTGTGTGGATCCATAACTCTCCAAAGTTCATTCAAAAATTTAGCACACTCTTGTGTGATGACTCATTAGCATGAAGTGTCTTCGCTGCTCTTCTTCATTATAGTCCAATAGAGAGACGAGGCCATCTGAATCTATGCCTGCTCAGGCTCTTAAAACCAAAAAGAGAGACTGTGTCTTTTTCACTCGCTACTTTAGATTCCTATTAACCAACTAATTTATTTCTCTTTATGCTCGGCTGCAGTTCCTATTCTCCAACAGCAGTCCACTCATATCGAGGACATTAGCAACCTGATTCTGTTCTCTGCTCTTTAATAACTCAGCCCTCTTGTCTGTGCTCTTGAGGCAGCAGAGGAGTGATAATCCATCTATAAATGCATTTTCACTACTCCAGTGTGGAGGTGGCAAGACTAGTTGCCAGATATAAATGAAGGAAGTTGTGTGTTTTAAACTGTGGTGTTGATGTAAATCAGAGATTATTGGCTTTACAAGGCACATCGTTTCAAAGTCATACTGTCCACTCACAAACTTTACGAGAGCAAAATACTTATTTCTTGTTTTTGTCCATTTTAATGAGATATTTTGACATCTCGTCATCTTTAGTAGGGTCAAGAGTTAACTTACTGTTGTAAATCAGTGTTCATATATATAAGACTACAAGTAACCACAGCAGTGATACTGCTGCTTAACACTCAGCTCAACTCATCTCTTTATATTACATTATATCACACCTCAAACACAACACAGTTGATACAAATACAGAATTATGTATACACTATGTTAATGGTAAAACTCCAAGTGTACTGACATTTAGAAGACAGTTTTTTTAAATGTACTTTTCTTTGCCAAGTGTTCATTGTATAGTTGTGATAATGTACTGACACTGAGGTATTCTCCATCACCTATTTATTTAATATTTTTACTGTATTAGGACACCGTTTCATGATTTCATTGCTTATATACAGAGAAAAAAAAACTGCTCTGCACATGCATCATTTAGTTTTTTTTTCCCCAAAAGACATATTTAAATTAATTATTTGCATTATCTTGCATAATCTATTATCATCCATGTAATGCTGGATTGCTAAAGCACATGCTGAAAAAAACATGAGCTTTGCTACAGAGTGAGTCTATCTAACAGAATGTCAGGGTCTTATTTATTCTAGTAGTAGTAGTTAACCTCGGTCTGTCTGCAGAAAATATGCTGGTGATATTAACAGTAATGGTTAATGCATGTTACTCACTACATGTTGTGCATCTGTGTCATAACAAGGCAGAACTATGAACATTTTACATCGCTGCAGCACAAATATGTAAAATCCAACCTTCCAAAGCATAAACGTGCAGAGGGAGAGAAAATGAAGTGGCTGCAGGCCAATTAATAAAGAACTGGGAAAGGATGAGAGAGTTTGGTTTATTTTATTTTAATTGTTTTAAACATACTGTGTTCAAAATACTACTTTATTGATTTTTATGGCATTATTGCTATGATATGGCATTTACTAATATATCTACAAATATGTTTTTATTTGTAAAAAGTATAGTAACACTAAATTTAAAAATAACTTAAACTTTTTTTTTTTTTTTTAGAGCAAAGTGGGATGAGCTTTGGTACTTAGCTTTGACTTAAAGGCAACTGTCCACTGACGGTATAATTTATGTGATGTAGCAGCTCTTTAAGTGTTCAACAGAAGACAAATCACAGGCTGCAGCTGTATTAATGAGTATTTCTCTCCCTGCAGAATGCCGGCGTGCTGTTTAAGATCCGAGTGGTTGGAGGCTCGGCATCCTACAGTTACCTGTCCCCACAGGACAGCAGGCCGCTGTACCACCCTGCGGTTGACAGGTAGGACACACAAACACTCATTCCACACATACTGTACATGCATAAGCACTCACGTCAAATAATGCAACACATAGTACATTCTGTACATGTTACTTTGCATGTGGCCTTGTAGTGGGAATGATGAAAAAAATAATTACTTAAAAGCAATCTATAATAATAATAATAATAATAATAATAGTGCTTTCAAGGGCCTTTGCATATTGATGACTTTTGTCTAGTGAAAGCATAGTCACATATAGCAGGAAACACAAACTGCTATCTAACTTTTGTTCAGAACTATGACATTAGACTAAAAGACACAATTCCTTTCAGAAGCCAACAGACCTTAAGAGGATTACAACAAACTGATTCTATCAATACATCAATATATATATCAATGTATATATCAGTGTGTGTGTGTATGTACACCAATATCAGTTTGAAGGTGTGAAGATAAGGCCTTTATTCTCTGTATAATAAAGAGCATTAAGGTGCTGCCACACTGCTGATAATCTTAGTATAAATCTCTGCTGCTGCTCTTCTGAGCTTCAGTGAAGGTCAGGTCTTCTACAAAGGAGCTTGGAAATGAAAATGTCATCCAGGTTAGGCTAGACATTCAATAGGTGTGTGTGTGTGTGTGTGTGTATTTGTGTGTGTGTGTGTGTGCCACAGCTCATTGTTTATATATGATATACCATATATGCTTTGCTTTTTTTTATTTGTCTTTTTTGTTTGTTTTTATTTTATTTTTGCTTTCCACATACTTCTATATATATATTTTTTTTGTATATGTATTATGGGAAGATGCGTGTTTTGTGTCTTGTAATCCTATGTAGGATGAGCCAAATGTTTGGCATGACACAGAAATAAAACTAAAACTATACAATATTCAAAATATGATTTGTTTCTATACTTAAAATTTAAGGTTTACACTCATTTTGAGAAGTTTGGCTCACTTTACCCAATGTTTGAAGGTAAGACGGGCATCAGAATCAACTGAGCATCAACTCATCAACAACATAGCGCCGTCCATGTTAATGAACTGGCTTTAGTGTATATTTACATGATTGCATAGACTTCATGATTTAGTTTCGGCTCATTACATCAAACAGTAAATTTGTTTGTATCGAGGTTTTGCCTTTGACTGAATGCACAGTAGAGCTATTAGAGACTTGCTCTGAATAGTTTGCAATTTTCTGTTGTTTTTACTGTGAAAGAATTACACTTATAAACATATTGCCCTCGTCACCTTACTGTATAATCACCTTGTTACTAAGTGATCGCTGTTTGTCCGCATGTTGTTATGTAGCCTGGAGCGGACCTCCAGAATAACAATTAGACTTTTGCAGAGTTTAATTGACGAGCAGTAATGTGTTGTGTTGTGTATGGCTAATCAAAGCTCCTACTGTTTCAGTGATTGGATTTCATTTAATTTCCAACTGACCCGCTGCTTATACATATTCAAATGAAAAAGATTTCATCGCGTCAATTAAATTGATCAAATGGAAATGTTAGAGCAGGAAAAATGAATTGTGAATTGTAAATGAAATACTGAGAGATAAAACATTAAAAATGAATTCCATTTTAAAGTTAAATTCATTTTTTTTTAAAAACAAAATAGGGAAATGGAATAATTAATTGTCTTTTTATTCTGTTTTATTTATTCATTTATTTTTTAACTTTGTGTCTTATGAGATTCGTAAATCAAAGTAGCCCCATGACAACACCATGAATCCTTCAGTAATCAAAAGAGCTGAAATCAGTTGAGAATAATAATGATAATAAGTGTGTCCTGCGTTATTCGTTGAATGTGACAAGTTTCTCATTCATCCAGAAGCAACTGTTATTGCAGTGTTCATGTGAAACTCAAGTACATTAACAGTTGGAGGGATAGAGGAGCATTTGTGGATACAGTAGATGGGCATTTTGATTAACAGCATATTAGGTTTGAGTGTCTGTTCCTTTTTTACATATATTGCCATATTGAGCTTTTGAACCTCTCTGGATTGTGTCGACAGGTTATGTAAGCCTGACATCTAGTGGTAGCATATGAGAAGCCACCTAGGCCAAAATGGAATACTTCACTTGCACATACTGTATTTATATACTGGTACTAAGCACTTGCACATACATGCATACTCACACGCATACGTACATACAGGCCTGCACGTACATACATACATGCATATATATACACAAGGCAACAACATGAGTTCCGCTCTGAAGTAGGAGGGAAACATCTCATAGTGAGAATCAGAAGCCTCCAGACTGACCATGCAGGAATACAGATGCTTTGCAGAATGAAAGGGAAGTGAATTTTGACACGACTCCGAGGCATCTGCTAAATAACCTCTACCCATAGCGTCAAGCCATTTTAATGCTGTTTGGCTGTTGAATACAGATGCCGTTTTATCTCTCCCCCCCTGAGATCAAAGCGGTGACGGTAAGCTCTGCAATACGAACATGACACCCCTCGCCACATTATGACTCGACATCAGACGTTTGTATATTATTACATGATGTGAAATCAGTTCTTACCTGTGCTCAATGTCACTCTGTGCGATGTTGCTGGTGCCGGTGAGTGTGAGTATGTTTTCTCTCTGTGTGTGCACCGACATGACACAAACAAATATTCAAAGAAAGTTAGATGTTCACTGCCAGGTCCATTTTTCACAGTGTGACAGCAACACAGATTTCAGCCTCTCGGAGATGAGGCAATACTTTCTGCTCACATTGAGTCGTTCATAGACAGAATAAGATGTGTATTTCAGTTTATAATGTGATTCTACTATTTTTCTTTTGCTGCTCTGTAGAGCTCTGAAATTTTGCGGCCCCGGGGGACCTCTGCATGTGAAGGTTGTCATCGAGTGGGAGCACAAGATTAAAGAATGGTAAGCATTGTGGCATTGTGCACATTTCTTTCTTCGAGTGGAGTATACTTATGTGAACAAACACATATAAGCAGAACCCACACACAATTCATCAATTGTTGCAGAGTGTTGTCTGAGTGTCAGTTTATACATTTCCAGAACACACGCTGTTTCAGTCTGTGTCTGTGAAATTGCACAAACATATTCTTCTATTGATCCAAACAATTTAGACACAATTCTGCAGCTTAATGGAATCAATACACCTTTATATGTATGTGTGTGTGTGTGTGTGCTCCAGTCTGTTTGGCAGCATCCAGGAGGAGGTGGTGAAGGACGCGGAGAGTGTAAGGAACCAGCAGCAGCAGCACCTGCAGCAGCATAGCTGTACCTTGGATGAGTGCTTCCAGCTGTATACCAAAGAAGAACAGGTGAGACAGAAGACAACATCCATCTATCTATGTATTCTAGTGTCTCTTCCTGTCTTCTTCTTCTTCTATCTTCTTCTGTTTTTATTCCTCATCTTGTTCATTGCCTTTTTTTTGTTCTTTCCAAACACAGTATAAGCTGAGTCAAACCCGATACACCTGGCAATGTGAGAAAACCTCACCAATTACCAACTAAAATGAGCCGATGGAGAGGAAGCGTAACTGTAGCTCTAAGTAACTGTTGCACAGCAGGGAGAGCAGGAGAGAGGATTCAAAAACCTTTATCGTCATCTCACCACAGTTACATTTATACTTTTCACTTTCAAATGCTACCTATGAAGAAATGAAACTTTTTATTTAAAATTAAAGTTAAAAAATACTTAAAATAAATAAAGAAAAGAGAATATAGAGAATGTAAAAAATGTAGTGTGAAAGAGTGAATTGAACAGGCGTTGAAAGCGTTCATGGACATGGATTGTGCAAAAGATATATACAGTTGTGGTTAAATGTTTATGTACACTTGTAAAGAACATGTACGTCACGGCAGTCTGGAGTTTCCAATCATTTCTACAACAGTTATTTTTCTGTGAAGGAATGATTGGAACACATCCATCTTTGTCACAGAAAACATTTTGGTTCCTTTATAGATTTATTATAGTTCTTCTGGAAATATGACAAAATCTGCTGGGTCAAAAATATA
The DNA here is from genome assembly GCF_963924715.1 of Thunnus thynnus. Classification (NCBI taxonomy): domain Eukaryota; kingdom Metazoa; phylum Chordata; class Actinopteri; order Scombriformes; family Scombridae; genus Thunnus; species Thunnus thynnus. The sequence continues at coordinate 2,348,419 of NC_089519.1, read as the reverse complement.
CATACAGCAACTTGAATTATCAATTTTAGTGATGTAGAAAGTTGTGTCAGTCAAATTGGCCTTTTAACTTACTGTGAGTGACTATCATTGACTTCAGCTGAGCCCGTTTAAATGGGGTTCGTTTGATACACTCACAGACACTACAATGGGAAAGTCTAAGGATCTCAGCATGGCTTTGAAAAAGCAGATCATTGATTTGAACAAGCCAGGAAAGACACTTGGATCCATTTCAAAGCAACTACAGGTCCCAAGGTCAAGTGTGCAAACAATTGTTTGTAAGAATAAAGTGCATGGTGCAATTGTGTCACTGCCACAATCAGAGAGAAAACACAAGCTATCACCTGCTACTGAGAGGAAAATCAGTCAGGATGGTCAAGAGTCACCCAAGAACCACCAAAACGCAGGTCTGCGATGAATTAGACGTTGCTGGAAAACAGGTGTCAGTGTGTGTTTTACATCGCCGTGGGCTGAGAGGCTGCTGTGCGAGAAGGAAGCGCGGTGGAGATCGCATCTTCTGTGGGTCGGTCGGGGCAGTATGCAAACTGGAGGGGGTTGTGTGTGCTGGGGAGTCTGGATTTGATATGTCTGGAGTCTAATCACTCAAAGCAGTTCATGACGGTTGAAGTCAGTGCTGCTGGGCTGTAGTTCACACATGGTGGTGGAAATGAATCCAGAGGAGGTGATGGCTGGCTCATTCTCATTCTCACTCATTCTCCTCTTTAATTAAATGTTTTAATTATCGTATCATAACATAACAACACCAGTGACTCATTAATTGCATTAAACCGTCTTAGTGCTCTTTGCCAAAATATGTAAGACTTGCCATTGCCCCAGATATAACCCTCCATTTAATTAGCAGCATGGTTGAATGACAAAATTCACAGCCTAAAGATTGTGACCTGATAGATGGTTTGATTTTGATTTTCAAACTGTTAAGTGAAGCCATTAAAACTCTTTCAGATGAACAGATAGATAGAAGAAGACAGTAGAAGAGGTCCAGTTAGATGCCTGGAGGAGCAAAAAATCCATAAATGCAGATCCAGGTTTGAAAGGCTGAGGCTTCCTGCCAGTAATGGCTCATATTATGTGCATTCAATCTTTTCTCATGTACCGTTTTTCTTTTCACTTTTCATAATCAAACCCCATGGCATCAAGCAAAAAGAAAGCCATTGCCTATATTTCTGTGCTCAAACTACAAAAAACGGCTTCAAGGGCAGCTGGTGGAAAAACATCAGTTTATTGTCAAACGAAAAACAAATTTGATTATAATGACTGATCTGTATTGTACAAATATAGGTTTGTTGTGCATGTGTGAAGGCTTGTCATTTTCATTTTAAAAGGCAACATGCAGAGGCTAACGTTTCATATTCAGATTTTTCATTTTCAGGCAGATGTCATCAGTAACTGTTGTCATTTGAGATGACACTTGAATGCAAAAGCAGTCTCTTTTGACAAGATACGTCTTCCCCTGACTTGGCTTTCCTCACATTTTTTCCTTGCATTTTGTCTTTACGTCTTAAGTGGGAGGAACTACAGAAAAGACTCAAGGAGACAAGGGAATCAGGGTGTAATAACTATCTTTCTCTCACACACACACACACTGGCGTGCCACAGCGACACAGCTCCACTCATCACTCAGCATACATCTGTAATCAACAGTCATTTGTCTCATCAGGAACATGGTAGAACAGTGATTATTCGTTGCAGGCAGTGATTCCATGGGTCATTGAACTCTGCAGCCTGCCAAAGTGAAGCCTATAACATATTTTTGTCTCCTGCCTTTATTATGTTTTATTAAATGACGCACAAACATCAGACAATACAATTTTATTTTCTGATCTGTTTTTATAAAATACAATCTGGAAAATTTGTACAGCACTTTGGGAGAGAGGCACAGAGTCTTGAAAGGTGGACAATGACTCCCTGGAGCCTGGTCCGTAAATGAGGTATATTAAAAGAAACTTCATTCAGTCAGACATGATTATGGTAAAAAAAAAATGCCAACCGCTTTTGACCTCAAAGGGTTTTGATTAGGGTAGACAGATCAAAGACTCCTGCTTCCATATTAATAACCATTTAATTGATTGGTTGGTTGACTGACTGGTTCCAGCTTGCCCCAGATGATGCCTGGAAGTGCCCCCACTGTAAGCAGCTTCAGCAGGGCATGGTAAAGATGAGCCTGTGGACACTCCCTGACATACTGATCCTTCATCTTAAGCGCTTCCGACAGGTAAGTGAACCGCAAGCAACTTCTGTTGAATACAAATACTGTAAAACTGTAAAGCTGCACTAATCTATTTTGATCAACAATTGCTCAAATTACAATCTAAACTGGGAAACAAGTTGCATGAAGTGGTGAACCACACTCTACAGTCCCTCTCAGGTCTCTACAGAGATTTTTTTGCATGTTTGAGCTTTTAGTTTCAGTTTGATTCACTCTCACCACTCTCATCAACCTCGTTGTCAACAGCAACAGGTAGCTATTCAGTAAAAATGTTCTGATTCATCCACTAAAACTACAAACAGACAAAGTTAGTGACTAGCTGGGGAACGTAGCGAACCATTTAGCCTTCTACAGAGCCCTCGGAAGTTGGTGGAGACCACAACAGAGTTAAAAAGAGAGCGAACATTTGATTTTTTTGTGATATTGGCTAGAAACACAAACTCAAAACAATGCTAATGTTGCTCCATATCGGCTGGATGACAACACATTTACTGTAACAGCTTAAGATAATATTTTATAGCTTGTCCTGTTGCCCCCGAGTGGCCAAAAGTCAATTAATGCAGCTTAAAGAAAAGTGAAAAATAATTTGAGTTTTATCCATGCTTTATGTATATGTGTGGTTTTATTGTGCTCTTTATTTCTGTGAGGAGTGGAAGAAGCAAAAATGATCAACCAATTCAATAGCTAACTGTGAATTCGATGCTCAAATATAGAGATGGAAATAGATGGAAATTTCCTCCTGAATCCTGAATCTGAGTTGTGACACTCAGGCAACCTTCTTGCCTGCACCCTTCATGTTTCCTGGTTTTTCTCAGCGAGGCTGAGCTGTGTGAAACACCAATTGCTGAAACATACCCTCTGGTCCTTTTTTGGATCTGCCACAGGCACCCTGACCTAAATGCATTAATGAAGACAAATGTCGATTACAACAGCCAGTCAACATCCAGCATTACAGCCTGAATCTCAGTAAATCCCATGTATCCTCCATCTCCACCAGTAATAAATTTGTCCCTGCCTAGAGCTGTGGGAGCACACACTTGCACAAAAGCTATTTATTGGATGGCACAACAACCGAGATGAAAAAGAAAGTGCTGCAAGAATGAAACACTGGGCAATATCTAACAACAAACTCTTTCCGGACAGGTCTGCTGGTAACATACTGCGGATGTGTGTCTCAGCTTCTGCCTCACCAAAATATAGGAATAATGGGCATTTGTTCATTGGTGCTAATTAGCAAATATTAGCATGCTAACACACTGAACTAAAAAGGTGGCTATGGTAAACACTATACCTTCCAAACATCAGCATGTTAACATTGTCATTGTGAGCATGTTAGCACAGTGCAGGGCCTTGTTTGTATAACTGCAAATATAGTAAATATAGTGGGTCTATACCATGACAATTACTTTATGATACACACTGGAGACTAAGGTGGTATAAAATTGGAACACAGCACAAGATCCCACATTAATTACTGCCAATTTAGGGCGTGTGTGCAATTTTTTTTTTCTTGAGTCACTGCCCATCAGAATATATACATTATATATACATTGTGAGCTCTGAGCCCACTCCTGCCTCATAGGTTAAACCCGTTCCAGCACCATCAATCAATTTCCTGCAAAATGCCATTCCAGCATTTTCCATCCTTTTAGCAATGTGATTTTTCTCCACCTTTGGATCAGGGTACAATCAATCAGATTCTGTGCCAGGGACCAGTTTTGCATAGAAGACTGTACCAGAACAAAGTGCTTCACACAGCCCTTCCACCTTCTAACATTGCTATTCCAGGAGGGGCACTAGTTTTCAATAGTAAAGAATAATTTATCAATTTATTTACATGCTGCTGTATTTGTCTCTGCGAGTTTAAAATTTCTTGCAAGTCTGGTTACTTCTAGGCACACCCAGGGGTGCAACAGGAAGTCACAAGCCTATGTTTTTTTCATAGTTGCACATATATGTACTGTATAATGTTGAAACAGGTGGGCGAGCGGAGGAACAAGCTGTCAACCCTGGTGCATTTCCCTCTGACTGGTTTGGACATGGCCCCCCATGTGGTGAAGAGGAGTCAGAGTATGAGGAACCTGAACATGGGGGCCTGGCCACCATCTTGGAGACAGCCTTCAGGCCAACACCACCAACCTGCAGACATGACCCTCCCCCACGACTATCTGTATGACCTTTACGCTGTGTGTAACCATCATGGAGGGATGCACGGTGGACACTATACTGGTAAGGAAATGGGTGGCATGATACGTTATTTACTACACGATAATTCAACCTGTTATGGGTTTTCTTTGCCACATGGTCAAGTGAATGCACAGGTGCCAAAACAATTGATAAATTAATTAAATCAATGACAATTTTGATAATCACCTAAACCATATATCAGATTGAAATACCAAACATTTGGTGGTTACACATTCATAAATATTAATATTTGCTTCCTTTCCTTCATCCGTTCCACTGAACACATTTTGACATTTCAACACATCTCCTCAAAAGATTCTGATGATTTTAGTTCTAATATACATTTTTTTTCATTTTCTGATGCTGTTAATTATGAACAACACACCAGTCTGCTGCACTTTAACGCCGTCTGAATTGTTAGTTTTGAAACTGCCGTATAATTTTTTTAACAGGATTTTTGCACTTCATTATGAGGTTTTTTTATAGTCTGACACACTAAAGTAGTATTTAGAAAGACAAATGGGAGCCCGGAGTCACTATTTTGATCAGAACGTAATTGCAAACATCTTAAAACAGGCACAATCCACAGACTTAACTGAAACAAACAGCACCTTAACATTGGTATTAGGGCTGTCGTGTGCCTTTGGACGGTCAAAGTATGTAAGGTGGACAACAATTTGTGTAGCTCTAACTTCAAATCCCGAGTTGTTGATCAGCTGTGGACATGCTCTTTATGTCAATATCACAAAACTGATGAACAACCTTGTCCTTGCAACTAGTATAACAACATTACAGTATTTATCCAAATCCTTTACATGCACTTACAGCAGTCATTCACATTATTTACTGTCTCCCTGTAAGTGGTATGTGGTGTTGATCAGGATGCAGAAGATATACAGTACAGTGATAAAACTCTCAGTATTATATTGTAGCTTTTTCCATTTTCAGCTGATGCCGAAACCCAAGGAGATGTTAAGAAAAGTAGATGAGATCTATTGAAAATAATCTTGATGAATAGTACTAGTGATATTACTCCTTTATACCTTCAGTGGCAGGATCCAATGAGGATGTCAAGGACAAATTCCTTACGTGAGAACTGAAAAACATTTTTTCGCAAGTGATGTTCTCTCCCACCAATGGACTTCCTCTCTGGAAAGAACGGCACAGTAAAAATGTTTTAAAAAGTTTTTTTAAGATTGAATAAAAGGCTTAAAAAGTGTCTAATTAGATAAAATCCTTGGGCCACAATTTGGATTCCTAACAATCTCTAGACATTGGCTCAACAAACTTTGGTCAGTCCCCATTCTCACACCAGTGGTAATTGCAAGTGAAATCCCTACATGTCTGATGTATTTCCAGTAATTGCCAACAGTGCTTGTGCAGCTGTTCGGACTGACAGTGTGCAGACAATCTTCAGACCACTTGTGGACACTCTTGGTCAATGAGTTCAACGTAGAGATCCACTTCAAAATAAAACCTCAGAGGAACGTATACCCTGAGCTTTTGAGATACTGGTGACAGGCAGGATGGGAAATTTGACACACAGGTGAGGCCAATCTGAGTCTGAAATTGCGGGGGATGTTTGATAAAGACACCCAACACTGAGCCTAATATGTGGGAGAATTGGAGAGAGCAGGTGGATGGGGTGGGAGTAGAGGAAGATGTGGTTGCCATGACAGCTCTCTCCTACAGTTGCATTCTGTCTCCGGGTCTTTTCATACTCATACACTATAACATGGACACAGCAGGGCGATGTGTAATTTACCTAAAATAAAAATTGAATATAGAAATTGCAATTTGTCCATCTGTTACCATCTGACAGATGGAATAAACAGACAGCAGCCGATCCATTCTCCTGAAACCCCTCATTGTTCATACAGTATGCATGTCTGTTTACTGAAGGGTTATCTATGTATATCTACTTTTTCTGTGTGTCATACAGTGCGTCTAAACCTCTTTATTACAGGTCAGGGCTACTTGTGTAGTTTTCTTGTAAAGAACATTGAGTTTTATATATTTAAAATATGTTGTAGATGTAGTAAAAGCATTGGGCCATGCCATAACTATTATCCTTTCGTTACTTCGTTGCTCCACTGTTGTCCAAACACATGAACAGCCATACGTTCCTTCACTGCAATGAACAAAGCTAGCAAAGTTTACTCTGAAAGAACTCTGCCGCAGCATCTTCGATCTCTAGAGAGCAGCTCCGTGTGTCAGGGAGTGGTTCTTGTTTACATGGTGGTGCTATTTTAACAAGCTGAGAGAAAGATACAACACAAGCTGAGCTCATTACAAGGAAAGAAAAGGATGCCCAAGTTCAAACGTATGGCTCCTCTATGTGTTTGTGGACAGCAGTGGAGTAGCACAGCATGGAGTGATAAGATGCTGTATTCAAGGCTGCAGCTTCAGGCAATATGTATTATAAATTACTTGATTTGAGCACTTTCTCATCATTGCATCTAAGTTACACATGTTCATGTGTCCCTTGTTCAACATTGTTTTAATTTTCTGATCCAGCTTACTGTAGGAACTCAGTGGACAGCCAGTGGTATAGCTATGATGACAGCAGCGTAGACCTGGTGCCAGAGGAGGAAATATGTACCAGAGGGGCCTACATCCTTTTCTACCAGAGACGCAACACCATTCCTCCATGGTCGGCCAGTAGCTCCGTCAGAGGTATGCTACCTATGACTAGCAAACTGGCTAACAGAAGTCATTTTAATGGATAAAAGAGCATATGTGTGTGTGTAAATGCCCGTTAGTAGGACAGAAACTTATTCAATGTGTGTGCTTAAAAAATAAGTAATACAAAGAAGAGTCATTACATGTTCCCCGAGGCAAACGGAAATTAGAGCCGACCCATATTCTTCTAAACATCCATGCTTTTTGTTTTAACATTCACCAGTTATAGGACTCACAACATGGACATCATGCAAAGTTATTCATTGCATTTTTTCTGGACCTGCTGGTGTCAGTAAATCATGATTTTTTTTAAATTGCAGTTATAATAAAAAAATACAAAATATGCACAGTGAATGCATATTTGCATAAGAGAAATAATTTGATGGCCTGTGAGCAATTCAATATTGGAATATTTGGAATATTAAGAATATAGATGTTTTTCTCGACAGGGCTGACTCATGAATAATAGTAAAACATATGTTTTCTTGCCCAGCTCCTATAGAATATATGGACAGCACCGGGCACAAAGGAGAGGAGTGTTCACAAAGAAACCAGTTAACCACATCTGTAGCATTTTGAGTAGTCAGAGCCTTTTCTTGAATTCCTGCCTCTCTGATTTTCTTCCTGTAATACTGGCACCTTTTGTGCCTTGAAGCAAGTTCAGAGTCACACGTCGAGAAAAACAAGACTGAGCCAGCAGTTACTGAGTTTAAAAGTTGCATGTTAGAGGAGAAAAAGGGACTGTAACATGCCCTGAAAAAGTCTCACTGTATAGTCACTCTCAGAATCCTAACATAATATATAATGCACGTCTTAAATTAGAGAAGAAATCACATTATTAAACATATTTAGACACCACATGTGAGCTAAAATGAGACTCTAGGGGGCTTATTATGTCCATTTTCTGCTAGTAGACCAGCATACTCTCTCCTGTATCATTGTGTCTCTGGTTTCGCTCTCCAACAATACTTCATATTATCTGTGGTTACATTAGCAGCCACTGTAGGTGCCTACTCCATCAGGCCAGATGGAGCTCCTATCCACACATTTGTAATTCTGCGGTGACAAGAGTGCCTTTCCCCCTGCTTATTTTTGTCACTGGGGTAAAGATTTTGCATTCACAGACGAAAATTACTTTTTCAGAAATAATTTTAACAGAAGCACTTAAACACCTGCGTACAATAAACCGATGACACCCTGGTGGCGTACGTTAATCATGACCCAGAAATGCCAAGCACCTGCAGGAAGGAAGAGTTGGGAAAGTGTGTGATACCATTTTCATTTCAGTCTGTATCTGATGGATTCAATCAGAAGTCTGATCTTCTTCATTTTAACATCTTTTCCTCTACAGTCACAACGACAACTATTTAGCCAAGTTAGTGGAATCCAGCAAACCCAGCTCCACACACAATGTTGACTGAGCAACAAAATCATTTATTAGTCGATCCAATGAATATTCAAAGGTGTATCAGTGAAAGTGCAGAGTGTTTGTTCACACAATGCGTATTTTGCAGTGTGATTCAATGGATTCTGTGTTGAGTGCACAGGATATACTCTTTCAAAAACATCAAATATTGAAGAAGTGTGGTCTTGGGTTTGTCAAAGACAAGTTTAGAACAAATCTGAAAATCATCCTGTTCAAGGTCACAGAGGGCTGGAGCCTTTAGTCTGGCCTCCAGCCAGTTACTGTAGGCTATACTAAGTGCTGGGCCATTATATGAATAAATACATACAGAAATTATTCAACCACCAGATGAAAAGGCAGAAAGGAAGAGCAGAGAACACAATGGAGCAGTGAAAGGTTAGTAAGGATGGAACATGTTGGAGTCAGTGCAGTGTTAGTAAAGGTCAGCAAACATGTAACATTAGTACCATTCAAAAGGTCTCGAACTACCAGCCTACCAATAAAACCTTCCTTTGCTTCTTCATGGACTGTCTATATATATATATACATACTCAACAGCACACACTATCACTCAATGACCACCCTGATACATCTAAGTGAGCAGAGCGTTACATATGATTGAATTTTTTCCATGCTCAAAAATAGCATGAAAGCAACACAGCACATATCGCTCCGCTGCCAATTCCACATTATACGCGTGAGAACGTATTTCAGCCAGTGATCGAGTTGCAGTTGATAAGAACGAAGTGCCGTCCCGTCTTCCATTCCCTCTGTCATTAGTGTGCTCATCTGTCCTCTGATGCAATCCCCACCCGCATTTATTCCTTTTGAGGACATTTCCCCACTCATCTTTGGCAGTTTTGATGTAACACAGCATCCACTCGAAAGAGGCGGAGATAAAAGAGCGATCTGCTCACGACTCAGCGGGAAAGACACGACACCTCAGTAGGTTTTATGTTCACAGCGAAGGTTTCATTACCAATAAAAGTCAGATACGTGCAATGTTTTTCCACCTGCCTTTCATCACACGCTCATCCGTCAGTGTGTCATTTCTTCATGATTGAATGTTCACACGAGATTCAGCTTGTAGTGGAAATGCAATACAGATTTATACGCATGTAATTTACATAAGATATCTCCTGTGTATATGTTGAATTGATCATAGTTTGCCTATATGAATTCAAGTTTAGGTAGCTCTATAATGCCGCAGTACTTCAAGAAGTGCTGACGTGTCCTTAAAGCTGCATCTTTATATGGGGGATCAGCTTTGGATGTTGTGTTTGACAGGTCCTGATGCAGTGAAATGTGTTTAGGCCAAGATAAGTCCCGTCTCTCCAAGTTCAGTCAGCGATAGAAGATGGAACAAGGAGAGTGCCTGTCTCCACTGTCAGTCTATCCTCGCCTATACCACTCCACTGAAGAGACAGGACTCGTTCCCAGGGTCTATGAAGTCACAAAACCAGTTGAGAGAAATATTTACATGATGTAAACACACATCACATGTGTTTTCACAGTGATATGTGTCAGCCTTGGTCATACGCTTCTAGGTTTAGCACGAATATTGAATTTATTGATCTCCATATGCAGGTTAGTTTCACCACAGTACTTGCTGTATGTTTCTCGGGATGTGATGATGCATGAAGCTGTGAATGCAGGATTTACAACAGTATATTCCAAGGACATGCTTTTTGAAGTCGGATTAGCCCGCTGAGAAGTTATTCACAGTAGCACTTGAGCAGCCCTTGAAAAGGTGCAGAGAGGTTTGAGTATCTGAGAAGCAAAACACTTATCATTTCAAAGACATGCAGACTAGGGAGCTCCGCCGAAGCTAGGATGTGCAAAATGTGAAGAGCACTCAGCTCGGAGGCCGAATGACTAAGAGAGGAAACCCTTAAGTGTCATTTTAAGCTTATACATGGAGCTTCCACAGCAGGTGTATGAGGAGAATACTGATTAACATCAGAACAATAGAGTGTGATCCACAAGCTCTTTAATATTACACTTACTAGAATGTTTAAGAGACACTGGTATAAGACAAAGATAGAAAGTGGAGGGAGGTGATGAGGAAAGAGCAAGTAGGGGCTTAATCGGGGGGAAATAAGGATAACAACAGACATACTGTGCGTATATATAGTTGCAAAGCTGTTAACAATACTCTACACAACAACATGTTGGCTGGATGGTCGGAAGTGGACAGAGGAGAGTCAGCAGTAGCTTGGGAAAGCCGGCCTTTAAAGCACCAGCTGTTAGGCTGGAACCAATCAAATCCCTGTATCAACCCACACAATCAATCACACAATCTTTCACTCAGGCAATCAGAGGAGCTCATTAGACATAGATCTACCATAGCAGGTTCACCAGAGAGAGAGAGAGAGAGAGAGAGAGAGAGAGAGATCTACAAGCACACACACACATACACACAGGGGGTTAAAGCACAGAATACACAAATAGACAGAAAACGCTCACTATACAACCGCTGGGTTGTAACACCTCCCCCCCTTAAAAGATCAAACCTTTCTCCCCTAAAAAATGTTTGATTTCACAGTACATACAAACACGGAGGGGCTTTGATAAGTTCTGCTTTATCTACTGAGGTTTCTGACCTCCTTCTCAGCTCTGTCAATCACATATAATCAAGCCAAGATTATATGTTATACCCTCTGTCATCTTCCATCGTGGTATTAGACTTTATACATTTTGATTTCAAGCTATAAGAGGAATAAATAACTTGCCAACTGCCAAGGAAAGTCAGATACATCATAGTAGTCATGCATGCATGAAAATGAACTTGAGTGGAGGGCATGTCAATATGGATACTGGAAATGGCAGAATGGTTCTAATCATTGACCAATAAAGATCCCCTTTTGTGTGTATAGTACATGACTATATATGTCAGAAAGCACTTTTTTGTGCATCTGCTGATTGTACAGTATATTCACCAGAAATGCATATTTAGTTTGTTGATATTTTCCACATTCAAAATGTCAAGCACTGTATTGTATCTGTTTCTACGTATGTCCTAATGATTTCCCACCTGCAGTAACCGTCCTGTTTGTTTTGTCCACCTCATTATACTGCAGCTGTGTTAAATCAGTTTATGACAAGCCTCTAGTGTATGTTAAAAATGAAATGTGAAATGCACTGAGCAGTCAGACCTCAAGAACAAACAACCACAAACACAACACGGCTCACTTTTTTTTTTTTTTGTCTGTCTGCTACATACTGTGTTAACACCAAACAAAGTCAGACTGCTCTAAAATGACCCCTCTCCACTCGAGATGCTGAAACAGACAAGTGAAGTTGAGAAGAGTAAGACGCTCATTTCCTCAGGAAAACACCAGTACTGGGGGAACAGATTTGTTTTTCTCTGCATTGTAAAATTTGAAACCTAATTTATGAGTTCTTCACAATTTGTAGTTTGTGTGTTGTGGTATTTCTCCTCGCTTCTCAGACCTTCCCATTTCAGATACAAAATAGCAATGCATCCATGGATGGAGGATGAATGCAGCTGGAGGCAGCACATCTGTCAAATGAGATACTATTTTCCAGTCTAATTTAATTTTGAGGCCAACTTCAAATACTCTTGCTGAGTTATAGCAATCGAACAGGACTTTAAAGGCCCAGAAAATCTATTTTCTCAATCATGTACTCGCTATGAGTGATGGAGTCCTGCATGAACACCAAATTTTCTGCCAAATTTATAACAGTTGGTTGGTTTTTTTCACATGAGAGATATTTGTATTTGTATTTTTGTGCTTTTTCACTGGTTTGAGAGAAAAAAGTGTCACATACTTGTGTGTGTGTGTGTGTGTGTGTGTGTGTGTGTGTGTGTGTGTGTGTGTGTGTGTGTGTGTGTGTGTGCAGTTTGAATCAGAATCTGATGACAGTCATCAGATTGTTTGCTTACTTCAGCAGCTCTGTCAATTAAATGTGATGAAACCTGCCCTTACGGTGCCCTAATGAAACAGATTAGCTGCAGATTTTGTTTCACTTGTCATAAATAATAACCAAGAATGTTTTCTGCCAACTTTAACTTTGATTGGTGCTTATTTTGTGATAATTATTATTAAAAATAGGTTTGAAACCAAGTTTTCAGAGGCTTTAAATAATGGGTTGCAGGTCCATTGACTACACAAAACATGGTCTAAAACATTATTTATATTGTCCCCTTAAAATGTAATTATTCAGCACACAGTGTGCCATAGACTCATGTCCATGCATGCACAATAAACTGCTGTATGTTAAAGTGAATAAAAACTTAACGTATCATAATTGAATTTGTTGCTTGGCTTAGTTTGATCTGCATTCTGAAATGATTAATCACACCGCCATTAACTTTGGCAGGTTTGTCTTTAAAGAGCTGTTGCTGTTTACATTTCTAAAAATGTGTACAAAGAACGTGATAATCATTTTATTAAGGGAGGAAAAAAGCATTCAGGTTATTTTTCAGATGAACATTTTTGCCTGATACATTGTCTGCTGCTCAAAGATCTACTATAGGAGAACTTCAGTGGGCATACATTATATTTATTTTTAATTTAATTCAAAACTCCTCATGAGTGAAAGACATGTAGCAGCAGTGAAAACAACTTAATAGCAGCGATAAATGGCTTATGAAAGGTTGTCCATAAACTAAGCCAACCTTAGATGGCATGGAAGTAATGGTCTGGCCTGTGTGAACATTTAATTTATTTTATTTTATTTTATTTTTATAATTGTGAGTACACTTAATACACATCTAAAAAAATTGAAAAAAGAATAATGTGACATAGTAATTTGGTTGGTGCTGTTATTTCTGTCCCCACATGTAATTTAACATAATCACAGTGTTGCAGTGATGCTGTTTCCATGCCAGCATGCTGCTTTTACAGTTTTGTTCATGACTAATCAGTAAGCAGAGTTCCAGTTCAAGCTTTTCTCTGTCCAGTACTTGCACACAGGATTGTTTCCTCTGGAAACCTCCTCTCTCCGCCTGAACACAGAAATTAATTTATTTATGTTAAATCTTGAAACTTGAAGTACACAACAGTATATAAAGCAGTATATAAGTATATTTTGCAGTTAATACCCCTGTACTTGTACTACTTGTGAAGAATTATTTTTACATTGTGGTATTATTACATTACTTCTCTTCCCTCTGTGTGTCTCACAGGCTCCACAAGTTCATCAATGTCAGATCACTGGTTAATCCGGCTGACAGGCAACAGTAAGAGAGGCAGCCTGGTGTCTCGATCCTCCACCACCTGCCCGTCTTCCATACCTGACTCGCCCGAGTCTCCAGTCTTCCTTGACAATGGTTCTAAAGAGGAAAGAGGTAAAGGGTCCTAATCTATTTAGTGGCAAGATTAATACTGTGTACACGTTTTGCATCTAAATGTAAAAACTAAAATGTTTTCCTCTCTACATAATTGTTAGGGGGTTTTGAGCACAGGCCATTTGTCAGGGGTCTTCAGGGACGCAGTGTGAGCATGCGAGCCCCCACCAAGACCAAGGATACCCTGAGCAAAGTGCTTCCCCTGCGATGGTCCTTTGGTTCAAAGGACAGACGAAAACCTGACCCAGCACCTCCAGCGGTCCAAGATCCTGCCCCTGTGGAGCTGGTCCAGTACTTGGAATCTGGCCGGCGGCCCCGATGCACAAAGGATCCGATAGTAATGCTGATGAGCGAACCACGCAGCGCAAAGGAACCAGCTGAGGGCAAGACTGCAACCAATATCCGATCTTCCAGTGTTGGGAGTATAAGTTTAGTGGCTAAAGCAGGAGATGAGCCTGAGTCTCCAAAGGTCCCAGAGGGCCAGAGGAGGCCAGCAGATAAAACAGCTAGCTTGAGACGCAGTAAAGGGAGCCAGACAAGAGATGAGGCCACCACCAATATCAGCAGTAGCTCTAGCAGCAACACCCTAACCAGGAGAAAAGATGCCAAGAAGCAGAGCTCCTCCAAAGCCCTCCCGGATACTGAGCCAAAAATGGGCTCCAGTGCTGGAGTGCAGCCCAGCTACAGCACTCCCAGCCTTCATGATGGGACTCTGAGAAGACAAAAGGGAGACAGGGTTGATAGGGAGCATCACGGTGCATATGAAGGAAACTCTAAGCCCAAGAAAGGAGAAGTGCCCAAGAGTCATGAGGGACTGCTCTCTTTCTTCAAAGGTAACTTCCTGAAGAAGGATAAGGACCCAAGGAAGTCCAAGGAGAGTGAGTCAGGGAAGGGGGGAGGCGAGGATGGAGGCAGAAGGACTCTCTCTAGGCTGTCACTGTCCAACGGAGCAGCAGGAGGCGGAACTGGGGTGGAAGGCGGCAAGTCTTATGGCTCGGGCCATCTGGGCGATGAGCTGTCAAACGGGAAGTTGGGACGATCCAAGGCATCTGACATCAAACGCTCCCAGAGCTCCTCTAACATCCCCACAAAGGCAGAGCAGAGCATGCGCAGGACAGCATCTTTACATCGTAACGGGATGTCTACAGCACCCGCACCAACGCGCAGCCTGACAACAGACAAACCATCTTACGGTACCCTGCAGAGGACTCGTTACAGCACAACCTCGCTGGGACGCAAAAGGACAGTCCCCGAGTCCAGCTTCTGACACAAAGATATTTCCCACATGCACAAAGCCTTTTAGCTGACATCAAGTGAATGACGTCCAATCTCCAAGATCAAAGCAATAGAGCTCAATTCACAGTGGTACGCCTCTTTTGTTCCCAGAAAATGCACTGGCTGAAGAGGTTCGCGCCATGGAATTGAGAGACATGGAGCACATGAAAGGTGCTATAAAGCTTGGATATAAAGAGCAGAGAACAGAACGAAATGATGTGACCTGTCCATCAAATGTCAGAGGAAGTCCATTTCTATTCTGTTTTCTATGACTTAAAAGCAAGTGCCTGAGCAACCTAATATGCAGTTTAGACCAATGAGTTTATGTCTGTTTAGCACTGGAAGCACGAAATCCCTTACAGACACATGCACACATACAAACATAATCTCTGCATTTGTGTCTTATCATTGTAGCGTGAGTGCTGGAATTCATCACTCTATTTTTCTTACTGTTTGCTTACAATCAAGACACACTGATTGTGTTCATTTATAAGAATGTAATGTGTCCACTGGACTAACGGTGGCGCTCTGAGGCTGCAGATTCTGATTTAATATCAATTATTCATCTCTAATCCCTTCTTTAATGTTTAAATTTTAAGTACAGGATGCTATCACAGAGGGCTTTGAACACAAGACTGAGTTTTCATAAAGCAGATTGTCTCTTTATGACCCTGAGTGGAGTTGTTGTTTATTCCACCTACAGTGGAAAGACCAGGACCAGTAATGAGTAATTTTTGTAGGAGTTGTATTCTGTAGAGGCACTGAACTGGATTCTTAATTGTTGTTTGAATAATGACAATGAATCCCTACTAGGTCCAGGGGTGCTTTTCTGCAGCTGAGCTCACTAATCTCCATGTAGCGGAAGGGAACTAAAAGGTACATTTGTCTACTGTGAAGTGTAATATAAATGCAATATCCACTCTTAGAGGCTGTTTTACACCTTTTTATACTGTATATCATCAGTGAGTCATGTTAAATGTGTTCCATGACGTCTCGCTGTTTCTTTCTTCTACTATTTCTTTGGAACCATTATTTATTTCAGTTTCTGATTTCTTGTCCCCTCCATAACTTTATCAACTGTTATAAAACAGTTGCATTTAGCTGCGGGTTATGTGAAGACGGTGACCGAAATTAGCATCAGAAGAGAGAGCGTGATTACTATTACCAGCTACCGTTGGTGGAGAAAATCAGCCTCCTCCATTGTTTTTTAAACCATGTTTGTTGAATATCAATTCTGAGAAAATTAGTCACCAGAACCCAACATTTAATGGGTTTTTTTTTTTTGCAATTAAGCTTCACTGTAGCAGAGCTGGGAATATTACAGGCTAACATTGACCACATTTGGCACATCTAAACCGAAGAGGGCAGGTGTTGGGCCGAAAGTGAGTGAATGTCATAATAAATAAACAGCTCACACACTGCAGAGCTCCGATGTCCACTTATCATTTAATGCACCAAGATGATGTTTCAAGCCCCGCTGCTCTTCATCAGACTCCTATCCTCCAGTCTGATGAAGAACAGTGGTGCTCTAAACATCTCTGAGCAATACATTTTAAATGGACATTGGAGCCCTGCAGTGTGCGAGCTGTTTATCTGCTTATTTCGACAGTTAACAGAAAAAGAAATACACCACAAAACACCCAAATGCAAGGTGTGTCAGTGTTTTTTTCCTTTATTATTCCTAGTCTGAACAATCCAATCACTCCTCTGTGAATCTGGCACAATGAAGGCTTAGCTGTGCACTTTGTCATTTCACTGCTTCATGACTTGGAGTATTTTGATAAATTATAAAAGTGTTTATGTCTTGAGAGCTTAATTTACGGGGGAACATGCAGGCATTTTTTTAAATTCTCCTAAGTGTAATCTGTGTTACTTATGCAGATTTTTACCTTCACCTTGCTACCTTTTTTCAACATCATCTTGCTTCACATTGAAGCAGTTGTTGTTCACATGTAGGAAATGCATAATAGAGTAACACTCTTCTATTTTTTTTTTGACCACTGTGCAGCTTCAACCAGAGCCACTTCCCTCAAGGTCAGTTATATAAGCAGTGGAGGGAAAATCGAGTGATAATTTCATTTTCCACTCCATTAATTCAAATTGGTGATCTTGTAACAACAAGTCTCCTTCAGATTCTGGTTGTACAGGATAGTAGCATAACAGACCAGTCGGATTTACTGCTGCAGTGATGTTTAAGTGTTGCATGTGCACTGAAATTCCCCCCATGACATATTAATGCCTTTACTTTGATATTTGCACATTTAATTTGAGCTTTACACACAATGGGATGCTCTGAAGTAAATAACACTACTGCTAAAATAATAATCTATCACAATATGTGATAGAAGTTAATGAAGATATATTGAAGCATAAAGTAAAAGCTCTATATCAGCCTTACAACCCCCCCCTCCCCCTTTTTCAGGCACTGAACAATCAATATGTTATAATAGAGTATTCACATGGATAATCTACTTCATGGTTGACTTTGTGGAAAGCAAAAGTCATTGAATAACCTCTGTCTTATTTGTTGTTTTCTGCTGAGTATTACAGCCTTCAGCTTCTTAAACGGAAGGAGGCATTCTTAACCTGAGACCTGAAACCCAACTCTAAATATCCTCAAACATTTTTTGTCTCTGCATTTACAATAAATACACCGTTCTGTTGAACTCACACAGTATAATATTTTGTTTCAAATTCCTTTTCTTTCTTCTATATTTCTTTGGAGTTCAATGAAATCTCATCTTTATATCATTGTGTCTAGAGCTGCAACGATTAGTCCATTAAGTGGACTGACAGAAAATAAATCACCAACTACTTCAATTGTTTTGAGTCATTTTTTTAAAGAAAATACCAAAATACTCTGGTTCTTAAATGTGAATATTTTCTAGTTTCTTTAGTTCTTTATGACAGTAAACTGAATATCTTTGGGTTGTGGACATTGTAGGTTGTATCTTGGGCTTTGAGAAACATCTTTCACCATTTTCTGACATTTTATAAACCTTATCAATTAAACAAGAAAATAATACACAGATTAATCGATAATGAAAATCATTGCTTGAAGCCCTAATTGTGTCATCACATATTAGAAATTAGAAGGAGCTCCTCTCTTGTCTGTGACTATTTAAAGAAGGGAGCAGAAGTTTATTCACATCAGCTGAACTCTGTCATCTGAATGTGTATAACGAGTATTCACACAGTATTCACATTTGGAAATGAGTACGGCATGCTTAGTGCTCTGTTGTCAGAAGCATTATAATAGGCTTAGAGATCTCCATCGACCCTGCACGATCTCCATCCGCACGGAGGAGAGATTCTGCACAAACATGACCAGAGTTAACAGCATCATTTAATGTTTGTTTGAAGCTTACAAATATTAGACATGCAGACACTGTAGACACTGTACCAGGCAGTATCATAATTATGCTAAAAAATAAACAGCTCCTTTGTATTGGAAACCTTTTATTGAGGAGCCTGAAAGGATTTAAGCTGCAGGAAGCAAGTTTTCTATACAGATCATAAGTATGTACAGTTGCATTGTTTTATTTACAATGGAATTAATATTTTAGCATCTTTATGATAAAGATACAAGCTGCTGTTTCTTATCAACAGTGACTCAACTGAGAACTATGTTTTCAACTCTATGACACACGAAATTCTTTACAAGTCAGGTTATGGTGCAGCCATCATTTTTCATGTCTGGAGATGTTAAATACTACTTTCCCTGCTTGACTGATACATTTCTGCTTCAGTTTTCCTTCTATGCCTTGTTATCATTATTGCTAATAAAGCAAAAACTTACGGTTAGTTTGTACTCCTTGCTTTCAATGATAAAGTTAGATTTTATTAGTCAATTTAGGGAAACGTAATGACAAAATTCCCACAATGTGATGAGTGGCCAGAAAACAAAAATAACTCGCTAAAATTCAAATTTTAATAGAGAAACTTTGAATTCTCTTTGTTCTCAGCGCCTCTCAGTCACAAACCAACACATTTTCTTGAAAACGTGCTTGAGATTTCCCCTAAAACTGCTGTCTCCAAGAGTCCTGCCCTTCAACTCACTTTGCAGAGCAGGGTGACTATTTTTAATAGCTACACAATGCTTCTACTCTTATTATGTCCCATGCCAAAAAGGTTATCTTTTAATCTATTGAGTGATGTATCTGGATCAGTTGACTCACATACAACACACACAAGAACACACTCCACGTTTGTTTTTACTAACACGTTTTATCTGCCGTCTGTTAGCTTTTTTAGCTAGTTTCAAGTGACTCAGCAATAATAGTTGAATGTCTTATCCGTTAGCGTCGGCCCTTTGCACAAGTTTTGACTCTGAAGCACTGATATGAAATTGTATTCTTTGAGCAGGAAGCAATACTACAGTAAATACACCGTTTAACATGAAAGATACTAAGTTTTCTCCTTGAAATGTCAAGAGAGCTTTGTTTTGTCTCAACTATTATTTTACCAAATCTTATGAATAGATTCTGAAATAGAGGCTGAAATCACTATAATCACGCGGTTGTTTAAAATAACACACTGTCGCTGGAGATTTGTGCTCTTAACAGCCAAGTTCCACTCGACGAAGAGTGGCAAAATGAGAGCTGCGGCTTTGTATTAAAGAAAACAAATGCAAGCATTCGTGTGGCGTCTCTACGGTCTTGTCCACACTCAAATTGTGTGCCAGAACTGTTCTCCTCAGAAGCTGATAAATGAATACTCTTAGTGTCTTGTCACCAGGATAGAAAGCCCAGAGCTTTACAACGAGAGAGAAAGAGGAACGTCTATATCTGAGCGACCTGTATGTTATCATGTTGATGATAATTCTCAACACGAACCTGTATGCTTCAATACAAATCATTATAGATGCTGGACATAGCCGACCATTTTCCATCTCGCACCTAGTCTAAAAGACCATGTTCAAGTTCAGTTTGTTCGCTGCCTCTCAGATAAAAGAAGTTAATCACTGATACAGAATGAATTAAATCCACTTGTATTTGTTTTTTTTCTCTGAGAACGAAGCAGTAGATTTCTATTTATTTGAGAGGTCGAGTGTTGTTGTTTCTGTTTATTTTTTTTTCTTTCCATGACTCAATCCACATGTGGCCACATACACGCAATGTTTACTCTGCCAAACTGAGCACTTCCATGTTAACACGATTTATTTGGTGAAATGTGGGTTGAAGATGTTTTTATATGCAATTTTTCTACATTTTATTAAAAAAAAATAAATCTGTGTATATATTTGTAGATATACGCAGACAGAACTGTGTGTGTGTGTGTGTGTGTGTGTCAGAGAGAGAGAGAGAGTAAAAAAAAGCATATTATCTTTGACATTCAACCTATCGGGTGCAGTGATTTGGAAATAAGATCTGATGGTTTCCAACTGACTCTCTTGCAATGTTTTCTGCCTGAGTTGTCTTCTGTACGTGATGGTATGTTGTTTCATTTTTCAATAAGACAAATAAAAAGATTATTTATGACTATGGCGTTCACTCAACAACTTGTAGATGCTTTACTATAAATTTATATCTTTAAAAAAATATATACATAGGAAAATCTTATCAGCAATGCAAAAACATCCTATTTCAAATATATTTAAGGAAATGAATGAAAGGGACATTCATCAAATCATAAACAAGCAGTGAGTTTTGGTGTGACCACACAAACGTAAATGTATGGAATTAATCAATCAAAAAGGAAAATAATTGTTATTTGTAGCCTTAACCTCTTTACTTTCCACCACTAGTCAAAGTCTCAAATATCTCACTTCATGTTTACTGACCTTCGTTTAAAAGTTGGAGCACAGAGGGTCTTGAGAGCCATGCAGGAGCCAAGATGTAGAGGATGGAACCCGTCACATCTAGAAGACACAGGATCACTATCATCTTGGGGGGAGGGGTGGGGAGGGGCAGGGTCCTGCAGGTACACACACTCACACACATAACAATGGGTCTGTTAGTATGCCTGATCTTGCTCTGTTCAGGTGAAGATTGCTGTTGAGATTCGTCAGCAGAAAGTAAGAGCTTGTTTTCTGGGCATAGTCGGCCCAAAATCGATTTAGTCCTGGCCCCTGGGGACCCGTAATGACAACAACAACACAACAAACTGTAACCTTTTCTTCTCTGTTGATTCACAGAGTGCACTGATTTTTTAGGAAAGTTAATCTGGGAACTTTCTTTTCGATGTCAAGAACTTCTGCTTGTCAGTGATTGTTAGTTTACTTTGTGTGTGTCTGCAGGTTTCTGTGATTCGTGGTTTCTATTTTCCTTTGAGTGCCTGCTGCACTCCCACCTCCAGCCAGTGAGGAGAAACTGCAGAGAAAGATAGCAGGTGGATTTTCTCTATTGATCCTTACTTGGGAGCGGCTGGCCCACTTCATTGAGTTTGTCAACAACCTTTTTTGCTGATATGTAATGAATATCTTCCTAATCTCTCCACCATCTTTGAAGGCTTACAAGAGGGCTGATACTTATGTAGTGACTTCACTCATATGTTACTTTGAGCTGCTTTAGTTATGTCCCTCGGGAGGAATGTGCTAACAGGAAGTGGCTTTTTAAATACTGTACATAATTGCAAAACGGATGCATATGCATATGTTTGTTACGTTTGCAGAGTTCTCCTCCTTAAATTAAACCCAAGAGATACTTGAGAATTGCCTCACAAGTTGCATCATATTCTTACTTTTTCTCCTGCTGTGAGTACCAGGGATTAAGTAAATGGCAAAGGCTATAAGAAGATGTTGCAGGCAGGGATGATGGAGGTGATGAGGTTGGGGACGAGGTCTTAATGGGGGACACAAGCAGTGTTCTTTTAGCCTCACCTCTCAGAATATCCTGCTGTTTCTCCTCATCCTGCTCTTCTATTTACATTGTTGAAGTCTATATGTGCAAACAGCTACAAAAAAAGAACCCATGAGTCATTCTATTATATTTCCAGTTGATTCCCATCAACTGATTAAGCTGAACAAAGCATACAATGAAGCTAGCTCTCCGTGCTTACAATGTGCAACCACTGAGGTACATTATTCCAACTTAACCTAATAGTCTTTGGTTGGTGTATATTTTCAACTGCCAAGCAAAAGGTACAAAATGACTTTATGGAGCTTTATAGCAAGTTTCAGCTCATTGTTAAGCTGTTGTTTAGCTACTTTACTGTTTAGGTTCACTCTCACAGCTCTCATGGTGTCATTTTTGGCTGCAGAAGGCAGCTGTTTTCAGATAAAAAGCTCTAAAAACGCACTGTACACTACCTTCTCAGCACCACACGGCAAACAGCCACAGTTAGCGACTAGCTGGTGAACATAGTGGAGCATTTAGGTGCTAAAGAGCCAGATATTTCCCTCAGGAGTCACAGATCATGCTTGTAGGTAAACATCTTAAACTCAGATTCAAGTGAGAACAGAGAAACTTTCCTCCTTGAGCAGATGAATGTGAAAACAACCTTCTAATGTCAAACTCTGCACATATATTATTCTGCACAGTGAAGCTCAAACATCAAAGTCAAGTAACATTAAGTTAAAGACATTTTTGAGTGGAGTGCATGACTGTTAGTGAGGGCTGGTGTGGTGATGGTGTCAGGGAGATCAAGTGATGAGATAATTGGATTTGCACAAATGACTTGAACACAACAACTCATTGAGCATCACTTTAGGTTCACAAGCTAATAAGCTAAAAAGCGTATTCACTGAAAGTGGGTGCCAAAATATTTTTTCATCAGATTCTTGTGTGTTACTTGTTTGAAAAATGTGTAACATTCCCCATAAGCTAAATAGCTTTTTAAACAGCACTGAAATTTTTATGGTACATCTCTGAAGGAAGTTAATGATCCAACTATCCTCCCACCCAAAAACATCCGGTCCTTATACTGCACCTTCTGCTGCTAGACTGGAGATACTTTTTCATCACATGGCACTTACTGTTAACACTTTCTGATACTTTCTGTATAGGGTGTCAAGTCTTGCAAAGGTGCATCGGTAAAACATACAGAGGACATGCACAGTGTTAAGCCTATACACAAGTTATCTCTCGAGTGCTCCCACAGATGTGTGCTGCTATCTAATCTGGCAGAGCTTGGACGTCAGACATTGAGTGCAAAACACTCTTCAAGTGGACCCAACACTCATGGGTCACTAGATATGCCCATAATTATTACTTCAGCAGCACCTCATGCTATTATGCAACTTTCTGAGAGATGTATGGGTCAGGAGAACAAATACTTCTATTTTCCCAGTTGTTTGTGTATAGCTGTGTGTGTTTTTAAACCCAGAACGGCTCACTCTAAACCTAAATCGCATGTGATAGTGTAGATCTTCATAATACAGGTACAGGTAATACAACCAGAATCAGAAATTCTTTCTCATTAGTAACACTGGTGGCCATTAAGTGAGCTGCAGTCAACATCCTGTTGCTCACGCTTGCACTCACGCATGCTCTTGGCACGAGACTATTGCAGGTGATGTCTTTTTCCTTGCTTACACTTCATAAAAACATAAAAGATCTCAAATGTTGTGTTTTGCACCATGTTTCAACAAAGCACCTCTCACCTACGCAATGCTACTAACAGAAAAAACAAAAGGGGTAAGCTATGTTCTGCTACTACGCTAGGGCTTGTTTTCTGCTCCTTTGTTGAGGAAATAATGTTTTAGCTGTGTGTGCTCGGGAGGGGGCAACATGTCATCGACGGAGGCAGTTAGCCGTATCATTAGCTAGAGAGCTAATATCTGCAGGGTATTTCTAGTCGGAAAGCACCGTTTTTGTCGCGGTAGATGCCGGTCATTTATTGATGTTAGAGGGTAAGAAGCAAGGCACTCGGGAGGGCACAAAAATGTCACATCCTGTGGATTTTCCAAGTCAACCTGTTCACTCATTGGCAATAAAAAATGATTAATACATTGTAAATTGTAATAAATTCTTACATATTTAACCTTTAACTGCTGCAGAAGAGGATCAGCTGTTTGAAATGTCAGCAGACTCACACCTCCTTGGGAAGTTCCAGATTGGTTATTACACACAAATCTGCCAGAGTTTGCAGCAAAGGTAATGACATGTCTTTTGTTTTTCTGAAAGTGCACACCGAGGTAACTAAACAACAAATACAGGGAAAGTTTGAACCCTGAAAATACTGTCAGAGAGACTGTTGCCATTCTGCCACAACATCAAGATCAGACACACTGTGTGTGTTGCACCCCAGACATTTATCTGTTTAGTATTATGCCCAGAATTATTATTGTATTAGTCTTATTAACTTGTTTCCAGCGTAAAAGATTCAAGCTCATATCTAAACTTCACATTGATCCTAGATGAAACTTTCTATTCATTAAAAGAGAAAGTAAGATCATCTCAACGGATTATGTTCCAATAAATTGCAAAGAAGCTTTCATCCATCAAGATTAGATCTCGCCTTCCAGATGCTGATGTTGATCCAGTGTGTATTAAAACCGTCACCAATGTACAAACTGGTAAAATATGTGCAAAAGAAATAATTGAATAGGCTCTGTGAAGATTTTTGTTTTCGGGAGCTTTCAGTGAAGTTGACTTTATGATTTATTGGAAGACAAAATGCTGTCAGAGTAGATATTTCAGTACATTTAGGTTACTGACAATTAATTTCTTTAATTTAGTAATGAGGAAATGCATGCAACACTACTAATGCATATTTTCTACATGATATTGTAAAAAAAAAAATCTTTCAGAAGTAAATTGCAGACCCAACATTGGATTTTATAGAAACTAATACTACAGATCCTACAGTTCAGTCTGAGTTTGGGGAGATCTGAGTTCATTGACCATAAATCCTTCTATGAAATATTTAAATTGTCAGCACAGCAGGTTAAAATATATAACTGCAAATCCAATCTTTCCCCCTTGTAGAGATACTAGATAAATTATTTTGCCTGCCATTAAACTCCACAGTGGATTCTCCATAATGTGAGAAAAACACTGACAGTTTTCAAGATTTAGGAGGTTTTTATTGATGCCTTGACTCCGCTTTAATGTGATATAGCCTCAGGTGATCTTATCTGGACTCACTTCAATCTATTTCTTTAATAGTGATATTACTTTTTTAGCTGACACAGGAAGATATGAGAAAATGAGATGAGGAGGGGTTAGGTATATATATGCTTTTACCATTCAATAGAAGATTTAGAATTTCACAGGTTAGACTTAACAGGTGTTCACTAGGAAATAAATGGTTAGTGTTAAACAGCTTGTCTCTAATATGATGTAATACTTGAATACGTATTATTCAAGTATTATTTTGTGTGTGAGTATGTGTGTTTTTCTGGGTGACATGACACATTTTAGAGGAATTATACATTTAAGTTTCATTTAATCTAATTGCAGCCACTATTAGATGACATTAAAATGATCCCTGCCACCCCTGCTTGCTTTGAAATACAAGATCTGAACTAAATATGAAGCTATACAGTAACAATCTCTTTTTTAAATAAACCATAAATTACAATTGACAATTATTGGATGGATTGCCATGAAGGGGTCGGACATTTAAGCTCCCCTCAAGACTGTTGTTTAATTTATCCCATATTTTGGTTAATGACCAAATACCTGCAGAACTGATGACATCAGGCTCAGCTGTACTTTGCCTTTAGTTTTAAATAGCAAATGTTAGCATTCTAACATGCTAAATTAAGACTGTGCACGCTGTAATGCCACATTGTAATAGCATTGAGCTCAAAGCACCACTGTGCCACAGCCACAGAGTTCAGTAATAGATTGTATACACTCAAAACAGACTCCAGACATTTCCTGGGTAAAATGCTCTAAGTTCATCTGAGCCCCAGCAAAACTTATTTTTCTATAGAATTGTTTAGTGTCTGTGTTATAAGTAACACACTGCGTTACATAAGACAAAACTTATGCAATTTTGCTGCTTAACGCTGTGTTGCTGCAATTTGGCATTATATATGGTAACTTTGTCACTTGCAAAACACAACCTTTTGTAGGAGGAATGAGGAGGAGGAACTGCACTTCAAATCGTGTGGAAAGATCAATTAAATCAGAGTCATGACACTGCTGGGCTCTTGCAAAAGAAAGACTACATCAGACTGGTACACTGCTCCACACAGTGGTACACAGTCAATATAAAACTAACTGTGTAAGATTTTTAATTACCTCATAACTGTGGCTCTTTCACTCCAAACCGCTTCTCTCTCTGCTCCTCAGATGTCCAGCGGTGATGAAGTCTTTACTAAGGTTACCGCAACTTTGAAACATCTCATAGCACCATGTTGTTCAAAACATAGCCCACTCACAGCCCGAGAAACTGCAGATTCTCTACTTGTTTGTATGAATAAAGAACCCAAGTGTACAGTATAAAGACACATTGTTGTTTATTGATGAAATCAAATAACAAACCTGGAAGATTTGATTTATGCTTCTCAGACTGTATGAGGCATCTATGGGATGAGTCCTGGGCTGCAGCCAAGATCTCAGGACATTTTTTGCTTAAAACACCATTTCTTTTTATATATATATATAGATAATCAAAATACTGTTTAAAAATATGGTTTGTTTTTTTGCTTAACTACATTAAATTCACAGGTTTGACCATTACACTATAGCTGTATGTGTAAACAAAATATCAACCACAGTACAATTATGTCCAGTTTGACAGTTTCATACAAATTTTAAATATTTCTATTACAGCATACATATTGTTTCATTAAGATGTCAAAGTTCACAATACTAGGGCCCACTGGTGGCCTAATAGCCAAGGTGCACACCACATAACTGCAACATCCACGGTTTGACTCCCAGCCAGGGGACCCGCGTTGCCTGTCGTACCCCTCTCCCTCTCCTCATCCTTCCTGCCTTTACACTGTCTGTCATTCAAAGGAAAAAAGCCCCAAAAAATAATCTTCACCAAAGACAAACACAATACTACAGATAGAAAGGCCCACAACATTTTGTTTCATCAGCAATTAAGCAAAGTTTCACTTTTTTTTTTTTTTTTTTTTTTTTTTGCTTGATAACAGACAAGAACAACAGTCACAGAGTTTCTCATCCTCGGTGTCGGGACCCCACATGGTGTCGTTTGATAAGTAGGGTAATGGGTTTCTAAGACTAACAATAAGTTTGATATATTAAAAGATAAAAAATCAGTGTACCAATTAGAGCTTCCTCTGTTCTCCTAAAAATACAATACAAAATGAGGCCATTCTGAATATGACAGTTGAGCATCAAGACCATTTTGGGATCTTGAAAACTAGGACGGGGGCCAGAAAAGGTTGAGAAACCCTGAGTTTCATAATCAGTGAGTAAGACAATTTATATTTATATTAATAACCCTTACCAAACATAATTTCACCATCATAAATGTGTATAATAAAATAGACCTTAATATCAATACGACAACATTAACATCTCAAAATTAGTAGTCTTTTATAGATTTGATATCAGCCCTTCATTTATAGTCTTCACTTTGCATTTCAGACTGAATCAACATCTTATTGAAGAGGTTACTCAGAAGGAAATACAACAACTTTGGGATGTTTGGGAATGTCAAATTCTCAAAAAAATACTTTTGTAAGGAGTTGGCTTGTTTGTTTGTTTTTTTAATGTGGGCTCTTAACAGCTGCTCTTAATTGTTTTCTCAATTGAGAGCAGCTGTTGTCTCAATTATTTTGTTAGTGTGAAATGCAGAGTCACTTTACACAATTAAAAGACTGTTTTTTTTGTCGAAATACTGCAGGAAATGAATGCAAATCCAAGCTTTCACAAATACACAGCAGGCATTTGGGCTTGTCATTGTCATGGCTGTATGGTGGTGTTCTCCCCGGAATAACATAATCACTCGTCCCTAACGCTACTCTAAATTTCAAACAAACGAGCAAACAGACAGACAAAGAGAGGTAATGAGGTAATTACTGCCAAAATGATGACACAAACTCTAGACTGACAAAATTGTTTATGCACCTTTTCTCTTGTTGAACATACATTATATTGTTGAATGAATGTTAAACAAAAGAGATATAGAGAGAAACAAAAGACATCACATCCATTTTCGTACAAGTCTCTCCTACATGTTGGCTGTTTGAGGTAAAAGCCTTTGGATTATCAAACTGATCTATATTTCTGTTTATTTTTACACCATTTAAAGAACAACAGAAAACTAGAACATGAATGTGGTCAACAGCTAACTTAATCACCCCTGACGGGAAGTTACCTCCTCCATGTTAAAGCACAGTCACTTATGTTGAGCTAGCTAATGGCTAGATGCCCCCCCCGTCCCCCCTGTCTGGAGAGCACCAAAAAATACTTCAATGCTGTGTCTGATAAAAGACTTCCTTACATTTTTATCATTTTATATTTTGCATCCTTGTTTTTAGAAAGTCATGATCCAGGACAATCTCTAACCCAGTATGTTCTTCAGATGTTGGATTTTACATTTAAAAAGATCATAGGACACAATAATCGACAAGAATTATCAAGTTACATTACATCTGTGCAAGTCTTTACAAACGAACATGTTATGTAACTCATCTTATTCATCTCTGTCCATTTTCAGTACAACAGCATGTACAGTGTGTCTGGTATGTTATGAAATCTAAGTTAAATGGAAGGTGTGTAGTGTTATGTATCACCTCATGTATTGTACTTGATGTCCTGCAGAGTCCCTTTGATTAAACATAAAGAGTGTGTTTAAGTGTGTATATTCATAATGTAATATTTACAGTGATGTTACACTTTCAATTGCCGCCCTGAGCTGCAATTATTTTATGTTTTATGTTGTTGCCATTGCATATGCCAGCAGCTGTGATCTATTGGTATTTCAGTGTGGTAACTATTTTGGAACAATCCGGCCTAATGAGGATCCAGACTGGAGGAAAATGTTGCCTGATCTTTATGGGTAGCATCTCTATATCACTCATCATTTACAGCCATGAACCTCACCATTAGCTTTGAGATGTATTCAGTTTTATGTTCAAAGACATTAGAAAGATGTGAGTAGATGCAAAAACATACCAAGCTGTATGAATCCACTTCAAGAATGTCCAGAGAGTGGAGCAAAATGGAGGAAAATAACAGAAACACTGTCAATTTGTGCCCAAGAAACACAGGTAGCAAAAAAATATCAGGTGTTTAAATTTCATTGAAAGAAAACAGTTGAAATTTTTCTGTGTATTCAATCCAAACAGACATTTAGTATTGAGAAACTATCTGCTCTGTATCAGTTTCTCATTGGTCTTAAACCCAGGCCAGTAGTGCAATCGTTTACCCATCTTGTTTTTTTTAAAAAAAGGAAGATCTCAGGATTGTCATGACAAGTTTGACTCAAAAACTAAGGGGTTTTATTAACTATATTTCTCTTGGCTATATATGGGCCTGATGCTGGAACCTCTACAAACTCATCTCAATTAAAATATGGAACATTCTAGTCCAACAGATAGGCCTGTTTGACTATTTTTGGAATTTGCAGGTGTAAACGACTGAACTGGACTGTGTTCGAGCTCATTAAGAACCTACAGCAGACTTGTCAGGTTTCCAAAAAACAAAGCTGTGTGAATCAGCGACATCAAGTCTAATTGAACATCTTGTTTGAATAAAATTATAGACTGGAGCTGACATTACTGTTCACAAACAGTATGTAAATGTGTTCTTGTGCCAATGTCCCATTCATAGTCGGTTACACAGCTCACAGTGATGAAGTTATTTTGACTCTGATTGGTTGACTGTTCACTGTGGGGTCACATTGGATGGTATCATCTCACGAGAGACTGGCTCCTGCTGAGCCCCGTCAGGCACCATTCTCACACTAACACTTCCACCATCTGTGGTGCTCGGATTCACACGAAACTTTCTATTAACTGGGTGTACTGCTCTGAGAAAGAGCCTCTTGAAAGTCTCACTGAGGATAATGTAAAGGAATGGATTGATGCAGCTGTTAGCATAGCCCATGCTAATGGCTATGTTGTAGGCATAGGAGAAAGCAAGGCTTGGCTTCTGCACCCCCAGATGGACCAGCTGGAGGATGTAGTAAGGGGCCCAGCAGATGAAGAAAGCCAGGCAGATGGCTACTGCCATTCGGGTCACCTTCCTGGTACGTACCCTCAAACTCCGTGGAGGCAATGGTGCCACGCTGGTGGACATGTGCTGGAGGATCTTGAAGAACACCAGGCAGATGATGGCTAAAGGTATAGCAAAGGCCAAGAAGAACTGATAAAGTGTAAACCAGTATGTGTCAGTCACTGGGTTGGGCAGCAGTAGCGCACAGGCCACCAGACCATCTGGGAGCGGCATCAGGCCTGCATACATCCACACGGGGATGATGGTGAGCAGGGACAGACCCCACACCAGGCCAATGACCAGCACAGCCACACAGGGTGTGCGGATGTAGTTGAAGCGGATGGGATGGACTGTAGCCAAGTAACGGTCGAGAGTCATTGCAGTGAGGATGTAAGTACTGACAATCTGGCTATTGGAGTCAAGCGCAGTGATGACCGTACACATAGCAGCTCCAAAGTGCCAGGTACCGTTGCCCAGCAACTGGTGGATTAGGAATGGCATCCCAAAGAGAAATAGGAGATCAACAATTGACAAATTTAAGACAAAGATGTCTGGAACAGTTTGTTTGGCACGACACTTGGTCTTCTTCATGATGGTGTAGATGACAATGCAGTTCCCCATGATACCCAGAAAGCAGATGATGCCATAGATGACAGGGAGGATGGCACTGCAATGAAGGGCCCCGTCTACAGCTGGAGACACGACGAAGAGAGAGAAGCAATTAAATACAGAGGACAAATATTAGGTCATATCCTGCTATGTCATTACGTGCTGAATGTTGTATTGATTTATGTTATATGACGTGACATCTCATATTGAAGCAGTGTTTACAATACGTACAGTCATTGTGTCACAGTGTATTAGCAGGAGTAATGTTCACCACCTGTCAGGGGATTATTACGTAGCCAGATCTATTATCTATTACCTAACTCATTAATGTTCCCCTGCTTGCTTTTGAGCTGTTGGATACTTTTGATGTGGAATAAGTGATTATTGATTATTGTGTGTGTGTGCGTGCGTGTGTGTGTGTGTGTGTGTGTGTGTGTGTGTGTGTGTGTGTGTGTGCATGTGTGTGACTGTGTATATCTTGGCTCTTTCATCTTACATAAAGTGAAGGTAAATGATGACGATGGGGCAAAAGATCTGTGTAATGGTTCATTAACTTAAATAGTTGCTATGAATATGTAATGTGTAAGAACATTTTAAACACACAAAAAGATGGACAAAAAAGTCACATAAATGTCAAAAAAAGAGAGAAAGGAACCTTACCAAAACAATAAGCATTAATAACCATGTATGGTTATGGTAGGTATGAAAGCTTGTATGATTAAAAACAGAGAGCATACAAGACAACTTTGGAGGAGAGAAGAAAACGAAAAGAGAAAAAAAAAGAAAACAGCCCAGCAAAACGTTTTGAATGCAGTTATTATGTTTATAAATTATATATTAGATTACTTATATATATTAGATTAGCTTGTTGCTCCACCTACCTGTTGTTGTTGAATTAGTGTCTCCTAGAGAAAAATTAGAATCGTTAAAGAAATCCATCGGTAAAATCCCAAGTATATCAAAGTTGAGAAGTATTACCAAGTGCCTGCTTCCGAGGTAAAATGCATTTGAAGCAGCCTATAACCGAAATCCCTTTTTATTCTTTAAGAGTGATTCCAGATACCTTATTTGAAATAGTTCAGTCCTTTAGAGCATAAGCATTTTGTGACGCATCTGAGCAGACCAGTGCGCTCTCTGCCTCTCGGTGATAATACAGCCTCTCCTTGGTGAGAGCATCTTCACTCGGAGTCTGTGACGCCCTCTGCAAAGTTGCGACTGCGCTGCAGGTGTCAGAGTATAATCTCATGCGATAGGCCTAATTGATGGCCCGTGATTCATTCTCTCTCTCTTATGAGAGTTAGTGCGTAAAAGTGCAGCTGTATGCGCCTTTGGTCCAAATGGATTATTTTATTGTGTTATGTGTCAAGGCATGGTGGGTGAGAATTTGTGTGGTCATAAGATTCATTGAAACATTAACAGCAGCCATTATTAAACGTAGAAATGAAAGAAAAGAGAACAGAGAGAAAGAAAATCATGGCACTTGAATTGATGGATCTTTAGAAAGATTAATTGACAAAAAAAGCTATTCATCAGTTCCCCTGGGGCTCAGAATAACTGAATATTCGTAAAGAGCGCGATTATTCGTTTCCACTGTTCAGATATATTTTTGGTGGATAATTCCACGCTTATATTAAAGTGTTTGTCTTTCTTAGCCATTAATGATGCGTTGACCCGCCCTATGTCGACGGTCCCAACGCTAGTTTATGGGCTTGTGAGGGGCAGACA
This sequence comes from Thunnus thynnus, assembly GCF_963924715.1. Classification (NCBI taxonomy): domain Eukaryota; kingdom Metazoa; phylum Chordata; class Actinopteri; order Scombriformes; family Scombridae; genus Thunnus; species Thunnus thynnus. The sequence continues at coordinate 2,315,972 of NC_089519.1, read as the reverse complement.
GGTGTTCCTACTTGGCTACAAATGAATCCATCGACGTCCTCGTTAATCATTGGTAGGTATAAACCGTTTTCGAGCCCCTCCAAATATGTCCTTTCCCACTTTGGACCACTAGATGGCCTTGCTGCCCCTCATTTGAAGTCCCCACACGTTTTGTTCTTGAAAATTGGATGTGACCATGACAGGTCATAAATAGGCTCCTGAAGAGGCCCGAGGCATTTACCTCGCGATTGGTTTGGTTATCCAGCATCAATACTGTAACAGAGTCTAATCTGAGGTCATGGTAAATCACAACGTGGAAATCATTGGCTGAAGGTGGAGGAAACAAGATTAGACAGTGTGTGTGTGTGTGTGTGTGTGCGCGCGTGTTTGTTCTACCGCTCCACAAGATCTTTACATCCTCAGGAGTTTGGCATCTGTGTTTCCTGGAAGAAGATTCTTCAGTGAAATATTGCATCATATGCGCAACATGAGCATCAAACAGTGTGCTAGTGTGAACATGAAATACCACAGTACATGCCACAGCTAGCAGAGGATGAATACTTGTAAAACTTCCCAGTTTGATTTCACCAGAAATAAAATTAGACTGAAAGAGATTTCTCAATACTTAAAATGCTGTGTTATGATGATGATTATGTGGGTTTTTGTGACAAGTCTCCATTCGGAACTGTGCTGCATATTGAAAGAGCTCTGGTGTGATCTCGTTATGTGTCACGGCCACCTCTCTGCCTACTCGTCATCTTCTTCTCCTTTATTTGTTCTGGCAAACTACATAGCTATGGTATAATTGCTGTCCTTAGTTCGGAGGTCATGATTTCTGATAAAAATAATTTCCAGTCATCATCCAGTCGTATCATCTATAGCAAATGAAAAATTCCCCAAGTTCTGAAAGATACTCATTTAACTGCTTTCTTTGTTTGCTGGATCTCTTTCAAATAAAGAAATCATGCGTCATACCCTCAAACTCACTCACATCACACTTTCAGTCCGGGTCTTTGTCAGTCAGAGCCAGTTTTCGTCTGAGCCCACAATATCTTAATCACATCCTTGTAATCTTTGCTAAATTCCCTTGATCTAAAGGCTCCACTCACAGATGACAGTTTCAACTATTATGATCCGCCTTTTTTCTCCTTCTCTTATTGTTCTACCACACTTGCATAGAGCTATGAAGCCATTGCCTGCACTAAAGTCAATTCTGAATTTCTTCACTTGAAATGACCTTTTGAGCTCTTTCATCTGCTTCCTCGCTCCCTCTTCTCCGCTCTACATAAGGCCCACTTTGCACAAAATTTATGAATTTTCATTAATACTTGGTCTCATTTGTCGTTCTCTTTCATTTAATGTCATCAAGGTTGCTGCAGAGATCATGTATCAATTCTTCATTTGACTTGGTGCCCACATGATTGCAGCAAGCTGAGCTGTACTGTAATTTTCCATCCCTTCCCTTCCCCTAATTTTGTATTTAAATGCCAGCTTCCTTCTGACTAAGTGCATGCCTTGACCTGTTTGTGTAAATGATTAAATATCACATATCTATCCACTCTTTGAAAATGGGCCATGACTTCTTCCGTCTACCACATTTTTTAAAATGCATGCTAATGGACTCATGTTTAGAAACAGACTCCAGGATCCTTGGCCTCAGCTTTAGAGGCATTGATAAACTTATCTTGCCTCTATTTGATCCTCAAAGAAATTTCTAATGCTGATAAATAAGACATTTAGGTGGAATGTCTCATCCACGTTCTTGTTGAAGTTTTGACCGATGTAATAACTTGTATTGCTTTCCTCGAGGTTTCTATCAAGAGAGCATGTGTTGGGTTGGGCATCGGAAATAAAACTTAGATCTTTATCATGTGTGTAATTTCATTTCCACAGTGACCCTTGTAGCCCAAACCATACTCCTACAAATATTTTGACTCAATAAAGGGGAAATTACACAATTAATTGATGCTGATTTGAAATATCACAGTTGTAGTAGTCAAAAGATATGAGCAAGTGCTTTGAGGAGTACATGCCTGTTCTATTTCCATATCCATTATCAGCAAACCACTTTACTAAACATATCATTAACTCATATTTAAAAACACACAGTATTTTCTGCTGTGCCCCCATCAGACAGGACATCACCTACTCTAATGGCCTGCTCACACGAGAAAGCTGTTATAACATCTTTAACCTCACTCGAGCATTATGCAGTTTTAACATTGACCTCACCTTCCATTGTATGATCAAGGTTTTCTACATCTACTACATCTACTTGACTGCCTCTTTATTTAAAATGGCCCACGCTTAAAATTAAATCCATGGTTGATCATTCTAGTCTAAGCCTGCCCTTGTAAGGCACAAAATATCCCCTATTCTCTAGTACCTAAAAAAATCTGCATGACTAGGAATTATACAAATAATAAGAGGAATCAAACTAGTTTTCACCGAAGTTTTGTTTTGCTTCTTCAATGGCAATAGCCTAAGGAAACAATGTGTGATAATGGAAGGTTGCATTCTAATGTATAATTAGTTGTGTTATAAAGTAACATTAAGAAAATCTATGATACACATTCTGCTCGTCATTTTATTGTGTTGTCAAGGCCGCAAGCTGTTTTTGACACATTTTGAAGCTCTTCTTTCTCTCTACCTCTCAAAGTAAAGAGAAATAAAATCAGATGCCGTAACAGAAAAATAATAGAAGCTTCTGATCCACTGAAGAGAAAAAAAAATGCATTTGCTGTTATCCTGTAAACATTTTCAAAATTAGCTGCACAAATACAAACAGAATGCACTCTCTCGGCTCTCTGAAAGTTTCATCAATCACCTTTATTAATGACTGATGAGTTATTTATGAATAAAAAAATAGATTTGTGGTTCAGAAAATTGGTACAGGGAGTAATTTTGAGGGCATACTGTGAAGGGTCAGAATATTAACACTATGTAAGTTGTTAAAAGATCAATTCACCCAAATCACACACACAAACACATTTTCTCACTCTCCCTAATGGCATCCACTTTTGCAGATAGCTTTTCTGTGCCAAGGTATTGAGATATCTGCCACCGTATTCCACAGCCATGATGGATGTGAATTGACTAATGTTTGTGCTGCTCAGGGAACTGAAAAATTACATCAGAAAAAAGAAATGTCTCTATTACTTCAGATGATCAACAGAGCTCACTTTGAACAGTTTTCATTTGAACACATATTCAGTAGAAAATATCTGTAAAGACTGACTGCAGGCGTGTTATCAGGATACATCTCTGAAGCCTTTCTAAGGAGATATTCTGTACATGTTGTCAAGGGAGTAGCAGGGACTGAATAATAATTCTACAGTTATTCAGTTAAGAATAAAAAAGCCTCAGCAAGTGTCCTGGGGGCAGAACAAGGGTGAAACATGAGACCTTAGGCGGGTGGACTGGGGGCTGAACGGAGGGGCAAAGTTGCTCAGGAGGGCAACTGAAAGGCAGGACAGATGGCTGATATCGCTCGGGAGGGCAACTGAAAGGCAGGACAGATGGCCAATGTCGCTTGGGAGGGCGACCGGAAGGCAGGACAGACGGCCAGTGTCGCTCGGGAGGGTGACCAGGAGGACGGCGATAAAGACTGGGCCGCTCTTGAGGTCAGCGACAAAAGCTGGGCCACTTTTGGAGGTTGGCAACGAAGGCTGGGCCACTCTGGAGCTGGAGGCCAGAAATGGCAGCCAGCACCAGAGGACTCAGCTGCAGGTCGGGGCAGGGTGCAGGAGAGGCAGACCACTGGAGTGCAGAGCAGGAGGCAGGCAGCTGGAGATCTGGCTTGGCATCAGTGAAGATGACTGACTGATGATCTGGGAGGTCTGGCTGTGGGTTGGTGGAGATGGCCAACTGGAGTTCTGACCAGGCGTCAGTAGGGACTGTTGACTGGAGGTCTGGTAAGATGTCGGCAGAGGTGGCCGACTGCTGAAGCTCCGGGAGGAGGCCGGTGGAGATGGCCGACTGCTAAAGGTCTGGAAGGAGGTCGGCAGCCGATGGCTGGGAGTCTGGCAGGTGAGCCAGAGAAACAGGAGGCTGCTGAAGCACAACCACAGGAGACAACTGCAACTCAGGAATAGGAGAGTGTTGCAGCTCAGGAACAGGGGATTGCTGCAGCCCAGCAGTAACTGGAGCATTGCGGCATGTCAGCAGGCACAAGAGATTCCAGGAAACAAGACCACAGGGAATGCTGCAGACTCCGGAGGTTGGGCTGCAGGGGATCTAGGCAAGGGGCATGGCAGGTCAAGTGCAGCACATACAGGATGTGCTGCATGGAGCCGAAACAGGATCAGCAGCGTAAGTGTTCACAATCTCTTTCAGATTAAGCAGAAGTTCCAGCAGCCACAGCTTGGATGAACAAGTGCAGGGAAAAAGCTGCATTCTTCTGCATAATGCTGGAGGTCTCATGGTGGTAGGCAGAGAATCGCTCCACAGCATGCAAAGCTGATTGGCTGGGAAAGACACAGGGAGCAGGGCAGGGCTAATCAACATAATGCAGGGCAGGTGTGAAAGGAAAGTGTGGAAGGAAAATCAGAACAGGAGGAAAACCCACAGCAGCAGAGAACCAAGAAACCAGAAAACACAGTCCTCATCATAATCAACCAACATACATAAACCAGTCCAAGAAAACATATAAATAAAACACACCGGTGCACCACAACCTGCTCTTTAACGCTTATCTACAACCTCATGATGATGCAGCTCCTCAATCATGGCACACAGAGGCTGCAAATGCAAATCACTCAAATCTACAGAAACAAATGCCAAACAAACTTTTTTTTTCATAATGTGTTGAGGACAAGTGAAAGAGAGTCCAGCAATTGAACAAAACCCAGTCAGTCTCCAGATAAGAATGTCTGCTAAATGCCCTAAATGTCAATACAGGGGACATGTGGAAGGAACTGCCTGGTGTATAAATGGTTGCATCCTTGACATCTAATTAGTTGTGTCAAACCCCTCAGTCACATTTCACAACTAGTGTGAAAGCAAACTTCAGTTTCAACTTCAAGGGCTTGCTACCTCTCAGTCCAGTTCAACAAACAGGGAAAAAGTCTGAGGGCATCTGGTAGGCTGGTGGAGGGACATAGAGCCATACTGGGACAGAACCATGACACACGTCCTATTGGGAAAAGACCCAGTGCAGAACCAGAACACACTATGGGAAACCGTATAAGGGCTGGGATAGCTTTTGGATCTCCAGGAAGATGTAGTTGCATAGGGAAACAGATGTCTGGGCAGCTGTACCTGGTGTGCTGCCCCCATGACTTAGACCTGGATCAGAAATGGAGAATGAGTGGATGGATACACATGACCAAAGTTTCAGTTTTGTGAATTTCTACATCAATTTCCATTTGTAGTAAATGAATTCAAAGTGGATTTAACACAGTGCTGATAGCCGATTTTAATCACTGTTCTGACATCACCAGTTGGTTTTAGATTTATGCTCTGTTGCTAGTAGCAACCGTCACTGGCACAGTTCTGTACAGTAACAGTTGCAGATAAACTGACATTGTTACAGGCACGCTTTTGTCAGATCTGTGACCAGGCAAATATTGACAGGCATCTTTTGTCTACTTCACCAATATCCTAGTTGGATCATTATGTGTGGGTACTATTCATATCAGTTTACTGCTGATCAAGCTAGCCGTTAGCTATCTGTTATAATATAAATAGGTTAACTGTTCATTTACTGTTGGGCTATATTTACTGTTTATGCTATGTATTCTGTTTTTTTTTTAAATACTCTAATGCAAATGTGTACTAGATTAATTCATTAATTTTTTGTTATTTTTTCACTCGTAATACTTTGTTTCCTGCAGATGAAAATTAGCTATAAGCTAACTCTGGTACAGTACATTAAATGGTAGCATTTATGTTTAACAGTGTACATGGTCCCAATAAATAAATAAGACAAGACAGTCAATAAGTTTTTGAATCCTGTTTTTGTGTTAGAACATGTTCATTTCAATAATGACAGGTAAAGTTGATGCTGTTGCCACATTCACACTATACATGATGGATGGAAGAAATGGGAAAGATCCCAATGTTTAAGACTTGCATGCGTTCATTAGACAACTCAAGACAGTTGTTTGATTACAGAGTTGGATGTGTGAGGGTTACAAATCTTATAACACTATATCCATAGAATAACAGTTTAAATACCTTGAATGACGGGTTTCGGCTGATGTGAGGCCTATATGCTATTTTGGTTTTCAGGCCAAGTGCCAAATCAGATAAAGCGGAGCTTTTAGAGAAAATGGTTTCCCAGTCGTAATTAGAACTTGGATGTTGACATAAAAGCTATTTAAAAGTTGGGAACTGGTAATTGCAGACAAATCTGATTGGACAAGAATGGGGCATGCCAGTTTTTACTCCTGTGCACAAACGGTACATTCAAGATTCAAGAGGTTTTATTGTCACATGCACAGCGACACGGCAGATGGCAACATTTAAAGCAGTGAAATTTGGCTTCGAGCTCTATTTCCAATTAGAGTATATAATAAAATGAGAGAGAAGAGGAAGATAACAGAAAAATGAATTAAAATATATACAAATATACATTATATTGCTCACTGTAGATGTGGTATTGCACATAAGCGATGGGTGATAAATACTTCTGATAAAAATAAATATATTGTGTAGTGGGGAAGGAGAGTGTGTATGGGAGAGGAAGAGAGAGACTGTGTGTGTGTGTGTGTGTGTGTGTGTGTGTGTGTGTGTGTGTGTGTGTGTGTTATGTGCGTTCATCTGGCTCAGATGCTTCTATACTGCTTGCCTGATGGAAGCAGTGAACAGTCTGTAGCTGGGGTGGTTCCTCTGGATGTAGAGGTCCTGCATGGACGGCAGCTCAGACCTCATGATGTGCTGAGCAGCTCTGATGACTCTCTGCAGGGCTTTGCAGTCCTGCTTGGAGCTGCTCCCAAACCAGGCTGTGATGCAGCCCGAGAGGACGAGTATCCTCCTGTCCATGCCAAACCTCTTAAGCCTCCTGAGGAAGAAGAGGCTCTGGTCAGTATGAGTTAGACTCAGTATGAGTTGAACACTTCAGGTCCTCTCTGATGTGGTCTCCGCGGAACCTAATCTGCTGATTCTCTCTACAGGTGCCTCCTGGATGTAGATGGGGATGCATGCTTGCTGTACCTTCCTGAAGTCCAACACCATCTCCTTGGTCTTGCAGACATTGAGATGGAGGTTGTTGTTCTGACACTATGATGTCTCTTACCTCTTCTCTTCGTCCTCCTGTGGCTTTATCTTCTTGAGTGAAATCACTTTGCATGGCCTCGAGAGGCATTATGTACTCCAATCCCTAATTAGATCTGGAATAAACAGTAGTTAAGATGTGCCTGCCTGATTTTTTATGCTTCTAGCAGGCTTGTTTCTTCAGTACTGCCATCTATAAGGGACACACAGGGGAGGAAAACAAAGTCTGTCATCAGTGAGAGGGTTTAGCCTGACAGGCCAACATAGAGCCAATCTGCCGTTCTTCAGTCCCATCACTCCCTGGGATCCAGTATAAGCCACATGGGAACCTGCCATTCGCTTGAATGAACCGAAACAATGCCCTAGCAAATGAAATGCCCATTCCAGCTGTTGTGATTTAAGTGGATATATCTTGCAATAACCGCTGTTGTATTTACTGCGACTGGGCTGCATTTGGATGCAATTGTAAACACAGAGCACATGCAATGACGGGAGGAAGAGTGGGCAGACGAGTTTAAATGTGCCCTCATTTAAGAAATTAAGTAATAGTATTAAACAATGTAAAACCACAAAGGACAGAAAGAGAAAAAACACAAGAAAGAAACACAGCCCTGACATGTCTCGTGTTATATAGTTGTTATGGCTTACATGTACAGTAGAGTCCAAAAGTCTGAGACCACTTCTGGACCCTACTGTATATATACACCATCAGACACAGAGCAACACAAGCATCTCATTGCTGTTAAGTGGGAATCGATTAATTGGCCACTTGACAATTAAGTCCTAAGCTTGCTGGATGTTCGACTTTCCTCACAAATCAGTGATTTATTTGGCCGTTTCATGCTGAGCAGGTATCATACAGTGTTATTTGTAGATGCGTTCGGTATTACAAGCACGCTGCAAACTACAGGGGGGCCATGGGGAGCTTGGCTCTTCTTAAAAGGAAACGAGCTCCCCTGAAAACATAGTTGGAGAAATCTTGGGGTGTCTCTGAAATATTGACAATATGCTACTTTTGCCATGCATTTCTATTTTTCTGTATCTTCATCATAATAGATGGGCTTATATTGATGTATGATTCATGCGTGAGACAAGTGACCTTTTCACATTTAACTTGATTTCATTTTAATTTCAGAGATATTGTTAAATGCAGGACTAAGAGGGTTAATAACTCCCATTTAAAACAACACAATTTTCCTCAAGTGATGAAAGGAAGAATAATACATCTTCAGGAAGATATGATGAAGCACTAGAAAAACATAGCTCACAATATCTAAGATCACATGCATGCATTGTACAAACACACAATTATAAAAAACACAAGAAAAAAAAATCCGTCCAGTAAAGATAAGACAGCAGTGTCATGACTTCATCACATTTAATACAAACTGACAGATAGACGGGAACTGGTCATCATGCTGGTAATGATGCCCTTCCCTTTTTCCCGCTCTTGTGGGTTGGATTCAGTGATTCCCGTTGAGTTCAAGAGTCTAGAGGAGAGATGCAAAGAGGCTTCCATAACAAAAGGGGTTGGGAATCATGCATCATCATTTAATTGTGGGAAGCCTTTTGTTGGTGCAGTGTTAGAACTGGCCTGACTTGTGCACAACCGCTTTGCAAGTCGTATAGCTCACACACTCTGTTATCACAATTCTCCCATTTTACAGTATTTATTTAGTTGGGACCGACCTGCTGAACCACTATTATTCTATGAAAGGCTGTCAGAAACTCACTCACATCCCGTTAGTTACTGGGTAGGTCGTTCCCCTCTTAATGCTATTGGCCAATTAATGAAAGCGCGCGCTGTAATTGGCCAAAGGAAACGCCAATCACACGGTTTCCTTCCTCCGACCGGTCACACTCACCGCTTCTATCTGGGCGCGGCAGCACCTTAAATACAGTAGCTGGCTCATTTCACTTCTGTGTCAAACACACCGAGTTCCACTAACAGCAGACTAATTCCTGAGTGGTGAGCTCAGCAGAAAGTCGACGTGAAGTTTGTCGTCCGCCAGAGTGAGGAGGACAGGTCAGTGTGGGAGTGCAGCCCAGTGCACTAGTGTATGAACAGTGTTTGGAGGGATAACTGATACAAACTTCAAAGGTTTTCACTCCATGGAGGCCATAGCCATATGTGAGTTTAACGGGACGGGAGATGATGAACTGAGTTTCAAGCTCGGACAGCAATTAAAGGTAAGTCTCCTGTCATTATTCTTACGAGGAGGATACATAGTTCTGTTCACCTGTATTTGAATTATTTAGCATTTATAATCAATGTAACATGAAACTTTGGCATATAAAATGTATTTACTTGTGCTTTTCCTGCTTTATTTTTCTTGTTATGGTGGGAAACATTTTCTATTTTAAATTTCTGTTGTGAAGAAACACAAAACATTTATCTGCTGTTCCAATAACTTACTGACATGAGCTACACTGTGTATACAGTATGTTAGATGTACTGTGATGCTGATACAAAAGGCCACAGGTGTACAATGTAATATGTAATATTTCTCTGGGATTTGTATATTTCAACAAGTGGTGCACAGATTTACACCAGTATCCTTGATTTTCCTGTAAACTTTTCATGCTGAGCTATCAGTTCCCTGTGGAACATTTTTGTCATGATTGGCGGACAGGAAGTCTTAAGTGTCCTCCTCCTGCTTTTATCTGATTTTTCTACTGTGAGTGAAATACCAAATGTTGTGTGTATGTGTTTAAATCTGGCAGTAACCTCTCCCATTCCCACTCTGGGAACTGGACGAGTCCGTCATTCCTGAAAACTTTTCTTTCAACTTACCATGTTATGAAATAAGTTTTTGTTGAAAGCTTTTACCGTCTGTTAACATTTGTCTCGTTCAAAGACAGAGAAGACTTTACAGTTTGAGGCCTCTGGACGACTCTTGTTAAAGGGTCAGTTACAAATTGAGCAAAATAACTGGAGCAGAGATTCAACAGGAGCATGCAGTGATGGAGAAATGGAGCATGAAAAGTATTTTCAAAGCCAGAAATCACATAAGAGGGTAGTAGTCATGTACAGTAGTTTGTTTTTTACTATACACAAACTTAAAACACATATTCAGTACTCACACCTACAGAGAAAAAACAAAACAAAACAAAACAAAAAAAAACATTAAAAATACAATCAAAAACAACATTCCACATATATATTTACACACATATACAAACATACATATATGTACATACATGTCTAGCATTATATGTAGTTGTGGTACAAAAATAATCACTTATACAGCAATTTAAATTAAATACATCATTGCTAAATACAATATTAATTTATAATAACATAGAAATCATCATGGTTCTGTATCCCAAGTTTTTGATATTGTCAAGATCTCCCACTTATTTATTTATGTCTGAGCTTTTGACTCTGCCTTTAATAATTATCAAATGTACATGTACAGTAGTCATTTGTATTGCTCATTAACTCTATAAATAATGTGATGCCAGTAATGGACTCTGCGTTTTAAATTTGCTCCCCAGACGTATTTTATCACTCTGTAGAATCTTTGGTCTATAAATGAAGAAGCTTTTCTGTTTGCTGAGCTGTTGATGTTTAAAAAAACAATTATTTTCATTATTGATCGATCTGTCGATCATTTCCTTGATTAATCGATTAGTTGTTTAGTACATAAAATGTCAGAAAATGGTGAAAAATGATGATCACCATTTCACAACCTGAAATGTCTTGTTTTGTCCTCAACCCAAAGATATTCAGTTTATTATCAGAGGATTAAAGGAACCAGAAAATGTTGGCATTTAAGACGCTAGAACCAGAGAATTTTAGCATTTTTCCTTAAAAAAATGAATGATAACGGTAAGTTGATTATTAGAATAGTTTCTGATACATTAATCAACCTATTGTTGCAGCTCTAGTTTCTTCAGACTAGTATCTTGGTGTAAAGGTTACGAGTGTTTCCCTGTCAGAAATACTCGCTATCTAACTATCTGTTTTTAAAAAAGTTCTCAAATCTAAATTAAATGAAATTGAACAAAACTCTGTCACAATGTGAGGTCCTAAATACTGGAATTTCTTCTAATAAAACACTAAAATTATTGATATCAAGACGATGATGTGAAATCACACAATTAATTTGACATTTTTCCCGCCATAATTACACCTGTATTGGACAAAAGACAACAGACAACACTGTTTTCCAACCAAAATATGGAGCAGAAACTTGTGTTTTGCGACTTGGCTGCAGCCACTAAAACACGTCCAACCAGAAACCTTATCGCCTGCACAGAAACTGTGTCGGCCCTCTACTCTTCTCTCAAAGAAGTCATCTGTAGGAGGAGGTCTGCTGCATGGTGGTTGATGATAATAGGAGGGATGTTGATCTTAAAGCTCCAGTCGGAGTCCTGAATTGTGTCTGTCAGTGTCTTGGGACAGCTCTGTTGCAAGCAGCAGGAGGAGGACAGATAGAGAGGGGAAGTACAGGAGAAGTGGATAAAAAAGAGCGTAGAGAAATTATCGGAGCGGCTTCAGGAATGTTGCCTCTTGTTCCAAATTGCATAATAGACCACAGAGGATGGGCCTGTTTGGTCGTCCTTCCTGGATTCATTGGAAGCTTCTGTGTCTTTCCTCTCAAACACACAATCCAGAGCTGCCTGCAACAGGCCTTTCACTGTGAATGTCTTCCCCTATAAATGAAAGATAATAAACCATGTGATTCAGTTATTCCTCTCAGATTGCAGAAAAGGGGCTTGAATGTGATGTACTTAAATGTCTTTTTCATTGTGAGTTAGTGAGACAATGAATTCCTCCTGGGAGTATTTATATATATATATATATATTTATCACTGAGTGCGTCTTTTACAAATCAATCAAATTAAAGGTGCAGTGTGTAGAATTAAGTGGCATCTCGCAGAAAGTTACAGAGAAGGAGAACAATTACTTACTGGGTTTTCTTGAGTTTAAACTGGTTCAGGGCTTCACATGGCATTATTATTACTATGGATGTTAGACCCTTTTCAGTGGACTGTGATACTGTGCTGGTAACACTTGCTCTGAGGAATGAGAGTTCTTGCAGTTATTTGGTCCCTGCTGGATTTTGAAATTGATCTGAAATTACAGATAAGAAATGTACCATTTCAGCTCCATGTATCTGTGAATATGTGAGAACTCAGAGGGTTATTCTGAGAGGTGGTGCACTATTATAGTGTTTCTTTGTCATCCTTTGATTGTGATCAAGCCAGAGAAGAAACTCGAACTTTGCACTAAATCTTTACAGTTCTATGTTTACATACGAGTGATTAAGCCTTCTAGCAGCTATAATAGTTATGACTATTATAGCAAATCTTGATCTCTCCCTAAACTTAACCAAGTGTAAGCTGAGCAAAACTTGACCACAGTGTTCTTTCAGCATTGATTAGTAATGGTTGTGATAATTGAGGCGTCAGAATGTTACAGTTTCATTTTTGAGGACTTACATGGAAACACCTTTACATGCTTAAGCTTGTATGAAAAATGGACCCAGCCATCATAACAAAACTACTTTCAGGTATTAGATATCAGTGTCCCACAAGCTGATCAAGATCACAGAGAACGTGGTTTCAAAACATTCATACCCGTCTTTATCTGAGCTTGAGAGACAGTCCAGACCTTTGACCTCACAGAGGTCAAATCAAATCAAATCAAGCATTTGATCCGACTTTACGCCCTCTGTAGATTTTCAGTGCTCTGACAGGAAGTTGGCTTTATGTAGGGGGGAAGGAAATAAGTCCAAATCAAATTTTGGCTTGTATTGAGTGGGTTGCTGACATGGTAATCGGTTTAATCCTCTCTGACAGCCGTACTGCTTCTGCTGTCCCTCAGGCGAGAGCAAAATAAAAGGTGAGGAAGGCAACTGCATTCCACAACCGGGTTTCTAACAGCAAGCAGCAGAAAATATGAGGCTTCTGCATGTTGAACAAAACAGAAAGACAGAAAGTAGTAGTTCTAGTCAAGTCATGTCGAACCAAGTGGCTCTGAGTGTTATCTATGCATTCCTGTTCTTATTTATTACACCCCCGTTGTTTTCACAGGTAATTTGTTAGTCTGTCCCTCCCACCACAGGAAATAATGGATTACTCCTGGAAAGCTGTTGATGTAGCACTTTTCTCCTTATGAAAATAACACGGAGATTATTTGACCAATGAGAGTTTAGTCGGACGACTAATGGACCAGTCGACCAGCAGACTACAGGTTAAACCCATTAAAACAAAATGTACTTATTGGAAAAAACTGAACATCCGACACTTTATTGGGGTTTTTATACAACCAAATGCTGAACTTTCATGAACTGAAAACACATTGAAATAGTGATCGCTACGTCTACGCCTATACTCTATGAATCTAGGGTTACGCCATGGTTACGTTACCTAACCGACACTGTCACCATGGTAGCAACTTACCTGTGATGGCGCCCACCTGTCACTCAAAGCAGCCACGCCCTTAATTATGCCGGGTGAGTCCATTCAGGTGAATTCACCCTCTGTACAGTTGTCATGAAAGCTACAGAGACCAAAACCGTTTTTTGTACCAGGCTGTAAACATGTTTATTTCTGCTGTAAAGTTGTAAACTTGGACATTTTAACATGACGGGTCTTTGTGGATTGACTCACTTTTGGAGCCTCAGTTTAAGGAACTGTAGTTTTCCACGTTGGCTTCATTCTTCAGCCCTGGAGGTTGCTGTTTGCTTTGTACTCTATCAGCCTTCAGTTAGACTTCTCTTTGAACTTTTTGTAGAGTGGACAGTAGAGCTGTTTTCCACACACACAAAGGAAGGAGTGAATCATCAAAGGGAGGAAAGATTATTAAGTTAAGTGCTGTGGAACACACAGAATGGCGGTGTTGTCAGGCTCTGGTAGTTCTAGGTTTGGATTTTTTGAGGCAAAGGCTGGAGAACATGTGTGGTGGCCTCACCTTTAGAGTGTTGTGATCATGATTGTACAGAGTGTTGATAGGGGGTTTTTGATTTTACACCAAGATGGAACAAAAAGATGAAAAATAAAGGTTGTGATGAATGATGGTGTTTATTTTGTAGGCCTGGGATGATTCAATACTATCACAATATGATGCAGAATCAATTCTCAGTTCAAACCTGATTCTTCATTGAATGAATGGGAAAGGGGGCGTTACATTCAGTCTCTGCTCCAGTATACTGTGTGCCAAACCATTCACTGCTGTCTGTAGTCCACTGAAATACAAGATGAAACTATAACTGGCAGATAAGATAAACGGTCCACAGCCTTAGTTAACTGCATTAATTAATGAATTCATCAATTTGAACGCATCAGTTCACCGTGAACCCTCCGTTTGTGCATCCACTCTCACAGCTTCTTAGATCAGAAAGCACAGAGTCATCCAGGTCTTACTTTTGTAAAGGTGAGACTGGTTTTGTTGAGGTATTACAGGTTTAAGGCATGTTCCAAATGCAGACGCTGGACGAGCAGGTAAGGTGTAACAAGAAAGTCTTGTTACTGGCAGAAATGGAGAGATGGTGGTTGGCTGGTGTTCAGGCTGAGGTGAGGGGGAGGAATCCTGAAGGAATCCTGAGGGTGGTTGTTAGAGGGAATCTGGACGTGTGAGCTTGGCAGGTTGGAGGCGGGCAAGCAGGCACATAATCCTGGAGACAGCAAGACAGCAAGACAGGCTGGCAGGCAGGCGGTCAAACAAACAATCAGACAGCAGGGTAAGTAGGCAGATCGACTGGTGTCAGAGCTGTAAGCGTGGCACACAGACAAGCCTAGAACGGTACAAGGATCTTGCAGGGGCTGGTTATGATGACTTCATGACAGGCGTTTGCACTGATTCCCAATGATGAGCAGGCGAGCAGAGAGAGAGACAGAGGGCAAGGGGGGGGGGGGGGGGGGGGGGGGGGGGGCGATCAGACAGGGAGGCTGAAAATAAGAAAAACACACTTCCAACAGGCAAGCAGATGTCATGGAAGAGGGGTCGTGACAGAAGGACCCTTAAAATGAACGCTGTTGAGGTTGTTGTGTTATTAAAAATGGATTTGATAGGCTTTTAGCTGAATCTTCATATCAAAAAGCCAGTTATTAGTAGCACGCACACATCTGGGAATTGAGATGTGAGCAAGATTCAAAGATTCATTTTCAAGCTCAATGTGTTTTATACAGAAAAGTCAAAAAACCACTTCTGCATTCCCTTAAAAATGTTTGGCTTTCCCTTTGCCAAAGCTTTTTATCTCAAGAAAGTATTTGCTTTATTCTAAGAAATATTTTGCTCGTGTCCCACCAGCAGCAACAATAAGACTCCTGATATAGAACAAGTATCGAAGGAAACTGCACAAACCGTATATCAAAATACTCCTCATCATGTATAGTTTATCCTAAGACTGATTATCATTTCATCTTTAGCTGTGAAAGGTGTAAAAAAAATACTTCTCTGTAATACAAAAAAAGTCACATAAACCCCCATTTCCTGTTTGTCTCCAGCCGGTTACAACATTTGAAGTGCAGGAATATGAAAACCTTTTCTTTAGGTTTGAGTTTTCTAAAAGCTGTAGCTTTCAGTCTGTCTGGTAATTCATGTCCAAAATCTCATTTGCAACCTTTTACTATTCAACGGTTTTAAAGCAATCCCCACCGGCTCTCCAGTAAATCCCTTTACTTATTTTCCTGCTAGAATTCTCCCCAGTCTTATCTTCTGCCCCCCCCCCCCCCCCCGTCTTCTCCTCTTCTTTGTTCAGGTAAAATGAGCTCATCCAAAGTGGGGGAGGGCATGAATAATTATTTGCGACCTATATTTTAGGTGGAACTTTTGTGTGTGCATATGATGTGTAAAATCACTCTAAAAGTCTTTGTGTTTTCAGACACAATACAGAAGAATAGAAGTGTTTCACGCCTGAATTAGTTCAACTCCCCTTTAAAAAAACTGAGAGAGTTTCTGTTACCACTGCTGTCTGAAGATGAATATGTGTGTCAACACATTTCACCAGGCAATGTCAGTCTTTTTTTTTTCTTTTAAAAAAAATGTCGGGTTTTTTTTGGTGTTATTTTTGTTTACTAATTTTTGAATGTTGAATTCCTCATGCACTGTCGTCCTTTTCACTAACTCCACTGTTAGACAGCTGGCTGCTTCTGATTCAATTTCCAATTTATCTTATTGGTTCTGGGTCTTATTTAATCCTGGCTCCAGTTCTTAGAAAAGAAAAGAAACGAAAAGAAGAAAAAAAACATCTGAAATAAAAAAACATTTTTATTTTCAGCAGTTTTTAGGTAGACATAAGTCTTTGTGTCAGAAATGATTAGATATTGTTATAGCAGTGTGGCTCTAGTCTGTTGGTCAGCTGATCCACCACTTCGGTCCAGACTGAAGTATGATGGAGACCCAGAGCTCTGCAGCCTGGAAGTCATATCCAGATCTGGCTGTGACTTCAACACGTGTTTCAGGCTCAGACAAAGGACCTTCCTGCTCGATCAACCTGGTTTCTCTGATTTTGGGTGTCATGTCTTCAAAGACCTATACTCAGCTCATTAAAGCTCCCTCACAAGAAACAGACTGGATGAGTCACCATGTCTAACAATGTGTGTGTGTGTTTCCTGTATTGTCCATATATAAGTTGGCTGCGTGGGTGAAGTGTTGCTTGTATGTGCAATGTACCAATTTTGTTTGTGGAGCGCCCTCATGCTATAGATGAGATGAAGATGGAGACACACACACACACATGCTAACACATACAGCACACATCATTATAAAAACTAAAGGGACATTTCGGCCCGTTTTAGGACATTTATTAATCATTTCGTCTTTTGGAAACAAAGCCACTCCTTCTTGCAGGATCAGTGTCATAAATACTATTTTTCTGTCTGAGAGTTATTTTTCAGAGGGACACAGACTCTGATATTCATTTGACACAAAGAAAGTGCCAAGCAGAGCTGAACAGCAGCAGATGTAAACATGCTGGCAGGAACAGATATGATCATAAAAATAACTACAGGCACATAAAGACACACCCACACACATGTTACTCAGTGCTGCAGTTGACTGGAGGCTATAAACACAGTAATTGATACACAAGAAGCAACGATCAGAAGAAAAAATTCACACAATTCTGATATTATTAAGATTTTATGAATATCATAAATTTAGACAAGGGTAAAAACTCATCTGCATCTACATATTTCAGACGTTCTGTATTCTTTCATGGTGGAGCATCTTTTCAAAAACGCTTGTCTTTGGCACAGGGCAAAAAACAGAAACTGGGGCAGATGTTGCGTACAGTATGCATCTTATTTTTCACAAGAAGGGAGAACGTGAGTGTGACTACGAGCTTGAGGCTTTTCACTGTTTTTGAAACAAATGGATGCACAAGTTAGCATTGATTAGATATGACATAGATTGGGTGCATTGCTTGTACAGTACAATCCTGAAAATAGAAGTAGTCATACTTTTTAGAGGCTCTTCCCTCCCTGAACGTTCAGTCATAGTTAGTTTGAGTTTTGGTAGCCACCAGATACAGGCTACCAGCAGTGGTTTTGTATTCTCCAGTGGTTTCCAGTGGTCACTACAACTTGAACCTGCAAAAAGGACGCTGAAGAAAGCTGCTGTCAGTTTATATGTTTCCAATAAGATCCACTAAAAGTCAGATACAGAAAAAAGAATCTGTAGCTAATGGTAATGCATAATGCATCACATCTCTGCACTTGATGGACTGAAAGAAAAAAAAGAGAAAAGAAATCTACTTCTATACATTCTCTGCCTGCCTGCCCTTCGTCCTGTCAAAGTCTCCTGATTACATCCCTGTTTGTATCGCATCAGCTCTCAGATGTATTTTGCTTTGGATAAAAGCGTCTGCTAAATGAAATGAAAAAAATCATTTGCATTACTGCTGGTGGCAGATCCAGATCACTCACCTTGTGTAAGAGACTTCCTGCCAAGTCTGAAAGCTCTCATTTGAATCATCATGGGTTGTAAATGAGCATGTCTGGGAGAGTCAGTGTAGATCTGATCTGTGCAAATATCATACATTTCAAGACTATACTCTGATGTTTCTGTCTGATTATATTATATAAAGCTGACAGTAATAATGGCAATTTATACTTTTTTTTGTACTTCTATACTGTATCTAACAGTCTAGAAGATGGTTTAATCCTAACTCCTAAAATTTGTGTTAGAAATCCTAAAGATATGAAGTTGCCTTTGTTTCTTGAGTGGACAGTCTCGGTGCATCAGGCTCAGATCTGCCATCATTCATTTCAAGTGTGAAAACAGTCTTTTATTTAATTCCCACCAACAGTAGAAAATATTCAGTGTCTGATAAACAGGTATTATCTACCTGGGTGTTGTCTGTGATAGCCGCTCACATAGCCAGTCCAGACTGTCTGCCTCACTTTGCCTCCTTCTGTCTCCTCAGAACGGCGCCTCAAGCCCCAGCGATGATTCAAACCCCAGCAGGGGGGCCGAGGACTGGTGTCGGCTGGTTTTAAATTGTGGGGTTAGAATAGTATAATTAAGCCTGTCTGTTGTATAAATATTAAGACTGACTTAATTTGAGGTAGGAAAGTTAGCCGTCTCTCCTCCTGGCTGAGCCTGAGGCAAGGTGACTCGCTTGCATTAATCTCAACCATGAGATCAGTTGTTTTTCTCAGCTTTTTTTGGGGGGGGGGTCCTCCTCCAGATTTCTTTTTTGGATTCTTGTACCATATTCTTAAAACGTTTCTGAACATCTTTGATGGTTCTAACAACCATTGGATTTATGCAGTTTACCTTTTGAGTTATTTTCTCCCGTACTTGTCATACATGTCGCTTCAGATTTCCTTTAAATGTATTAAAACTACTAAATAACACACTTTTTTCAGTATTGTATTCCTCTAGCAGATACAGGTTTTCAGTAGGCATCTGCCATTTTTTCTCTTCTGTGAAGTGTCTTATTTCACCCATAATGCATTGTGCGACAGGCTATCTGACTCTTACGTTAGTCACTCGTAGGGAGGTTTTATGCAACAGGTCTGTATTTTAAGGAGTGGAATCTCTCTCTGCAGTCTTTCAGCGGTCCTGCAGTTTTACAGTTCGGTCAGTCCTTGATAACATCACCGGACTTCTTATGTGGATAAAAATGAACATCCTGTTTGCTCCGTTATCTTGTCCATTTATTCCTTTTCTCTTAATTTCAGTGCGTCTGTCTTATTTTCTGTCATCTCTGCAGATTATGACTGAGACTTCTGACCCAAACTGGTACAAAGCAGAGCTGAACGGGAGGGAAGGCCTTATTCCCAGGAACTATGTCACAGTGAAACCACACAAGTAAGTCATGATTGAAAGACATAATAAACATTTCACAATAGATTTTATTCAACTGACCATTGTTTTCATTATTGCAACAGTTCAGAATCCAAAGATATATCACTGCAAGATGTTTACAATGACTGGAACCAGCAAATATTTAGTATTTTTACTTGACCTATGACTCAAAAGATGAGTAAGCTCTCTAATCAAACCCTTTATCAAGTCAGTTGAGTCAAAGATGGTTTGTGAATAAAATGACGCATCACTCTGTTACACCACCCTGAGTTTGTGTTCGTCTCACAGTGGTAACTCATCTCTGGAGAAATGATGGAACTTTAACTCACAGTTAAACTTTGATTCATGTCGGCGTTTTTTTATCATATTAACTTCATGGTTCTGAATCAGGACCTTCAGTAGTTGTAGAGAGTAGCTGCTGGACAATTAAATGTGTCAAATACATATAATTAACAATTCATAAATTATCAAGGACACTTTAATTTAAGAAAAAACACAATAATTAAGATGAACACTGGCCTAAGATTAAAAAAAGATACACATCTCTCTTTACATGTTATCCGAGCGTCTCACTGTCCTTCACGACTTGTCTGTTAATAAGTTTAACCGATAAGGGAGTGAAGAGTGTGGGTGTTCCCATAATCCTCCCTGCTGCTTGAACCAGACTAAATATTGGTGTTGTTACTGTTGGGTTCCCAAACCAGCTGGTAATACCACATAATAATAATACTATAACATAAATGGACTCTACGGTAGCTCTATAGAAGATGGGCAGAACATTCCTGCAGACACCAAAAACTATGAGTCTATGAAGGAAACGAAGCTGCCGATGGATAAACTCACCGTCAACGTGGACGCCTGAATATTTATAATCAGTGACCTGTTTGATGTCATGTCTGCGTACGGCAACAGAGCTATGATTTCCAATTGATCTAGGATCTAAAATCGGTTTTTCATACACTAATGTGCAGATAATGCTCATCACACCAGTCTACAAACCTGTCCACTTCAGCTCTGTAGCTGCTAATTGCTTGTGAGAATAACAGTGTCGCCTGGAAATTACACAAAAAAATTGATTATATGCTCGATTATGCTGCTCATCTCACAGATTATGAACATTAATTAGGCTGCCACTAAAAACTGAAATGTTTCTCCCTTTTCAGCCTACAGGAGATGATTAGATTATATTAGCCTTTGGTTATTAGAAAGTGTTGAAAGGTAAAACTAATTAGATTCTGGAAGTCATTTGAGAGCATTTTGATTCAGTAAGTGGATAAAAAATGCTATCTAACCATCCCTATCTATTATCCACTTAAAGGTTATCTGTGAAGCAACATTGCTCCATAATTTCACCATTATACACACTTAGTCCTGAAGGAACTTCCCTTTAAAATCTTATACTGGTGGCCAGTGATCAGCTGGCACAATGGAGTGATTTAAGATTATCACCATAGTTTAGTTAATGGAGTATGACTTTATTCACTTCACAGACCTGACGAGGTTATGAGCCTCTAGCCTGCCTACGCTCTGTTGTGTAAAAGTAAGGGATGATTCGGTGCAACAGTGTGGTCTGAAGATCTGAGGGAGCCCGATGAAGCAGATCTGTTGTTTAGCCTGGATGTGTGTCAGCCCCTCGTGGTGTCTTTGGTTTTGGCTCCACACCATCCGTCTATCTGTGTAGAAGGTTCCCTTGTGGTGCCCGGACGTTTTCTGCTGACTCAGCTGCTTCTCGCTGTCCCCTTTGGCCATATGTAGCCTTCTGTAAATAATCCAGGGAATTTACTTGAACTTTAAAATATTTAATGAAGCTCGGTGCATACTTTTTTGTATACCATAGTTTTAGAGAGTGAGAGAGTAGTGTTGGTGTGTGGTTTTCCTGACTGTGGGCAGGCTTTTCTAATTGCTTGCATGTCTGAACCAATACAGCTTTCACAGTATTTTATGACACATGAATTAATCCAAGGTTTTTTTTTTTGAAATGCAGCAGTTGTGCAGAATCTGCACAAAGGACAGACAAGGAAACTGAATAATAACATAATAGCACAAACTCAGGGCTTTCTTATTTAGAGTAAAATCAATATTATAGCAGTCATGTTTAGTGCTAATAATCAAATATTAGTATGGTGACACACTAAAGCAGAAGCTGCTTCTGTAGCATGGCTGTAGACTCTTGTCTTGTTAGGATTTTGGGGTTGGCAGACTATCAAAACCACATTGGCTGCGAGTCTCACACATAATTACTTTGACATCCAATCCTAAATCCAATCATGTAGCGAACCAGAAACATGAAATGAAGCACAGATGTGGCTACAAAAACCCATCATCTCACCAAACAAACCTCACATAGTGCAAATAATAGAAGCCAGGTATAAACCCTAATATCTGCTCATATTATGAGTGTGTATGAGTCCGGATGAGGCTTGGGTGGTATCTATTCTTTCATATCTTCCTGACATTTTGCCGGGGTTTACAGGATATGATGATGATAGAAGTCATTGTAGCGTGTATGACATTGTCGAGCGTACAATGCTGTGTGTCCGATATGTAATTAGCCTACTTAGACAAGTCTTACTCATGGCCCATAGAATAATGAATAGATAGGAAATAAACACTCTTCTTCCATTGATTCTTGCTGAAGGACACTTGTCGCCACAGCGGACACCAGCGGGCAGAGTGGAGATGATGTGTGGGTGGTGGCGGTTGAATATAATCATGTGGCTAATAAACTGCTTTTGTAGTTGGATGAAGTCATCTCAAGATAAAGTTATAATATTTTCATGATTCCATACCACCTCGCAGTCACCATCTTTCCCAGCTCAGCTGCATGTTCAACCAGTAGAAACTGACCTCTGGTGGTGAGTGCTGTGCACTACAATACATCACCTCAGTACAGCATCTCTGTATCAGTTTCATAGAAAGAAAATCATACCTAAATACCCTGGTATACCATAACACCTCGATACTGCCCAAGCCTAGTCTGGACATGTCTTTTTCATCACATGGCATTACAGATGAAATGAAGCAATATTGATGTATTTACTGTTATTAACCTGAATGTATTTTGGTCTCTTGTCCATCATGTGTTGAAGTGGAACGCCACAGCTCATACTGCCAACTTTGGTGTCGACATTTTTGAGTTTATGAGTTTTTTGACAACGGCTTCCCAAACATGCCATATGTTTAGTTTGTCTAAAATGTGTGCTGTTAGTACAGGAGTAGCAGGTTCTTCAGGTCCTCTGAAGGACACATCTGCATGGTCTCTTGTCTGTGTTTCTGCATAAACAAGTTGTGAATCATTAAACAAGGAGTGTAACGAAACTGTTGTATGAGTCAGGTATTGTCAACCTATATATTTGCTATTAAGACAGTCCTGACTCTTCAGAGTTATTGAGTAACTTGTTCCACCAGCAAGAAACCCTCTCTCCCCATGACTAATAACAGTATTAAAAGTAGCTCTGAATGTGTAGTTCTTTGCCCTCAAAGGCAGCTTTGAGCTTTCAGTTATTTTTGTGCTGCTTGCTTTTTGACAGGTGGTTTTATGGGAAGATTCGTCGAGCCGAAGCTGAAGAACTGCTGAGCAAACAGAGAGTGGATGGAGCCTTTCTCATCCGGGAGAGTGAGAGCACTGTGGGGGATTTCACGCTTTCTGTCAAGTCAGTTGTCATTTCAATTACTCCACCACGAACGGCTGTTGAACCCACACTTGTCTTCCCTTGTGTTTCTTTTCACTCGACACACCTGATTCACATTCACACAAGTTTGGGGAAATTCATTCGCCTGTTGAGACACAGTTATTGATTCTTACTTTATCTTTGTCATTTCCTGAAAATAACCGTCACCGTGCGCTCTAAATGAAAAACTCTGTTTACAAAAATTGGTGTAGAAAAGTGGAAAACATCATCCTTTTATGCGTGACATACTAAAATCTGTCACTTTGTTTATGCTTTTGAAAGGCTGCAGAGTTTCTCCCTCACTATCAGACAGACAGAGACAAAGAATTACAGCAGTGATTTCATCTGTCTCGGTTCTGCAGCCTTGACTTGACCCAGCAGACACATTTCATACTCACCGTTTTTACAAATCAAAACTTACTTTCAAGTCTAATCTCAGGAACATCGCTGTCTCGAACGCATAAAAACGAGTGAAAGGTGGTGAAGCGGTTCGTATTCATAATTTAAAATCTAATTTAAAATGTATTCACTAACTGTTGCTGTTAGATTATC
Source organism: Thunnus thynnus (assembly GCF_963924715.1). NCBI lineage: Eukaryota > Metazoa > Chordata > Actinopteri > Scombriformes > Scombridae > Thunnus > Thunnus thynnus. Next base: position 2,292,290 of record NC_089519.1, on the reverse strand, counting down.
GACTGATAGAGATTTGTTGCCAGTTGAAAAGCTGCCTGCGCTCTGGTATTGCTGTGCTGGTATTGCTGTGCTGGTATTGCTGTGCTGGTATTGCTGTACTGGTATTGCTGTGCTGGTATTGCTGTACTGGTATTGCTGTGCTGGTATTGCTGTGCCGGCTCACTGTCACACTGTCATGACTTACTGGGACACCCTAATAGAAAGGAGCTGTTGTTAATGTGACGATATGAACGTAATCTGAATAGAAGAGTGTGTTGTTTTCTCTCTCTTTGTCTTTTATCAGCTCTCTCTCTCTCTCTCTCTCTCTGTCTCTTTCTCTCTCTCTCTTTGAGAAAAGTGTTCAGTGACAATCTGACAGCCGAATCCTTGATCTTTTAACATTTTGTCAAAGCAAGCTGTCACCGACTCTCGCGTGTATGTGATGGCGGAATGTGACCTCACCGGGTCTCACTCTCATTTATGATGCAACTCAATGAAACGCATGTTGGGCTTTATTCTCACAGCCTCTGTTGTAGCGCAGCCAAAGTTACCTCCAGCACTTTAATGCTAACGAGTCTGTGTTTTATTACATTTGCTTCTTCTTCTTTGGTTATCGGTATGTACTCAGGTGTCCCTTGAAAATTAGGTTACAATCTCAGTTGGATTTCCCCAGTAGACCAAGATGAATGTTAAAATTGTAGTTGCGGAAAAATTGATTAATTTATTTGATTTGTTTAGGTTGTTACTGAAGTACTTTTTTTTTTTATTTTCAACACTTTTGGTTATTATAAAATCATTCAAATCCCCTGATTTAGTTTTCCATGTAACAAATCATTTCCCTGCTGTTTGTAACATCTGAAAGATTGTTCTGGTTATGTTTCACTGTTCTGCTTCTTTTCCTCCTGTGAATCATCTTTCACACCCCAAAGGTTCATTTTAAAGTTGAAAGTCTGTGAAATCCGTGTGTGTGTGTGGTGCTTTGAGTTTCTTCAGGAATCATTTTATCTTTGAATTAATGATGATGTCCCTCCCACAACACATTTTCAGTTTTACATCATTTACTACACTCTGTATTCAGTTGCAATAATACTACCTTCATGTTTCCATCCTCTGCAGGACCGGCAGTGACGTCCAGCACTTCAAGGTCCTGCGTGACGGCTCAGGGAAGTATTTCCTCTGGGTGGTTAAGTTCAACTCGCTAAACCAGCTGGTGGAGTATCACTACACCAGCTCGGTGTCCCGCAGCCAGACCATCATGCTCCGTGACATGGAGGAGATCCAACCACAGCAGGTCAAACACACAGCTAGAACTACTGACAAGAGATGATGATGATGATGATGATGATGATGATCTCATATTCAAATGTGATTTCTTAGGGGATGAAAGAAAAATAGAGTGTTCTTTATTAATATAAATTATGACAATGATCCCACTCATTTGAGATCATCCATCAATAATTCACCAATAAAGTAAGAAGAAGTTGAATTGTAAGTTTTAACCCCAAAAGATTATGTTTTAATCTGTGTCACATAAGCATTACGTGACACTGACCAGGATAACAACCAGCTAAGTAGTTGCTAAAACAAACCACTATAATTCTTGATTCTGTATCTTTTTATCTTTTTTCATGTAGAGCACGTAACTCTCACACCGACCGGTGGAAAGGAACATGCAACGGACAGACAGGCACTTTTCCCCCCCGCAATTATGTGAACCCAGTCAAATATCAAAAGTAACCTTACCTGATGAAACGAAAAGCAAAAGAAAGATGTCTTGAACATCGGGCACGGACAACGCATACCAAGCTTCAACTTCACTGAAGAAGCAGAGCGCCGCCACCTGTTCTGCTTCAAAACGAAGAAAAGAAAGAAGAAGAAGAAGAAGAACTGCAGGGACAGATGAAGGACACAGCTGAGCTGCACGGATTGAATATGTAGCAAATAGGGTTAGGCCTTGGGTTTTGTGTGGATTAATCATTGAATTTGGTGGCAGTAACAATAATTTCTTCTACTGATGCACTATTTTGTGTTTTGTCACCTTTAAACAACCTGCCAGTGAGTCATGTCTGCTAAAAACAGACCAATGACGAGTTGAGGAGACCAAAGACTAATGTGTTTATCATGAACCCTCCTTTGGGATGCTGGATAAGAGTTTTATTATTATTATTATTATTATTATTATGTAATGTATGGGGTGTTTAATTTTAATAGTGGGATCCTTGATGGTTGTTTTGTATGTTGAGAATCCGTCTGATTGTTTTCAGCAACTTGTTGAGCAGGAAAAACTCAGTAGGCAGTTTGATTTTAAATCTCATTTGTAAAAAAACAAATCAGCAAAGCAATTTATATTCATATCTTCAGTAAAAAGAACATTTTGCTATTCATATTTTCTCTTTCAAATATTTGTGGAGCACAACTTTTGTTCTTGTGCGTGTGAAATCTTACTGGATGCGTTCGCTCCTCGTTTACATATCTCATTATTTGCCAAAAGGCAAATCACATCCCTTGAAAAAACCCTTGTTTATAAATGCTTTTTTGAGATATGAAATGTTGCAATCTTCAGGGAGAATTTGAATTGATTTAATAAGTTGAATTCATAAATAATCATGCAGGGCTCATTTTCACAATTTTTTTTATAATCCCACTTTTTCTCTGCTGCAAATAGTTACTTGTAAGAATGAATGTGTTTTGTTGTAATGATAATTAACTGTGTGTTGCTCTACAGAATTACTTGACAAACGCTTGCATGTGAATTTTATTTTTTAGTGTGCATTGTGGTGTGTGAGGAGAAAGGGCTTCTTTATTTTTTACTAACATACACATTTTTCCCCCAGCTTTAAAAAAAAAAGTACATGAGCATCCTCCTTCATGTTTTATACTTTCCAATAATTTGTGTCTGACTTCATGTTCCCACGAGGAATGGTACTGCAGACTGCGAGGATATTGTTTCATAACGCCGTGCTGAGTCAAGGGAAAGACTGACAGGGAGGAGAGAGGGAGAGTTGTCTGATATCTACATTTGAAGTCATCATTTTTCTCTGTCACATTGTTGAGGCAATTAGCTATGACATCATACCCTGTCAATTGCTTAACCAACTTCAAAAGCAACAAGTGCAAATGTCACTATTGTCTGGCCTCTGTCAGAACCGGCAGTCTCTTAGATCTTTTCAAAACAAGTCATGAGATGAAATAATGTTTTCTAGGGAGATTCAGTAACACACATGATCAAGTCTCATTTTATTCCCTGTCAATCGTCTGCACAGATATCCTGCATCGTTTCACAGCTCTGCATAACATTATGTGTAACTGCATGGTGGTGACATGCAGTCACATACTGCACGAGATCTATAGAGCGGGTATGGATGTGTATGAACAGTAAAATACAATGTTTTGCAGTTTAAAATTTGGGTTGTATGTGAAATATCAAGTAGAAAACAATAAAATGTGTTTGAAAGGCATGTTTCGCAGTCTCAGTCTTGTGCTTTATTTGCAAAAAAAAAAACCCCTGAACATTAGGTTCTTTGTTTTTGTGACAGGAATGAAAGCTAATGCACCATACTTCCACCCATATGTCCCTTGCGGATGACAACTGCAATGTATTTCTTCCATGGTTACAGTGAGCCTCTGCTGGAACTGGAGTTCATGCTTTGGTAGTGAGCAGTGAACCCACAGCTTTATTAACTGCTGCCAACATGCAGCTCAAAGCTGAATTCCCTGTGAAGTACGAAAGAAAAGATAAATCACAATCAGGGATTTCCTCACATAAAAGCAGACAGGAAGAAGTCAGTGCTCCAAATCTTCTGTATGTTCAACTATGGCGGATGCACACAGGGCCATAGCCAGGGCGGATTTAACACCATACTGACACCCATACTGATGTTTGCTCTTCCAACCTCCCTGCAACCGTGTCTGCTAGAAATTATGTTACAGCCCACAACTAATTTGCGCCAAAATATTTGATGTGCACCACAGTCTGCTTGTAGTGATTGCATTATTAAACTTTATATGGTTATATTAAGGCACCTGCTCAAAGTTAGGCAAAGATCCTGCGTTGTCACTGACAGCCTCCCAGGCAGATGTGCCCTTTTTTGCTCACTTTTATTTGTCCTTTCATTGTAATTGTACCAAGACTTGATTGGCTGTCCACAAGGGCAGTAATAGAGTTTCACAGGATACACAGTTCACAAAAACTTTATATTGCCTGTGATGCCATGATAAAGTGTTTGAGTCCAGATGTCGGTCCAGATGAAGACTTAAATGCACTTTTTTCCAATTTCTAGCTCATCACTAAATAACACTCAGGCTTCACCAATCTGCTTCCAATCTGGGGTGTAATGCTTGCCTGGAAGCCCCGTTTTCCACTTCTTAACTTCTGCTTGAAACATGAATTTTGCTGCCTGCACAGTGTGAATATCTATTTTGGATCCCAAGCTGAGATGAGAAAAGCAACTTCTTATCAGCCTCCTAATTCTCCATATTCGTCTGTCCCAGGTAATAGATTTGAACTGAATGAACTCCATTAATGTGTCACTCCTCACAACACAAACCATATAAGACAAGATACAAGAGTGTTGAGGACCACTCCAAAATTTGGTGAAACACACACATGTACACACACTAAAACAAAACATAGTGCTGCTTTATTTCACTGCTAAATGTGGCAACACATAGTCAATACAGACTGTAGGTCTATGAGCTGTTAGCACCACCACATGGCCACACCAGTAAAATGAGCTGTGAGATACAGATTTGAAATAATTAGATTCAAGAGAGGCAGACCGATGGTTCCTACCTGGTAGCAAAGCATGGAGGGAGCAGACTTTGCAGATGCAGAGGAGTAACAGCTGTAGGAGGAGGAAGAGGAGTGGGATTTGGCTGCTTCAGAGAGTTGCCCCTGGCAATATTTGGCAGAACTACAGTTCATTTAGTGAATGTTGTTAAAGAAGGGACAACACAACAGTTTGATAAAGCTTCCACCTTTAGTAAGAGGAAGACAGTGAAACACCATAAGTTTCATCAGGGCTTTATCATAGGGGTGTGCCCAAATACAAATATGTTATTCAGCAAGTTTGGAGGGGGACAGAAAAAATATTTTATAAATGATGCTGAGATTTGGTAATGGTTTATTTCAACCAATTTTTTTTTTCTTCATATTTTTATCTCCCTCTTGCCTCTCAAAAAATAGAGGAGGATCAACCTCCTCTGCCTCTATGGACCAGCCTCTAGTGATATAGTCAGTACTTCTGTATGTCTATCATGGTCACAATATGCAAAGAGAAGCAGATTGATTTATAAAATGATTGGTGTAACATTCAAAAAAAAAAAAAGTAATTTACTTTAAATGTAGTTCAAACATCCAGGAAACCTACACAGACACAGTCTGACAGTTACAATATATGACATGCTGTTTTTAATCAATGTCTCAAACGCGTTTTTAACATGTCACATGCATTTTCACATTTTTAATTCATTTTGTTCAGTGAACCACAATAGTCAACGTGTGTGTGTTTGTGTGCATGTGTGTGTGTGTGTGTGTGTGTGTGTGTGTGTGTGTGTGTGTGTGTGTGTGTGTGTGTGTGTGTGCATGCGCGCTTATTCGGTGACTGCTACAAGCTAAAGATCACTCTCTCAGGACTACAAGTAAATTACTTTTGTCTCACAGGTTGAACATCATCATCCCACATCAAACTGTACAGGAAGCACTGCTTGCTTTGCTGTCTCTCTCTCTCTCTCTCTCTCTCTCTCTCTCTGTGTGTGTGTGTGTGTTTTTAAGTGAAAAACAAAAGCAATATGCAGTCAGTGCTGCTGAAGTGGAAGATAATGCTTCTTTGTTGGTCCATGTTGTTGCTCTGTCTCTCCACCAATGCGGGTATGTCCATTTACTTCTCCTAATACATGTTGAGAACATTTTGTTGCAGCTATATCTGTCTGCAACAATGTTCACTGCTGAGAGATTTACTTTTGAATGGTGCCAAATGAGTAAAGTTCTTCTAAGTTTCATCCTTTGATGTGCGTACAGACTCTGGTTATCTGGAATTAATTTGTAGTGAGTCACAATTACACTCCTGCTGCTACCAGAAATAATGTTATCTTGAGATAATACAGATGTCTGTGTCCTGTGGCATGTTTTCAGACCCTCTAATCAGACAGCTTATCTCTTCTACAACAGAGAACATTGCAAATTGCAGAGAGTCCGGTGAGAACATCACCTTGAAGTGTTCCTCTGCAGGATGTCTCAACAACATCAAAGAGTTTGTTGGGATGTATCTGTATCGAAATGTTGAGAACAGGGAGAACGTGCTTTACTATCATCCTAATCCAAACTCCGTGGACAAGATCACTCCGGGCATAAGATACAAAGACAGGATTCAGACAAAAGGATCTCTGGAGAACCACACCATCACCATCAGCAACCTGACCACCAGTGACTCTGGTGTTTACAGCTGTGTGTACATAAAGTTTCCCGCTGGTGAAGCCCGATGCAACGTCTACACTGTTGCTGTAAAAGGTCTGTTTTTCCTTTTTCTTCTCAAAAAAACCAAACAAACAAAAAAAATCCCCCAAAAAACAAAACAAGGCATGGTCTGGTGGCTGTAACCCACAAACTGGGAGAGTGGCTCCAGCAGATTCCAGGTACAACATCTGAGGTCCAGAAGAGCGCAGTCCTAGGAACAGCTAAGATACTGCATAGAACCCTCAAACACCCAGAACTCTGGTAGAGGCACACCACCACCCCCCCATGGGAGGGGGGTGAGAGGGAGATTTTTACATATATATATATATATATATATATATATATATATATATACATATAGCATGAAGAGAGTCCATTGTATTTGGTATAACCTTTTTTGCCTTTTCCTCAGTTCACACAGTGGCAGAAGTTGCACCGTGTCACACTCCTGATAAAGTCACTCCTGATAAAGTCACTCCTGATAAAGTCACTCCTGATAAAGTTGCCGACATGCACCATGAGAACCAGCAATGTCCACTCCTGGTGCCAATCGTCACTTCGTGTGCCATCAGCATGCTGGTAACGATGATCTTCAACCTGCTGATCGTCCTGAAGGTGAGTTCAGACCTCTCCTACACGCCGCTTTGTGTCTTAACCGAAGCAGCAGCGGTTACCTCCAGAGTCTGCAGAAGTTATTTGCTGTTCATGTATCACACTTCATCCCACTCAAACCACATAACTTCTGTAAACAGATGGTTTATACCCTTGAGACGTGATTACATCTAAAACCACTGAACGCTCTGTCTGCATCTGTGCGGATGTGGATGCACCTTCTTTGAACTTACCTCTGTTCACATGTTTTTCTAATTTTGAAATATTAAGATTTGAAAGCCTAGTCAATCATAAGGAATATTTTTTGTATTCTATAGTAGCACATGTGTCAGTGTCAAAACATGCTCTGCAGATCCTTGTAGCTTACAAGTCTTAAAATTATTATACAAATATCAAGATCCTAAAGTAAAACATTTTAAATGACAGATTCACAATTTTTTCAAGTTTGTCTTAAAACAGGGTTAGGGTTAGTCAGGTGCCCATATGAACATTGAAACAGGTTGTTTTCTTTTTTGCTATAATCATTCTTCCTGTCCATGTATATCAAAAAAGTCCCCTTTAATTTAAAAAAGTTTTAAGTATATATCACACACACACACACACACACACACATACAATCTCTACAGTGATATTTCATTACCAACAGGTGAAACATTGGATTTGCAGCAGAAGCGCCCAGCAGGCCCCCAGTAATCATGTGTACGAAGTTATGACCAAGAACGAAGTCGGCCCTTAAGCAGCTCCGGAGGAGTTGTTGTGAAGCCTGAATCAAACATTATCTGCTTGGTGATCATTGAATCAACTTTTCAGATGATTTCAATCAACTTATTTGTTTGTGATGCTCTTGTTCTGACTATGTTTGACTGCTTCATTCCTTTGTGCTTTCGTGAAGTGCTTTGTGGTCTCAACTCATACTACAAGTGTCAAAAGTATCATTCTGATACTGAGAGGACTTTAGGTGTTAACCATTTGAATGGCTCTTAAACAATTAATGCTGTATAATAACCACAATAAACCAGAAACCTTGCAGAGTGATCAGGCTATTTATAATAACACATAGTAATATTTGAAGGGAAATACTCTGATGGTTAATCAAAGCTACATGTCAGTGATTCTGCAGAAACAAACACGATGAACAGGTGAGATATGTAAAAGGAAGTGTGATTAAAAAGAAATCAGCACAATGATCAGATTAGATCAGATTATTGATTTGTTTTAATTTGATGGGGGCGGGTCGATATTTTTCATAAATGTAGAGTTCTCACATGATACTAAATAAAGTCTAATATGATCCATATATTCACAATGTGTTATTTGTATTCAATATTGATAGTGACTGTAAATCATATTACTGTTAATAATTGTAGCTGTTTATCATTATAAGAGAGGTAATTACAAATAATAATATATTTTTATCTATTGTGATTTTTTTAATAATATTTTGCTTTTTTACTTTTATTACTTTTGATGCATTTATGATGCAACATTTGTGCTGTTGAATCAAACTTCACAGTGATATCTGTAAAGCGTTTACCTAATGATGCCAGACGTTTCTCTGAAAAGAAACAGTTTTATCTCCATCTGTGGTATCGTAGCATGTATGTAGCTTTACTGTACAAACAAATATATATGAATATATATTCAATAAAAGCAACACAGATGAACGGACGTATCTGTTTTTTGTTTTTTTTACTTAAAATCATCTCACTTTAACCTCCACAGCAACACTACAGTTGTGTTTCTTCATTCTTTGTTTTGTTTTTTAAAATACATTTTTATTCTTGATTTGGCACGAGACAGTTTGTCAGTAGAGGGCAGGAAGTGTACGCTGAACCAAACCACGAGCATAGAAATGAGGTCTGACAGTTAATACTAAAAACAACAGTTCAGTGGTTTAAATGTGGTTTTGAGTTACAAAATGTTTTCTTTTGAATAATTGCACAGAATAAACTGTTAATACTTGATCTTAATAAAACAGAGAGCACATGCTCTGGACATTCACGTGACATGTGTGTCCACATTCTGGTATTCACACCTTCATAGTCAATCAATGATCCAAGTAGCCTGGTGGTATTTTATTTATATATTTGTATGTGACTGTGAGTGTGGGTTTTAAGAGGAAAGCTTACTGCAAGTCATATCTGAATGCACCCTATACTTTTGAACCACAAAGTTTTCAGTCTTCCTGTTTAGTAATTTCTACAAATACGAATACAAGTTCAAATACTTTTGCTGCCTCAACAAATACAGATACAAATACTGGGCTCTCTGCACATCCCTACTATATTAGTTTGTCAGATTGCCAGAAGGTCCACGGCCCCATTTTAACCAGCATATTTAAACATCCTCAGGCCATTATGTGTTTGTCTTGCAGTTCATCAGCACTGAGAGGGTTTGAGACTCAACTACTGAAAACACATCTTCAATAGATTAATGTTCTGTGCCTCAGACCCAAAGTGTCTCCCAGTGTCAATTCTGTATGAGACTTCCTGTGCACACCTTGACAGTTTTAGAGAGACCTACGTTATTGCTTCAAAAGGTGGCAGACAGAAAGGCTGAGGTATGTTTGAAATGTTTGAGAACTAGCTAGTACAAAGTGTTATCCAACTATGTCTCAATGCAGAAGTGTTAATACCTGTTTAGATGTGAAACTATAATAATGGGGGGATAACGGCTCACGCAGTCTCTCCTCAAAGGCACTCATTGTGTTGCACACTATACAAAAAGTGACAGAAATAGATGTATTAATAAATTCCTGCATATGTATTTTCTCACCTTTATACAGCTGTCCAACCTCTTCAAACATTCCCTTTTCAGGGACCATGAGCCCACCGTGCTGGCCTATCACCAGAGAGTTTGAGACCACAACTCTGTGCAATGGAAGTTGCCAGAGTTGGCAACAGCTGTATTATTGTCGGAAATCATGGCATGTTTATGTGCTCTGGAGCCACCAGAATAACTGACAAGCTCTCTATCAACTTTGACATCCCCAAAGGCTGAATATTGAAGAGAGGAGGAGGGGGAGAACCCCGGGCATACAGACATAATCTGTCAGAAACCACCACTTCCACATTAGTAGGTGAGAATACCACATAGAGATAAAGGGAGTAGATAGACAGATGAGTTAACATGAGACAGAGTAGCTGCTCCACTCATAAAAATATGAGCAATAGGAGGGGGATGACTAACCTCAGAGATAAGCGAACTGATTATATGAGGACTGTTCTATACCAGGAAATAATTGACTTTGAAAAGAGCTAATGTGATGTCTGGAAGTCCTGGTGGGTATACTGGGAGGTGTATTGGACCAGGCTGAAGGTTCTTGGCAGCAAAGCATAAAGGAGTGGGCTGTGCAGATGTGGTAGCAGCATCTGGGGCACAAGGAATGGGACCAGTCTTTTCAGCATCAAATTCCCCCTTTGTGTTTCCTCGGACAGTGTTTCCCTGTTGAGCTGCGGTGGAAGTATAGTAACAGAAAGAGGGACTTTGGCACTAAAAAGACTGTAACACCGAAAGATATCTACTTGATTTGACTAATTTAGACAACTGAAGCTTTATATTAATTTCAAATAAACTTTTTAGTACAGAAAGAGGCTTGTGGATCTTCTAAGGGTCAGTATGAACAGAAGGAATGATAATGGCAAGAAAAACCTATTTCAATGTTCATTTTGGGCGCCTGACTGTTGTTTTTTGTTTTTTTAAAGAAATAAAAAAGAAACATGCAACTATACAGCAACAACATAGAAATACGTCTTCTTTTTTTTTTTTAATCTATTGTTCATACGGTCATATCTTGGCAATGAAGACGATTCTTCAATTTACCCATTCATACGAAACATGTCAATGGGTCATTGAACTCAGCAATCAGCAACTCCCATGTTTCCGACAGCACGTGAAGGCAGCAGCAGTCACGCGTTGTTTGCTTCAGAGTGCAAATATGGCGGATGATGGAGAGTCGCTGGAGTCTTGGCTCAGTAAGTGCACACTAAAACTCTATTTTCACAACGTACATTCAAATTCATTGTGTGTACACGCGTGCTGCGTTGGCGTGGGTGTCTGAAACGTTAGTTGAACTCTTATGTCTTTGCTGTATTTGAAAAATATCCGTGTAATAATGTGTGTGTGTGTTGTCAGGAGCTGGCTAACACAGACAGCTGCTGGCAATGATGGATGTCACTAGCCAAAATAAGCTTTGATGTTTGGTTTACTTTTGTCATGGACTTAAAGTCGGTACCTCGAAATGCCTGGAAAAAAATTCAGCTATTTATTCTGGTGTTTGCTAACAGTAACACATTTACTCTCTTAAAGACGCCTGAACACCTCCAGGCGTTAACTTACCCCAAGTTCAAACAAGACTTGCAACAGCAACAACAAACTGGAATCGTCTGGAGGCTATTGCATAGAGAAGTCATAACGTAAGATAGGCTGAAAATAGGGACAACAACATCTGTCAGGGCTCCGGCTAGATACTCAAGGGTCGACTTAAATCTTAGTCCAGTTCATTGAATCACAAAGCTGCAGCCTGTTTATCATAGAAACCTATGAAATGTGCTGTCAGGGCTGCATGCTCATGAGTATCCTTCTCTTTTTCAGACAAGGCCACCAACCCTTCCAACAGACAGGAAGACTGGGAGTATATCATGGGATTCTGTGACCAAATCAATAAGGAGCTGGAGGGGTATGGTCACATTCATTCAATCAACTCAGCCTTTCCTGCAACAATGAGTCACACGCATCTAATCTCACTCATCTGTGTCTTCATTGTGGTCAATACGTAGTTTATTGTAAAGCCTGTCACGACCCCGACTTTATCGCTTTTTGTCACTGAACTTGTATTTTTACCTTTTTCAGCCCACAAATATCTGTTCGACTTTTGGCTCACAAGATTCAGTCCCCTCAGGAATGGGAGGCGATACAAGCGTTAACGGTCCGTAGCTCCGATCATTTCAAAGAGGTTTTTTTTTTTTTGGTTTTGGCATGATCTCGTTCAAGTTGAAGACATCCGTTTTATTTATCCTTTTGTAGGTTCTGGAGGCTTGTATGAAGAACTGCGGGCGAAGGTTTCACAATGAAGTCGGGAAATTTCGTTTTTTAAATGAACTAATCAAAGTGGTTTCACCTAAAGTAAGTAATATCTCTCCTGTTGGGGTGTGACCTCTTGAATTCATATTCTGTGTAGGGCTGCAGCTGACAATTATTTTTATTATCGATTAATTATTTCCTTGATTAATTGTTTTGTCCTGTCAGAAAAAAATGGCAGAAAATATTGAAAAAATGTCAAACTGTTTCTCAAGACGCAACCATGATGATGATGAAACGATTGATTAGCAGCTGTAATTGTGTGTAATTGTAAGCTGTTTGTTTTTTCAGTATCTAGGAGACAAAGTATCAGAGAGGGTGAAGACGAAAGTGATTGAGATGCTGTACAGTTGGACTGTGTCTCTACCGGATGAAGCAAAGATCTGTGAAGCCTATCAGATGCTGAAGACACAGGGTGAGTCATCAATCACTGAGGAACGACTGTGAGAATCTGCCAATAAGATCTAATAACACTATCCGAATACATAACTAAAAATAACACATGTACAGAGACTGTTTCAAGATTATTATGTTCTTTCATTTCCCGAATACAATACCTGCCTGTTATCATCTTTTATTTTAGGCATCGTGTCAGTTGACCCAGAAATCTCTCTTGATGCCACATTAATACCGTCGCCCTCTCCGCGACCAAAGAATCCTGTCTTTGATGATGAGGAGAAGAGCCGGGTAAGGAGAATTATTTCGGGATGTGACTGAACACGCCGCAAATCATGCACATAACTCACCCTCTCTTTTCTCTGTTGGCTGCCATATCTCAGATCCTCTACAAGTGATGATGATGATAAATTCTTTGAAAAAACAACACACAATTAACCGCTACAACTAGGCTAAATGTAGTAGAAGGAGGTAGATCTCACGCTCCATCTCCCTCCCTCTTGCTCTCCTGACTAAAGGCTTTGCATTCCCACAATCAAAAGGTCACATCTAACGTACACGTATGACACTGAAACTTCTCTCGTGGATGCAGCGGTTATTTATTTTCTTCTTTTACCTCACTGGTTACGACACAGCAGCCCGGGTCATTGCTGAATGTTTACGTTGCGTTGATCTACGGGGGCAGTTTGTTTTTTCAGGGTCTAGGAGCCCGTACGGCTTCGCTGCTTGTGTTTGTGTAGTCTGCGGGTGACGGGCTCGAACGTTCACTCACCGATGCTCGTCTCATCTCTCTTTTAGAGATTGGCGTTGCTGTTGAAGAGCAAAAAGCCCGAAGATCTGCAAGAGGCCAATCGGCTCATCAAGAACATGGTCAAAGAGGTCTGTTTCTGAAGTTCATCAAGAGAAATCCCTGCACACAGCTTGTGTTTTATACTGATCAAGTTAAACGTGCAGCTCAACTCTTTTTATTTTTTATTTTTAAATCTCAGGATGAGGTGAGAACACAGAAAGTGACAAAGCAGAAAGGCACGCTGGAGGCAGTTAACAACAGCGTCAAACTCCTTAACGAGATGCTCGCCTACTTCAGCCCAGAAGACTCTACTGACGGTGATAAGGAGCTCATTAAGGTTTGTTCTCCGTGACCTTTTGTAATGAATACACTTATTTCTTTGGCGTTAATTGTCCTTTCGGGGAAAGACGTGTCCAAACCTTTTCCAAACAACCCCGAAGCAGTCGTAGTAGTACTGCTGTTACCACTGTTTGATTCAACCTTGCAGGAAGCAATGAAAACAGTCTTTATTTAGTATCACATATGTGCCATGAAACTCTATTTATTGCATAGTTTTTATATCATAGTCCTAAGTGACATTTATTATGTATGAGAAACACTGTTCTTTTTATACCCTCTGATACAGCAGCGCTGGATTGAAATTCAAGATGTGACTGTTCAAGGCTATTTTAAACTCTTTTTTTTTCCAGGAGTTATACGGCGATTGTGACAAGCTCAGGCAAACAGTGTTTCAGCTCGCTACCGAGACCGAGGATAACGACAGCAACCTGGGTAAGAAATCCTGTCATGATGTGTTCTCATTATTCTGATAGAAACCCATCACTGTCTGAAAGTTTCTAAAATTTAACAAACACTGTGGGGGGAAAAAAAGTCATTATTATTTAGTTGCTGTTTATTTTATAAAACTCATCTATCCTTTATAAACTGCACTTATCAGGAGACATCCTGCAGGCCAGTGATGACCTCTCCCATGTCATTAATTCTTATAAGAAGATTGTGGAAGGACAGATCATCAACGGAGAGACTGAAGAAGCACAACGAACACGATCGGCAGTTCAAAAGGGTAAATTTGAACTGATAGGTCTGCACAGTTACAATCAGAGAATTTCATGTCTCTATAATTATGTCTTGTGTTTTGTTTTTTTGTGTTTGGTTGAACTGACCCTTTAAACTTTGCTTGACAGATGGATGGACGCAGACAGTATCACGTTTTTGAAACTAAATACATCTTTGTTTTCTCTGTACGTCTTAACAGGCACCAGCCGCACAACTCAGTCAGAGGTTCTGATCGACCTGGTGGGTCTGGACATCCAGAGCCCCTCTCAACCAGAACAGCAACCCCCAGCATCCTCTCTGTCTATTCCAGCTGACCTCATGTGTGGCTCCGCTGCCCCTGAAGCTCAGTCCCTGAGCCCCGACGCACCCTCCGCAGCACTCTCTCTGCTGGATGAAGAACTGCTGTCTTTAGGTAACATACGTGCATCTGAATTATTGTTATTTATGACAATATGAGATGTGACATGTTTTGTCCCATTTGTGTTCATTCGCAGGCCTCAACGAACCTGCTCCTGTTTCAAACAAATCAACCGCACCGACACATGTTAACATGAACAATCATTTTCAACCATTACAGGTACACACACTGTGAAATGATTGCAATTTATTTTTTATTAAAGTCAAGTATTATCTTCAAAATCATAGCAGTGTATTTTCTCGCGGTTTCCTTTAGGATTCCAGTAAGGATTTGGATCTTTTTGACACCACCTCACCTCCAGCTCCTGCGTTTTCTACATCATCACTTTTCCCACACGGCCTCGCTGCGACAGTCAGCCCCGCCAAGTCTTCAATAGCTGCCTCTGCCTTAAGCTTCCCCGTCTCTGTGTTCCCCACACCTTCCGTTCCCACAGAATCTGTCTCCATAGCGTCACAGTCACAGCAGTCAGTCAGTTCGGTATCGACTGTCACAGCCCCAGCAGCTCTCCCTCCGTCATACAGCATGGCCTTGTCTGCTCCATCAGCCACCGCTGTCACTCCACAACAGGTCTCCACTGCAGCAGGGCCCTCCCAGTCTGCTTCATCTTCTCTTAATAATAATCTGCAAGACCTAGCCTTGCTCGATCTGGGCAGTCCTAAAATGTGAGTACCACTCTGGAGGGAATGTAGACGAGCCGCCTTTCTGTCCATCTGTCACACATAGCATCTTGGATACCGGATTATATTTTAAAAAGATCCCGTGGAAATGATCCTTGTTCAATTCCAGGCTTTTTTTTTTTTTTGCACTGATCTTAGTGAGATCAGTGAGAGAGAGGCTTAACAGTGATTTCTCTGTTCTGCTATATGAAATTTCAAGTGCATCTCAACCACTAGTTTCCAAATGCCAGAGCGATCCACGAGACTCCAATAACCTTTGATACAAAGTGATCCTTGGATGACCCTGCTGCCGCTTAACAAGCAGTGTTTTCAGCACTGTAACTAGGCAACGTTGCTCAGAGCAGATGATAAAATGCAAATGTATATTACATTTAACATACGTGCCTTGTCTTTAATCAAAATGCAAATATTGTGACTGATGATTTTAAAGCGGCAGCTGAAGTGTCTAGCCGCCAGTTGATTGGATATCAGGTGATTGAGATTTAGTTTTGTGCTAGTGTGAGGTTAAGTGCTTATGCATTCCATTAATAATTACTAAACATGATTGCTCAATGATTGCTTTAAATCTGAGCTATTGTTCAGTGTCTCCCTCCATCTTTTGTCTCTATTGTATCATTATCATACACCGTCATTGTTTTAGATGAAGCATTATGAGACCTGTAACGATTTTGACTAAGACACTACAAATCTGCATTTATCCACACAGTACACCCGGTGTGATGGATTTTGGCAGCTTGCTAATCAAGAGTGAGGATCTGCATCCTCCTGCCACCCTGTTGTCCAATCTTGGAGGCACCTCCACCACATCCAACCCTCTGCTCATAGGAGGGATGTCAGGAGGGTCCACTCTCCCGCCTGCCAAGTGTCAACCAGATGACAGTCCTCTGTTACGCTCTCTGTCCCCCGTCCTCCCCCTCAGCCAGCCCAGTCCAGGCAGGGGAGAAGAGGTATCGCTGGCTAATGTCTTTGTACCTTTGGATGCCATCAAGCCAAGTGAGTTGTGTGTATATGTGATTGTTTGGAATATTTCGAATATTTTATTACTTTGGGTGCATAGGAAAAGATTGATGGATGAACAAAACATGTTTTATTGGGATATTGTACCTTTTGTCAACCACACTGATTCCAGGAATTTCACAAATTGTACCGTAACAGAACACCCTGTAGAGAGGATAATCATGAAGAAACTAGAGGTTACAGTTGGTGTTTGAATAGTACAGTTCATCTAGTAACAGCTTCCTCCTCCTTTGAGACGGTTGGTGAACTCAAGACATTACTGCCACTCAGTGGTGACACTGGCAAACTTGATGAAAACTGGAAATAGAGACTGGGTTATATTTTCCTCAATTATACTTTGCCTTGATTGTGAACATTTTTTATTGTGGTCTGAATGTCAAAGCATGTGCAAGAGGGAGGAGACACCTACTTTACAGATCACACAGGCAAAAAAACCCAGATCCGACAACTCTATTGGTAAAGAACTACTTAAGCAATAAGCATGTTTTTTTTTCCTTTTTAGGTAAAGTGTGTCCTGTGACAGCGTACGATAAAAACGGCGTCCGCGTTCTGCTGAATTTTGCCACCGACTGTCCACCAGGCAGGCCCGACGTACTGGTGATGGTGGCGTCTATGCTTAACACAGCCCCACTGCCCGTCAGGAACGTTGTTCTGCAGGCTGCTGTGCCGAAGGTAAAAACCTGCTGTTCATCCCTGCTACACAAGCTACACAGCATGCATTTATATTTAACATATCGCTTTAGGGCAGATGTTCAAATCTTTAAACATTTAAGTGGGTCGCTGCTTCTATTTAATGTACATGTCTGTCGTCCACATCCTCCCCAGACAATGAAAGTGAGACTGCAGTCGCCCTCAGGGACAGACCTGGCTCCTTTCAACCCAATCCTCCCCCCTGCTGCCATCACTCAGGTCATGCTGCTTGCCAATCCTCTCAAGGTAGTGGTCATACATTTGTTAATGCATGATGTAATGTATTCATCTGCAAATTATTTACAGCACAGTATTACCCCTCCTTACTGCTAGTCAGTATGTTTTGAGGATAATGATTGTGTGTGTGTGTGTGTTTTGCAGGAAAACGTCCGGATGAGATACAAACTAACATTCACGCTGGGAGAGCAGCCGCACACAGAAGTGGGGGAGGTGAACGAGTTCCCGCCTGCTGACAGATGGGGGGCTCTATAGCCCTGCCTACCTGTTAGGCTGGCCAGACACTACAAGACTTCTTAAACAGTTCAGTTTGTCAGTGCAGCTCAAAGGTCAAGAGAAAGGGCAGTATTGGAAGATTTGAAGAATATAGTATATAAACTCTAATGGACCTTGAAGGAGAATTTCTGCTCGGATGGCCCACCGAAGTAGCCAAAGTCAATTTAAACTTTACTACAGTGCCAGATAGGTAGTCAGTGCGGTGCAATGGTTGAACGTGGATGACGGTTGTTGAATAATGCTAAGTTATTATTAGGTTATTACTATACCCTGTTATTCTCATTTAATGCTCACATGTACTCCTACACCTCCATCATATCAGAACTGATTGGAGTACTCTTGCACTTTTGGATACCAGGCAGTCTTAACATAGAGCAAAAAACACATATTGAAGGAGATTGTGAAGCCAGGGTCATGTGATCACAACCCACATTTCACATGATTTGCTGCTTCGGTCACCCTCACTTCACGTCTCCTAATAAGCTTCACCGTTACTACTGAATACTTTTACTAGTCTTCTGAGTTCTGTACTAACTCATAGCTTAAGACTCTTGGTGTGCTTCTCAGTCTTTCAGTATTTATTATCATGAATGTGTTTATTTATTTTGGTTTGGGGTGGAAGGTATCAGATCTGTTAACTTTACTGTATGGTATTGCAGGTGTAATCCTGCATTCTCATCTTATGACGGTCTTTTTCAGTACTGAAGTAAAGGGGGGTACACATGTGGTGTGTGTAAGAAGCTTTAATGTTATTAAATATTCAAACAGACATGTTCTAATATGTTGCATTATGTAGCAACAGTGTGGTGGATTCTGATGGAAAAAGAGTTGTTCTGCTACATATCCAGGCTGTGAACTTTGGATAGCATGTTCATATAAAAATGTAATCCTAGTAGCCCCTTTTCCTTGGCAGGTACAACATGAGTTATTAAGGGGAAGAGGTCAAGCGCATACAATGAGTGGATGTGCTTAGAGGTGAGAATTCTCCCCTAGAAACAGGAAGTCATATTGTTGTAAAGGAAATTAAATGTCATGTATAGCTTAGCCTTTGCTCCCCCTGTTAGACCATGTTGTGGAAACCAAACTAGAGAGTGAGGGTATTTTCCCTTGGTCAAATGTAAATGTTAAGCTCGTTTGGGAGTTTCCTATATCAAACTAGGAAAATATGTCTTCTGTAAGCACTGACAGAATAAATCAGAAGTAAATATTTGGGATGAATCCAAAGCATTACGCTTATCATGCGGTTATCAAAAAAACAGTATGTTTGTCTTTCTGGAGCTATTAGTGTTATAAAGGAGATTCTCTACATATTTCTTATAAAACTATTATTTATTTGTCTTAGATTGTTAAATGAACTTGTCATTGCATATTTTTGAAAAGCTGTTTCTGTGCATGGAGAATAAAGACTGAGATGGATCTATTTGTATTACAATTTTCACATCTTTGTCTCATTTTTCAGTGTCAAGACCAATATTAATCTAGTATTATATCAACAGCAAAACTGTCGAGGTGAATTTCCATGTGGCTGTCAACTATAATCAGTGGTGGGAAACGTATTCAGATCATTTACTAAAGTTAAAGTAGCAATAACAATACTCCAAGTAAAGGTAGTCATTATGCAATGGAATGAGCCCTGTCATTATAATACTATTTAGTTGTTATTACTGATGTATTGACATGACTTTTAATTGTTCTTCCTTGGCTCCAAAAACAACTACTTCAGTTTTGTCTTTGTTTAATTGAAGAAAATTCTGGCACATCCAATCGTTGATTTGTAGGTAACGTCTAGGAAACTAAAGTCCTCTCCTGCAGTGGCTACAGTCGATGTTCATGAGTCCACCATCAGGAGAACATTGGACAGCAATGGTGTGCACGGCAGAGTTGCCACTTCTCTCCAAAAAGATCATTGCTGCCATCTACGGTTCGCTCAAGACCACGTGCATAAGCCAGTGGATGTGGATGGATGAGACCAAAATCAAACTTTTTGGCTTGAATGAGAAGCATTATGTATGGCGATGAGCAAACACTGCATTCCAGCATAAGAACCTTAACCCATTTTTTAAACATGGTGGTGGTAGTATCATGGTTTGGGCTGCTTTGCTGCCTCCGAACCAGGACAGCTTGCAATCATTGATGGAGCTGTGAGTTCTGAGTCGTACCAGCAGATTCTACAGAAAAATGTTAAGGTATCCGTCTGTGAACTGAAGCGCAACAGAAAGTGGGTCATGCAGTAAGACAACAACCCTAAACACACAAGTCGTTCTACCAAACAATGGTTAGAGCAGAAGAAAGATAATGTTTTGGAACGGCCAAGTCAAGGTCCAGACCTTAACCGTATAGAAATGCTGTAGAAGAACCTGAAACAGGCAGTTCATGCAAAGAAGCCCACCAACATCCCTGAGTTGAGACTGTTCTGTAAGGAGGAATGGGCTAAAATTCCTCCAAGCTGATATGCAGGGCTGAAAAACAGTTAAAAGTTATTGATGTCAAAGGAAGTCATACCAATTATTTAAAGCAAGAGTTCACATTCTTTTGCCTCACACAAATATGTAAGATCGGATCATTTTTCTCAATAAATAATACGTTGTTTTGGTCTCATTTATTTAACTGGGTTTGCTTTATCTAGATTTAGGCCTTGTGTAAATATCTGACCACATTTTAGGTCATATTTACAAAGAAATTTACAGAACATTTTAAAGGGTTCACAAACTTTCAAGCAGCACTGTATGTGTATGTAGAGTGTGGTGTCAGCGCGTCCTTCCTATAATATATGACTTTATGTAGTCCCATTATGAAGAAGTATAAAATGGAAATACTCAAAATAAAGTACAAGTAGCCTACCTAAATCTAATAAGTAGAGTACTTGAGTGCATGTACTTAAAAGTTCCATCACTACTATAATGTTATTATACACTGTTAGACACTTTTCTCATTTACTTGCTGCATGCTGCAAAATCAAATATTTATTATATTTAATATCAAATATTTAAATGCAGACTGTGGGGATGCGAATGCACTAGATGTAACAGGGTTTCATACAGTCCATCTCAGTAACGCTCTGTTGATCTGGCGCAGCTGTGAGCACTGCAGCCGAGGCAAAGTGGCGCGGCCAGACAGCGCAGCCGCAGCAGAACAGGCGCCAGGCGCAGACAGACACAGCAGCTACCATGGCAGACGAAAAACCCAAGGTGAGGAGCAGATCTTTTTTTGTGTGGTTTTCTCTCACAGTGTGCACCCAATCCATGTTCGTTAATTAGAGAGATGGCGCTGTGAGATGCAGTCTGTGCGACCAATTCTTCACCGGTTGCATAATTACAGAGAAGGCAAGCAACACAAACCAGAGCTGCCGTGTTAGCAAGCTAGCGGGTAAAGTTAGCATAATAAGCTAACGCGGCTAATGTGCCTGAGACCCGGGCGGAATGAAAGAAATTATAATATTGAGCCCTTTAAACATCACTTAAACAACATATCTTAAATGCTGGCATTAGTATATACGGTGCAGTTTGTAATACATTGTAATACGGTGTACAGATAACGTTAGCGTGAACTGCAGAAAAGTGAGACCGCAGCGCTGACCAGTTACAGGCCGAATGAATTGTTTGAGCAAAAACCGTTAACTGTCAACGGATCCCACAAGCAATAGTTTAACTAATCATGATTATCACTAGCTCACCCGAGTGTCTCGGGATACTTGTGGCCGTTGATACCTGCAAGCTGTATTTTTCATTCTGCCAAAACCGTTTGGGTATTATTGTAAGTTGTAGGCCATTGTCGACTTACTTAGCTTAGCTAAATGCTAATGCTAACGTTGAAGTTGTAATGCTGCTCAGTAATGGCACCAAACCTCCGGTCCGTGCTCACCGGGAGCAGGTAGCTCAGGTTAGCAGCTGAAACAGGTTAAAAACTAAATTCACACACTTTTGTACATGTAGATTTGTCATAAGTCAGTTAGGTACATACTGTACAGTATCTTAAATTGTGTTGGATCCCACTTGTAGAGGTTTTGTGGTTGGGGGCTTACGTATTAGACATGCTGAACATCCTTGCTGCTAGACATGCTAGACCTTATCAGGCTTCTTGCATAACTTGTTTTTTTTTAGTAGTATAACCTGCTGTAAACTTTTGTTTTCTCTTTCAAGGAGGGAGTGAAGACAGAGAACAATGAGCACATCAACCTGAAGGTGGCAGGGCAGGATGGCTCAGTGGTGCAGTTCAAGATTAAAAGGCACACTCCTCTCAGCAAACTGATGAAGGCTTATTGTGAACGGCAGGTGAGGCTACTACAAACACTGTACCACAGTTGTAATGCTGCCTATAAGAATCTGTCACTTCACTTCAATGCTCCAGCTGAAGGTGTTCCTGCCAAATGAAGAATAGTCCATCATTACTTATTATAGGCAAATATGTAAGAAGCAGTAGCATATACTAACCTGCCCTTTATCTCCAAGGTGCTCTTCGGTATTAATATTTGTCATGTTTCAATTGATCTTATGATCCTGAAATAATAGAAGGTTATATATAATAATTTAACCATAATATTGCTCTGTCTGTCTCACAGGGGCTGTCAATGAGGCAAATACGGTTTCGATTCGACGGTCAGCCCATCAATGAAACAGATACGCCCTCGCAGGTAACGAAGGCTACACCCTCACGTTCAGCTTACACGTGAGAACCTGCAGAGCTGCTTTTTGCCCGCCTACACTGTTTTCCTATGGAGAGACTTATGACCCAACAGTATTGATAATATTAAACGTTGTGCATGACTTGGTCTTGACACATATTTGCTCTTTTTGAAAGTTCAAATTATTCAGACTTATCACCTGTTGGCTGGTGACCTTTCAAAATGCATCCAATCAAATTACAGTTGACAGAGAAGCCTAAACATAAAGAAAGTGTCTCTTAGTTTCCAGAGATGATTAGTCTTATTTAAAAAAAAAAAAAAAACCCAAAGTGTTTCGTTTTTATTCAGCACAATTTCAAGTTCTTGAATACACTGAGGACTCAGCACTGATATTCATGTTATGAGCCGTTTCCTCCTCGATTTTCAAGAAAGGAAGTTGATGTTTGTTTAATAATAATTGGAGAAAGACCTTTTCTGCAGAAACAGAACTCACTATAAATACCTGCTGTGGAAATTCGCTTTAACTTAATACTCAACATGGATTGCGTCAGAGTGGACACACTGTCTTTGCCTAGTGCGTTTACTGTGCACAGAGTTAAAGTGCTGTGTATTGTGTAAACATTAAGCACAGACATTACAAACTGCTGTGAACGGGGTCATTGTCCTCGGACAAGGGCAGATACATTTAAAAAAAAAAAAAAGAGGCCTCGCTCACTTCCATATTTACAGTCTGATGCTACGGAGTTCCAATAAGCCCCCAAGATTTCTTCATCCGACCACGACACGAGCTCTTCCTCTTTTGACTTCCATCCCATCCGCAGTGCTACGTCAATCTCTCTCGTCTTACCTATGCTCCTTGCTCGTGTTTTGACAAATATAATAAAATAAATTTTATTACATGTTTCTAACTAAACCCTTTTTTATTATATAAGACTTTAATTACCCCTTTAGCTAGATTAGCTGACCTCGCTGGCATTGTCAACACTTCCTAACTGGCCTTAAAGTTAAGGTTGACCACTGCTTTCACACTAAAATGTGGTTATTCTGACGCATGTACAGGAAGAAGGAAGATTTTAGAGAACAGATGATGCAGCGACCGTGCTGTTGTAAGAATGACTCAGAACAGCTTTTGCAGTGGCAGTCGTTCCATTTTAGTTACTTCTATTTAAATGGTGATAAATAAGTCAATATTATATAATTCAGGCAGTGCATGCCTCCTCATGAGTATAGCAGAAGCATTAGAATAATACTGATGTATTTTATCTTTCACACAAGCTACTAACAGACTCTCAACTGACATCTGATTGTTTTTTTTTTTTCCTTGCAGCTAGAAATGGAGGATGAAGATACGATTGATGTGTTCCAACAGCAAACCGGAGGTTCTTCTCTTTAAAGACTGTTTCCTACGAACATCCCTACCTCCCCTTCATTTCCCTGAGACATCCTTGTTATGCCCAGTCTTCAAATGCTCATGACCAGTGTTGATACCAGCCAGTGGAATACTTTTACAAAATGCTCAAAGGCAGCAGCAGCAGCACAGTTGGTGTAGTTGGATTCTATCACACTGTCATTCATATGTTAACATGTCAGAACTGCGCAGTGTAGACAACCTATAAGCTGCAATGAGTCTAATGTGCCGAAGAAATTTAAATTCTTGTCATGATGATTTTTTTTTCTTCTTTTGGAAGTTATGGGAAAAAAAATACTTGGTCCTTGTTTTAGTTTTTATACTTATGTCATTGAGTTTTTGATTCAGATGGAATTTTGTCATTGTCAATTAAGCCTGCATTTAAAATTCACTGACATCTGTTGTTGTTATGAAAATGTATTATTGGAATAAATTGAGTCTTTTTTTACATATGTCCCCACTGTTTTTTTTGGTTGTTGTTTTTTATGGAAACTTCAGGGTAAAGTGGGGTCTTTGAGAGGCTCTCAGCAAAAAGGGTAATACTTAATTTTCACTATGAGTCCATCCATAATTAACACAATGACAATGGAAGACTATTTTAGTCATGCCTTTCATACACTTTATGTAATAAAACATCTTTATTTAAAGGATGCACATCAAACTGTCCTTGAAAGGCTCCAATCGGTTTCCAGGAATTCTCATATGTTAGCAAAAACGAATAAAAATATCCAGGGCTTTCCGATGTATGCTTAGTCAAAAGTACCCGGTGTTCATAACATTTTTATTGCTTTAATGACTACAAAGGTTAGACACTAAAGATGCAGAGATAGGAATACGTTTCTATTTTTTTTTAATTATTTTTGCCAGATGGGAGAGCATGCCTCTGCTGAATGGAAGGTGCACCATAATAGTTCTCATGAGTCAACATATAGTGAATTAGTGTAATATAACATCCCCATTAAGGACAAATCATATCAAATCAAATCATTATGTGCTGTTGCATCAGCCTCTTTATAAAACTGCCTCCGTAGCGTAAGTGTAATTTGCTTACAATCTATAACAGTGAGTTGAAATGATCTCTCGTTAAGAGGCGGAGTATTAATTTGCTAAGACGGAGGGAATCTCCTGACATGCAGCTTTGGCTCTGCAACTTGATAAACTACTAAAAGAGATTTACAAAATGCATTTCAGTTTCATATAGAAAAATAGGACACATCACTTGAAGAAAACAGTAGTCACGGATTCTTATAAAAAATGGTGGGCTTGATTTTTGGGATTTTTATACATTAAATAATACATTTAAGATAAATTGACTGAAGAAATTTTTCAGAAACCCTACCTCCATTTGGAATATTGTGCCTCTCTTTTTTCTTGTTTGTAACTGATATTGATAAAATCCCTGTAAACATGTCTGCTTGTTATCACCAGACTTTCTTGTCATGGTCTCTCATCCACAAACAATTTTTCACCTCATAACTATTTTATATGGAATGACAAGTACATTTAATATAAACACAAATCTCTCTTTATGGGATATTGGTTTCACAATAATATTGTGCTGGTATATCAGTTATTTAACAGGGATGGTCTTCTGTCAGGATATTACATCCCTGTAACACCTGGGCATTAAAAAAAAGGGTGCAATGTCCTCTGGAGTTTGGATGCTGTTTAAATCTTGTTATCTCCTACATAATAGGGGTATTAATTTGGTTATGTGATAAATCTTATTATCATAATGGCCAAATTCCATATCCATAAAAATACATTTACAATTAAGAAACCGTGCTTTATTGCCTCTCGCAAAGAGTTCAAACAATATATGTATTCAATTCAACACTCTTTATAGGTTACCTTGTGAGGCAGAGATCACGATATCACGACATCATGTGAGAATCCATCTTGTCAGTTTTGAGTTATGCGCTTGTGTCAGAACCACCGCTGGTTCGGGCCAATCAGCGTCGCGAACCCGACTGCCTCGCAAGGTAAAAACTTGATAGATGGTGATAGACAGATGGTTCATCCAATCACCTGCCAAGTGCCTGCCCTTTTCCAGTTTCCAAGGACGACTTGTCAGATGGTTTGTGTGTGACGAACCATCTGGCGCGTCGGGTTACAGGTGCAGTGTGTAGAATTTAGCGGCATCTCGAGGAATGGACTTGGCAGAAATGGAATGTAATATTCATAAGTATGTTTTAATTAGTGTATAATCACCTGGAAATAAGAATCATTGTGTTTTCGTTAGCTCAGAATGAGTCCCCTTACATCTATGTTCGGGAGTCGGTCCCCTTCCACGGAGGGGCCATGTTTCTACAGCAGCTCAGAGTGCACAAACCAAACACTGGCTCCAGAGAGGGCCTTTTGTGTTTTTCATGAGTTTCATCTCCACCGTAGTTTCTCCTACATGCATGGAAGTGGAGGAGTATTCACTTGGGTGCAATCTGCAACCTCACTGCTAGATGGTTCTAAATCCTACATACTGGTCCTTTAAAACAAAAAAAACCCATTAAAACTGTAACAGCTCGTACTGTGTTAAAAAAATTTATCTTTATCCCCCTTAAGTGCACTTTTTTATTACATTTATATACATGAAGATGTATATATTAATTTAAAAAAAAAGACTTGGAATGATTTGGAAAATTGTACTCTTCTATAAGGCTGTATTTTGACCACTTTAATTTCACTAACTGGAGTGGTTGAGTTGACAGGTTGTGTATTTTGGATGCAGATGTTCTGTCTCATAAAGGAGGTCGCTGATGTTAGTCATCTGATGGTATGATCAAATGGTCCCTGTTCTCACTTTAGAAAAAATATCTCCTGTAAAATATTTTAATTTTACAGCAATTTGGCACACTGATAGCATTTCAGCACATACTAGAAAAATTTGGCCTCAAACTAGATCTATGAAAGCTCTTCTGACAGACAAGTGGAAACTTTTTTCTATCAGTATCAGTTCTAGATCATGTATACTTGGATACAAACTCTGAACTGTTTAAAATACAAAACATTTGCAAATTACACAGAGGTGATGGTGGATTTCTGGGTCAACATGATAGACAGTATGTGCATGCCATGTAAATAATTTATCCAATCACAAGCTTGATTAATGTGCCAGGATCCAATCATACAAGGAGCTGTTCACTTGTGGGCGGTGCTTAGGCTGCAGAGCACCCTTCTACAATGGTTTCTGTCGCACCTCTGTCAAGTTAGGCTAAAATAAGGACATTACCGGAAGTAAGGTGTTTTGCCTTCAAATTACACTTCAAATATTTCACAATACTTAACCGTAAATAATGTACCCCTTAAATAAATAACTTAGATATTATATGATTTAAATCTGATATTGTCTTTAAAAAGGCTGCAACCTTTATAAGCCAGGTGGGTACATTTTATTTTGAACAGTTGACAGGAAGTGCTAGCTGTATCTCCTTCTGGCCGTTTTGAGGCTAGTCCACATAGACTGGAGGCAGGTTGATTATTGGGAACCACCGGCTACGATAGACAATGATGAGGCGGTGAAGTGCTGTAAATTGCAGTGTAATTCGCGTTTATCCTCTCACGTTTATACGATTTGTTCGACTCTCTTGTGCAAAAATGACGACGACCACGACATTTCAAGGGATGGAGCCCGGCTCTAAAAGCAGTTCCAGGTAAAAGGCGTTGTTCAGACCGTTACCCGTTAGCCACCACGGAGCCCTCAAGTCCAGCATCCTCTGACGTTAACCTCAACGCTTAACATGGGTTCATGTAAAATTGAAGACATTATTGTTCTGACCCTTGCCCGTCATCGATATTTAGCTGCTTTGAAATGGTTTTGAAAGCAGGCACGAGAGGACGATGCTAGGGTAAAGCTCGGTACCACACCTTTGTTCGTTATGATGGACCATTCCCATTTTTTTAACGTTAAGCTAGCTAGCAAGATAGCACACATGTACCCTTTGTAGAGAAGCTGCTTAGCTAGCAAGTAGAGAGTGGACGCCTCGGTACCCAGTGTTAACTATGAAGGCCTTTACATGGGCTTGGGTGCATCCTTCCGATTCCCGTATTAGTTTTTATTTGTGTGTGTCCGTCCATTGTCTGAAAACGAGAGAGAGACATTAAATCTGTCATTCCAGTTGGGTGGGGCGCCCGTGGATAATTTAAGATGATCAGATATCGAAATTAGATACAAACAGGACATCTTCTAGTCTGCCCTGCATGTGGCCTCAATGATGCGAGGGCCACGCTACAGCTGGCCACACCTGATATGAAAACCAGCTTTTTCATCACAGAGAAGCAGTGAAAGGTGCAATGCACTGCTACTCCAGTGATATTAAAACTGTAATAATGTACATTTAAAAGCCACCGTGTTGATGAACGATTGAGTTTTCAATAAGTTGTAGTCATAGTGAATATAATCATAGAGTATAGTGTATGCAAAATACAGAAATGCATTAGACCACAGTGTGAAGTCACTCTCTAGTGTTACCTTTCAATTTTAGAAAAAGGAATGATCGTTAATAAGCATGAACAGTGGCACACCTAGTTGTGAATAGCTCAGTCTAAAGTACAAGTCATCACCCATGAATATATTTGGAAGCTGAAGTATGTTGCAATACACTGAGAGGTGCTGCTGATATTTATCCAACCTGGGTTGACCTGTAATAATGTCATCATTGTTATAGATAACTTCCAACTGAAACTGACTCCCCAACACAGCTGTTGGTGTAGGCCTACATCATGCAACATGCAATAGAGGTAAAATATCAGTAACCCACATATCCTCTCAGCTGCAGTTAAGTATGAGTAATATGTCGGACATGACCCATATCCTCTTGGCCGGCAACTTTTTTTTTATGGTTTTCCTCATCACTAGAGTCTGGATGACCAGACCGTGTAAAAATAATCTACAATCACATTGATTAAGTAAGAAACAGATCTATATGATGGTTTAACTACCCAAAATGAAATTGATTAGTGACCTTTTTTGAAATTAGTGTGAATGAAGAAACATTTCTCTCTGATTCTGTACATGTCTAGTTTGAACCACAGCATTTAGGTCAATAATTAAAAAAAAAAAACAAACAACTTAAGACGCTCCAGAAAAATCAGCCAGAACTTCAGTATCCGTGTTGACCATCTCTCTCTCTCTCTCTCTCTCTCTCTCTCTCTCTCTCTCTCTCTCTCTCTCTCTCTCTCTCTCTCCCCCTCTCTCTCTCCCCCTCTCTCCAGGGTGTTGCGCCCTCCTGGTGGCGGCTCCAACATTTCACTGGGTGCAGATGAGGAGAAGCCTCCTGTCCGGAAAAACAAGATGGCCTCCAGCGTTTTCGCTGAGCCAGAGGACCCCTATGCTAATCGAAGGAACAACCCACCAGGTACAACAATCCACCTCATCTTTTAAAGATTTGTTCCTCCAGTGTGAACATATAACAGCTGTTAAAATGAAAAGTTCTTGATGATAATGAGGGACAAGTTCTTGCTGCTGGACTAGCCTAACTGGTCTAGACAGCTGAGTACATAAGAATAACATCTGAGGTCTCCAGCAGCGCTACGTGACATAACAGAAGAGGTTTAGGTGCCTGATTGATGAATTGATTAGATAGATTAGATATAAGTCTGAGCTGCCTGAGATCACAGGCTTTATTATAGAATATAAAAAGTATATGTCTAAGTGGAATACCATCTTTCTCTATGATTCTCTGTGAACTTTGTAATAATTTCGTTTATGGTAGCTCATTCTTGCCCAATGCTGAACTTCCCAGCAAGTCTGCAATAAAACAAAAAAAAAAAGCAAAAGTTATATAATGGGAAATGAAACTTAATAGGAAATCAAATGGATGCTGGGTATGCATTTTTGACCTTATGCAGTGGTTCCCTATTTTCACAGCACCGCACCACACATGCAAAAAGACAACGCTCGCTGCATCTGACAGCTTTTCTGGCATATAGAAAGATGACTGTTTATTTAGAGAAAGTCACTTTCCAAGAAGTTTTCAGTGTACCGTCACTCTTTTTTTTTTCTCTTTTATTTTCTCAGCTAAGGTCCGGTCTCACTCTTCTGAATGCCAACATGGATCAGCAGCTATTTTCTGTCTTTTTACATAAGCCAACACTTTAAATATGAATGATTGTGATGTTTATTGCTTCATCCCTGCTGACATGTTCAAAAAAATATATGTACATCCAATGAAATAGCAAATAGAAACAACACATTGGACACATTTCGTGGTAATCATGTCCTTTCATTACAGCGCCCCGTCTAGTCAAAGGTACCTATAACTAATGTTAGTCGTCAGATATCACAACACGGGACGTGGATATTAGATTTTTCTTTTGCTGGTTCTGTAGCGGACAGTCATCTTTTGACATGAGACAGGCTGTTACTTTGACATCACTACCTCCATTTGTAAGTAAAAAGAAAGAGAGAGAGGAAACTAAAACTGTGTCTGCAGATGTAAAAATGAATTTAACAACCGGAGTCAGATAACATCACCATCTCCTCATAGTGGCTTCAGGATGTGTAGCAATCTCGATGATGGTCTGGATAAACAGTGTTTACCAAGCAGCTGTTACAAGTGTTAACTATGTGTTATTTAGGAAAATGTCTAAAAGCCCACTGATGAGGTGTGGCTGTAACCAACAGCAGATGTCTAGAAGGAAGGGTGTTAGCAGCCTCAACCTCATCTGGATTTTCCAGAATCCTACCAAAGGAAGAGATAGATGGTGACGTTTCAGTCCCAGGAGCTTTTTCATCACTGGCATGTCCAAAGATGGATTTAGCCTGGATTCTTTAAGATCAAGACAGTGATATATCGTCCGGAAGACATATATCAGGCAGTTTTGAGTGGTCATTCAGAGGGGGAAGTAGCCAGTCGGGAATTTTGCAGCTGCAATTAAAACTCTCTGTGTGTCATTTTTAGCAATTTACATAACAATAATGAACATTTTTTAAGACCCAATTCTGGTTTCAAGCAAAAAGATAAGCATCACTTTTAAAAAAAGAGGCTGTTAACGATTTCCTAACATTAAAAAAATCTATTATCTCTTGAGAATTATTAACAGCATAGTGCATTATATAACAGCCTAAAAGTAAATGTTAGTCCTCTCTATCCAAACACAATAACAACTACAACACATTCTGTCCCTGACATTTCCCTCTTCCTCCTTTCACTTGTCACATTCAGTGATAGAAACTAGTCTTTAGCCCCGGCAGTATTTTTCAACCTTTATTCAATGATGTCTGGCCCCCTCTTCCTCTTTTTTTACTTCTCATTATTATGGGACCTTGATAAAAATGAAGTCAGAACGGCTATCTTCTTTCAACTTTTCACATTTTTGTAGCAAGTCGTCACTCTCTGCTTTTTCACTCGTACTATGACAGAGGTCCACTGTCACTCAGGGACACAGTGATATGTATATTTTGTTTACTTATTATATTCACAGACAGATGAGGTTTCACTACAGCGCTCGCTTTTAGAAGCTCAAACAACAATTCATTTTTTTTAGCGTATGAAAAACTACAGCTACAGCCACCAGACACGTTTACATACACATGTATGTTCACTAGGAGCCACATCACCTAAAGACACAAATCAAGGAAGAGCCTCAAACCATATGTGACCTTCGACCCCTCAACATGTCCCGTTTACTGCAAGACACAGAATGATACCTTTTTATTTGGGCCTAAGCCAGGATGGAAAGAGAGGAGTGTGGACCTCCTTATGGGAAATACAAAAAAAAAACACACGCACACAAATTGTGAATAAACAACAATAGCTCATTTTATTTATGAAGATATTAAGATTTTGGAGTGAACAGCACTATATTTCTGTTGAGAAAGAATATGCTCCTTAGCTGGATTTCTAGTTCTTTGCGTTAATGCATCCAGTCAGTGGGATTTTAAAATAAGATTTTATATTTGTGGAACAGAACCAAGAAGTTCTGGTTTCACTTCAGCTGTGAATTTAATGGTGCATAGCGTCAAAAAGTCTTGTTTCCCTTGTGAGAAAACCAAAGAATCCCACGCACTGTCAACCACTTGTACTCACTTTATTAACAAGGTTTTGAGCCTCAGACCTTTATCAAATAAGGTTTGTATAGACAAAAAAAAAAACCCCTGTGCCATTATACTGTATATAAATGCATGAACATAACCAAGGGAAAACCCAAGAGCAGCAGCACCTACCAGGTGTCCAGTTGTAAATCAAACCTTAAAGTGAGCTCTGTGTATTGTGACCACATGAAGGATGTTTACAAATGTCAGAAAGAAGAACTGATAAGTGGGTACTTATCAGTTCTATCTACAAGGATGTATTAAACAGGAAGGACATAAACAATAGAACAATTCAATGTCAAAGGATGAACTAAATAAGGATATGATAGGATGTAAAACTGTGTTCCTACTCAGCAGGAACTGACAGCATATCTTCATTAGAAAACAACATCAGTATGAGAAGAGTGATTCATAGAAGAGACTTTCAGGATGAAAATGAAAGTCTGAGGGGCACAATAGGAAGTTAGTTGGAGTATGTATGAGCAGATAGTAACACAGAAAGGTCCAGCATAATGTGAGTGATGAGGTCAGGCCATTATATCAGTGGACTGTAATTGTTGCAGTCCCCCCAAGGCCGTATTTATATCCTTTTGTTGTTTTCCATTTCCTGTGTGGACTGGCGTCTCAGCTGATCTCACAAAAAAGATCCCCGGTTGTTTCTTTAATCATTTCTGGGAAAATCCAAGTGTGAAAACTCTGACCTGATAACCTCGCATGACATTTTAATAATTTAATAATAATTCAAGTGTCTGTCTGTCTTTATTCTGAGTATGAAGATTGTAGCGTGAGCTGGGTTTTCAACCTGCTACACCAACTCCGTCTCCATCACTGTGTGCATATTGAGTTTTGCTAAGTGATAATGGACAGTTGGTGATGTCCACGCTGAGCTCCATGAGCTGAGCGATATCTGACATACTGTATGTCACATCATGACTTTTGGTTCTGTGTAAAAAATCTGGTACATTTATTGGATGTTGTACTTCTGAGTGATGGATGCTATGTACCTGACCAATAAAGTCTCCTTGTTCTTCCAGGCGGGAAGCCCACAGGTGTCTTGTGCGGTGAGCCGTCAGCCCCCCTGAGGAGAGGAGGGAACCACGCCATGAACAACTCCGCAGACGCTCCTGCCACAGTAATATCATGTGTCAGATCATGAGATGTATTAAGACATGAAGTGAAACCCTGAGGGCAGACAAACACATAGGCCATTCTGGTTTTCAGAATTTCCTTTGTAAATTTTTTTTTTTTTTTTTTTTTTATGTGAAAGCTGTAATACTGACCATCATTTCTACCTTTTTCTCTTAGGATGGAGACAATTCTGTACGCGATACTGGTAAGCACATGTTTCTGCTCACATCGCCTTCCTCATTCCCTGTTTTCAATTCCCACACAATGATAAAGATCATATTACTTACAGATTTCAGAAACCAGTCAGAAACCAAAATCAAGCTGAAAGAAAGTGGTTGAATAATAGATTCTAACACTGGAGCTCTATAAACTTTAACTATGTCCAAAAAGGTGAAATGACATTGTGGCATAATGTATCAGGGGAGCGCTGTTACCGCCACATCACAGCAGTTACACCTACAGTATGCAGCTAAAATAATGAACATGACCAGCAGGAGAAAAAGCAACATTTTTGTAAGTAGTAGATAAGCTGGCCGAGGCTGCTGAATGTCAGAAAAAAGTCGCTTTGAGTGCTTCGAGTCCCTGCGGGGGCAATGTGAGCAGTTAAAGGAAGTGACTATTCCCTTGCACGTGCTGTCCAAATGGAACTCTTGATGTCTTTCCCGCCTGTGTTCAGAAAACTGCGCTGCTGAGCCTGAGCCGGTTCCAGATCATCCAGAGGAAGCTCCTCCAGCTGAGGAACCCGCCGCGGGACTACCGTCCGGCCGCAGAAATCCCCCCGGGGGCAAGTCCAGCCTCATCCTGGGTTGAATCCCGACCCAACTGTCCCTCCTTACCTCCACTCATCTCTGAACTCATCTTTTTTTTTTTTTCCCACGCCCCCCCAAAACAAGGAACCCTGCCCGTCCATTTGTCTGTACCGCAGGAATCCTATCTGATGTCCACCAGACACCAGTCTCCTCCACATCCCAAGTGCATTGTTTTGATACCTCCTTTTTGAAAACTGTTTTGTACTGTTTTTATTGTTTGTTTATTTTGACAGAAGCACTTTATGTATTTCTATGTATATGATTCAGAGTCTGCCTTTGCCCCCTGTAATGCATTCAACCTGCCGAAAGGGTACAAGGATCACATTTCTCATATCAACTATTGGCAAATTTCCCCCCCTAACTTGATTGCGACAGAACAAGCTGTTGGCAATTATATAACCAGTTTGTAAAACACAAGCAAAGAAAAGCTGTCACTTCTGCACCGTGTTCAGTTTGGACCCATCTTGCATGCACGTCTGGTCTGTGATGTATGAATGTGAGAAGAAACATAACTGTGAAGATTTTTTTTTTTTTTTTTTTAATTTCAATTTAATTTAAGCTGTTTCTGTTAGTTGTTTATTGTGGAATAATTGTTGTATTGTTGTTGCATGAAGTTGGAATCTTTCTACTGATTATAGTATTATAATCCACATAGGAGGCACATAAATTACTGTCATTGTGATCTGAATAATGCAAACGTTTGTCTTCAGATGGATGCTGTATGTCCCCCATGTCAGGAAACAGAATTGGAATAAGCCTTTTTTTATATTGTAGTCACGAACCTTAGATTTATTGTAACCCCAGTGCCAGTTTTGAGTGCCCCACGTTTTTATAGGTAAATTTTACTCTGAAGCAAAGTGTGCCTGGTTTGTGTGTTAGGCTACAACATCAAACAAGGTTGGGTTTTCCAGTTTCATCCTACCAGTGTTGCCAAGACTTGTTTTTTTTTTTTTGTTTTTTTTTTCCATTGACAAGCCAGTGGAATGTGGTCGGGCCTGATAAGAAACAGTGGTGTTTCTGGTAAACCCATCCTAGATTTGAAAAGTGCCCTTATGACAGCTCAGCCTTTTTCTATGTTTTACTCCTTCTACATTTGTTCACAATCCTTCTCACTGGATATATAGAACGGTCTTTTTGTACATTTAACGTGACATTATTCAAACCAAATTCAACCCTACCACCTTCTCCCTGCTTCTGTCTTGTCAATTCATCGTCGAGTCACGTGTGCGGCTGCTGTGTCAGCCAGCTGTCATTCAAGAAAACCTGCATTTCAGGTACATGAAACGTCCTTCCTGGTGGTGTCTATTTTAAAGTAAAGTGTTTTATGATGCAAGAAGACACGTCTGTCTGCATCTTATACCGATTCTTGTTGCTGGATGTAAGTCACTGCAGAAATTTGGGATTCAAGAAATGGCACAAGTGGAAAAGAACATTAAAAATCTGTTTTGACCATGAGCTGTGCTCGCTGTGTGTGTTCTCTGACTTGTGAAGCAATTGACCCCTATTGTGTTTAAAGTTTGTCAGCTTTCAATAACAGAGCCAGCCACGCATAGCGTTGAGTCATAATGAAAGTGAAAGTAAAGTCGACCGAGTGAGAAAAACCCGAAGTCCCTCTGTTGAGAGACATTCCCCCCCAGACAGGCAACACGGCTACTTCATAGAGGAGCGTGTGCGGTGAGTTTAACCTCTGTTACTGTTTATGTGACATGTTTATGTTACACTAAAGATGAAGTTAAGCTACGTGTTGCTGCATGTGGTGCAGAAACTATGGCAGCGACAGCTGGTGTGTTATACACACTGTAAATACGTTGACTCACGCATGCTCACGATGGAATTAATGATGGGTTACAGTCGCTGTTTATGTGCTGTATATGTTATTTAATGCAACATGAAATGCGCTCCTAAGCTAACTTCGCTCCGGCTACGGTTCGACTTTCAAGCTTTAACAGCCTGTGATTCATGTGCATGACTGTTTGACGTCGAGACAGAGCTTCCTCTTCCTCTAGAATATAAAAATACAAACTGTTAATGTTAAAATATATCAAGGATTCTTATAACATAAGAATATCGATAACATCACCATTTAGCGCAGACATAGTATGATATATTGCTGCATTGTTTGTTTGTTTTTTTAGGTCTTATCTCAGCCTGCAAGCTCTTCAACAGCGCCAAGCACCAATATTGGAACTGAGCAAATACGTTACTAACTTAAAAAAAAAATGCATGTCTCAATAAGGAAGGAACTAGTGATTTGTATCATGATTTCCATCAAGAATGAACGTCACATTCAAATTAAGCATGCAAATGATTTTATATTAAGGAAGTGTGATGTATCCTATAGAAACTACTTGCTATATGTATATACCATATATATATTTATATACATATATAATCTTTTATCCAATCTGATCTTCTCACACACACACACATATATATATGTGTGTATAAATATATATATATATGTGTGTGTGTGTGTGTGTGTGTAGATCAGATTGGATAAGAGATTGTTTAAGGGATTTAATTGGGCTTTATGTTTGAAACCTCACCGGATGAGTAGAAATAAGTGACAAGAGTTGCACCTGATGTAATGTAAAAAGTGAGGACTGACTCACTTTATCAGCTGGACTGATATTTATCGACTGATTTTAAATCACTGATGGCTGATAAGTAACAAGAAATTGCAATAAAGCCATGACAAAGATGTGTTTGAGGTATTTTCAAAACTTCAACACCATTATACAGTTTGGCAAGTTTAGTTTTTGGTATTCTTGGTCACTGATTGAAGGAATTTTATTGTTGGTTATTACTGATGTTGCTCAGGTCAACTTTCCCCTACAATACAGCTTGTCGTGCAGCTGTTCAGCTTCAATAGCCTTAATCCTTCAGTCCTTGAAGAGTGACTGTCAGGGCATTCACATGTTGATGGTATGCAGACTTGGAGAAGAGAATTGTGAGAAACACACTCAGTCTCCGCTAAAACAGTCACTGAAATTGAAACCACAACTATGATGTGCGTGCGTGGCGTCAGTGCATTAAACTCGGGAGAAATCCTTGAGGGTGGATTGATGATGACACAGGAATCCACCACGCACTTCACACAGCTGTAGTGGCTCGATTATTGTATGGGGGAAGAACTTGTGCACAAAAGACATTTGTAATGTACTAATCTTTTTTACTTTGCTGCTGATTGTCCAGACTGTTGATTGCTTGCATGTGAACTTCATATTTGACCAGTTTAGTAAGTTAGGAATTTCCAGTCACACCTACAAATGCAAGTTGCTGAGGGACTGTCCATACTCTTTTGTGTGGGTGTAATAATGACCATTTCAAATGGCAAACCAAGACATGTTTTCAGTTTCTGTCATGTGGCTGTAGAAGTCATGAAGTAAATGACTCCAGTTCAAGACGTCAGGAGATTGTTATTAATTACTGTTTGGTGAACTGACTTAAGGTTCAAACAAAAGGAGGGAGATTACAAATGTGAATAAGGTCAAAATGAAAAAGGATAAAAGTGGGTCAGCTAACTACAAAAAGGCAATAGAGAGTCGCAGTAGTGGTGTGAGGTGTGCATGGATAAAGAGGTGTAGCCGGATGTACGCAAATATGTATGCAAATAAAATCAGGAAACAAGCCGAGATGTCATTGTAGGAGCAGAGTGACCGAGTGAGCGGGTTATCCTAAAAGATTTAAGCTCAGGAAGTGACATTGACCCTTTGACTAGCGAACTGTGACTCTTTGTTCTCCAGCTCCTTGAAGTGTAAAAGATATCGCTCGATATTTGGCAACTCTTTTAACTCTTCAAGTGATATGAAAAATATCTTTTAAGTGGGCTTTCTCTTTCGGTGTGACTGTGTCAGTGTAATGTACGGGGTTAAGAGTCTTTCAAGTACAAAACAAACACTAATAAACACAGCCTGTTAAACATGTCTGACCGCCATTTACAACATGTGAAACTTGCATGAACAATGAGCCATTTTGCAGAAGCAAGCAGATATTTAGACTCATTAGAGAATGTTTATCACTTTAAGTTATTGTGCAACTTCATGGTCTGAAACAGTATAAACATCACCAAATTCCCTGAAATAATACAAACCTACATCCCACTCATGGTTTCTGGCTCATATTTTAAAATCCAAGTAGAAACAGATTTTGAAAAGTGACCAAGCAAGTAGTTATAGGTGATCAAATGGCTTTAAAAAACAATTTTATGTGGGATCAGTGAATATTATATGCTCTGTTCCAATAAAAATAACCCTATCCACAGAACAGTGGATGGGGTATTCTCTGGAGAGTCTGTGGTCATGGGAGATTGACTGTTTCTCAGTGACATCTATGTTTTTCTCTGTCCAGCTTCAGACTGTTTAGAAAAACAAGGATTAGCTGTCTGTCTCTTTATGTCATGAAAGAGTTTTAGATTATAGCCAAAATTTCAGTCTTTTTTTTGAAGTAATGCTTTTTTAATGTGTACACACTACAGTCCTTGTTTTAATCCTGGTGACTTGATTCAGCCTAAATTTTCTACAGTAAGCAGTTCTGTCAACTTCTTAGGAATAACCTCATCTTCTACAAAATGTCATGAACAATGAATAACAGCTTGAGAACTGCACGGTCACAAAAAAAACAGTTTACTTTAATACAAAAATGCTAATTTAAACAAGACTGCATGCAGCTTCACAGCCTCAGGTTTTGTTTCCATTGTGCTCTTCCAGGGAAGGTTACTCAACTTTGTCTCAAACAATTTATTCAAAAAAGTTCAAATAAGACCTAGCGATAAGGAACAGATTATAAGACTCTTTCTAGTTGCTGGAGAGGAAATAAGTCAAGGAAATAAGTAAAGAACCAAAGCAAAGCACCACCAAGGCACAATGGTCAGTGCAAGCTAAATTACAAATGAGCTCTGAACTGGTATTTTGACAAACTCAGTGGAAAATTACTACGGGCACACACTGATAAAAATCTGTCATCCGCAAGATTATTGCCTCCGAGGGAACGGGGGATGTTTTGGGGGAGATAATCTGCCACATAGAAGTGGTTTACATCATCTGAAAGCTGGAAGCTTGAAGATTATTTGAGATGCAGTTCAGCACTGTGGGTCAAGTTTTTCTAGTAATAAGTCTGTAGTGAACATTGTGTTTTGTTTATGCACCTATTCAAATGTTTAAAAGTTTAGAGTGTATAAAGGCTTAGAACATTATGATAGAAGTTCTGAAAGACAGTAATGTCTGCTGTGGGAGTCGTTGTTGTGTTGTTCAGTTCACTGTGAATAAACTCGATAGTTTAAAAATGAAAGAAGTTAAACTTTAATAATGTCACTCGAGCAGGAAACTAATCATGGGGAAATTTAGGGGAAACAGTTTTTTCCTTGCAAGGATTATACTATCAGTACAGTCTATTTTCATGCAGGTGCACAGAGCAGAGTAGGTGGTTCTGCAACTCAGTTGTCCTGTGATCAGTTTAGTTAATAATAATGAATAATACGAACACTGTATGAAATTCTTTCTCAACATTTTTTCCCCTGAATGTTGATGTTTTATTTCATTATTTTTATCAGGATGTAAGTGTTTCAGGCAAGATTAGCTGCCCGCGATGGCAATCAGGTGGTTAATTAATTAATGCTGCCAAAATTGACCACATTTGGCTCCATCTGCTGCTCGCCTGCTCAGAACATGTCAACAGTGTACGACTCGAAGCGCACCTGTTTTCTGTTTTCATCATTTTCATTGGTGGAGACAAACAAACCTCCCAAAAGTCACACAAAGCCTGTTTATCTATATTACATCTACATCTTCTTTTAAATGAGTCATATCCAAGTGCACCCAGGTATGCCAAAAGTGTCCCAGACACACTTGTACAATGAACTTGACTACTCTTTTCACTCTGCACTTTGACTCAGAAATAGATTCTTGGGGGTTAAAAACATGTGTGTGTGTTACATTTTAATGATCCCCACATTGAGAACTGTTTACTTTAATTGTCATTTCAGGTGAATGAACATGGCCTCCGTTGGTATCCTCCTCTTGTTTTTCATCGTTATCAGAGCACAAACTGA
This sequence comes from Thunnus thynnus, assembly GCF_963924715.1. Classification (NCBI taxonomy): domain Eukaryota; kingdom Metazoa; phylum Chordata; class Actinopteri; order Scombriformes; family Scombridae; genus Thunnus; species Thunnus thynnus. The sequence continues at coordinate 2,252,565 of NC_089519.1, read as the reverse complement.
AGGAAAATGTAAGTTCTGCCATAATCTGAGAATGTATTTTGAGAATTTCAAGTGTTAACTGCTGCTTGCTGTTGATGTAATATCTGTCACAGACTTCACATTGAAGTCACATGGGTATTCAATATTACAAAAGTCAATTTATTTAAAACAAAAAAATTCAAAACAAACAAAAAATAACAAATAGGTGGGGTACGTCTGCTGAACTGGCAGCTTCTCTGGTTTTATACATGGGACACACTGGGTCCAGGTGAGTCCCATCCTGCTAATCAGTGTGCTCTCAGGAACCTGCTCCTGCAGACAGAGAACAGCAGCACCAAGGAGCTCAAAGCAGAGGAGCTTTCACACATCTCATCCATTTTTAAAAATATATTTTCCTCCACAGCTTTTGTAAAAGTGGAATGCAAGACTGGAAACGTGGGACAGTATGGCCAGCAGTCAATGCTGGACTGTGTTGTCACAACCGCAGAAGAAGTAAAAGACCCAAAAATCCTGACGGTCACTTGGAAGAAAAAGGGTTCTGAGGATAACTTACTGTTTTTTCACCGAGGGGAAACTAAAGTGCAGCCTGGCTATAGGTTTGCTGAGTCATCCTGGAACGACAAGAATATGAACATATCCCTGCTCATCACCAACACTACGATGGTGAACAATGGAGATTATACATGCTTGGTGATGACAGACAGTGGTGATGATGAGGAAACAGTGACCAGCCTTGGAGTCACAGGTGAGAGCCTCCAGTCATGACTGACCACTAAAACATTTTGATAATTATTTGATACAGACAGACGACCATTTTAAGTCAAAAATATATTGTCAAAGCTAATCCATACCAACTAATTTCAAAGCTCAACCATGGTTGTTTCTGTTTTGAGGAACATTTTCATTCTAGTAACTTGCTGAAAGGTTTAATTATGGCCTTGAAGGAATTGAGATTGTTTAGAGATCAAGGGGACTTTCTGACCAGACTGGTATTTCCCTTCAGCTGTGTAAGCTCTGTCCCAGAGTCTTTACTTTCAATTTCACTGTGACATATAATCAAATAATAGAAATAGCCGTTGCAGTAGCCAGTTTCTTCATTATCTGTCTTGCTTGTCACAGGTTGTACTTCATATTACTAGTCCAAAATCATGGTCAATAAATTATATTGAGATACTTTATTGGTATTGATTGACGTCATGGTGCAATATTCAGGTTAATGAACATGTTAGCTTTCTATCTCTGTCTTGGCAGCCAAATACAATAAACCAACAATACGCTCCATCCCTGTGAACATTACTGGAAGAGAAGATGTCACCTTGATCTGTAGCTCTGTCGGTGGATACCCAGAAGGTAAACTTCGCTGGTTTGATGAGCACAACACGGAGTGGCCAGCAAGCAGTAAAATGGAGGCAGAGCTGACAAACGATGGTCTGTTTAAACTGTCTAGCAAGCTGTCTTTGCTGAAAAATTCCATTTTCTCCAAGTACACCTGCGTAGTGTTCAACTCCAGTCGCGGCAAAGAGGACGAGGTCACATTGGAAATACCGGACACAGCAGCATCTGAAGGTATTTGTTGTTGAACACTTGATATCTTTTAAACCTAAAGTAATGGCTCAGTCCTGCTTCACACAGAAACATGGACGTCATTAAAATAATTTCAGCTTCAGCCAAGAATTAGATGTGAGTATTTTGAAGCAATGTGAATGACACTGCACTTTAATTTGGGATTGCTCAACTAAGAGGAGCCTGAACCACAAGTCAACTTTGGTGCTTGTTTTTTGTCGGCACTTTGGGAGGATGTAGTGGACAAAAGTTTCCAATAGTGTTTGTCTTGAGAAAATAACTCAAGTATACAGTCATCTTAGCAGGTCGGACAGAGCTTATAAACAGAAAACCTCAATAAATAAGCAGGAGCTCTATACATATAAATACGATGATAGGTTCAGTGTTCTGGCAACAATTATGTTTCCCCATGTTTCTTTTATCTATAACTAAAGGCAATCATCTTACTTGTTGTAGTTGTTTTGATACACAAGTCACTGACTAGCCAGGCTGCTACATGTCTCTAAATCTGACCTGACATCATCCTCAAACACTCAACACTCAACTCACTCCTCACAAAGAAAGACAAGTATGCATGATGGTCTATGACTGATAACACTGGGTAATGCTTCTCATGTTATGGAACTACAGTTTTTACACTGTTCATTCTCATTAGTGGAACGACTCATTAACTGGTTCACTTGGCAACTTCACAGCCACCCTATCTGTACTGTTATTGGCTGATAAGTTGTCACAGCTGACAAATAAAGTACAGTAAAAGGCCATTTTCTGATTAGTATCTGCACTGCAGTTCACTGTCAGTTGCAGCAGCAGTTCAATAATGAAACTGTCTGCTTGCCCTCTCGTTGCTTGTTTACAGTCTACTGTTATCTGCAGGGGTAATATGTTCACTCAGGGTCCACGTGCCAACTTTTGTCCAAACTCCTCTGGGGGATGAAAGAGAAAGTGAATATATCTTGCTGAAGTATAACAGGGGGAACTTCCCACCAGCACATGCATAACATGTTTAAATAAACACTTACATATTTACTCCTTTAGATCATGGCTTGAAGTATTAGAGCATTAAATTTTTATTATTCTGTTGGATTTATTCAGGTCAGGGAGGAGAGAAAGGGTCGGATCAAATCTCCAAAATAGTCGCCCCTGTGGTGGTTATCGGATCGCTGATCGTAGGATTGCTGTTGGCGCTGCTGATTCACAGAAGGCGGTCTCAACGTGAGTACAAACACACAGGCCCTCACACACATTTAGCTTCACTTTCCCTTTTTATTTAACAGTAATGAGTCATGACTTACATTATTTGTGATCAAATATACTGGTATAGCAAGTCTTCACCACTATGATATTTGATCATGATATTAATTTATATTTTTAATGTGATATTTGAATACTAAAGTTCTAAAATGTTGTGAAGGGTTGAAGGGTGCTTTCTGTAAACCACAAGGAGCTTAAAGGAAATAAAAAGACAATAGGTGAAAGTTGATACTGGCACAGTTTGATGTGAAAATCCTGTAGCTCTGCCCTCTGCATACCTGGCAGGCAGCCATTGTATTTAGGATGGGGAAGTTACTCTGTTCTTGTTCAGGTGGATTAAGCGATGTAGCTACTGCAAACTTCACATTAGGTTAAAACAATGGAGTGAAATTACTTTCCAATATTAGACGGTGTTCTACAAAATGAAATGCGTCACAAAGATTGCTGAAGTAAGCAGAAATAGATATGCGTCATCCACACTGGGTGTGCACTCAGTCTCATTTTCTATCATTTCCTTGACAGAAGCCCGGAGGTTCTCTACAACACCCCTAATGAGTACGTCCGTCTTTGGACATACTGTTATCTCTGTTTTTGTTCTTTTCTAACTCATGCATGAAGGGCTAACATCCAATATGTCTTAAATGTGTTTTACTGAATAAGTGCTACAAACCTGCTGACATATTCATGAGTGGTGTTTGGTGATTAATGTGCATTCAAATTTGGCTGGCTAAAATGAATTAGAATAATCAAGCACAAGTCTGCTTTGTTATTATATCAATATTCCTGCTCCATCCTTACTGATGAATGTAGTTAAAAAGTATCAGCCGACGTCCTTTTGAAATAAAATGACAGCATATTTTGTGCTGATGCAACTTGAAACCAAACACGCTCACCACAGACAGGTTTCTGATCTCCTTCCAGGCCTGTTCAAGCTTGAACTCCTGCTGCGTTTCAAACTTTGTTCAGGAATTTTGGTTGTAGAACATTTTGTTGACTGACCAAGAAACCTTACGGTCCCTGAACTAGCTGGGTGTCAAAATGTCAAAACTGCTTTGTACTGGGTTCCTTCTCACTCTAAAGATGTACTACACTGGACATACAGTATTTAGTATTTTTCCAGGGCTTGCGGGAAACTAGGCTTGGTTATTAATCACCAACATTTGAATCATGATATAAACTGACTCATGCTTTGGACATCTGCAAGCAAAGACGACTCCCCATTGATCAAGACATGCGAACAAAGATGGTTAACGTCCTTGTTCGCATGTCTTGGTCTCAGCAGATGGTGATGGTTTTACACCTAATTTAACCCACATTAAAATCTTTAATTTGTTCCAGGTCACCATCGAGAGGTTCCTACATGTGAATTAGATGCTGAGCAAGGTATGTCTATGCTATTTGACTTACTGTGTCTAACTAATCAGATTTTATTTTATCGCTCTTTTCATCTGAACTCTTGGAGATTTAATCCAGACTTTGATATTAAATCTTTTTCCAGGTGGTCATGTGGAGACGTATAAAGAACGCGGAGATGGCACAGTCTGAGGTAAATACACTATAATGTCCCAAGCAAACAACTGAAAAGATTAGTTTCACCTTCATTTCATTGTCCGTGTATTGACAGTCTCTCTCTCTCTCTCTCTCTCTCTCTCTCTCTCTCTCTCTCTCTCTCTCTCTCTCTCTCTCTCTCTCTTAGGACATTCTTCGTGTCACATGAACATAACTACTTACCAGCAGCCTCTGAAATCAGCACTTCCTGGTTTTCTAAGCGCCACTCTTTTTCCACACTTTTCTTATTGCAAACAACTGTGTGTATAACCAGAAATAACCTGTATTATACTGTGATTAATCAGAGGAACTGTGAGCTCAAGCTTTATTCACCCACAATGTAAACACTCTTATATTCTATAGATCTAAAAAAAAACTGAGGATAATGTTCAGGTGCAGCGACAACATCAGAGGCAATATGTAACATCCCCAAAAACCAACTGGCAGTGCCAATTGACTGCAGATAGCAGTGAGCCTCTGATATGCATGTATAGGTTGATGGATGTATGTGTCTCATGCCTACGCAGTAAATATCATGAAAGGATTAGCAGAAAGCTTTCTGGAAAGGGGCTGGAAGTTGTGTATGTGCGTATATGTGTAGTTTTGTGTGCATGTGTGTTTTTGAGGAGAAAATGTAAATGTAAGATTTTAATTTCTGCTTCTTTCAAACATGTTTGTGAAATGTGTTAAAAGATGAGACAGTGATGGGCAACTCTAGACTTAAAGTTAGACTAACCTTGTCATTTGTCTTGAAGCTGAAAATAACCAAAGTCTTCTAAAAAACCTTGAGAAACTTCTCTGCCTGAGAACATGTACTGTAACCCCCGCAAATTTCATATCCCTTTTACCAACCACTGAGAGAGTTTGCGAGATAAACGCTGGTCATCCTTCCATGTTTCACATGAGCTTTGTTTGTCACTTACTCACACATTTATGTTCCTCTTAACTGTGTTCTGTGAAACAGGGTTTATGTAACTTTTAGGACCAGTATGCAAGTTCACTACTAAAACAACATGTATTTTGGGGATCTCAGGTTTTTTTGGTTTTATTTTCCTCTCTTCCTCCAGTTCTCAGGAGTGCGCCTATGTTTTGGGCCTTTTTGTAACTGTTTGGTAAGGGAGGCAACCAAAGCAAAGTTAGGAGTGTACAACAGATACATCTTATCAACATTAGCAAATGTACATGATTAATCTTGTTACAGTGCTGTAACACAAAACAACCAGGGTTGATTATTAACTTTTGGGAGGGAGAAAAACAAGCAGGAATATGCATGCACGTCCAAACCAGAGAGGGCAGGTGCTCACAGTTCACACAGTGCAGGGCTCCAATGTCCACGGATTTATTACACCGAGGTGACGTTTTTAAGCACCACTGCTCTTCACCGGACGAAAATGACAATGTGCCATCTTAAATATACACATGATTCAGTCACATGATACAGTCACCTGAACTATTTTTGTTATGTAAATATTGTATATAGAAGTCTGTGACAATTCTGTGTGTGTGTGTGTGTGTGTGTGTGAATTTATGTCGTTAATTCTGCAGGTCAAATTGAAACAGATGGTCCATTTTAATGCCTTTGTTTTTTGTTGTATTTTTATGATTAACATACTCAATGTAAACTGTGATCTTTAAGGCGATGTGATTTTAAATAAAAAAAGTTAAGAAATGGTAACTGTGAATTTATTTATTTTTATTTAGATTGTAGATTATATGTAGATTATATTTCAGACGAAATGATGAAAACAATGTGACTTTTCTGGTCATTGCTCTCATTTTCAGATGAACACTGACAGGAACATGTGACCACATGGTGTCAATGCAACACATGAACATCTCTGGACTCTTGATTTTGAGATTTGATGTCTAATCTCAGCTGCTGCTCTATTATTATCATTAAGGGTGATTTCCATTTCTTCTTCCTGATTAGCTCATTTGTTAACATGGAAGTGAATCACCACCCAAGATAGCATCATTGTTTTGTAGGGTAATAAGATTCTTTCTTGTTACTTTTCCTTTCTCTTCACACCTCACTTTGTCTTGCTTTGGAAATGGTCTCATCTGTGCATAAAACCCTAAAAAGCTAAAAAGCTAAAAATGTGTTGCACACATTTTTGAAAATTTCACTGTTAAAGTTGTGTAACATTATGAAGCTTTTTATTAGTAGATTAATGGATTAACTTTGAGACTTTTAAACACGGACGTCATCAGATTTCATATCAGATTGTTTTTCTGTCAGTGTTGCTTCAACAGATTCGTTCTGTGCTTGATTGCTATCAGATGTCTTTAAATAGTCGAGTGCTGATCAACAGGATCCAACTGGTTCACACACAGCATCTCATTTTCCAATACAAATACACTTAAAGAGCAGCAACTATGATTCTACCTTACAAAATTAGATATAAATATACATTTCCATAAGACTAATTTCCACAAAATAATGATACTGTATGTATGTATGAATATATATATATATATATATATATATATATATATATTAGTGCTGTTGATCAGCACCCGACTATTTAAAGACACACCTGATAGCAATCAAGCACAGAATGAATCTGATGAAGCAACATGCGAAACGTGTAATTTGCGCTTTTTGTTTTATAATGTAATGAAATCGCGTCAATCCTAAAATCCTAGTGTACACTGGAATACTTTTTTTGATTTAACAAATATTGCAGCTAAGCTTGTTATTTTAAAACTCTTTCCTGCCATCTATTGGACAAATAGTGTCACAACACGTTGCTAAAAGCCGTATCAGCACAGTTGAACTACATACAAGCTGATTTGAAAAGGTGCGATTTGTGTACATTTCCATGAAAATTGAGCAATGAAAGCCATGTGATGAGCTCCAGAACAAACATGTTAATCAGCCTTGACTAGAGATTGTTTTGTTTTTCCAAGATCAGGAATCATCTTGGAAAAACAAACTCAGTGAAGAATTATGATTATATTGTACACTGATAAGACCTCTCTGGTTTTTCCTTTCACAAGCCCCTGCGGAGGCATTGTAAACAAAAATCTCATACACTAAAAGTTTTACAAAAGTATAATAAATCTATAAACGCAACAAAATGTTTCATCAGAAATAAGTCATTATTAAAGGATATGTTAAAACAATAGTCAGGTGCCCTTATGAACATAGAAACAGGTTTTTCTCGCTGTAATCATTCCTCCTGTCCGTACTGACTGTTAGAAAATCCAAATGTGCTTTCAGTGCAAGTTATGGGGGACAAAATCCACAATCTATAAAATAATATGAGCCTTCAGCAGTCTGAGTTAGTCAAATAACGTGATATAACCTGAAATAACATGAGAGATATGTAAGGATAATCATTACTTTTCTCCTTTGTTAATGTGTGCATGTTCCTGAGAGCAGGACTGTGTCTTAGGAGGCCCAAACTCCTCTCTTTCCGTCCTGACTTAGGCCCAAATAAGGTATCATTCTGTGTTTTGCATTAAAAGGATATGTTGAGGGGGTCAAAGGCCACATATGGTTTGAGGCTCTTCCTTGATTTGTGTCTTTAGGTGATGTGTCTCCTTGTTAACATACATGTGCATGTAAATGTATCTCGTGGCTGTTTGCCATTGGCTGTAAGCCATAAGAGAAGTATACGTTGACCAATCACAGATCATCTCTTTGTTAATTCTCCAACTATAATTGAATGGGGTTTGCTTTTTCTCGCTGAGATGAACTGATGCAAATCTTTGCGTGTTCTGTCATATTATAATAATTGTTTTCTTCAACACAGCATTGTTTTGTGTATTATGTAATATGTGTGTTCAGTGTTTCCAGACAATTTCCATGACAGTATCTCGACAGACACTGTTTTTCTCAACAAAAAAAGGGAATTTGGCACTGAAAACACTTAACTTTGAAAGATATCGACTTGATTTGACTTGTTTGGACCAGGCTTTGGATTTTGTCCCACATCACTTAAATTGAAAGTGCATTATGAAGGGATCTCTTGATGGCCAGTATGCACAGGAAGAATGATTATGGCAAGAAAAACATGTGTCAATGTTAATTTGAGGCACCTGAATATTGTTTAAGGACAGACTTGTCTTGTGAACCTATCCTTTAAGTGTCATCTTTTCATTCTTGTAACATAGTCGCCACATCTCATAACACTATTCCACCTCATAATGAGGTCTGAAATATGCTGTGGATTCAAGCAAAGCAAAAGCAAAATCATGGTACTATACACACCAAACACAGCAGAAATAGGCAGTTTACAGAAGCGGTTCCAAAGCTAATTGGTCATAACAGGAAAGCAGGAAAACATACTTTAGCTGTTGATGTTTTCAGGCTTTTTAACTAAGCTCTGCTTGTTTTCTTGTGAAATGTGGTCATAAATGGTAGACATAAGCAACTGGTGATGAGGCGTTACATAACGTCATTCAACCTTTACACTTTAGTTCAAATTATAAAACAATGCTATACAAAAGAATAAAGAAAAGCAAAGATGTTAACCAAATATAAACTGCATCAAAACACAAGGGGAGCAACTTAAGGATGGTATCAAGTCACTACTAAAGCATTTTCAGTTAAGATTTATCACTTTATCCAGTTTCTGAATCTGATATAAATAATGGTGAGCTGGAGCAATATTTCTGAGGAAAGTTTCAGTTCAGTTTGTTTTTGTTTTGGGACCTGCATCTGCAGCTGGTGTGCAAGAACAAGTTCAAAAAGGAACTTTTTGTTTATGCAACCCCTATGAATAAACAAAAGCCAGAGATACTTTGATCACTCATACTTAGAGGGAAGTGGAGCCGATTTTTCGGTTATGAATATTTACCAAAATATTGCCTCCCGCCGGTATGGTAATGTGGTGGAACACTTTTCAACATAATACAAACCAGTACACCTTCATCACTCACTGCAACCTCAATAATAAACACAAAGTTGAACTATCACCTTTCTGACACTATCAACAAAAACTGAAAACATATAAGCTTCCTAACAGTTGAATTTATAGCACAGCTGTTTTTTTTTGGATCGCGTTAGATTGCACAGATGTTCTTCATAAAATGCTCAATGAGTGTTTCTTTTTACATTTGTAGTTTGTAACATCCTCCACCAGGGGGTGCTCTCAACTAATAATTCTACATATGAAACACAGCGCTTAAGAGGCACAAGAGATGATCTATGAGCTGCTGGGCAGGTGTACTGATGGTGAACTGAAGTGTACGTGTGCAGACAGGTGGTGACTGGAGAAGGTGGCGACAGTGTGAGGACCAGTGGTGGGATGGATGGGAGAGGAACAGCAGGGTCTTAAATGACAAAGCAAACTTTAGTGCATTGATAGTGCAAACGGGGTGATTCATTTGAAGCAGATGATGAGCCTTTTCTCATTGGAGACATATTGACATATCACAGAAGGAAAGTATGGTGCCCCTGAGGTGCCAAACACGACAACATTTTTCAAGAAAAACACAACAACAAAACAGAAAACACGACAACAGTTGCAATATATGATGCTGTTTTTAATTAATGTCTCGTTTTTGACACGTCACATGCATTTTCACATGTTCAATTCATATTGTTCAGTGAGACATGCAACAGTCACAGCATGGTATTCATGGTGTCTAATGACCTCCACTAGAGGGCGTCCTCGCCCAATAGTTAAAGCACAATCATTTACAGTACAGAGATCTAAATTCAGTTATCTCATATGTTATAACAATGCCATTATATCTTGTGAAATGATTTCTTTTTTATAAAACCTCTGACACACTTTATGTGTGTGTGTGTGTGTGTGTGTGTGTGTGTGTGTGTGTGTGTGTGTGTGTGTGTGAATGCTGGTTCAGCGTTCATGTTTAATGGTTGTATTTGTTGAGCACCTTGAACTGCCGTTATGTATGAAAGATGCTACACGAATAAAACTGACTTGATTTCGACATCATAACACTGCAGGCTGCTACAAGCTAAAGATCTCAGGACTACAAGTAAATTACTTTTGTCTCACAGGTCGAACATCATCATCATCCCACATCAAACTGCACAGGAAGCACTGCTTGTTTTGCTGTCTCTCTCTCTCTCTCTCTCTCTCTCTCTCTGTGTGTGTGTGTGTGTGTGTTTTAAGTGAAAAACAAAAGCAGTATGCAGTCAGTGCTGCTGAAGTGGAAGATAATGCTTCTTTGTTGGTCCATGTTGTTGCTCTGTCTCTCCACCAATGCGGGTATGTCCATTTACTTCTCCTAATACATGTTGAGAACATTTTGTTGCAGCTATATCTGTCTACAACAATGTTCACTGCTGAGAGATTTACTTTTGAATGGTGCCAAATGAGTAAAGTTCTTCTAAGTTTCATCCTTTGATGTGCGTACAGACTCTGGTTATCTGGAATTAATTTGTAGTGAGTCACAATTACACTCCTGCTGCTTCCAGAAATAATGTTATCCGGTCAGTCTTGAGATAATACAGATGTCTGTGTCCTGTGGCATGTTTTCAGACCCTCTAATCAGACAGCTTATCTCTTCTACAACAGAGAACATTGCAAATTGCAGAGAGTCCAGTGAGAGCATCACCTTGAAGTGTTCCTCTGCAGGATGTCTCAACAACATCAAAGAGTTTGTTGGGATGTATCTGTATCGAAATGTTGAGAACAGGGAGAACGTGCTTTACTATCATCCTAATCCAAACTCCGTGGACAAGATCACCCCGGGTATAAGATACAAAGACAGGATTCAGACAAACGGATCTCTGGAGAGCCACACCATCACCATCAGCAACCTGACCACCAATGACTCTGGTGTCTACAGCTGTGTGTACATAAAGTTTCCCGCAGGGGAAGCCCGATGCAACGTCTACACTGTTGCTGTAAAAGGTCTGTTTTTCCTTTTTCTTTTAAAAAAACAAACAAACAAACAAACAAACAAAAAAAACCAACGCATGGTCTTCTCTTAATGGTAGTAACTCACATAAGTATAAATACATAGAATAAATACTTTTTCAGTTTTTTAATTCTACACTACACTTCTAGTACATTTAATAGGGAAATACTGTAAATTGCATAGATTTGGTGATCTTATAAAATATGACGCATTTTTAAAGATACACAATAGTATATAAAATAGTTAAAAATGGATCCACTTCAACCAGATACTAAAATACTGTGATAATGCATCGTGATCAAATGATACTTGGACCATCACTAAGTAGTATCACTTTTACTAATTAATTACTAATTTTGTTTTGTCGGCATTGGCTTTACTTCTTCAATGTTTGGGGTCCAACACAAGCCACTGCAGTGTAAATTTCCATTTCATTTTCTTGTTTTGTGTGGACTTGATAAAGTCATACTTACTATATGTTTGGGGTCAGTTGAGGTCTAACTCACCTCTTATGAACAAACTCCAAAAGGTTTAGAAATCCTAAAAGACATATGTGTGGATATGAGAGGGGGAGTGCTGTGTATAAAGCCCTGTTAACACCAATCACAGATGTAGAGTGTATGAAAATCTCCTGTATTTAGCATGTTTTACATCCAGAGACCCCAAAATAAAAAAGAAATAATGCATCATTTTCTGTGGCAGAAATGTCATCGTTTCAGAGTTATGTTTAAAAGTATGATGTATTGATAAAAGGTGATAAAACAACGGTAAGGTTTGGTTTTTTTGAGCTGTTAAAGAAGACTCAGGGTCTCAAGGACCCCAAACATAACATTAGTCAAGTTGCTGCATTTTGCTGATAATACTGTGAATGCAGTATTTTTAAATTGTCTTAATACTACTTTTATGTACTACTAAAGGATCTGAATACTTCATTCACTCCTGTTTTAGATGATCATCTCTTTCAGGCCTATTGGGAACTCATTTTGCTTACATATTGCATATATTATTATATTATTTTTGGTATAACCTTTTTTGCCTTTTCTTCAGTTCAAACAGTGGCAGAAGTTACACCGTGTCACACTCCTGATAAAGTCACTCCTGATGAAGTTGCCGACATGCACCATGAGGACGCGGAATGTCCACTCCTGGTGTCGATTGTCGCTACGTGTGCCATCAGCATGCTGGTAATGATGATCTCCAACCTGCTGATCGTCCCGAGGGTGAGTTCAGACCTCTCCTCACGCCGCTTTGTGTCTTAACCGAAGCAGCAGCAGTTACCTCCAGTGTCTGCAGAAGTTATTTACTGTTCATGTACACATTTATCAGACTATCACACTTCATCCCACCCAAACCACATAACTTCTGTAAACAGATGGTCTATACCCTTGAGACCTGTCTGGTGATTACATCTAAAGCCACTGAATGCATCTGTCTGCATCTGTGCGGATGTGGATGCACCTTCTTCGAACTTACCTCTGTTCACATGTTTTTCTAATTTTGTCTCAAGACAAATAACCTTTCCTTCAGTTAGAAACATTAAGATTTGAAAGCCTAGTCAATCATAAGGAATATTTTTTGTATTCTATAGTAGCACATGTGTCAGTGTCAAAACATGCTCTGCACATCCTTGTAGCTTAAAAGTCTTAAAATTATTATACAAAAATCAAGACCTTAAAGTAAAACATTTTAAGTTCACAATCCTTTCAAGTCTGTCTTAAAACAACAGTCAGGTGCACATATGAACATTGAAACAGGTTTTTTTCTTGCTGTAATCATTCCTCCTGTCCATACCGACCGTTAGAAGATTCCCTCCAAATGTACTTACAATGTAAGTGATGGAGGACAAAATCTACAGTCATCATTATGAGCAAAAATGTATTTTAAAGGTTATGTGAAGATAATGTGAAGTTTCATCTGTCTGAGTTAGTCAAATAAAGTGGATCTGCTTATATTGACATGCTAGAATACACTATCTTACCTGGTTTACATACCTGCAGAGAGAACTCAGAAGTAATCCAGTATTTATGATGCCTCTGCAGAAAGATCACGATCCTGACTGCATAAATAGTGTAGACTGAATGTTTACTAGAAGAAAACTGGAGACTCTGAGTCATTTCCTTATAACTGATTATAATCTGCATAGGCTCACTCATGAAAAATCGTCTTGTAATTGTTTCTACTGTGAACTGAAACCATCCTTCCTATGTCAAAAAAAAAGTCCCCTTTAATTTTTGTTTTGTTAAGTATTCATTTTCTGACACACACACACACACACACACACACACATATAATCTCTACAGTGATATTTCATTACCAACAGGTGAAACGTTGGATTTGCAGCAGAATGACAACACGCGCTCCGCAGGCCCCCAATGAATATGTGTATGAAATTATGACCAAGAACGGAGTCCGTCCTCCAGCAGCTCCGGAGGACTCGGTGTCGAGCCCGTATAATTTTGTTTAGAAAAGCAGATCTGACGTTATCTGCTTGGTGATCATATTCTTCTTTTTTTTTGAGTGTTTCCTGCTTGAATCAAATTTACAAATAATTTCAATCAACAATGTACATTAAAAAATGTACAAAAAAACTGAAGTCAAAAAAGTGTTTAATTGTTGCTTAAGTATGATTTACTTCATCATTACTGTAATATTTGAACTTATTTGTTTGTGATGCTCCTGTTCTGACTGCTTCATTCCTTTGTGCTTTCACAAAGTTTTGTCTGGTCTCAACTCATAACAAAAGTATCAAACATATCATTCTGATACTGAGAGGACTTAAGGTGTTACTGGAAGTTATTTGCATGGCTCTTAAACAATTAATACTGTATAATAACCACAATAAACAAGAAACCTTGCAGAATGATCAGGCTATTTATAATAACACATAGTAATATTTGAAGGGAAATACTCTGCTCTGATGGTTAATCAAAGCTACATGTGAGTGATTCTGCAGAAACAAATCACAACTGAGCTCTAAAAACTACATGATGAACAGGTGAGATATGTAAAAGGAAGTGTGATTAAAAAGAAACCAGAGCAGGAGGTTAAAATCAGGACAATGATCAGATTAGATTAAATTATTGATTTGTTTAAATTTGATGACAACCCATGTGGGGTTAATAATTTTCATAAATGTAGAGTTCTCACATGATACTAAATAAAAATCTGATATAATATGTATCATTATAAGAGAGGTAATTACAAATAATAATATTTTTTTATCTATTGTGTTTTGCTTTTATACTTTTGTTCTTCTTCTCTGCTGAACAAAGCTGCCGACTTTGATGCATTTATGATGCAACGTTTGTGCTGTTGAATCAAACTTCACAGTGATATTTGTAAATGTTGCCAGACGTTTGTCTGAAAAGAAACAGTTTTATCTCCATCTGTGGTATCGTGGCATGTATGTGGCTTTATTGTACAAACGAATATATATGAATATATATTCAATAAAAGCAACACAGATGAACAGACGTATCTGTTTTGTTTTGTGTTTTGTTACTCACTTTAACCTCCACAGCAACACTACAGTTGTGTTTCTTCAGTCTTTGTTTTGTTATTTAAAATAAATTTTATTCTTGCTTTGGCACGAGACAGTTTGTGAGTAGAGGGCAGGAAGTGCACACTGAACGAAACCACGAGCATAGAAATGAGGTCCGACAGTTAATACTAAAAACAACAGTTCAGTGGTTTAAATGTGGTTTTGAGTTCCAAAATGTTTTATTTTGAATAATTGCACAGAATAAACTGTTAATATTTGATCTTAATAAATAGAGAGCACATGCTCTGGTCATTCACGCAACATGTGTGTCCACATTCTGGTATTCACACCTTCATAGTTAACCAATGATCCAAATAGCCTGGTGGTATTTGTATGTGTCTGTGAGTGTGGGTTTTAAGAGGAAAGCTTACTGCAAGTCACAGCTGAATGCAACCTTATTCGTCTGAACTTACTTTACCACGGTTGGAAACCACAAAGTTTTCAGTCTTCCTGTCTGGTAATTTCTCAAGCAGCTTTATATGTCAAACACTCTGAACTGACTAGATTGTACCACCACATGAGTCCCTAAATGTACCTGTCATGCACCTGTCAGACTGTTGGCTTCACTTTTCAGTCTTGTTCTTGTTTGCCTGCTCATTTGTGTCCTCAAAGCCATCTGCTGTCTGGAAAACTACCATTCTGCATTAGTCTTCACTGGTGGTTTTTACATGATGATTATTAATACACCATCATTGCACTGATTTTGCACTAGTTGGATTCGTCAAAAATAAAAATACAGTAAAGTTAGCTTATTTCCACTGACATGTTCCAACTGCTCTTTATAATTGTTTATATTGTTTTCAGTCATTTTTAGAGAAGAAACTTCTTCTAGTTTCTTAAACATGAATATTTTCTTGTTTCTTTAGTCTTCTATCATAGTAAAAAACAACTTTTTGGGGGGGTTGTGGACTGTTAGTTGGGACAAAATAAAACTTTAAGTTGCATCTAGGGCTTTGGGAAACATTGATCAACATTTTCACAATTTTCTGACATTTTTAAGACTAATCGATTAATTGAGAAAATAAAAATAATCATAAGGACACAATGAGGATTACTCTCTGATGTGGTCATTTTTAGATTTGTTGGAAGTCTTATTTTATTGTAGTGTAGCAGAATAAAGAAATGTAGTTTTACCCATTAATTCCTAAAATGAAATAGAATAAAATGTGTTGAACTGCCTCTTGTGGCAAAGCTTTAAGTGTCTTTAATTAGTAAAATAAACAACAAAAAAATATGCAAACAATCCCTTAATATCAATGACCTTCTTTTGTGCTGCTATAAATTGAAAAGTTCTAAAATGGTCAAATGTAACAAGGACATGATGGAGTTTCAAAACTTCTGTAACTTATATTTAAAGAACTAAGATGCTCCTTCATACCAGCAGGAGGTGAGTCTGGTCTGCAGATCCAGCAACAAATATCAACTAAACTATCTAACAATCTCAAAATGTAACATCCATATACACACGACTCATGATGTATCATTATGAACTTATCTGTTGTTCACGACTGTGACCAGCAGAGAGCAGCACCGGCCAGTCATTTCACTGCAACGAGCCTCAACGTGTCAGCTGAAGGACAGCAAACAGCTTCCAGAGGAAAAAGCAGCCAACACATGACATAAGTTCAGGTGTCTTTGAGAAGAAAGCACTTCATTCATGTGCTATGTATGGGCCAATAGAGCTTTCACATCTACAGTATAAGGTAAACGTGTTACGGATCCTCTGATAGTCTGCATTCAAGTGCAGGTGCGCACATTCGTAATCAGCACCAAAGTAAAGTTTGACTAAGCTGTATAGTAGCAATGAAGTAGGTTGTTTTACTGAAAGTCTGTGTTTGAATGAGTGAGAGGGATCATTCTTTTCCCTCTGGTAGGAGTCCAAGACTGGATATACAGTATGGTCTCCAATGGAGATCCGTGCGTAAAAGGCGCGTAACGGGGATCCCTACCCGCCCCCTTCATGCGCTTACATTCCCTTTACTACGGTCGTGTGATTACAAGACTCAGCATCCCACTGAAAGTCCACATCATCGACATCAGCGGATCACACGGCACATCTACATCTGCGCTGCCTGGAGACACACAGTGTCATCACGCACTGAGAGCGAGCTGCACAAGAACAAGTGCAAGGAAACTGAGACTAAGTCGACTTCAGCGAGTCCATCGAGTTTCCATCTGAGGAGCGAAGCGCAGCTTTTCCTGACGGCTGAGTGAAGTGGACCAACAGCAAACTCAGAGCATGAAGAAGACTCCCAATTCAGGTACAGAGAACACTTCATAAACTTGTTTAGTCAGATATCACATGATCTAAACTCTGCAGCATGAATTATGCAGCCTATATAAAATTGTGACCTACTTTTGGCGCAGGCTTGATAAGATCAGTGGAATATTTTTTTATGTTTTTGCATAATACCTGCATAGGCTGTATATGAATACACATAAATATACTATTCATGAATTCAGTGTCAAATTTTAATACATTTCTGTAACTTTTTCTGCTCAAGTTATGTCACAAAATATATCTTCTATTATCCAAGTATTTCTGTGGAAAAACAACAGCACTGCTCCACCGATTTATTATTTATTATTTCGACTTATCTCTTTATCTCTTTCCAACTTGTCAAACTCTTCCGCTCAGTCTTTGCTTCTTCTGTTTCGGGCCAGTTTGTCTTTCGGCTGAGTGTACAGCACCCAGGGGAGCACCTCGGGGTCCCCTGGCTATTAAAGTCTGATGTGCATCATCATCTGTCCTTCCTCAGCCTGACCTTCTGTATGGATGCACTGGCCCCTTCAGGCTGTGCTCTCTTTGTGGACTCATATTGCTCTGGATGTGTGTGTGTGTGTGTGTGTTTGTGTGTGTGTGTGTGTTTGGCTCCAACAAAACATTTTAGATGTTTTCTTGCTTCTTTGGTTAGTGTACGTGCTTTTGTGTGCAAGCTTGCGTCATGTGCACTTGCACTGCATTGTGCACGCTTGTGTGTGCGTGTGTTATACAACTTGTCTCTGGCTTTGCTCAGGCCCCATCTGCGTGTTCCCCCTCTCCCATCATTTAGAAACACCGGATGGGCTCTAGGGAGAAAAATAAAACGCTCTAGATTAAATGGACATAAAAATGTGGCACAAGCTGAACATATTTAACACCAGGCACGAAGACAAACTTGTCATGTTCATTCATGCAGCTATTAATTGCCTATGTCATGATGTTTTGGTGAGTTTGAGCTGTCATTACATATTTTTTACATCTTTCTCACAGAATGATTTTCCTCATTAATATGTGGGAAAACCTAGATTATGAAAGTATTGACCATAGCAACTATCACAAACACAGCAGCAGTCTGGAGCCTGAAGGAATCAGCGCTTGACCTTTCAGGGAACAGAAATGTGGGAAAGGTCGTGCTTAGAGGTGAGGGACTGGTCTGTTTAAGGAGACTTATCACTAACTGTCAGCTTCTACATCTGGAGATCCTCACCGCTACACCTGCACTGATGCAGCACAGCTCTATACAAAAACACCCTCAAACTGTCTATGTTGCCTTGAGCCAGTGGTGGATTGGTTGCTTAGTAGGTGGTCAGACTCCTGAGGAGGCTGGCTGTCACTTTATGTGTGTAGTATGTAGTATAACAGTTTCCACACAAGTCATCCAAGTTTTCTGTCACTATTTACTGAATAATGAGTATTTGAACTCTTAGGCTCGTTATGCACTTTGACCGTTAGGTTGGCTGGTAGGCTCATCTCTCTTCAGGCAAAGACAAACCATGAGACTGGGCAGCCGTCCTCTCCCCTCCTCAGCTTAAAGCTTGTGAAGGTTCTAGCCTTTTTTTTTTTTTTCTCCATTCTGCATTTTGACCTTAAGGTGTCAAATTATCTGTCAGGCTGGAGCATTTCATGGCTGAACTGAGAAAGAACCCAATTAGCAGTACCAAAACATTTTTCCTAATGAAGATGCTCATAATAGGGAGTTTTTTTAAATCTCTTCCTCTTATATCTGTCAACTTAGTTTGAAAAACCATGTCATAGCAAATCCCCGTCGGCTTATGTTGTTGTAAATAAGTTTCTACTGCCTCTACTTTTCTTTACAGATATAAAAGCAGGACAATACCTCAGTAAAAATGTCCCAAAACTACCTGCAAAAACATCTTCAAAGCTGTTTTTTTTAAGAAATGCCCCATGTTTTTTTTTAGATCCTTTTTGGGAAGAGTGCATTAGTTATGTGCCGTCTTCACTCATTCATTTTTTAATTTTACTCTCCAAATGGGAGCATTGTGTCGTCTCTTAGATCACCAACAAAAATATGCTGTCTCCCATCAAGGAAAGTACAGTGAGACCTGGAGCTTGTTGGGGTTTAATGAGCTGGATGTACCCACGTAACGTGACCCTGAATAAACAGGGAGACCCAGTGGAGTAGATGCACTGTGTTTTTTCCTCCCTGCTTTTTTTTTTTCTTTTCGCTCCATCTTCCTACGCATGACAGATCCCAGTCAGCTGTGCCGTATATTCTCTTGGTTGGGTCATTTTTGAAAAAAAGACCTGTCCTTAGCTTGAATAGACTCCTTTGTGGTGAACATTTGCTGGGGGCTGCTTATGTGGATGTGTTGCCAGTGAAAATTACTTTTATATTTTCTTATGAGTTTTTTTTTTTTAAATCAACAAACATCCATTAACTAAACCCATATCTCTGTGTGAATATTACTACAGTTATATATTCTTGGGATGCTGTTTTAGTATTACAGACTGTAATACTGACGACTGCAACGCTGGATGTTTCTGGAGACTTTTTCATTTCTACCAACGTTACAAGAAATTCACTAATTATTACAGTGACTCAAAATCTCAAAGCTGTGCAGCGCACTACAGGGGGTGATGGACAGGATTTAGTCTGCTGGATTAGATGATGTGCAGACTTTGGCCCCCCCCCACACCAGAAAGGCAGCAAATCCCCTCACATTAGAGAAGCTATGACTGGTTAATGTATGGCATTTCTGCTCACTTAAAACTATAAATAATATATTATCAGTTCTTAACATTTTGGTTGATTAGTCTTCTGTCCGTTGACTAATTAATTTAACAATTATTTTCATCATGCATGTCATTAGAATAGCAATACTTATCTATGGCCTCTGAGTCCCATCAGTATATGACAACTCAAGACTGAGATCCAAACAGATCAGCACAGTTTAAAATGAAGCCCAGATGATTTGGGGTGACCGGCCACAGTACCACTGGGTCTAAATGCTGTATTGAAAATGTCACGACACTTTAAACTGCAGCATCCATCATGTCATCCATCCTCCCACTAAACCACTCCAGCAGGTCCCGTAGAGAACCAGCAGATGAGGGGAGTCAATGCAGCTCTTTATTTCTCTTTAACAATGGCTCTTCAGTGACAGCTGAGCTAGATTCCCTTCAGTCTGAGTCATGTATTGGCCTGTACTGCCACCACATTCACTATTACTCCCTGTGATAACAAAGCTGTCTTTGGAGACTTCGATATTCATCAGTGAGCGTCTATTTCATTCACTACCTAAGAGTCAAGCTGCCAAGCTCTCCGCTTCATATAATCCTTATCACATTAAAACCCTTGCTTGAAAGCCTCCATGAGTATTAGACTACCTTTATCAGTCTTCTTTCGTAGGTGCCAAGTACAAAAGCTCACCATCTTAGCCCCTGAGGGCTGCCTTAGATACCAGTTATTCAACAAAAGTTTCTCTCATTGAAACTTTTTTGCCCTTAGATAAACTTCCCCCCGGCTATTAGCCTAATCCTTTCCCTCCCACTACAGGAAGTGCTTTTTTTTTTCTGGCTCCGTCTCGTGGTTTTATCTCTATCTCTCTTCACAGCTGTAATTCCTATCTGATAAAAAAAATGAGCTCTGAAATGCTGACCCATGCTTTAACAACGCATAAGAAGGAGCCCTCTCTCTCTCTCTGTGATGAATAGTCCCGTATACCCTCACATCTGAGTGCACATGTACACACAGATGCAAGTATGACATCATCCGCCACTGTGTCAGTGTTTGGCTATAAATAGAGATGGTCGTCAGTGACGTTTCAGCTTAACAAAGCAGCCCCCCCCCCCCCCCCCCCCCGTGAATAACATAAGGATGGAAATGGGCCATGTCACTGCTGCTTATCGTGATGAGCAGCCAGCCAGTCGTGAATGATTTTACTGCATGTTCATTAAAGAAACACCTGATCTTACAAGCAGATGCTATTAGTAAAACACCGGCAGATCATAATAAGAGCATCACTGTTAGTTTGCATTTGTTTTATTGCGCTTCTGAAGAAGTACAAGAAATAACATCACCATTCAATTCAAAAGAGGTTTTCTTGTCTGTGTGTCCATATGTGAAAATGTAAAGAGTTTAAAACAAAAAAAGTGTAGGTGACTTTTTGCTGATGATGTGCTCTTTTTTATTCCAATAACACCACTGAAACCCTCAGACTTTAACAGAGATTTTAATTCTTGAGATTAATTTATTTATTTATTCAGCAATTTCATCACAATCTTTTCAATCTTTTCACAAGCTTTTAATTTTTTTCTTCATTTTTATTTACAGTACCTGAAAAAGTTTGGACAAACTTTTGACTGGTACTGTATATGCATGTAAACTCACTAAACTGCAGAACAACAAACACCACCAAGAAAAAGAGCCTGATTGATTGATGGTCCAAGCCGACATTATTGGCTGATATTAACCTATCACAAATATATCGTATCAGCATTTATGTGGGCAATAAATAACAAGAGAGTACAGAAATACCATAGATATGCTTGTTGTAGTTTAAATAGCAATGACATTAATTACAGTTTGTCCACCAGAAAGGTTTATTTTTCAACTATAAAATGTCCCACTCAGTACATATCCTGGTCACAATTCTTAAAAAACTAATGTAAGGGATCTTCATCAAAAATATGTGTTTAAGTTAAGAATTTACATTAAAATAATTTTTTCAGCCTAATATAGATGTTTCTCAAATCTCTTGATCTTTTCGCAATCTCTCAAATACCATATAATTTTCTGATGAATTTTAGTCATCTAATCAGGAAATCATAAAACTCAGATGCTAATGATTATGAATGAATTATGCATGGCCCAGTACTACACTACATAGATACAGTCTTCTTGCAGTCATTTAGGGCGTGCTCCATAGCCAACCTCGACATGAACAGAGCTCATGTGTCAGGAACTGGCTGTGTGTGTGTGTGTGTGTGTGTGTGTCTGCATGCACATGTTTGTGTAAGTGCGTGTGTATACATGTGTATGTGTGTAGAGTAAGTGTAGACTGTCTGGGTCCGAGTTGTGGATTTAGACATCAGGAGCTTGGCATGCTGATTACAGAGGTCTGAAGCCACAGGGAACCACAGGAACTCTCTTCTCGTTCTTTCTTCTCTTCCTCTTTCCAACATCATCCCTCCATCAGTTCAGGCTAATTTGCAGAGATGGAGGTGAAAGCAGCGGGCCTCAGGCTGATGTGGCTGGATCCTGTGCCGTATGATAATCAGCCAAATCACATAGCTATGTTCCACTCATCCATGCTCTGTCTAACCTTACCTTTACTCAATTACTTAATGCACAGTTAAGCAGTACAAAGCACAATGAGGTATATTACACAGTGTAGCAAACACTAAGCACTGCTGACAGACTGTTATTGTTCCAGCTTAGCAAATTTCACATGGATTTGTGAGGCTAATATTTCAAGCTGTTTTTATTCTAGCTTCAGTAGCACTCAAAACTCCAAAATAAGTTCTTATAAAAATCCCACAGATGAAAGGTACCAGGACTTGCACAGTGGCTTCTACTCTATCTGCAATATCCACATATTTATCATCAACAGACCCTTCTTTCTTACAAGGGATTTGGAAGTTTAAGGATTTCCCATTTTACGTAGTCTGCTGCCAGCTGCCTCTCACATCTAATGATTACCTTATGGTGAGGAGGAAATAGCTAGCAGTGTTACCACAGCCATGCTGGGATGGACAGACACACAGACTGCTCCACTAGCACTTTTACAGCCTCCGACAGTCCAAATGACCTGAAAGTGGGATTTAAATTGTCAACGAACTGGAAGAGAGGAGCCTACGTGAGTTATAGCTTAAAGGGATGGGGTTTTCTGTCAACTGGGTTAGACAGGACGGACTGTTTGAGTGTGCTTCTCTGCGTATGTGTATCATGAGTAACAAGGTCATGTATTGGTTGTCGTTACTTCTGATTTTTTCCTGGTTCTCACGATATGTTCTGACTGGAAGTCGTACCATTTGCTGACTCAACCTTAGTAATTATTTTGCCATGAGTGTTTTGACTACTGATTTCATTAGCTGTCAAACATCTTCAGTGGTTGAGAGATTGTGATAGACTGACAGGAATTAGTGTTTCTGTGTGGATCCAGTGGATTATTTGAGGCGGTGGAGGACATTCAGTTCCTGCTGTATTTTGGATTTTGTTGTATTTTCAGCAGCATGACTCTAGGGATGGTGATGTCACTCTGTCTGTCCACCACTTTGGTCCAGGCTAAAATGTCTCAACAACTACAGACATTCATTGTCCCCAAAGGATGAATCCTACAGACTTTGGTGATTCCCCTGACTTTTCCTCTAGCGCCACCAGCATGTCAAAGTTTTGATTTGTTTATGACAAAATACCTGCAAAACTAATTACATTCCCATCAGCCTCAGCTGTACTTTGTGTTTCGTAGTGAAAAGTAAATGTTTGTATGCTAACATACTAAACTAAAACAGTGACTATAGTGAACATTATACCTGCTAAACATTGGCAAGTTATCATTTTTATTGTCAGCATAGACCATATATAAAGATGGATGTAGTGAGGTGTGACATCACCCATTGGTTTGCATCGGAGCCAGTTTGAAGCCTGTTTATGGTCTATGCCATCTTTTCCATTTGGTCCCAGAACCTTCCCAATAAGGAGTCACCACTACCTAATGTTAGTAACAAGTAACATCAAATTTACCAAAATATTGCAACAGTAGTCCTACTTAGTGCGAGTCCTGGAGCCAACTGGTGAGCCAACTGTCAATCAACATCCACACGGCAGACATCAAAGCTACTATAAGTCTTCAAATCTTATTAACGGAGCAATGATATCCAACATGACCACCAACACACTTATTAGTGGGGCGTTGTGAGTTGTAGTGGGTATTTGTTTTTATCATTTTTCATATTTTGGATAACGTTGGGTAAAAGATTCCAGTAGTTACGGGGAATCTCAAAAGGGTTTTCCTGACTATTAGATGTATAAGTTGCACAGAAAAAAGATGTGTTTACAATTCTCAGACAGTCACTCATACCTTTTATTAATTCCAGACTCTCTTTGTTCACTTAACCTGAAAGGTCAGCAGTTCTGAATCTGCACGGAAATACCACACTAGTGAACGGAAAGCAGATTGAGTAATACAGCTTGTATTAATACCTCGAATGCATCATTTTTAAACAGAACTGATGCAATGTAAAAAAAAAAGGAAAAACACATCAAGTCACTGAGTTTATATTAGAAGATATTAGAGGACAACAGCAGTCTCCTGTCCATTTCACTCCCCTACACTTAATCAGATTCACTGGGAATTGTTTGTGGGGCCATGTGGCTGCCATCAAGCCAGGCTGGGAACTCTGATTGGAAAATAGAGATACAAACAGACCTTCTTATTCCCAGATTGCTGTAATGATGAGTACTTACTGTCTAACAGTTACTGAATAACTCCTGGGCTTATTCTGGATGGCACATCATGTTTAAGAGGATTGCTTGTCAAAAAATGAATCCCAGATTCCAAATCTAACCTCACAGCTGTAATTGTAGTACATTTCTCAGAGGCATCATCTCAGTGATCTGCTGCAAGAACCACAGTGATTTAGAGGATGGGTCGCCCACTTTTTGGTATTTCCTTTATTCACTAGTATAGCACTTACAAAATGAAAAATGAAACCTCTCTGGAACAAGCGATGGGAGCCCTTTGCGTTTACAAAATACATTTTTTTTCATGGTTTGCATGAGAGTATGGGGTCCGGTTCTAAATTTGGCTTGTGTAAATGTGTGATGTGAAGAGTTGTGTCGTCCCTGCACATGCCCCAGGTTGGATGTATAGGCTTGAGCAGCAGCAGCAGCAGCAGCAGCAGGGGACACAAATGAGGAGCACAGTGCCTCTCTCTCTCTCTCTGCCTGTGTGTGGGTATGATGGAAAGGAGGCAGGGGGAAGATGAGTGCTGCGTAGCGCTCTGGTGAGGTCATCAGACTGCGGCTAGCAGCACCACATCACACTGCTTTCTGTTTTTCGCTCTCCACCATCCCACATTCTGGGATCCTTGAACCTCTGCTGTTATGTTTGGAGGAAAGTTTTTTGTGGCCTTTAAGGAATAAAGAAAGTGGTGTGTATGTGTGTGTGTGTCACATATGTGGATGTACAGTATGTGGCTGCATCATGAGGATTAGTGGTGTGATGTTTTGTGTTTATATGTGATTTCATAGGTGCATGTTTGTATACTATAAGCCAGATTTATACTTGTGTATTACAGCATGGGACTGGAGCTTATGTATCTAGACCTCAGCTATGTGGTGGTAAGCAACTCAGTAGCTCCTCAAAATATAACCACACATCTGGGCTAAGACAGCTATAGACATGCCATGTTGCAGTAGTGTTATCATCGGGTATCAGATATGCAGAAAGCACATCATGACGCACAAGTATAATTCCACCTTTAGCGAGTGTGTGAGTGTGTGTGTGAGACTCCTTATACATGTGTTTTTCACCCCTGAGGACACAAGACAGTTACAGCTCCTCTTCCTCCTCTCCCCCCCCCTCACCTTATCTTCTTTCTTCTTTCCCCTCCATCTACCTCCTTCACTACTTCCGCCTGCTCGTTCCTCCTCTTCCCCTTTTATCTTTTATCTTTTCTTCTCACTGTTCTTTCTCCTTCATTGTGCATCGTTGCCCTGCAGGCATCCCTTTAGTGTTGGCTGGCATGCTGGTGAGTTTTTTGCTCGACCGTTATATAACTAAATTTAGCATGTTTGAGTCACGCGTTGGGCCATAGGTCGTGCTCTGAAGTGACGGCTTACATTAATGTGCAGCCTAAGGCTCACCATCCACTCTTAGTCAATGTGTGATACACACAGTTTTTTTATTTTTTTTATTTTTTGTGTCGCATGAGTGAACAAGTGCACGTGTCCGTCTGTGCCTTACGACCATCTGCCTTGTCGGATGCAAATATAGGCTACATCCTATATGTGTATGTACGTCAAAGAAAGAGAGACTCTGTGTGTGTGTGTGTGTGTGTTTACAGGATGTAATGTCATGCAAGAGGAATCTGCTTGGATAACCCTTTGAGTTTGTCTATCTCTGTTTTTAAGTGGATGTTTGAGTGTTCATAGTCATGCAATTCTGAGAGTTTGAGTGGTTACATATATGTGTATGTGTGTGTGTGTGTGTGTGTGTGTGTAGTGGGAGGGTCTAGCTGTATCTCGCCAGCAGGTTGGGATGATGGAGAGTCGAGGTGGTGAAAGGTATGAGTGAGGGAGGCCCACTCAGTCTGTTGTCTCTCTGTCAGCTTTGTCTGAATTATGTCCTTTAACAAGCTTGAGCAACCTCATTTACTGTAAGAGTTACTGTAATTCTTGTACCAGGAAATACAGCTTTTTGGAAAAAACTGTGATTTCTGGGTGAAAATGGGTATAAAATTAAAACAAAGACCCTTAGAAATATTTAGCAATAAGCATTATCTCCTACAATGGAGAACATGTAGCTGCGGTAAAACTGTATCCTACTGTATGAATCTTGGAAGGCCATATCTGTCAGGTTGCAAAACCAAAACAGGACAAAAAATAAACCTGCCTGTATCAGCTGCAATGAGTTAATGGTGTAAATTTTTGTTTTGTTTTAAGATATTAGATAAAACAGTATTTAAATAAATGAAACTGAAAGGTCAGTGTCACTCAGATTATGAGGAAAATGAATATGAATGAAATGAAAAACATAACTCAGGGAGTTATGTTTTTCATTATAAGTATAGGTCAAGTCAACACCATTCACATGTACTGTATTTATGTGCTTGTGCTATTCTGGGATGACTGTATGGACGGACAGAGAGTGTTAATATAAATGTGTGTGTGTGTGTGTGTGTGTGTGTGTGTGTGTGGTTTTGTGGGGACTCACCTGCCTTATAGGGACAAAAAGAAAGTCCCCTTAACATAAATCATAAATTTTTGGGTGAAGACGTGGTTTGAAATTTAAAGTTTAGGGTTATTTTAAGGTTAGGGTAAGGGATAGGGTTAGGCATGTGGTGGTTATGGTTTGGATAACTCTCCAGGAAATGAGTGTAAGTCAGTGTAATGTCCTCTGAAGTGATGGAAACACGACTGTGTGTGTGCGTGTGTGTGGGTGTGTGTGTGTGTGTGTGTGTGTGTGTGTGTGTGTGCAGGCTGCCATTTCAGCTTAGGCCACGGCTCTATATTCAAAGACCAGAGGAGCACACTGCATGGTGGACCCGGGGTGTAGGTTTGAGTGTGTGGCGATGACGGAGCAGCATCCAAAAGAACAGAGAGAGAAAATAAACTTAATAATAACTAATAGCTTCAAATAAATTATGCAACAGTGGCAGAGCTACATGTATGCGCAAACACGTCCGCAGATCCTCACCTATGCACGTGTTTATGTGTATGTTGGAACATGTGTTTGTGTGTTATGCATATGAGAGTGAGTCAACAAATGCATAAACACATGTTGTATGTTTCATGTGTTTTTTTGACCCTGACCCTGTGATTAACTGCAGCTTTTTAAGTCTGGAAAATGATCACAAGACAGACACAGCTTTTTGGCCAAAAAGACAGACGTGTCTCTATTTTTAAAGCCACACTTTGTCACAGCACCAGTCTCCCACTTTCCATATGGATTCACCGAAAACCTCCTCACTTAGAATTTCTCTGGTTTGATCATAATTGGGATTTTACATTTGGCCACTGTGTACATCTGTTTGTACCTTATAGCTGCAGGCTTGCACAAACTATATGATGCTCACGCACCATCATGTGTACTGACCACATAACTGTAATTCATTCCTGAGTAATTCCTTCCAAATAAACTAACCTGAGATCGACTGCCCCAAATCAAACCTGTAAATGAATACCAGTATATACAAATATGAATTTAATGAGTCACTACAATGACAGTTAACTTATGCACAACTGAATGTTTTCTATGATATAATATTCATATAATATCCATACAATTACTTCTTGAATTGTACACTTTAGTTGCCATTTCATCCAAATAACTGAAAAAAGAAGAATAAATCACATTAAATAAGTTGATATTAGAGTTTAATATATACATATTTTTTTTGTTCTGTGTTTTTTATAGTAATGAAGTTTCAGTGCACTGATGTCATTTTATACAAGAAAGTTTATTGTTACACTGTAAAATATCCTGCCTCCATTATATATCTTTGTCACAGGTGTTTGATAATCACATATATATATATATATATATTCTGTATATATGAGATTATCAGCCGATATATCGATATCAGAATTTTTTACTCCCTAATAACAGTGAATGAACATCGGCCCCATGGGCCGTAGTTGATAATAACCATGTTTTCATTCTGATGTTTAGAATTAGTCAGAAGGCCTCTCTGTGGTTATATCTGCTCAAATTCTCACAGCACATATACACTTGAATATCCCTAATCTGCCTCCTCTGTTCTGCTTCTCCTCACTTCTCTATTGCGGATGTCAGAAAAGGCCCCAGGACTGTAGGGGAGTGTGAGAGTGTGTGTGTGTATGTGTGTATGTGTGCAATGTATCTTCCAGGATGTTCCACCCATCAACCATTAGCGTTCATATCATGCATAAATATAAATTGGTATCTACTGTACAGAGTGATATTCAATTGTAAAGATGCAAACTCTAACGCTGAGAAACAGACACAGGCATTTTACTTGCAGCTCAGTGTAAAGTCTCCCTGTATCAGTGCAGGCCAGATAGAGAAAGCATTTGTCATCACTGCATGCCTGGAGAAACACCAGGTCATTTCACTGCGTTATCCAAGCACAGGCCTCACCCAAGACGTTCCTATTGGCTCAAATTATGTGTTTGTGTTTCTGTCCTCTGTCCATGTAAGCATGCATACTTGAGCGGGGAAGAAGTGGTTTGTTTTGGGTCATGCTCATGATTCTTGCTTAATTTAGTGTTGTTGCTATGCTTACTGTAGATCTAGAAGACACAGGCTGAGACACGGATGTTCCTTGTAAGAAAGAGGAAGAGGAAGCGAATCTGTTGACACAAAAACAAAGATGTGTGTGTATTTCTTTTGGAGTTTCTCACCAAGACAACGGGTCTCTAAGTGGCCCTTGACCTTCATAAGCTGCAAGTTGAGGGTCAGAGAAGAGAGATTAAGCATGACATGTGCTGCTTTAGTAACACCAGTAATGTTTGGCAACAGACATAAATCCTCTCAGAATAACAACGCAATCAGAGTGTGATCAACGTGACGAACAAGACGCTAGTTGTTCTCTTATTATTCTTATTGTTTCTTATTCCATTATAAGTGGGCTGAGTTTATTTTCAGATGAGGACCTTTGGTCAAATGAGCAGAGGCTCCATTTCAAAGACACAATACAGTTCTAGTGTCATGGGAGTGTATTTGTGTCCATGTCTGTGTGTGTGTGTGAGAGAGAGAGAGAGAGACAGACAGAGAGAGAGGAGAGAGGGAGGCAACTTCAAGGGAATAATAGAAAATATTAGAGAAAGAAGAAGGAGAAAATAGGATCCAAAAAAAAAAAGTGTCAGCTTGTGTGTTTCTGGGATAAAAGCCTGTATCCTACGTGTGTGTAAGGAGAGAGAGTTATGAGAGAAAACAAAAAAAAAAGAAAAAAAGTGAGGGACTCCATATGACTAGCACATGGCTTCGGACGTCTGCTCTGCTCACTTGTTATCCTGACAGACTGAAGACATTAAAACTGGGAGGAAGTAAGAGCAAGGGAGACAGAGGGAGGAAAGGGAGGGAGGAGAGAGGGAGGGTTGAAAGAGGGGCACAGGGTGACTAAGTCAGGAGAAAGGGGAAGTCTTCATGAAGAAAAAGGGAGGGAGGGAAGAAGAGGAGAGAAAAAGGAGAGGTTGATGTGGCTATTTGAGGTAGCCGTTGAGTTATGGAGCGAGACAGAATAGCCGGTAAGTTGTGGCTCTTTCCAACTTATTTGATACTTTAACAATGAGACATTTTTCCTCTGGAGGGGAGTTTCTTTTCTCTTTTCTTTGTTAGACTTGAGAGGAGGCAGCTTCTTACTAGTGGCAGCAGTCAGTATATAGAAGCCACCCTGGTTGTGTTTGCTTTACTTGGTCAGTTGGGGTGGGACCTGCCATTTAGAGACCTCCGTGGATCCGTCTGTCTGTGTGTCAACTTACCTCTTTGATTTCTTCACATATGTAGTCTGAATGACCTCTAACTTTTCCTCTCTCTCTTTCCGATTGAATGGACAGCCACAACAAAGCTCATTGTGAATGTGAAGTGCACTTACTATTTCTGAATAGCTACCATATGCAGAGCAACACTGAGTAAACCTCATGTGATGGGCTGTCAAAGAAGACTACCCAGAATGAGGAAACATAATCTTCTAGTGCAAAGTGGCTGCCGTACTGTAATTGGCAGCCTTGGGTCTGATACTTGACTTACCGCTGACCCACATACACAACTACAATCCGTGAATAGATAGACAGTTTTAAATCTTTATGCCATCATCACATGATTAGACTTTGGATTAATTCTGACACAGATGGTTTATTTTAAGGTACGGGGGGGCGAGTGCAGAGCTCATACGTCAGCTAATATGATTTGCTTTTCGACAGACAGACTCTTTTGAGGAATGTTAGCATGCATTAGATTCTGTCGCAGGGAGTCTGTACACTGTCCTGCTTCTGCTGCTGTCTTTTTTCTCATCAGTGGTCCTGCTTGATTCCTTTTATGTGTAACTCTTTATATATTTTAATGTGTGGTGTTGTTTAGTGCTAATGGAGATTCAATGGAACTTCTGTTCAGGCCCATATGTGTTCAGTCTGCGCTGAGAGGATAAGACTAATCTAACATCTTACAGTGATTAAGACTGGACATCAAGCTGGGTGGCACTCTGCAAATTAGCCTTCAATTAATCTTTTAATAAGGTGGCTGAGCTCATTGAGCCGCATGATGCATACAGACAGACTGCACACCTTTTTTTTTAATTTGCCACTTGATGGCAGTGTTGCTGTGTCATTTTGTCCTCTTTTGGTGCAGTCACCATTTCCCTAAGTTCTGAGAAATGTTCCATGTGGATGATTCATATTTTGCAGACTGCGGGATTTTTTTTTAATGGGAGTTGGTGGAATTTAGCAAAGTAGGGGGGGGGGCGAGGACAGCAAAGAGGAGTTGTGAGGTGGCAGAGCATTATTTTTTCCACCATGAAAACACTACTGTCAGGCATCACTTCCTCTCGCACGCTTCTCAATTGAGGAAGTCCTGCATGGGCTGAGCTGCTTCCTGGTTTTTCAACCTGTGCTATGTAACTCTGTTTGGACCTGTTGTCTCGACTACACCCCTACCCCACCCAACCCCTGATCCCCTCAGACTTTGTTTTAATAAGGATAGGAGGCCGAGGCTGTGCGGTGTAGATGATTGCGCTTGATTGTGCGCGCATCTGCAACACCTCCATATTCACTTTGTCCTCTCCTTAATCTGTTCAGGATTAATATAATATGTTCAATATGACATCTCGTCCATCATGTCTGTCCCGTATGGTCACCACATTGACTTGTTGTAAGTGTTAATTGATCTTGTACTGACATTGGAAAACTACAAAGGGAAAGGATTCGGTCTGGAAATGACCTAAAAAAGTTTGAAAAAAAAGTTTTGTCATGTTGCTTTATGTTCTGCCAGTTGAACAGGAAGAAAATCAGTTTCTTGTGTATTGAGATGACAGGAATTGCAGTATTTGTGTGGTCTGTTTGGCATCAATCTGACAACAATAAAAGCAGTAATTCAGTAGTGGAAGTTGAGGATTATAAAAGGACAAAAGGACATGTTGATAGACTCCCTGTGGGGAATAAGTTGATTAAAAGCTGCTTACATTTGTTAACATGAAGGGGTCAAGGTCGGGATTTTTCACCTACTGATGTACTTAATATTATCATTATAATATTGTGAATAAGCTTCATAAAGCACATCATTTAGTTCAGTGTTGTTCTATAAGGGTATGAGACCTTCTGTCTCCCATTCCCTCTTTTCACACATGAATCTACAGTTTTAGGAGTGCTGATGCATCCACTCAGAACACTACATGCCCTCACCCTAAAACACACGTGCACACAGACCCACCCACTTCCACAAACACATATGAACTCAGAGCGAAGGAACTCGAGGAAATCACTCAGCTCACCGTGTTCCATAAAAGAAGTGTACAGGATATCCTCTATGAGTGAACGCCCCGCGGTTCTCCTCCCACTGCCCTCCCAGTATCTCACCTCATATTGTTCCTTAGATTATTATTTAGTAATGATAAGTGAGGGAGCCGTGAAAACAGCCAGCACGGGGAGTACAGGAAACCGACCGGGAAGCTCCACCTTCAGTCATCCTGCGGGAGGATTTCTGACAGGTGACATTATTCAACGTGATGGAAACATGGTTGAAGCCAGGGGGTGATGTAACAGGTGATTGTTCTTGTGGTCAGCAAGGTGCAAAGAGGAAGTCATCACGAAAATCAACCAGTGTGACGATATCAGTGTTTATAGAGGAGCAGCGGTTGTTATATACTGTCATGTTATGTACAGCTTATGCATGGATTTTTTGTTTCATTGCAGGAAATGTATTATGTGAACAAAAGTATTACTTCTCATTGATACATTTCAGTCCACTAAATTAACTAAATAAATTTTGAATATTTGGAATATGATTACAGTATATAAACCTTTGATAAAATAAATGATCAGAATTTCATGCCAAAAAAAACACTGTTTTGGACAGATGGTAGCATTTTGCACATAAAATGCACTAAATGTCACAAAAATGTCCAGATGAAACAGCATTTCGAGAGTATCTAACCTCTGTATTGTGACATATTTCTAAGGATAGACAGGTGGGACATAACTTTGGAGGAATTTTGATTTGAATGTTGAAAAGTGTGTGTCATAATGAATCTTAGCTCTGCGTCACTAAAAGTTGAAGATTGATTGATGGGTGCATAATAGGTGCATAACATGACTGGGGATGTGATCCAAAAGGGTTAAAAAGACATTTTTCATTTCATTTTGACTTTAATGTAGAAAATATTGGCCTAATGTCACAAAACCACAGTCACATTTTTAACAGATGTTATCATACAACACAGTAATAATGCATTGGCATGACATGACACACCAGGTCATATAGTGTATAATATTTATTTATTTTGTTTCCATTTGCATTTTGTGCCATAAAACATAAACTTCACTGAACACATTTTGTACACAAATTGCAGCATGTGACATGTCAATTATACGCATGTTAAATTATTTAGATTTTAGATCAACTTGAGGAGCTTCATTTATACCTGTATCATTTCATACACGAAGCGGAATGTGAAACTGTGAAAGCGATCTTCACGGTGACAACCACGTCTGTTCTGTATAAATCTTCAACAGATTAACGTTCATGTTGTGTTTAGGTGGACAGAGATATCACAGTCTCCATCTGTGTTACAAACGCCATTTGGGCGCAGTGGAACAATGCACAGGGAGTAACATCCAAGTCTTAAAACCACTGCAGCCCTTGTTGCTGCCAACATAAAATTGTCCACATAGCTTTTAGGCCAATTTAAACGCTTACTATTGAAGAGAACAAGGATAATAGCTTTCCTAAAAACCTGTCGTCATGTTAATAAAAACAAGAGTCTCAGTAGTAGCATAATCTAAATGATAGTCTCATTGTTCTTTCTTGAAACTGTCAATTGTTATATATATATTCCCTTTATTCCAGCATTTTCATAACCCTGTTTAAAGTGCAGAATATTTCTGCAGTGACAGTGTGTTATTTAGGCTCTGCACCAAAAAGGGAGTTTATTCCACTCACAATCAGCAGTGTAATTTCACCATGCTTCCTGGACATGTAGGTCAAACCGATCAACTTTAAAAGGTGTCATTTAGATAAACGCTGGAACCACATGCATTAGCTCATATAGGCAAATAGAAGTGGAGAGGTTGGTTACGTGCAGCTTCCTGCCAATAAATGTTTGTGGCTGCAGTGAATTCCTGTTTGTCTTCAACTCACCGAGCAACAAAGGCCAAAATCTAAAGTACTTAATAAATGTCTCCAGCATAAACGTCATATTGATATAGAAAAATGAAGTGATTTACTTTCTGGTGTACATGAATTTGTGTCACAACATTATTGCTTCGTTCCAAGGACCATTAATCAGTTTTAGATGCGTTCCCTATGTAACTATTAAAATAACATTACAGAGAAAAATTGAACAATTATGTTGTAAATTTGTAAAGAAATAGCGAATTCAAGGTCTCCACAAGCTGCAACATGAATAATAAATCCGGTCAAAACAGCTGAATCCTGAAATCTGACCAACTTGCTGATGAAAACATTATTCAATTACTTGTAGAACAACGCATTTCTGAGCAGATTACACACTTTCACACCTATGATTGTTGATATTAACAAGGTATATACAAGCACAGCTCTGGTGTCTCTCAGCACCACAGAGATATGAAGCAGAATGGTTTTGGTTATGAAGATTTATCCCTCTAGACTTCTGTGTTTACAGTGCTATTTCAGGGGCACAGAGACACGCAGACACACATAAACAGACGCGTTCGCAGTCACTGTCAAGTAACCACACAAGCACATGTATGCACAGGCACATATTCAGATAACATTGCTTGCAGTGCAAACGCGTACACAGACTACACACGCTTCTCCAGATGTTGTTTTGGAGCTTTGCCTCATTCTGTCGCTCAGCCTCGCAGCCAGCCCAGAGTGTGTATCCATGTTTAGATAAATACACACTGGCTTGGGAGGTGTGTATTTCACACACTGTGTGTTTTGGTTTAATTGAGTACTACAGAGCCTTGTGGCATATGGTTTACAGTGCAGCCTGCTTCGGCCTGCATGGGTCCTGAGGGGCCACACACTTTGTTACTTATAAGTACAGCATGTATATATAGATACATATTAATAGGTCTACCATACAGTATGTAACTCACATGAACATACAGATGTATTTTCACAAGCATGTCAAGGTGCACTATGCCCTAAAAATGCATGTAGGCACAGGTCAACAAACACTTTGGTTATAAATGCACACACAGCTGTCAGGGTGTGTGACACTCATTATGTGTGTTGTTACAACAAGGACTCAAAGCTTAATTGCTTAACATGTGACAGAAAGCTT
The DNA here is from genome assembly GCF_963924715.1 of Thunnus thynnus. Lineage (NCBI taxonomy): Eukaryota > Metazoa > Chordata > Actinopteri > Scombriformes > Scombridae > Thunnus > Thunnus thynnus. Next base: position 2,217,427 of record NC_089519.1, on the reverse strand, counting down.
GTCAGGGTTAGAGTTAGGACAGATATTCTACCCAGTAAAGTTGATGGATTTAGGGCACATGCAAATACTGTGTGTACATTCTGTTCCTTATCCTGAGACACCTTGCCAGCGGTTTTATGAAATGACCAGACTGCACTATAAACACACAGTGTTACTCTGTGTTACCATCGACCTCTCAGGTGTTAGGGTTACGGGCCACTGGGTGGGCTTGGCATCCTAATAGTGTCCTTTAGAATGGAGCTTTTCATTCAAATGGGATTTCCCAAACTATACTTGCAGCTTATAAAAGTGCCTGTAGGCACTGCTGCTGTGCCTTTTTGCCTTTGCGAAGGGTGAAACACTATGGGATTTGTGATATCTAATGGGTGACAGTGTCCTATGGCTATCTGGGAGTGGAAATGGCAGCTTCCTGTGGTTCTTGCTGTGAGGTTAGGTTTCCTTTGAGTGCTGATTGAGGACCAGCTTCTAAATTCACTGTTACGACCCTACCCAAGAGTTTGAAATGGTCAAAATGACCCAGGATCATGGACGACTTATCCAAAATCTAATTTGCAGTCACGTCTGGCTCCAAACAGGAAGCTGTGATAAAGCATTCACTCGTGACCAATCACTACTTACAGTGATAGCATCTCTATTGCTTTGTTTCTCTGGAAGACTCAGGAAAAAGAAATACTATAGCACATCCCACAGGGAAATAGTGGAAGCGGCTAAATAAATGCAAGGCCGACTTTGATATTTCATCACTTTAAGTTATTTTATCAACACCTTTTCAACAGTGTTTCTCTCTCTCCCCCAAAGAACAAGCTCTAAATTGGCCACAGCAGCCTCAAGGACAAGAAAGCGTAACCATACCCACCACATCAAAAGGCTGGCTTGTCGTCAGTGTCCCTCCCAAAAGAAGTGCAGCAGTGCTCGATTACCTGGTCAGATGTGTCCACCACAGCTCAAATTCCCATGTCCTTCCTGATATCGTGGTGTCACAGAGGGCGGGTTGGTGCATGAATCTCCCTCTGATTGCCCAGAGGCGCCATCGTATATCCCTAATGTCAACTTTCTCCAGGACGTCCCCTCAGGTCAGCAGTTACTACAGAAGTGACTGCACTTTAAATAACATGCCAGCCAGTTTGTGAAGGTTGTTTACCTGAAAGTGACACCTCTTACTTCACTCCTACTTTAACTGTAGTCCCTCTGTAGTTGTGACAGAGTAAAAGTAGCCTCTCTGAAGGTCATTTGAAGAGTCACAGTTGTAACAGGGGTTCTTTTCTGATTGCAGGTTAACTCTGTTAAAATAACTGTGTGACATGTCCACTTTCACTGTCAGAAGCTGGATCAGGAAATCAGACCTGAGAGCCACTGCGGTGGAAAAGGGTCTCTAGGTATGACAGGGTCTGTTGTCTGCGTGAATGCTTGCGTGTGCATGTAGGAGTGTGTGGGGGGTAGGGGAAACACACACACTCACAGGACATAGAGGGGAGCAGGGGGAGTGTGTTTCAAGCTACAAGGAGGGGAGGAGATGGGAGGAGGCTCGCCTTTTCGCTCTCTCTGAAGTCTGGATGCAGCGTCACAGAGGACTTAGTGGGAAGTCAGACAAAAATACGTTGCTGCTATAAGAAAGTTGTGGGCTTGCAGGACTTGTTTCTCATTGGCTCTGTTTTGGAATTTGTTCAGAATTAACTGCCTGAACTCTGAGAGGCAAAGAAGTTTTCTGAAATTTCATGACTGAAAAGATGTCTGATTCTGGAGTCAATCCTCACTTGGAGGGAATTATTTCAGATTTTGAAGGTTTGTGTTTTGACTTTCTTTCACTTTAAACGTGCACGCTGACAGGTTGTAGTGAGGAGGGAATAAAAGTGCCAACATCTTGAAGTATGATGTCTGTGAGTGGTGTTGATATTGTGTTTGAATGTGATGTGTGTGCATATCTGAAGGTCTCTTACATGTATTTTTATGAGTGTGGGTACTGTGTATGTGTCTGCTTGTTACTGTATGCTAAGAACAGGGCGGTGGGCATATGCTAGCCAAGTCCCTGTAGCCTCTAGTCTGTTATTGATTATACCCAAGTTACGTCAATAATAGAAACAAACACAGCACTGACACCACACTATTCCAGTACCGGAAAGCCTTCAGCTGAAAGCACTAAGAGAGACAGTGGAAACCTCAACATTAAGAGCTAACATCTGTCTAACCCCTCACACAACATCCATAACTGTGTCTCTCCTTTGTTTGCTAAGTCAGTGTGGAGCTGGCATTAATTCCATTTGTCCTCCACATCCTCTGCTATTCTTTCTTTCTTCCTTCCCTACCTTTTTCCTGTTCCTCCTCCGGTCAGACTGGGTCGCTCCAGCTGGTCTGATGCTCACCGTCAGATGTCATGGACTGATGCTGAGAGGAGAAGCCAGAAAAAGTTCACTTCCCTAACAATATTTAGACAATATTTTAGCTTATTGTAGTTATTGGAGAGTTCAGACGATGCGACGTCTGTAACCTAGTTTACATTGATTCATTCATTCAAAGGACTGGATTTTTAAAATGTTACAAAACTAAATTGACCGTAATGATTGGAAAATTGAGCTCTATCAAGTTTCTTAGTTGTTTTGTTTGTGCATGTACACTTTTATCTGATCATGATAATCAGACAACAACAGCGTGATTGAGGTTATTATATTAAAGTTTCAATAGCTGAGGAATTGCTGTAATCTGATTGAAATCAAATTATTAGTAGCTACTTTAAAACATTAAAGGAATTTTGTCTTTATTTGGTTACTTCGATAATTTGGTCTTACTTAGTTTACATCAGTAGAGTCCAATTATATGAGCTTGTTAAGATACTGTACAGTTGGGATATTACAGGTATAGATGGTGGTTGTGTTAAGTGGTGTATTTGGGTTGTCCAGAAAAAGCCAGTAAATGTAAACAGGTTAACTTGAACTGAATGAAGTAAGGCCAATGAAGTAAGGAAGTGAAGCCAATACCAACTGACTCACTGCATTTACTCATGTAACATAAAACCACTGATAGTATTCAGAACAAACTACTGCAGCACCACGGGCTAGTGGGTAATAATGGCCAGTGTGAACCATTCCAGTGTTTCCATCCAGGACTGGAACAGATGTAGAGAGATGTACAATGAAAAGCACTTGACTGAGTAAATCCATACCATTATGTTTTCCAGTACATTACACTGCAGTGAATCTCACACTGAAGAGGAAATAGGCACTGAGAGCAATTTAATTGTTGAGCACATTAAAGATGTAATAATGGATGAACTTGTGTGTGTTACTATTATAGAAAATGGATGATAGAAACTACCATAGAATCTACATGCTGAGATAATATTATGATTGTCTTAAGTGTAGAAAATGTCTCTGGCTGAATCTAAACTGATGACTCACCAGTCCAGAATAAGCCCATATTTGTATATTCAGAGAGGCTTTTTAGAGTCATACATGGACTCCGTCTATGTTTGCCAACCTAAACTGAGTTTTGTGTACAGTCCAAGTTATTTGGACTAATTACGGTATCTGCTTAAAGGTGCCATGTTGTTGCTCCGGTGTAGCATGTGGACACAGAGAGGAAATTAATATTGAAATGGAGGAATTGCATGTGTGTGGTACATTTTCTAAACCTGGCAAAGAGGCCAGTGTGCTATTAACGTTGGTTCAAGTGGATTATGTGCTTAAATACAACACTTTCTTAACAGTTCTCTGTGGTCCTGTTCCCTCTAAGGCAAGTTATATTGGACCTCAGGTGGTAGAAAATATAGGTTTGGCATTGCTAGTATGCCTCTATTAGACCAGTAAATGTACCATTTGTGATTTGTCATGTGTAAAACCCGTTTAACTGAATATTCTGTTAGCTGCTGTCTTTGCTCCTTGTACTGCAATCGCACACACACACACACACACACACACATACACTCACAAAGCAGCTCGGCATCAACATGTTCTCTACCCAGTAATTTGCTGGTAGATTCAGTGTTCTGCCTTCTTTGGAAATATATAAATATTTTTTGCTGAAACATGTTTATTTTGTCAGTGTGTGTGATTCATACGGTAAAAAGTGCTTGGTCTTGCTTTGAGGTCGCTGAGCACCAGTTAATCACACATTTTCTGCATCAGTTCTTGTTGCCAACTACATTCTCTCCTCCACACTCCCTTTTCAATCAGGACTTTATTGAGAGTCCAGAAAGTGTGTGTTAACAGGTGTTAAGTGGAATGCAACCACTGGTTACTGATGTAAATCAATCTGTCCATGAAGCGGATATTTAACCTGTGACTGATCAAAGGGACAGAACAAGGCTTTACCTGTCAAAGGTTTAGGCCTGAAGCCAAACACCAGGTCAACTATTCAACAGTTGCCTAAATGACTTTGTAAATGTGTGTGTGTGTGTCTTTATTGGTGCTCATCAGGGTTCACGTCCTATTTCTAAACATCTGGTACTTCAACATTACCACAAACAGTGCACAATTTTGACCCCGAGATCTACACCAACTTACCTCTTCTATCACATGAACACCTCGAACACTCCCAGAATTCCTTTGTGCTGGATGCAGGGTGTCGGCCAGGGAACCGTGCAGTAAATCTGACATAGTGAGCTGCTGCTGCTGGTCAGCATTAGTAAACCCAACACTATTGGTGGGCACTTGGAGGAAGTGTGTGTTTGACAGTATATCATTAAGGTTTCGTCTGACCAAGCAAAATAGTGTGAAATTCTATAGCTAGTTGCTTGGCCTTGTCTTGTCAAATAGGAGGTTTGGTAATGTTTTTCCTGGTTTGACCACATGGACTTGTATTCTGCGGATCCTGACATCAGATAAACTCCACTGTATGTAAAATGGTTTTATATAACCAGTGTAACTGTCTTGATCACTTGATGCTAGAATTACAAGAGCAATTATGAGTTCAAGGTTGTGTACAGTACATCCTTTATTAATTAACTGCTGGTGTAGTGTAGAGTGTTTTTACAAGCAATTTTCTTCATCAGTTACAAAATGAATGAGGATGTCTAATCAGTTAAATTATTTGAGTGTTTACAGATGCAAAGTAGGCTGGACAATTAATGCTCTGAGGAATGGCCTTTATTTCAAACTTCCCCTGTTTTATCGTGTTCTTGTGAGAAACCAACTTGTTTTCTGATCTGCACATCTTGTTTACTGTGTTAATTTGGCATTACTGCTGTTTGCTGTTTTTTGCAAATGCAGCCCCTTTTTCCATCTGTTTCACGTTAAAAGTCTGTTTGGTAATTCAGGAGGCATTATTACTTGACTTTCCCAGAAGGCTTTAATTGTGATACATATGTAGGAAGTGTAGAGATTCATTAACAGCAGTTTAATATCAATCATCAGAATCAATATACAGTCCTTCTGTTATACTTCTGTATATAGTTACTCGGAGCAGCAGAGAGTATGACATGACTACAATATGTTATGGCTGTAATGGTGATTGAATACATATGGAAAATAGATTATATTTACTTTACTATTAGCTTTACATTGTTTCATGGCCTTTAAATTGTGCAGGTGCAATATAATAGTGATCTCATTCCAGAAATCATTTGGGGATTTTCAAAATTGTAATATCACGGTATTGTTTAAATGTGTGTCCTCTGAGCTTATCTGTTTTAGATGTTTGAAATGAAATATCAATGTGTCTGGTTGATAGTACTAATGCTTTTCCCCCTGAAAGAACAGCCTTTCCTAAAACATGTTCATACCAGACACATAGATAAACTATCTCACATATATCTGGTCAAAATATAGTCCAACCCTAATACAAAGCAACAAAATGTGCACAGGGTGTCAGTTAGGACATAACTTAAACTCTAACAGGAATATAGCGGGACATTTGCATGCTTAATCCTTGTTGACTAGTGTCAGTCCCGACTAAACATCAGAGATAGAGAAAACAATGAGTGGCAGCTTTGTCTTGACCTGTTTTAACCTCCTCATCTCTCACCCTGAAACCTCTTTGGCTCTCTATCTACAGTCTCTTTTTCCTCCTTTTCCTCTCTTGCCTCTCTGTTTGTTTTCCTCCCTCTAACTCCTGACTATTTCCTATTAGCGCATCTGGGCTGGGATGATACTGAATGTTTGGTTGGGGTGTCCTTGGGAGAAAGTGATGACACTGATGATAAACAGGCAGCCTATCCTAACACCTGGGCTGTATTAGGACAAATGACCATGAACGCGAAGTAACGATACAGCTGCCTCCATCTTTGTTTTTGTTGCGCCAATAATCCTGAGCTATATTGTCTGTGCTGCATTATCTACCCACATGAGACACTGTGAGATACTGGACACTGGGCGGTGATAGGTAGTGGAGGGATGTGGGGAGACGAGACTCCTGGCTGCTGTTAATGAGGTTCCTCTGAGGTAGACTGGACCTCTTGTTTCCAGCTCATAGTCTGGGAATGCTGTTTCACTGGGAAAGATACTCCTTCATCCATCTGTCCGTCCCACACTTGTGCGCATGATCCTGTACTTGTGATATTCATGCAAAGAAGTAAAAGATCCGTTTCCCCTTTTTGCTTTAGCTGAATAAGAAAGAGAGACATTTGACCACATGGAAAACCCAAGAGCCTTTTGGGAAGAAGTATGATCCTTAAAAACGCACTGTAGGAGCTGAGTGATCATCTCAGCAAGAGATGCCCAAAATGCCTTTTTCCATTCTCTATATTCCCAAACAACATTAAAGCACAGCAAAATTCAAATTCTGCTCTTAAATCATGCACCATTGGCTGCTCAGTCTCTAAATACAAACAAACAGCTTGAGAGCAAAGCACTCAAGTCGTGCCTGAGGGCGTATAATCACAAAGCAGCCAAGAACAGAAATACTCATCTAGGATCACTAAACAGGTCACTGAAAATAACAACGTCTCGGTTCAACTCTCTTTTTTGTGACAGGACAGATCATGATATCCCTCCCATGTTCAACTTGAGTTCTCACATTTACAGCTCTGGCAAAATGTAACAAAAGTCTGCAGCAAGTGTCAAGAGATGTTAGAGCGTACATGGTCTCCTAAAGTGTTTGGGCTCTCAGAGGAGGGTAAAATGAATGCCCTGCTCGCTACACAATACAATCTTAAATCAACAGTTTTAAAAAACCTGCATCACAAGCTTTCAGCTCCTTATGAAATCTGCAGACAGATTTTGGCAGGCCAACTTATCCTCTGGCCAGAGTTTAAAGTAGCCACAGCCTTGGACTCCCTCTCAGCAATCATAAAACTTGAGGAAAGCAGTTGTAAGAAGGACATAGTCCAGTGGCATTGTGGGTTTGGACACCACTTACAAATTGCAAGTTTATTATTGTGTATAATTTCTTTATATGTATATCTATATAAAGGATAGATTTTACAGTGCCTCACTGGATAATGAACTTTGTTCTCATCAGAACTTCACACAAAAAATGAGTGATGGGAGTGTGAGAAAATTACTGTTAGTGTGTGTGAGAGGTAGTTCACTGTGTTTTCTAACACTAAGAACTTTTGTGCGCTTATTAAGGGACATGTCATGGTTTCCAAACATAATGTTGATACTGTACAACCATCTGGAGTGGCTAAATCTAGCCTTACAGCCTTAGAAAAAAAACTGTCTTTTACAGTCCAAGATTACCAAAGATGAAAAGTAACCTTGCTTTAAGTTGTAGATAAAGGGTGTACAGGGAGTGGTGGTGGGCTGAGGAGATTTGTAACACAAATCACCATAAACTCCAAGATGTGAGTGCTGATCCATTTATTCCCATGGTGAACAAGAACGTCCTTGGTGTGTCCGACTAAGACAAGAAAAAAAGATGTTGGCTTAGGCCTGATTTTTTTTGTTAGGGGGTAAACTGTATCAAATGTCCAACATGTTGGAATGAAGCAGCTTATAGCAGTAAATTAGATTAGTGGTGCTGGCTGATGTGTGTGTGTGTGTGTGTAGGGAGATGGGCTTTTCACAGAGGGCAGTGGGGCTGGGGCACGGTCCCCTCCCTGTGGTTACAGTCACTTAAAAATAAACATGTACACTTTCCCGTAACACACAGTCATAGAACAAAACTTATTTTTTACAAGCACTTTGAACAGAATTACATATACTGTAGTTATGTAGAAAGACACTCATGCACACACGCAGACTCGCCACAGGCCACAAACAGATCAAATAATCAGCACTGAGTTTTTGGATCACAGGAAACAGGAGATGTTCTTAAGGGTGTGCGTGAGCGGACTGGTCTATAGTGTGTCATTATGATACCAGCTCCTGGCCACTGGCTTGGCACAACAACTCCATGATGGGAGTCAAATTCGTGTTGATTTTCAGCCAGTGTGAGTGCACTCTTCCCAGGGGGTGATTCCATCCTTTAGTATCCTCATCTTGGACAGTGCAACAATTTTCTCACGTCATGACTGACCTAGGGGAAGGAAGTGCCTCCGTCTCTGTACGCTCATGTTGCTCATACACAGTGAGACTTTTTTTTGCATAAATGCTTGGCAGTGAAGGATTCTTGGCTGATTGCATGCATTATATTATGTCATGAAACGCTTCAAATGGCTTTGTGTAAAACCCTAGACCTTTATATTGTATGGTACCGCACACGTAGCATCCATGTCATGTTAGAACAACGCAAAAAAACACGTTATACAGTCAGTGTAGTGAAAAATCTACTGCTGCTGATGGGGGACGTAATGAAATTAGATAGGTATGGCTTAATTGCTTGTGCATGCTGTTTCTTTTGTGTTGCCACCAAAATTGCTTCTACAGATACCCCACCCTCAAACCTCAGGCACTTTACTACTTGGATGCTGTTCATAGTGTTTTGTGTTTTTTTTAGAAAAAACATCTCATTTTGTTTACTGCTCAGTTAATGGCTATGACCTTTTTGATGAATACTTTATGACGTTGTTCCTACTTTCTATAAACAGCCATCTTGACCCATAAATGGTTTATAAGGGAAAGATGAGCTTGTTGCGGTTAAGAGATTGTAACTAAAAGTAAATGTGCTTTCAATACGTTGAGTTCTCCTATATCAGACAGGACCATATAACTAACATGTTGTCTTTGTCCCTTACATACAGCTCTGAAGAGGTCCTTTGAGGTGGAGGATGTCGACACTTCATCTCACTCTTCCCCCGGTTCCCGCCGGACAACCAACTCCCCTCACCGTAACGCCATGTCTCCCACCAGCATCTACTACCGTGACCTGGGCACCGCCGCCCCAGCTACCAACAACAACAACCTCAACTACACCCAACCCCGCTCCATCATGGGTGGAGGAGGCTCCAAGACCCCTGAGCCTGTGTCGCGCCGCTCTGAACTTTCCATTGACATCTCCTCGTCTTCCAACAAGCAGGTGGATAACATCACCAGCCCCGCCTCTGCACGCTTTGGGAGCAACAGCGCCTTGAAACGCCCCGAAGTCCTCGGCCACTCCAAGACCCCCGAGATGAGCCACAAGAGGGAGGTCACTTTCGCCAAGACGCCTACTGACTCCCTAGTGATACGCCGTAACGAAGGCAACAATAACAACAACGGGACCAGCCGGACCCTTGAGCAGAACCACGCTCGCAAATTTGAGCCCCCCAGTCCCGGGGATGTCCGTAAACCTGATATCAGCATCACCAGAGCTCCGCCGGAGAACAACGGCCACCACGCAGCAGTACACCACCCACACCACCCCAATCCTCACCACAACACCATCGTCACCACCTTCCGCTGCTCCTCGCCCAACCACGCCGGACGCAAATCCCCCAACACTGACAGTAAGTCTGCTTCAAACATAATATTTAGCATGAAATATTGAGGCAGATGCTGAAACTGCCACATCGTCTACTCACACTTCTTTGATAGAGATACAGTGGTACTTGTTCTATAAGAACATGGTAATCAGTGGTTTCTTTTAGTGACATGTCCTCGATCTTCCTTGATCAGTGGTGCACTTTGTCTCTTCAGTCATGGTGGCTAAAGGTGGTATCCATCATCACCTAGCCCTTATTCTGTTTCTTGATAAAGAAACAGAATGTTGCCACTGCTAAAAACTAAAAATACAAACCTTTCAGTGCAAAATAGGATCATCTATTTGATTAAAGACTAAATAAATACCAAATACACACTTGTGTAAAATCTAAAACAATTGTTATGTGCTTCAGACTGATCTTAAGTCCGTTAAACTGTAAGTTAAAAAAAACAAAACAAGAAACGAGGCAAACAACGATTTGTGCTGACTAATAAAAGACTAACATGCATTTCAAATAATTCATGAATATATAATTTACAGTATTATATTTGTGATGTGGGAACTGGTAAGTTGTGAGAACCAGAACTGGTGTCCTGTTTCTTAACAAAAGTTAAGTTTAAATTCAGTATTATTCAAAAAAACACTTGTGTACCTGCTTGAAGTGTAACAAATGTGTTAAATGTATTTCCTTTCCCGTATTTTACATAATGGATTTTTGAACATTTTGAAAGCCGCATTGTTTATATCCATGTTTACTAGCCTGCAGTCGTCTTCCCTGTGTTTGTTGGCACTGTGTTTTTGTGGTTCATCACCAACACCTGTGGATTATTGGAATAGTGTGAAACTATTGGCAAGAACGTGTATCGCATCGCTCATGTGTATTTTTGTGGGTGTGCATGACATAATTCATCATCATGTTTAAGTATGACAAACGATGAAGTAAACATTCTGTATTTGTGAATGAGGACATTATCGATCAGCCTGCTCAACATGAGGGTCCAATTTAGCACCAGAAATCACAACTGTGGCAGCTCTCCACACTGCTCTCCTGTTCTGGGGGCTTAGTTGTTAGTTCTAGCCACCATAACAAGAAGTAGGATTGCTGAGACCTTTGGGCAAAGTGTCAAAACCCCAGAAATTGAATCCAAGCGTTTGTTTTTAATGTAAATATGCATATAAAAAAAAAACATGCTTTCTGAACAAACATACAAAAAAAGAAACTTATAACAAAACCAGGCACTGAATTAGCTCACCAGCCTGTGTGATTGCTTTAGCATAGACTTACCAGTTTGAGAGAGATAGAGAGAGAGAGAGAGAGAGAGAGAGAGAGAGAGAGGAAAAGAGATTAACGTGAGTGTAATAGGCTATCTTTAACTCACATAAAACCAAATTACATTTTCTCATGTGATGAAAGGCTAGCTTTTCACAAACCCCGCTGGGTAAAAACACTTTGTCACATTTTCCAGATTACATTTCATTTGGACTCTGATTCATTTGGACTTTTTTCTACCGACTTCATATCTCCCTGCTCCTTTTCCACTAACACCGAGGACGCAGACTACCCTCAGTATCAGATCTCTCAGCACAGAAAAACCAGTAACAGGAGCGGGTTGCTTGATTAATCTGATGTCGGCATATCTGTCAGTAATACAAGTTACCATGTCTGTGTCCTTGGAGGCCCGTCTGTCAGTAGAAACAGCAGACTGACTGTCTGTTTTTGTGGTAATCCATTTATTATTTGGATGTCTGTTATTAATGCAGTATTGGAACCCAGAGGGATTTCTGTTATGTACGAAAGTTTAACCTTGGCAGCACTAGAGTAGTAGTCTGTTAGTTAAATAGCAATTACTATTACAGTAAAAGAGGATAGATTTTAGCCCAAATTACAGGTCTACATTAGGTCTACATTGTGTGTCTGCCCGTAGCCACAGATTTTAATTGTTTTTCCCACTGTGAGTTGAAGTCGTATAAGTGAATGTTGGAAACAAACACGTCTTTGTGAAATAGACTCAAACACACACATACTGTATATAAAATGCACAAATGTTTAGCAGGTATTTTATCTCACATTTTAATGATATTTAAACCTCAGATATATATTCATGTATTCATTCATTCACTTACACAAATGAAACGTCTTCTAGCTTGCATCATTACAGTTAAAGATCAACACTGTGTTCTCAGGATTTGATAAATTTGTCTGTTGCTATATCACTATTAGCCACACTGCCAAGTATTTTATAATTAGCTCTTATAACATGATGATGATGATGATGATGATAATGATAATGATGATGGGTATGTTCTCCTGTTATTTTAGGTCATTTGATGTTGTATGTTTTTGGTTTGCAGATACTCCACTCTGTCATCTAGCAGATGTAATTTGTGTTTGCGTCGCCCACAGAACATTCAAACAACTGTCCCCATGTCTGTCCGTATGTTTCTGTGCTTTTTAGCTTCTAGTCTGCGTCCTTGCAGAAAGTTTTACATGCTTCTCTGCTGGATTATGGGGGTTGTAACTACTTATTTGCCCGCAGGGAGCGAGGCCCCTATCAGGGGTCTTAATGAAGGGTGGCCTGCCTGGAGGGTTCAGGGGCTCAGAGCCAGCCCACCCTGCTCTGCTCTAATGCATCATCAGGAGTGCTGAAAAAGAGGAAAAGAAAAAAAATCACAACAGCAGCGGCAAATAGCGCTATCAGACAACAGATTCACTGAGGTGCAAGTCAGATTATGTCTTATGTATTTCCTTTGATGACATAATACAGTTTCAGTTTACATGAGAGCTGATGGCAACATACAAGCAGAGATTTATTATTTTTTTATTTTTGAAATATAGCTGTTGTCTGTGTTTTCAGGAGGCTGTTAGATAAGCTGCTTCCTGCACCGTTCGGTTTTTCCAGGAGGAAATGACATCACACGTCATTTATGTGGTTACACACACTCACACAGGCACATAGAGTATCCCGTACTTCCTTCCGTGTTCTGTCAGCATGATTGTTTCCCCTGCTGTGTGACCTCACTGAGGTGGATTTCCTCTCTCAGGGGTCATGTGATCTAAGTCTGCCAGCTTCCTAGCAAATAGTGCTCTGTACTTTGATGTAAGCTTCACAGAGAGCAGAGATACATAGGGATGTTTATGTAAAAGGTCAACATGAGAAAGAGTTATGGACGTAACACACACATAAACATGCCAAAGAGTGAACTGCAAATGTTCACTGATTAGCAAAATATGTCATGTTTTGGGCCTTGAAGTCAGTAGAGACCCATCATTATGAACTCATGTTGTATAGAGACCATATGGTTTCCGAAGACATTAAATATGTCAAGCTAAACTGCAGAGAGATGCACATAAAATGATGCACGAGACATCCTGAAATTTTCATTGGGTATGATATGGAGCCATAAAAATAGATTTTATTGTTTCATTCGGTTTAACTGTGATATAGCTTCAAGTGCTGGAAGAAGAAGATGTTAAATTTATGTTACGACGTCAAATTGATGTGGTAATGTTAAATTGCAGTAGCGCGTTCAAGAAAAACCTGACCATCAGGTTCACTTCAGGCTACAGGCACTACACTCATTCTGCATGCTGATTGGTATCTGATCTGCTCCTGTGTGTTCAGCCAGACGGGGAACCTTATCTTGACAGCCAGGCCTGCTGTTCATCAATCCATCAAACACTGCAGAAAGAGCTCTATCTAACATCTCGAGACGGAAAAGCCTGTACCACCTGTGGTCCGAAATGGCACATTTCTTATCATTTTTCAGACCAGCTTTCAAATTTAAGAAAGTTTGTTTCACCTGGAGACCGCGTCTGAGGTAAATATGTCCTGTTCTCATGCAGGAGAAGGATACGGAATGATATAACCATAGAGGAAATAATTGGGCTCCTTTTTGACATTGTTATATAAGATCACAGAGACAAAGAGTTGCTTTTATTTTAACATGAAAAATGGACTTTGTCCTTTTTACCACACCCTGGAGTGGACCGTAAATAGTGTTCTCACTGGGATAACGCCAACTGATAGGTTATCATTCTGGTCACATCCAGCAACCTCATTTAGAAACTCTTTCAGTGTTTCATTGCGATAAAGAAGTAAAAACAGCGGAGATGGATTTGTCTTTCCATCTCAACTGGATTTGTGTTACAGATAAAAGTGGAAAGGAAATTAAAGTTATGAATTTAAGCATGATTAAACACATTAAGTATGTTTAATCTTCAACGTATGCATGTATGATCTATGTTTTATGTGTGTACATGTGCATTGCGACATTGTCTGTAAGTGTGTTGTGTGATGCGGTGGCTCGGAGCCCAAGACAAATTTCCCTTGTAGGACAATAAAGTTTATCTTATCTTGTTATAGATGCTGCTGCTTTCAGTTATAGTTAAGAAATGCTTCATTTAGTGTCCTCATGTCCTCATTTTAGCATTTAGTTTATGCTAAACTGGAACTAGAATTTGTCCTTATATTGCCTAGATAAACAATGATCTTGTGGTACATTTGTTTTCCTAATTGAGGTGTAGTCATTATGGAAAAGGGAGCACGTGAAGCCATTTGTCTCTTTTTTGGATTTACCTTCTTAAAGCGGGGAGGAGGGGCCGGCACAGGGCGGTGGGTGATTTGTCTCTGCTTGTCCATAGGTCAGGGAGGGGCACACACACACACACACACACACACACACACACTTTCCTCATCTTAGATTTTTTGTTTTACTTTTGTTGTCTCTCATCGACACACCTACACAAACACACACACACACTCACAAAGCATGCACGCACACAGAGGCACGCACACAGACGCACGCACACACACACACACACACACATACGTGCAACTTTGCAACCTCAGGCAAAGGCATATCTGAGGTCAATCCTCTCCCAGTGTAATTACTCTGGACTGATCCCAGACCATTACTCAGTGTGACCCCTCAGCTAATTACCTCAAATAAAGAGCGAGGCAAAGGAAAGGCCTTTACGTGCATGTGATGGGGAACCGTTGCTGATTGAGAATAACATTGTTACTAAGTCGCATATGTTTCACTCTGAGGTTCAGCAGCAGTAGTCACACAAATTAAGAAATAATAGGAGGAAGTTATCCTGCAGTAACCTGGATATTAAACCATCTAGCTTAACTTTTTTTAAAAATCTTATCACAGATGTTTTTGAGGAATCACACGTTTAGATGAACTTTCTGTTATAGCTCAGCAATAATTCATCATTCATTCAACTTTCAGTGGAATCACACTGTGATGATACGATGCTGTTACCCAAATACGTTTCCCCAAGCAAGCCGTAATTAAAACAAACTCAATTAGTTAGTGATGTTTTTGTTTAGGAGACAGCTCAGTTAAACACAGTTAATTGCCTTCCTTTGTGTCACATGTCTTAAAATTAAGATTGCTTATCCTTATATCTTATACAACAATGCAGGGTTTCCTTGTTCACTGGCAGAGCGTTGTTAATAGACACATTATTTGTTGCAAAAATTGAAATTGTGACACTTTGGATACAGAATATAGAAGTTTTATCAAATGCAGAGAGGTTCTTCAGTAGCTTGTGAATCAGCATCAGCGCTGCTTTACTGTACATTTTACAAAGTAATTCAATTAGTAAATTGGTGGATATGTGAAAAGGCCACATTAATCCTGAACAGGAAACACTATATAAACTTGCAGCAGACAGCAGGGTGATATTTATAGCCTTATATTTTTCAGCTGTAACTCTTTATTATAAATTAATGCTTCATCATGGTATGAAAGGGAAATTATGTAAAATAGTATAATATTCATCTTTGCCTGAAGATGATGACATGATGATGTTCCTGCACTGAGGCACAGATTGTCCCTGACTGTGTCTTCGACTTTGCTGCCAAATAATGTGCTGATTTGCTCACTTGAGGTCAGTGAGCCTGTAGACTCTTTTCACTTCAAAAATGTCCTGCAGTCAAAACAGTGACGAAGTGTCACTTCTCATTATCGGAGAGCCTTTCCCTCTGAGTGTGCTTCCTAAACGAGCCACCAGGAGGCAGTGTGTGACAGGTGAAATCTGTTTAGAGGTGAACCTGGTCAAATAAACCTGTATTTTGTCTTTTTTTTTAGTTAGTTTCACTTACAAGTGAAAATGTAAATGAAACAGTTTCATCTCTCAGTACTGCTGTGTTTTCACTCAGTGGATGGAGCTGGATCAGAGACTTGGACCACGCTGGTGTATTGCTGTAGAAATGCATCCAACACATAGATGTCAGGCCTTTTCCATTTGTGTCTGATGAAAGATTTTAATACTCAAATATATCATAAGGATAGACACTCACTCAAAACAATGTCTTGCAACTCTTTGAACTGTGCTGACACTAATACGGCCGGACATGAAAGGTTTTCCTTTTTTTTTTTTATGAAAGTCCTACATTGGAGGAGGAGGAGGAGGGGAAGGAGGGTGGAGCTGAGACTTCTGTCCCAGATAAACACACACACACACACACACACACAGTTCCCCTCTTCCCCAGATAAGGCTTTCGGAAGTTGGAGTTTACATTGAGCATCTGGGGGAAGTCAAGGGTTAAAGAAGTTTCCCACCACTGCAGAAAGACCTTCGTCCTTTTTAGTCATCATGCCAAATCCCACAACTGTGGTAAACGCCCCCCCCTCTTCTTTCACTTTCTCCTGCACAGTGTGAAACAGACACATTCACTTATTTCACCTTTACATACATGTGAAAGCACAACACACATGTTCGAGCTCACACATATACACCCACCCTACTTCCTCTCACCACACTGGGAACATGACAGAATGATCACACTTTGTCTTCCACAGGGAGTTAAACAAAACAGCCTAACATTAGATACACACACACACACACACACACACACACACACACACATAAACCAGCGTTATCAACCTTTTTCCATCACCGTAAGATAAAAGACAAATAGTAGGATATGGGCCATCAGAGTTTAATGAAGCAAACTGCGATAACGTTGAGTCTCGGTTGACATTATCTCCATTTATCTGGTCCGTCTCCGGGTGAATCCTCCCTTTTGTTTATACAGATATCAGTCTCTGTTGTGGTTCCATTGTCCAAGAAACTGATGGGAAAATCATGTCCCTTATCTTGGCCATGAAAATGAAGAAATGAAGCCAGAGTAATGTGGGGCATGAACTATATTTTTTTGGTGGACTGATCTGCAGCTAGGGACCACGGCGGCCACCTGCTGTAAGCACTTTATTGCACGGCAATTGTGATACTAAGAAGAAAAAACTAGAAGAAAAATAAATGTGCGTTATTTTCTACATTTTTGAACTTGACAAGCTTGATGGCCATGTGGTTTTCACATTTTTGCACAGTGAAATTAGGTTCTGTCTCGCTCGATGGGAGCATCTGCATAGCGAGAAGTTTATAATTACACTGGGAATGGTTTTCATGAAGAGGAACAGTTCATATGAGGTTAGATTTTCTCCACATTCTCTGCTAATGATGTTTGGCCCACTTGTTGGCTGATAGAGGACATACTGGAGAAACAGTAATTGTTCTGTGTGTGTGTGTGTGTGTACAGGCAGATGGCCGTTTGCACCACTGTCCTGCCATCTGCTGAAATCAGAAGATGAGGGGGCGCAGGGAATCATGTGTGAGGGTGTGTATCTATCTGAAATGAGCATGTGTTGGATATGAAAAATGAGAGGAGAGGGTGCAGTCTTGTCTCATATTTATGTATTTATACCAACTACAACTGATGATGCATTTCTGCATCAGCAAGTGTGTGTTGTACTCTAGGATGATACAGCAGCTTTCAGCCTTTTGACATCAGGTTAAAGCATCATTCCCAATGTCATATGTTTTGATCATGTACAGTATGACAGTGTACAACAGATCTGAAATAGATAAAAAACCAACACAACTCTTTGTTTTGGCTGCAAACCTTTTCCAGCTCATGTAGAAACCATGCACAGAGGCTGGTCTGCACGAAATGTTTCCATATCAAAAGGAACTGAAGACAGTAAGGATGTTCAGATTTAGATCTTGCAAAAGGGATGTGCAAAGTCAAGTCAAGTCAATTTTATTTATATAACCCAATATCATAAATCATAAATTTGTCCCCCCAGGGGGCTCTATATTCTGTAAAGGAATACAACATCCTCTGTCCTTAGACCTTTGATTTGGATAGAAAAAAACTCCCTAAAAAAACATTTAAAGGGGAAAATGGAAGAAACCTCAGGAAAAGCAACAGAGGTGGGATCTCTCTTCCAGGACTGACAGAAATAGATGTTGTGTGTATAGAAAGGACCAGATAGCAACATTACAGAACTTGGATGACAAAAATATAGATAACATACTATATATCAAGAACCTTTGTGATTTTAAGATGTATATAAAAAATCCAATGTTACAGTATTGCACACAGGTGCACAAGTCTTAAAAATGTGTTTTGATGATACATATATAAAATCTGAATCACAATTTCAATTCAAGATTCTATAAAAACATCATGGTCTACTGAGCTGTGGTTAAGTTATGCTGAAGTGCAGTTTTAGTGCCACTTAGTCTGTTTCCAGATGTAAAATTCAACTGTGCAAACTCTCATCTCTATTTTCAGTTCAAACCATACTTTTAGTGTATAACATAGACCTTTTTCACAACAGACAGTTTGACTTGACAGTTAAATGCAGGGGAAAGGAAAGTAATACATCTTTTACACCTTCTGGTAAGAAGCCTTGTCACCTCTTTTGCACTTAAATACCTGCAACCTCCTCACCCCACAGATTAACGGTCTGGATTAGACACGGGAGCCTTATGCAGACGTGCTGTTTAGCTGAATGATTGTAACTCTGCAACAATTGGCACAAACTTTAAAAGTACTTAAAATACAGTGCTGATATAGGCCTGGATCTGGCTTGCAGTGATGACTTAGGGATTTAGAGAATATGACGGCAGCTTTGTGGTTTATGGGTAATTAGCTTCTTCAAAGAACACCATCATCTGTTGAGAAAAACGTTGGCGATGAAGCTCGGAGGAGCTTCGGGTTAGCTTTCACTGACAGTCTCGATGGGGTGAAGTGTGCAGTGATGCTACAAGGCAGACTGCACTCAGGAGGAGAGAGGGCAGAGGAAGGAAGCATACACACCACTGAAGATTTAGGGGAAAGGGCAAGTTGCCTCCCATAAGTTGCTAGGATTCAGATGAAGAGTGAAGGGCTTCTTGTGAAAAGCAGAATTTCTCTCTCGGTCTCTCTGCCTCACTGTATCTGCACATGGAAGGTTTCTATTATAGATAATTAGCATCATAACTGGGTTAATGTTTCTTGAAGACATGCAGAGACCGCACAGAGAGTCTAATCACAGAGCTCCCTTCGTCTTCTCCACGTTTTTGGAGTTGAGTCATCCCTGTCCCTCGCCCCCGCAGATCCAGTGAGAGGCCAGGGATTCCCCAGAAGGCCGATCCCCTCGGAGTCGCTGTGTTTATTGTTCACTGGGGAAGGCTTTAACTCCAGAATATCAGAAATAGAGAGTACACAGTGGTGTGTGTGTGTGTGTGTGCACCCAGGAAGCGTAGCTAGTTAGATCAGCAGCTGCAACATAGACAAAACTGGTTATCTTGACTTATCAGAGATTTGTTTCTTAGAGTTGAAGTGGAAGCAAAAGAAAGAAGGCACAAAGAGGCAGGAGAGATGGCTTTTACTTGCAGTGAGAACGACAACCACGAGATGGAAACCCTCTGTGAGTATCTGGTTGTCTTTTGTGTCTGTAGGAGAGCTCGGCTGTTGTAAATTATTACTCTGCATGGGCAGAAGGGACAACTAGTTTCAATTAAAGGTATACTATGCAGGATTTCCCCCCAAAAAAGTATTCATACAAATGTAATCCCTCTCAATCGTCACTTATGACCCACTAGAAATGTGTGATGCTGTCTGTATTTTCTCATTATTTTGCTGTGTTGGGGACGCATCTACATGTCAACCTTTTGGCAGTGGGTGTGTAGCCCCCCCAGCCAATAACAGCGCACAGGGTGTGAGGTTAGGACTCGTAGCGTAATGACCAGGCTACATCGCCGTCTCTGTCTCTCTCCTCTGCTCTGCTCTCTGTCTCTGTGTCATGAATGTATAAATAGTAGCTACAGGCCTGTGTTTCCTCTTGACCGAGGGCGGGCTGAGCTACACACACACACACAGAGCAGAGAGGCCACAGAGGACAGGATGAAGCTCTGCGTTCACGCAAAATCCGGCATTGTGGCACCTTCCCGCAGGATTGTGAGGGGGTGTGGGTGTGTTTATTTGTGCTGTAGAACATAACCGCCATGAAACAATCAGAAAATAATGTTTTATTTGTCTGGTTCACGGCTTTGTGGCTGCTCTCGCTCTCTCTCTCTTGCTAATTGAACCAGGGAGGAGGGGCCAAACACCAACTGACAAATCCTGCATAGAATACCTTTAAGGACAAAGATGTATCCTCTTCAGATGGGGATGTGGGGAAATGGATGCACGGAAACATCCCAAGATGCTACTTGAACATTTCCCCTCCTCTTCTCTTTGTGTTTTATTGCAAACCTCATTGTTTTGTCGAAGCAAATCTGCTTACAAGACGCTATTGTGCACTTGCTCTTAAAAACCTCATTTTACTCTCCATTGGAGCAACGAGTTCTTACTTGAGTGTTACTGTGGTTTAATTTGAAAGGAAACTAAGCTTTTTAGAAGAAGTGGATTTGTTTGAGCATAATGAAAAGCAGTAAAGGCTACTCTTTCTCTCAGTCTTTCTAAGTCCTTGGTACAAGCTCTCAGTATTTAGCAGTCCAGCTGGGAAAGATCTGGTGGCTTAAAATGGACAGAAAGACACCATAAACAAACAGTCAGACCACAAAATCTGGCCAGTTTATCTTCTTTGCAGTCATCGTTATAAAAACAGCACAGAGTTTTTACAGTAAAAAGGTGATGACAAAGCAAACACATGCTTGAGTTATTGTAACCTTGAAGCGAAATGTGCAAGCTGGGGTCTGGGGAATAAACCTGGAGGAGTAAAGTATTTTAGTGTCAACATGTGAAGTAGCTCAAGATATATACATAGATTAATCCGTCTGCACTGTTAATGTATGTTCAGTGATTCCATGCAGAATGGGGTCTGGGGGGCCACTTTAGGGTGTTGAGATAAACCGTCCTCACTCATCACACACATGCTGTCTCCATTTGCACCACAGGGGACCAGATCAACCACCAAAAAAAAAAAAAAAAAAAAAACACAACAGGAAGTCTCCAACAGACCCAGATATCTCCCCTGTCCAGGCCAAGCCAGATGTTCTTCCTCTTTCCCCTCCTCTCTCCTGCTCCTCACTCTTCCAACCACTCCTACCCCTCCTCCTCCTCCTCCTCCTCCTCCTCCTACTTCATCTCTTTTTTTTCCTCCCCCCCCCCTTCCTTCTCCTTGCTTTCTGTGCTCCCCCCCTTTCACGGGGAGGATGTGTCACTGAGTCACTCAGTCCACTAAGTCATGGAGATGACTCTTTTAATCTGCTCCATATGTGCTCGGTCCTGATTGGGTGGCCTTCAGCAATCAGCCCTGACCTCCAGGCCAATCACAGAGCTCCCCAATGAGGCTCCCAGCATGCAAGTCATCACCGCATATCAGTCTTCAGTTCCCTCTTCAGCCCACATGATTTGATGCAACTGAATGTTTGGTCACTATGTTTCAAAGAAGAAAATAATGACACAGTCAGGATTCCTTAATTTCAGCTTTGCAGAGCAGGAATAAGCACATGACCTCACTTTTAAAAAGGAGACTCCTTGTGGAGTTTTGTGAATAGAAAGAATATTTCAATGGGATATCTCACCCGTACAACACTCTTCTCCAGCTGTTTTCTGAAATCTGTTGACGTAGCGTAAACAGGGGCCTATATTGTACAGTATGTACTTACAGTGTCCATTACTGTACATGCACACACACACACACACACACACACACACACACACACACACACACACACACACACACACACACACACACACACACTTATGCCTTAAACAGTTAACCATCAATCATGGATTCTAACTGAATTTATTTACCATAAATTTTTGGCTCAAAGCTGCATTTTTAGGCTCTCACCAGAACTAATAGAATAACACCCATACAACACAGCAGATCTCTCCTTTGATCCTTGGTTCCCACAAGAGGAAATGGCAACTTCATACTCTGGTGGGTCATGAGTGTCATATACTGACAGCATTGTTTATTGTTTAGTGAGAGTTATATGGAAAATATTCTCTTTGATAAAAAAGAGATTGTACAGCAGGAATATGTCAGTATTTTTTCCCAGAACCTTAAAGAGCTGTTCTTCAGTCTCACAGGACAGTGAAGACGTTTACTTTTTGTTCTGCTTCCATGTGAGAGATAGGCCTGTGACAGATTTAGGGTCTAGAAAAAAAGAATTTGCTAAGAGAGAGTGTGTTGCTAAACGTAATTGCATTTTTATTACAATGAATCAGTAATCCTGCTAGCTTACAAAATATTAACCAGAAAGGTCTTTGCTAACTTAAATTGAACCCAAGCCCATCATAATACTTATAATTGTGTAGCCAAGACACAGTCCATGATTGCACAATGTGTCTCACAGAGCAGGAACTGTTACTTTTCAAGATATTGACAAGGAATCAAGTTTTCAATCTGGACCTGGGAGGCTAATCTCAAACACGAGCCAATTGTGTAGGATCAATCTTATGTGAAATGAATCAGCATTAAATCAACTCTACTGCATGCAGTAGCACATCTGGACGCTTATAAGACTCGTTAATGCAAAATGATAACAATGATGAATATGTGTCAATAGTGTGTAGGACAGATTACCTGCCTTCATACTTCCGTACATGCACATTGTCGAGTGAGACTGCAGCCAAGTGTGTGAGGTTCAGGCTCCAGCTCTGACAGGAAGGAAGCATTTGTGCTGAATGTTATGAAAACGTCTCTCAGGCTTTTAGTCTGTATGCTGGTGGAAAAATGTACAATCACATCAACAAAGGAACAAATTAATCACTCTCCCTTTCAGTCAGTTGAGATCAAATACATTTTATAACCAGAATTTCTTTAATCATACTATTCTTAGAAAACATCTTCTCACATGTCGGCTACATTAACACATTACAGTCAGCGGGTCGGCCGTGATAAATGTGAATCTCTCTGTTGTGGGTGAACCGGCACACAGAAAGTGCACCCCGAGCACTATAGATTTCCAGGGAACATTTGGATTTTGGAACCACTTTCGTCTGATTTGCAGCCAGTATTGACTTCGGTGCGGCTTAATTCACTCAAGTTGTTGTTACATGAGTATTTCCATATTTCTGTCAGCTATTTTTAAGGAGGATCACCATGAAAAATCGAGAAAAGTCATGGCATTAATCACAAGTCAGCCACAGTTTTAAGGGATGGAGATGAGTGTGTGTGTGTGTTCGTCAGAGAGGAAAAGGGGAGAGAAAGAGAGCCATAAAGGAGCTGGATTGAAAGAGAGAGATGACCAAATATTTTCAGCCTGCACACACAGACATAATCCAATACCCTCCCCTGTGAAACAAATCAGTGGGAGGGAGAGAGCAGATGGACACACACAAGGATGGAGAAGTAAAAAGGATATCGCCTCTTGACTTCTACTTACAGGCGCACGCACACACACAGACACACACACACACATAATGAAAGTGAATGTTGCTGTATTTGGCCATAAACACAATCCTCTACTGTCCTTCTCTCTGCTTTTACACACTCACACACACACACACAGCTTTTCCTCAAGTGGGTTTACTTAATCACACGTGGTTTGAGCTAGCCTTCTATATCCACAATGTTCCCCATTCACTTTCTCTTGAATGAGGGGTGTGGCATGCCGAATGCCTTCCTAGCCACTTGGGATGGCGGTCACATGACAGTGCTGTGGGCGTGGCGAAGGCAGCAGCAGCAGTCCAGCCTCACCAGCTGGAGCTGTGATTGAGAGGGGAAGAGAGTAGGAGAGGAAGAGAGAGAGAAAAGAGGAAAGAGAAGAAGAGCAGGGAAGGGTTGGGTGAGTTGATTTTTATGTTTGCCGTGTGCTTTTTTGTCTTGAAACAAGAGCTGTGAAAGATTGTGGACAGAGGAGAAAGAGGGGTTAAAGGGGGAGGGAGAAACAAACAGAAGGGGGTAGAAATTGATTGGTGCTCTTGGTGTCAAAGTTTGTTTGCCAGGTGTCTTGTGTGCGCTGTGTTGAAAATGAACTTTTGAGGCTGAGAGGTGGGGAGTGAGTGTGTTTTTGGCAGGAGATCTGTAGAAAACCCCTAATTTAGCGTGCATGCCTTGCACTATCTCATTTCTTTTATTTTTTTTCTCTCTCTATCCATTCCCTTTCCCATTGTGCAGGAGTTTGGGGGGTCAGCACGACCACTTTCTCCCCCTCCTCCTTGCATACTCTCCTCCTCCTTCCCCTCTCCTATTTCTTTCTCCCTTCCCCTCCCATTGTGTCTTCAGCTCTGGAGCATGCATGGATAATCAATCTGCTATAATGGGACAAACAGAGTGTTGACCAATCAGGACAGACCTTATTACTCTTTTTTTTTTTAGGTCTCCAAGGTTCTCTTTGGTCATTTTTTCTTCTTTAACCTCAGCTCTCTTCACATCACAAAAGTGTATCTAGGCTGACTTTGATCCAGTGCAGTGGATTAGCCAGGCACTGATGGAGCCGAGCTGTTTTGATGTTATTTAATTTTGACAATCCCTTGTGTCTGCTCTTTTATAGAGCTTGTTGCCAAGTTCAAGGAGAGTTGAGGAGTCAAACAGGTCGTTATTCTCTGTGACAGTTTTGCTCTTCCAAGGGGAACAGTAAGAACTCCTCTCTTCTCCTAACTCTTGTCAGTTGCTTCTGGTGTGAAGCAAAACAGGTTGTGGTTCATCACTTAACTTTAATCTTTTTGCCTCGGAGGCCAGCAAAACTTTTGAAAAATTAGTCACCTTCCATGTTTTCAGTGTATCACATGGTCTACTTTTACCCACTGTGCAGCACTTGTGTTGAATAGTTGCTTTGTTGGATGCTGCACCCAGAAATCCCAGTCAAGTCTTTGACCTTAAAGTAACATTTATTTAAGAAAAAAAACAAACATGCTTACACAATGGCTGTGCTTTCTTTTCCATTTGCAGTCCAGTCATGTAGAGGAATCATCAGAGGTGTTCTAGATATCCTTGTTTTGCACTGACCAACCACGTTGTATCGTCATCATTGACAAGAACAATGATGCATTTGACCTTATGCCTTGAGACTGCTGCATGAATAAGGCTGCATTCACATTACAGACCTTAATGTCTTCCACTCCCTCCCTCCTACCATAGACCCATTTTTGTCTTTTTTTTAGGGTGGGACGGGGGATATTTAGGAGGAGATAGCAGGTCAACAGTATACGCCAGCTAGATGTGGTATACATCATCTGAAAACTGGCAACCTGAAGATTAATCTGTAATAAACATTGTGTTTTGGTGAGGTAAAGGGAAACTTGTGGGTAACCTATCTTAAGGTGAGAGGTCAAGGAACCCTTTTGAAAATGGTTACGCAGTGGATGCCTTTGGCTTTAAAACTAAGCTCGCTACAGCCTCTGAAAGACTGAAAGTAACGTTGGCTCAGGACGCCGGCGTCCTCGGGGGAGTTTAGGAGGTTGAGGCTTTATTCCAATTTTTTAGTCAGATTCAATCTTTTTGTTTTGATGGTTCATGTTTGTAAGTGACATGTATCCGGCTCTGAAATGTGAGTCGCATGCGTACAAGAATAACAACGATAATGTAAATATGAGCAACAGTCAGATCATAAACATGGATGACACGGCTGTGCTAGCATTACGATAACTTCCTTCCAGTTTAAATAGAAGCTTCCTTGACTTCTCCATTGACCCCCGTTGTTTTCATCTGACAGTGCAAACAATGTATTATTAAATTAAGAAATTAATTTGGATTTTTTTTTTCCCCCCACAGTAGTCAGCCTGCCTTTCTAACGCTGCCTCATATCTGATTTACATTTACATTTAGCATCATTATAATATGCTATAATAATGGGTGTCAGTTAAAGCCACTCAGCCGTTGTTTGCATGTTGCTAATCACATTAACCCACTGATGATAAGTAATTCAATCACTGCAGATAAACACTTCATTAGTATTGTTTGGGATCAGCGGCATGAAATTCACACAGAGGTTTTTTTTTTTTTCTTGCTGTGATTAAAAGTCTGATGTCATGAAACCAGCCCTAATGACAATGAGACATTGTGGGATGCAGGTGCACTCAAAGATTTAAAACCTGATTTTTTCAAAGGGATATCCACTGCTGACTAGAATTAACCTGTTGTTCCCATCATGTGAGACAGTTCTGTGTACTTTTGTGTTTTAGACCAAAAAAATTCACCTTGAAGGCAGCAGAGCTAAGAGGAGAAGCATGAACATGTTTTACAGTAAACAACCAGGCTGTTTGTCTGAAAATATTCTTTCCCACATTACAGAATGTCTTCATAGACCTCTAGATAATTGTTTCCATGTGTATAGTCTCATATGCTGTCTTCTTTTTCTGTTCAATCAGCAAGTGAAGAATGTAGTTCATGTGTTATTGTTTCTGGTTTACCTCCATCAGCAGTTTGTTGTAGGGAATTCTTTCTAAAACATAGTTGACACACAGAGATACTGTAAATACATTTCTCACTCAAAATCTGTCCTGTAGAGTTAGAGAATCTGGCTGTGATGGAATGTTTTTATTTTATAAATGATTTTTTTTCTACATGTATGTCTCAGAAGGTAAGAATATGTCACATCCTGTCAGAGTTTATAGGTCATAGGCCTGCAGACGCTGGACGCTTGGAGGTTTGAGGTGACCTCATCTACAGCGATGTGGCAGTATTATGCCTCAAGGCATGATGGGTCGTCCATTATTATGTTTTTGAATCTGGGATGATAATTGGAAATTACAGAAACTGGTCTCTAACTCCTAAACATGTCACATTTATTTACATTAGAATCCATTTGAAGCTCGCATCTGAGAGCTTGTTATTTTACAGAATGAAAGTCCTTAATGGAAACATATCATGCACATTTACAGGTCTTTATTTTTAATCTTTGCATGATTTACAGTTCAAAAAAACTCCTTATTTAACTCTTACTGACCCTTTATGCAGCCCCTCAGTTCAGCCTCTGTATAGCAGGACGTATAGCTCCTGTCTCTTTCAGACCTTCTTCCCAATGAACCCACACAGGCAACATCAACAAACCATGAAACAAACTGTAGTAGAACAATTTCACTTTCTCCTTCTTTACTTGAATGTCAACTTCTCAAACACACCCGTACATGTTCAAGCGGAATCTTATGCGAAATATGAGAGAGGACAACGTGAACAACTCATGTAACAACCTTAGCAACAGAGCTACAGGACAGACAGCCGTTTATGCTTTTTGTGGTTTTCTGTTATTTATGTACTGTTACGATGTCGGATATCTATGTTAAACAAGGTCAAAGTTCCAAAAGTTGAGGGAGAATTGCACAGGGGGAATTTCTACACACATTAACCTCAAGTTTTGGAACTTTGGCCTTGTTTAGCATAGATATCCGGCATCGTAACAGTACATAAATAACAGAAAACCACAAAAACCACAAAAAAACAGAACATGTCATTTAACAGTACAGATCATCTGTTGGTTTCTGTAAAGAAATATAGAAACATTTGCATCTTAAACTGCAACATATTAACTGTTTCTTCAGTTTCTTTCTCTGCTGCTGTTGATGCTTGGATTCATAGACGTCGTTGTAGGTTTTGGCATCATTTAGAGAAGATTTTTCTTTGACTATTTCTAAGAGATATGGGCAGCAGTTTCATTCATTTCCAAACATCTGGTGGTTTTCCTTTCACTGAGGCCTCAAAACAGAATCGTTAGACTTCTGTTACTGCTTCTGTCCCCTCTCATGTATCTCCAAACATTAAAATGTATTAGAGGTATAATAGTGAACTAATAAAGAGACAAAGCCAGCGGTACATTTCATGTGAAACTAAGTGGTGAAGTACTATCTCCGAGTCGGCTCTGAACAATGCGATGCTTCTCATTTCCTCTCATTAAGCGCTACACAGCCTTCAGCGATGAAATATTCGAACCAGCCGGCTCCTTTCCCACTTCATACTTGGTGGTTGTGTGATTTACTGCACACGGGCTCTGTTTGTCCTTTACCCTGTACCAGTTTCCCTACTGCAGCTGCGGATGGGTCTGTGGCTGGACCCTCCTAGTTCCCCTTCCATGTTTCTCAGAAATGTTTGGGCTTTGAGTTACGGCTGTGGTCGGTTAGCCTTTACAGTACTGAAAGCTGCCCAGATCAGCGGGCTCTCACAATGCTACTCGGCACCACAACGACTCCCCTGCTGCGTTCGGCTTTGCTTTCTCATTTTCTCAGTTTCTACTTACAGCTATCGATCCAAACTGTGCTCGCTCTTGTTGTGTTTTTCCGCCTGTTGCTGTTATTGTAGCATTTATTTCACATTTCTCTCCGGGCGAACCTCACTGACCCCTCCATCTACAGCTCCTTTTCTCTCCTCTCTTCTCACTCTTTAAATCTTTTTTGAGGCGTTTTGGGACAAGTCATTATCTCCACTCCCAGAAGTTTCCATGTGGAGAGCTGTATTTTAAACACCGAGCAACACCATCTGCTTTGCTCCATGTTAGGCCAGGGGTCGCGTTCTCCGTGGGCCGACACGACTGACGCAACACTGAAAGATGAAGTGGGTTGGTAGCATTCTTCGGTTCCTTTTCAGAAGTGTCGATGTCTGTCTGCGCCAGCTGCGACTGTCCTAGACGTCACCGAACTTCACCGAACCTCATCGTCTTACATGGTGGGGAGTTGTTATGATGGAGAAACATGTCAGGGGTTTTTTTTAATCAGCATGTTCTGCTGGTTTCAAAGTACGGATGAGGGATTGAATTAGAGGGATTTCCTCTTGGATGTACATGACAGCCCGCAGTGACAACCTCCTCCATCCTCCCAGCTCCACTCTGTCGACCTCACTCTGTCACTACCTACTGTAAACACACCATCATGTTATCTCCCTCACACAGAACGCAGCGTAGCATTAAGCTATTGGCCTGTGCTCCTTTTTTAAAAACATGCATACAGTTGACATTGAAGTCAACTGTGCCAGGCAACAACTGGCAAATGCTTTCAAAAAAAGACTTTGTATTTCAGAACTGTGGTTGGCTCAATATCAGACCGTTACAGGGTGTAGACAAAATAATACAAACACCTCTTGGAAAGAGACTTTGAAGGGAAAAAGACATTTGAAGCTAGTACCATTGTAATCACTGCCGCGATATTAGCTGTTGTGACTGCTGTTCATATGTTTAGCCTATGACTGTAACAACTGACATGAAGACTTTCACACTTGACCAATGCACCTGTGATTTGGGCGCTGACGATTCAGAGTTCTGTCATGTGTTTTAAAACATGAATAGGCTGATTGCCAGGCGTCTGTATAGCTGAATAATGTTGCTAATTGGCATCAACCCAATATGGCCCACACTTGTAGTGTTTGTAGTTTTTATTGCTTCAAATTTTTGCCGTGTTCTCTTCAGCTTTTACATTTATTTTTACTGCTTCTCCAAGTGTAGTTTAAGTTCATCTCCATCGTTACAGCTGTTTTGCAAATGTTGTTCGGTCTCTATGCTTTTATATCAAAATGATGTTAACTTAAAAAGAACATCTGTTGTAATGACTTGCTGACATGACCTAAAGGAGTTTTTAAAAAAAAAAAAAAAAAAAGTTCTGCCTGTGAAACATACTTATAGCTTTAACGATCTGAACTCGAATGCACAGCGGGTGTGAGCCGTACGCTCTGCACAACAGATTGTGAGCCTTATTGTCACCGTTGGGGGGTAAGCCACTGCTGTGTCGTACTGCGTTCCACTAAATGTATTAATATCGTTGCTCATTTCCAGGAAAATAAGGAATTAAAATAGAAAATGGTAGTTATGTGTTTAAAATAGTTTTGAAAATGGTACAGTAGTCATGTGTTTTAAAATAGAACTGACTCTGGCTGAAAAAAGCTCTCTGCCTGACCGTCTTCATAAAACTTCTCCATTAAAATTTGTAGATGATATTAAATTGTGCATATGTTAATCCTGTGTTCATGTGACACACTTATCACTGTCGGTCAACTCTTGTCCTGCCCTCTTCTTTCTGGACGCTCCATCTATCTCCGCCAGACGGCAGCAGCCATAAAACTTACTGATCTCCACCTTTTTAGAGGGAGCCACCAAGGGGACATTGGGAATGTCATCTCCGGTTTTAAAAAAAAAAAAAAAAAAGAGGGAGTGAGGAGGGAGAGGGAGAGAGGAAAAAAATAGTGGACAGCAGAGACACACATACGCACACACAGGAAAAGGAAAATTGCAACTGAAGTGAATCAGGGCAGAGATTCAGGGGTTTCATAGGAACCATGTTTTTAAAAAGTAACGGCGCTTTCAAATAGCAGACAGAATTTAAGAGCTGTCAGTAACGGTGTGAGTGGAATAACAGATATGATACCTTCTTTTCCCAAAGCTCAACCCCCCAAGGAGTGACTGGACAGCTTTTGACCATATGCTTAGACTTGAAGGCGAGGATGAAGAGAGAAAACCCCAAGTTACCTCGTTTAACTACAAGCATCACCACTGGAGAGAAAAAAAAATGAATTTGTCCACTTGATAAAAATTGTTTTATCTGTGACTTACTTAAGAAAACGAATGATCAAGATTTGGGCATCCCACAAATTTTCTCATCAAAGATAGTATTGTTTGCTAGACGGCTGTTATTTGTAGTAAACAACCGCACTCATGACCCACATGACTGAAAATAAAATTCAGGCGAATCCAATGCGGATAAAAAGACCTTTCTTGTCTTCAGTGCAGGACTACTTTAGGATTAAAGCTGCAACTCTCCATTTGATTACTGATTTTGGTTTTCTGATGTGTCTCAATGGAACAAAACTCATTTTATGTGCCTGCTACAGAGAACACGAGAAAATAATTTATTATTGTTGAGGCCTCATTTCCTCGCAACTGTATCCGGCTGCATAACAGCAGCCGGATTTTCCAAACATTCATCTTAAAGGTGGAACAAAAGAGTAGCATGAATGCAGCGCATATATTGAAACTTTAGGATGGTAAAAACTGTTTGAATCCATGACTAAAAAACAAATTATGGTCAGCTATAAAATCCCCTGACACAGGCCAGTTCCTTATGTACAGTCAGTCATCAACCGCACCACTTAAACAGTTCACTCTCTTCAAGACTAATTACATGTTGCGTCTGCCATGAATCAGTTTACTGATTTTCTTCTGTCTCTCTCTCTTTAATCCCCTGTTTTCTTTCCCTTTCTGCAGCACATTTACCATACTGATATTGTCATACGAAAAACCTTTCTTCTTGCGTAATTTAAAGCAGGGCTGAAAAGTGGTGAAGTGGCAGTCATGGATCGAAGGAAGCTGAATTTCTTTGGTATTTTAGGGGGCTTCTCCAGAAGACAATGAAGGCTTTGTTTCTAGCTGTGGTGTGATCGAGTTTCACTCGGTAAATATTAAATGTAGGGTTGGATGTGATGTGCCTGATGGGGTTTTAATGAAGGGCTTTAGAATAGAGTGTTGAGTTATGTGTAGATATGAAGTGGGGAGGGGTTATAGTGAAACAGCGGTGTTATGGTGAAACAGCGAATCGTACTGTATCTGATCGAAGGGGAACACTGTGTTAGTTTTCCAGGAGGGTTAGATTACAGGGCAGTTAAAGGAAGGAACAAAGTGGGTTTGATGCTTCAGGATAGCGGTTATTGAGTTCTGTCAGCTGAATGTTTACATACTTAGTTTTCAGTGATGTATTACTTTTCTATGAAGGTCGAGGCGAGGCAAGAAATCTGCCTGACAGCAGTTTTGTGTTTTTTGGTCTCCGCAGAGCTATGCAGGCATTTAGGATTAAGAAAAAAGGAATTCTTCTTTAATGTTACCGAGGCAACTATACGAATACAGTCTCGAAAAACTGCACATGATCTTTTGACAACTCTTACTCCGTCTACATTAATGTAGAGATTACAACCGAGAGGCAGTAGTAGAAGTGTGCAGCCTTTCAGAAGACGGCAAGAAGAAAGATGGTTAGCCGAAATATTCCTCTTGGAAACTGAGAAAAGGAATAATAAGGTATTAAAGAAGTTCCTCCAGCGATTTAGTATTGTGCTTCCATAAACTTTTGGTGGATGGATTTTTAAGAAAATGATTTTTAAAAAAAAGAAAAAAAATGATGCAGCAGAAGGCAAGATATCCTAACTTTTATTCCCCAAAGTCATGACGTCTCATTCAGGCTAGCCTCTGTTCAACTAGCTCAACTACAATCTCTCATTAAGCCTTTCTTTCATCTGTCTTCCTGGGGTTTACTTTCCATGTCCTAAGACAACTCAGCATCCACTTGCCATCAGAAGAATTACTTTGTGAGCACAGAAAAAACTAAGAAAAAACTACAAGCGCAAATACTTCGTAACTTGGTCCGTTCATATTGGTAGCATTCTTCATTAAATCCTCCCTACTTGGTAAATGTCCACACCTTTCAAACACCACAGCTCCAGTTTTTAATGCAGACTTTCTGATAAAACATTTGAAGTCTCTGAGCCAAGCCTACAGTACCTTGGTGACGTTATTGTCTCAGACTTGACAATACTCCCCTCTGACACTGTTTACATTGCTTTCACTGACTATGTAGTACTCGTCATAATGAATGAACTAATCTTCATGTGCAAAATTGGACGGGTTGCCCCTTTTAAGCAACAAACATTGCTAGTGCGGAAGTTAACGCTGTGGTTTTGTCTGCTGCAAAGTCCTCATGGGCAAACAGGAAACCAAACATCTACCATAAGACACTCAGCAGGATGTCTTTATTACTGTATGGGTGACATACAAGCACTTTGAAATACAGGAACTTTTCACCAACCAGACAACAACACCAATTATTTTGCTTTGCAGAGAATATGGCTTTAACTGCTCTAAAGATTACCTAATGCAGACCATATACACACAGGGGTATGTTATCTTCTGAAATGTATATATATATGTATGTAAATGCAAATGATAAAACCTCAAATAACCCCCATTCAACTTCAAGTGCCCTCATTTGGAGATAAAGGACTCAAGTCATCTCTTTGATGGGATCTATCCATTCATGCAAAGAGAGGGCCTGAACTCATCTCTCAAATCAGCTAATCCTAAAGTGCCGCTTTTTCATGTCACGAGGTTAAAAAAAAAAAAAATCATCCGATAAGTTTATTTATTGGAAGAAATCTTCACTCTTGACATCTGTTTGCAATTGAAGCAAGTTTCATTTGGAGCATTTGTATTGATGAGGCAAGAATAGAAGCAGGCCAAATATTTTAATGTGTTTTCCTATATTTTTCATTTGAATGAACTGTGAACTCCCCTGGCTCAATGTCTTGGCTTGTTTTTGGCTTGCGTTAAATAAAAACGAAGGAATTTTATTCCACAGGAGTCTTACATGTTGGATACATTGCTCTAGTTTGATGCATCGTTTGTGTCTGTCTCATTTGAGTGTAACACAGAACAGTTTGGATTCAACTGTTGAGGCTACTGAGTCGTGATTTGAGTCATAGCCTACTAGATGTCTCTTGTAGTGAACTTACTCATCCAGAAACGTAGTTTGCCATGGCAAATGTTGTTAATGCTTTCTTTGTTGAACATTACAATGCTCCGATGCAGATCTAACTCATGAAAAAAAAGAACTTTCGAGGCTGTTGTGGTTGCAAATGTCAGGCCTCTCACTTGAGTACACGAGGCACATAAATGATTATATAAAAACAAAGCAGTGGACGATGTTTGCAAATGGCCAGCTCATCCACAGCCTTGAGAATGAAAGAGGTTTCATTAGCAAAGCAGCGCTGTTGGAAACAAAAATGCTCAACTGGACCAAATTAGAAGGAGAAGTAAATATCAAAGCAGCGGGGTGGTCGTCAGGCTGGGTAACACTGCATGTGTTAATGTGTGTTTGTCTCTGCCAGAGTGTGACTGTTTGTCTATTCTCAGAGAGCTACAATGTAAGCCTGCAGATGGCCTGAGGCTGGAATGGTCACAGTGCCCAGGAGACAGTTTGGCTGCAGACCTGGAGTATGTCATTAGAGCTAATCTACATTCTGCCCTTCAAATGGCTACTGATGCAACTGGGCTCAACGCGAAAGTGTTCAGTGGAGAGTTAGCCAAATGACTCTTTGTGACACTTATGCAAACATTTGCAAACACATCTCGCGGGCTAAAGATAAATCGATCCAAATACCTCAGGAACATTGTATCGATTCCAAGGCTCTACATTTCTGTGCTGGGTTTCTTGAGGACAACGGTGCAGCACTAAATCAACTCTGGCCCACCACGATGCAGTATTCACAGAAGGTTCATATTACAGCATGGATTGAACTGTATCATTGAATGTTAGGATTGCCTGTTACTGATAAAATCAATGCCCTAGAACAAAGGGAAATTGCCTCTTTGGTTATGAAATCTATTGTGCAAAAACATCTCATATTCTGAACATTTACTGACTGACGAAGGGCACAGAGGGGATGATTTTTCTTATTCTCCTAAGATTTTAGCAATGGATTTATTGAGTTTTGGTTAAGACACATATGGTATCACAGCACAGTTCATCTGTCTGGGAAATGAAAGTTGGAAAGACTAAAACATACAATGGAGCCGGTTGAAGGTGTGATAAACCCTCACAGTCCAACATTGTAGCTTTTTGTCTTGCTTGGAGAAGAAAAAGGTATTGAAAGATATTTCAGCCGAGCGATACACACAGGAGTTTGGATATTTAAGTTGTGCAAGTGTGTAGGACAATGAGGTTGTGATGTTGGTGCATATTCATGTGCACATAATGAGTGTGAAAATAGTAAAGGTGATGATTTTTTGAAATATACCATCAACACAGTTTGTAAAGGTGTGTTTCTGTTTTTGTGTGTGTAAGTCCCAGTTGTTGCCATTAAATTAAAAGCCCCCGCGGTGCTGGAGAGGCTGCATTAAGTGGTTATTAGTTCCACTTCTCTCAGGACAAAAATCACAGAGAGCCAAACACTAAAGCTTTTTTTTTCTTGTGGAAAGTTTTTACTTGCAGTTGTAGTAAAAAAACTGGAAAATTGATACTCTAAGTGAGATCAAATGTCTCTTACAACCTCCCACTGTCTCATCTCCCTCTATCTCACACTTTTCATCTTATCTGAGCGGGAGAGTTGATACCAGAAAATACGGTCATGTCTGCATTATTATGTTCACATCACCAACAGGCACAAAGGTGCAAAAACATGTTACAGGCAGGCTGTTGCTGTGTCATGTCAGCCCGACAAATCAAAAGCACAAAGGCTTCTATGTTCAGCAACAAAAGCTTATAGATGCTGGCATTTTGAACTCTCACTTTTCTGTTATTTGAGAAAAATAATAGACCCCAAAAAAGAGCCTAAACTATTCCAGGTATACTGTACCTGTCTGCAGGCTGCTCACCCAGAAAGAAAGAAGGATATAAGCTGTCTCCAGTCAGCTTCAGGTATATACACTTGTGGTTTGTAATGTCTGTGACTGCAAACCTCACACACACACCATACCACAAGTTTCAGTTATAGCACAGGAAATGTTGTCTCCTCCTACATCAGGAACAGTGCGAGTCTGTGCTAGCTTGTTTTGTGCTTTAGTTTGCTTGTTGCAACAGTGCCTTGGCACACGGCCTTCATCTTCTAGCAACTGATCCTCAAGTGAGGTAAGCTGTGATTTGTAGTTGGCAGCTCTTTCTCCCACAATGTCTGTCTATTTTGTCTTCCTAATTCTTTAATGATTATGGGATTCACCTCTAATCTACAGCTGTGCTTGTCAGTTAATTGTTAACGTCCATTGACAATTAACTGGCAATTTCTTTCTGAAAAGTCTGAATTTCTCTTGCTGTCTGTCTGTCTGTGCTGCTAACAAGAGGTTGTTGCAGGTTGAAATTTATATTTTTATTATTTAATATTAAGTAGCAGATGTGTTCCTGTTCTCATATGATTTATTAATTAGTTTAGTTACAGTGCACTGATGTAAAGATTGCTGAAAAAAACCCCAAAAAATCTTTTTGCAACAGTGAGTGGGAAATTTGTCACGTCATGGTGAGTGTGCACACACATCTGTTTGTCTCCCTGGTGGTACAAGTTCTTGAGGTTTTGTACATGATAGATTGTCTTGTATAAATGGCGGTTGCTCATAAATGTGCATTTTAAGACTGTTGTATCCTGTTTCACACAGGAAATGAGCAGCTCAGATCTGTATCTTCTATGGTCTTCACACTGTGTTCTGTTCTCTACAGTTAATATGATCTCACTTGCATTTGTGTATTAGGTGATGCAGTTGCTTTGTTAAGTCGCTGCCTACAATTTTTTATAACCAGTTTAGTTAATTACTTTGTAGACTGAACTGCACACTGCTGGAATACCATTTTGCATTTTATAACATAGAAATCGGCATTAAATCTGTTTTTTCTTTCTTTTTCTTTTCTCTGTTCTATGCATCCTCCAGGGTCAGAGGTCAATCTGAGCCACGGCAACATGTCTGAATCCGCAAAGCCCCACCAACCTAACCCACAGGGTAAGGGGGAGAAAACCCATGGCAGCGACTTCAGCTATGTCGGCATCGACGCCATACTGGAGCAGATGAGGAGGAAGGCCATGAAACAGGGCTTTGAGCTCAACATCATGGTTGTGGGTGAGTCTGATACACACATCAACGCTATCATTTAATGAAACACTCAGTTAGTTTGATTCGTTCATCTGCAACTTGAGTTCCCAAAAGCGGGAGCATGAGTTGACATAGAACAACTTCTGCATTAATGAGGTTTTTGCTCTTTACAGTCTGAAAAGACAATCTATTCACAATATCCTAGAGTTCCTTCAGAAAGTTCAATCCCCTTGACTTTTCCTGCATTTGTGGTATTATTTTGTCTAATTAACCTTGGTCTTCCACAAATTACATTCATATGTAACTAATTTGCAATAGTAATTTACCTTCATTGGCAACATTTAGTGCCATTACAGGAAGCAGTGTGACAATAGCAGAGTGAAAAGTGGATGTGAATATTTTCCCTACCCTGAAAGTCCAACTGAAATTAAACTGCAGCATACAGTACATGTCTGCTCTGTAAGTCACCTGTCCCATGTGCTCCATCAATCAATCAGATGCCAAAAAGGAGAAATATATATTTTAAATTCTTTGATTTCATGATTGTGCTCCCTAGTTTTCTACTTACATGGCTGGAGTCCTTGCATTCGATACAGCAAATCAAATTTTGTATAAAACGATAATGTGGCATTCTACCATAAGTAGAACAGATGGTCGCACTGAGCCTGATTGCATCCTGCTACACAACACAAGAGCCACGAACAATACCCTGTTGTTCTCATCTAACTTACAAACATGAGCAAACATCTAGAGCCGCAGCACATTAAACCGCATGTAGATGTAGCTGCAAATGTCACTTTGGACCTGTTAGATGCTGGTTTGGTCATTGCTGTTCAAAATTCCTGTCTACCCGTATTTGTTTAATATCTCTGAGTAGATTTTTTTTTAGGGGTATTTCAGGGTATTTCAGCTAACAAACGTGTGGCTAATGCAATATCATTACATACTGTATATAAACATATAATATGTATGAAAAAAGGTGGTATGGTATCAGTAGTATGGTGTATGATTGGCTTAGTTACCTTCTAATTCAGCCTGACCTAGAGCTTGACATTGAGCTTGATTACGGCTTCATGTTAGGTTTGGATCAAACTCTATCTTAAAATCTAAATCAACACAGATGTCTCCAACAAGACCTGAGGCTGTAATTGCTTCCAAATGGGTTATGTTTATGACAGTTACTGATTCAGCACTGCATTCAGCAAAAAAAGATCAGATGGTGTCCATTATAAATATTTTCAAATTATGCTGCAACACCATAAAATGCAGAACAAAGCAAGTAGCAAGTTAGGCTCTGTTCTTTACGCCAAAAAAAGTAAAATGCAGTATACAGTTCGGCACTTAACTCACACCCATATTGACACTGTCACATTAAGCAGGAAGTCATGCAATGCACGCTTAGTTTGCACATTCTCAGACGTAGAAAATACCTTTTTTTTTCTAATTACATTTATCATGAAAGCTCTCCAAATCTTCCATACTCCTCAGCTGTCCTTTGATGCAAAAAAAGCAAAGAAAAGAAACAATGTGTGTGTGTGTGTGTGTGTGTTTGGATGTGTGTTTCTTCCTCAGCCAGCACGGTGCCTCCCTGAACAAGCTCTTTTTCTTTGTGTGTCTATGATGTAACCAACAAACACGCATACACACACTGGAGTGGATAAAAAGAGGCTATCAGGCAGAGAAAGTGGCATAATGACGGCGATTACTCTGACAAGCTGAAGCATACACTCCTGAGGGAGTGCTCACACTTCCTTAAAGAGCTGCAACATACCGCCTGTTAGGTGCCACCATCAAGTCTGTGTACACTCACACGTTTGCACACACAAGTATCCATGCAGGCAGCTGTGTAATGTACATACATGCATGCAGGCACACATAAAATAGAAACTCATGCATGTTCTTCTCAGAGAAAGGAATGTCAAAATGTGTTTTAACTTTCATAGAAATACAATTTGCGCAATAAGAGTGTGTTGAAAAACCTCAACAATGTCCTGATATAAATTTTTAAGCCTTGGTGTTTGTTTGGTTCATGTTGGCATATTTACTGAATGCAGTCAGTTTGATTTTACGCCCGGCATGGTGTTTTGTGCACACAGCTAGCCTGGCATGTCAACACAACTCCAAGGAGACATCTGCAAAAAATGACAAACAATGATTTGTTGCATATGGACTGATATTGTTCATCAAAAGAGGCATAATAGCTTTATGGATGCTGGGGAATGAAGTGAAAATGTAAGACAGTTTTTGTGAGAAAGTGATGGCAGTGTAGTGTGACTCAGTGAATATTTATTTGTGGGAATAAACAAAGTAAAGTACAAAAGTCAAACAACACTGTCTTTAATCTTTCTCAGATGTGCATTATTGTTGCAGGCAACCTGCATTTCTACATCGTGAATACTTGCCTAACACCTCATCGGAGTCATATTTCTCACCTCAAGGCCAGAACTGACCTGCCTTTTAGGTTTGGCTTATCAAATTCTGAGAAAAAACATCTAAATCCCTTTGTGTATTAGATGTTTGACTTTCTTTCATCACTCTTCAGTCACTGGGTTGCATGAGATCGTAAAGGTGTCCACCCCTTACACAATGCAGTAAGATACTTTGTTAGATTCTTGGTTGCTACACAGGATAGAAATATGAAGTGTAAAAAGCAAAGCATCTTTTGTGACTCTAGTTTCTGTCTCTTTGATGGTTAGTGAGGACGTGAAAGGTTAGAGTAGCTGTGGTCTTGGTTCTGTCCCTTGTGGTCTCCTCTACGAGATACATTTGCCTAATCCCTGCCCTCAGCCAGCTGACCTTTTGATTCCCACCACGTAGCCAGGGCAGCCAGGGCAGCCTGGGTGTCTCCTTGTGTGTGTGAGTGTGTGCTTGTGAATGCATGTGACTGAGTAGACCGCATGTAAAGTGTCTATGAAAGAGCAAGTGTGTGTGTGTGTGTGTGTGTGTGAGACAGAGAGAGTGTTGGGAAAAGGCCGCCTCGGGAGTCACACAGGGCCTGGCAGCTTGGCAACGCTCTGCACGCCACGGTAGATGCCCATAGGGGCTGTGAACAAAGAGCGGGAGGAAAAGAACTAAAATAGTCAACTTTTTTGAAAGTTTCTTAATATTTCAAAAGAAAACAAACCCATATTCTTTTTTTTTAACAAGCTAACATGTGTCCACTGTAGTGGACACTATCCTTCTGTTGATCTGATGGAACTTCATTATTTTCTGCAGTTGTGTGTTTCTAAGCACTAAACAAACAAATGCACAAACACTGTGAAACCAAAGTTTCCTGTTTCTGAAATGGACACCCTGCAGACACACTCTGACTAGTTTGATCTGCTCCTGGAAAATATCTTGATTTTATGAGTCCTGAAAGCACAAACTCTTCAGTGCTTTATACAAACGAGATGTGTGAAGAGGGTATTTAAACTCTTCATGTGTGCACAGTGCAACACTGTATATAGCTATATATTGTGACTCTTGTATTAACTAATAAATGCAGAATGTGATGTAACCACTAAAATGTTGCACATCCTGATAATTATGCATTATGCAAAGGAATGTTACATCATTGTTATAATTTAAAGTATTGTTGTTTATGGATGGATAGAGTGCAGGTATTCACCATATACACTTTGATGTATGGTATCCACTTTGGCATCAGCCACAAAAATGCAGCCAAAATCATATTAAACAAAAGTAATCTTCACTTCACATTTAGTCAAAAAATTGTTGTTTTGGTGAAGTTTGTTCTTCTCTGTTGGGAAAAAAAGGAACAAACATGTAACAGCCCCGATGTGCTTCTCCATTTTAAAATTTCTGATTACTGTACAATATATCAGAAATACAATGATATGTAAATGTCAAACATAGAAAAGAAGGAAATTCATCCCCTGATGGTTTGGATGAAACGATGTATGTATCTTAAAATGGTTAAGAATGGTTTTTGAATATTTGTCCCATTTGTGTGTGTGTGGTCCAAAGAATACATCTGTCCTCTTGGCCTCCACAGCTGGCTCGTCTGACCCTGCAGCTGTCCTGCTATTGTCATGGTCCATTAACACACAGAGTGCACACACACACACACACACACACACACACACACAGGATATAATCCATACATTAGGGCTGATGTCATGTGCAAATTCAGTCTCACTGTTTTTAAAGGAGAAAAAGTCTAAAAGAAACTTTTTTTGTATTTGGGTTGAATGAGGCTCTTGTCTTCACCAAGTTTGCCTCTGTGACTCTCCAGGATTAAAACCACTAGTGAATGAGTTTCAACTTTCTCTAACTGTTGTGTCTCTGTGTGTGTCTGTGTGTGTTTCTGTGTTTTCCTGAGCAGGACAGAGCGGCCTGGGGAAATCTACTCTGATGAAC
Organism: Thunnus thynnus; assembly: GCF_963924715.1. NCBI lineage: Eukaryota > Metazoa > Chordata > Actinopteri > Scombriformes > Scombridae > Thunnus > Thunnus thynnus. The sequence continues at coordinate 2,176,641 of NC_089519.1, read as the reverse complement.
ACACTGTTCAAGTCCAAGGTGAGCCGCAAGTCAGTTCAGCCCAACACAGAGGAGAGGATCCCCAAGACTGTCGAGATCAAGTCCATCAGTCACGGTACGCCAATACTCACATTTAGTGGCCTGCAGCCTTAAATAATATTATTCTTAATATGTGTGTTTCCTGCTGCTCTATCATGCTGCTGATTTTATGTGTGTGTCCAAAAGAAATACTGACAAAATAACTTTTCCCTGTCCAGATATTGAGGAGAAAGGAGTGAGGATGAAGCTGACAGTAATTGACACTCCTGGCTTTGGGGATCAGATCAACAATGAAAACTGGTGAGCTGAGGTTACTTCATCTAAAGGCCTCAGTAGCTGTTAGAAAAGTCACTACCTTCATTACATTTATATGGGTTCTTACCAGTGTTCAATCTACACCATTATCAAAGTCAGTGGGACATATGTGCATCTCTCTGTGAGACTTTACGTTTGAAAATTTCATGCTAAAATGTGCAGAAACCAGTATAATTTACAGCTTTACAAACACAGAATCTGTGATGGAAAAACATGTCATTGTTATGCAGAAACTGAATTGGCAAATAACAAAGTTAGCTTCTCATTCTCAAACTGTTTCCTTCATCAGCTGGCTGCCCATTATGAAATTCATCAATGACCAGTATGAAGCCTACCTGCAGGAGGAAATCAACATCAACAGGAAGAAGAGGATCCCAGACTCCAGGGTGCACTGCTGCATATACTTCATACCTCCCACTGGCCACTGGTAAGACCGCATATTAAAGAGACGCACACCCTTGTGACTAAGTCCCAAACTTTTTGTTCCACATCCCACAGCTGCAGGGATGAATCAGGCCTTCTGGGAATCTCCTCTGACCCATTGTCTGTCCACAGCTTTTAAGCACCCCCACACCCCCCCTCTCCAGCTCTTTATGTCTGTCTCCCTCTCTAGCGACCATATGTGGAACTCATTCTCTCCTCAGAGACACTAAAGTATCACTTGAAGAGTCAGGTTTCACAAAGAAACTGGACTCTTTAGTTCTCACTATTGACTAAGGTAGAGAGAGCGAAGCCATTATCAGAATGCAGAAGTGCTTTATCCTGAATAGGATGAATTGTACACATGCTAACCTTCTACCTCAGCATGTTGATTACAGGCATACTGATCATTGTATTCACAACTAAAATGTTAAATTGTGTGCTCTCACCATGTCTAACTTGCCTCAGTCTGCCAACCTCCTAAACTAGTGCATCACTGCGCCTAAATTAGTTTTTCTGCTGAATTTAATTTGGAAAAATGCTACATCAGAGGTCTGGATTTGATTATTGATTCATCTTGCAAACAGTGCCTTCATTATTCGTCTGGAACATGTTTACTGTTGCCGAACAGAGAGATGGGACTCAAAGTGGTTCACAGATCGATTTCTGGTAGAATCCAACATAAGAGTGGTCAGAGACTAGCACATTTTAGTGAGCCTGTGTGCCAGCAAAAGAGTAGATTTGGTGCAAAAGCAGAATAAATGATGTTGGTAGACTAAAGTCAGTGTAAAAATGATGCTGTAATTTGGACGTGACTGGTTTTATTCCTACAAAGCTCAGACACATCTTGTGCCAGAATTGTCCTTACAGTGTCCTTGCAGAGTGCATGTCTTCTGTTAAACAACCAGGTGGAAACTGCTTCACTTACATGACGTTTGCTGCAGAGATAATGCAAACCACATTAGTCCTGCTGCTTTGTAAGTGGTTATTTTCTTCAAATCTACTCTGTAATTTGTTTGATTTAAAAGCAATGAGTTGTGTGTCCTGGTGTGCAAGGAGGGTCGAGAAGGACACACAGCCGCACAAGCAGATGCACAACAAGGCTAAACGCACACTATTTCTACTGTAGTTGATAATGCATCTTGATAGGGTAGTAGATGTAGATAAAGGCACACAAAACACCCATGTACACAGACTGTAAACACACACATTCATTAACTATCTGACCCCATATCTCAGTGAATGCTCCATTCACTGCTGGCTCATGTTTCTGTGCACCAGTAACTGCGCAGTTGTGCACTTAAACGTTCTCTCTATGAGAGGGGGATGACAAGTGTGTGTCTCTGTGCCCCGCTGTTTGACAGCCCCCCTCATCATCTGCTCATGTCACCACAGCTGCTACTTCAGAGAATTTGTGTGTGTGCCCTTGTTTCGGTAAAGCAGTGTGCACATGTGTTGTGGACTGAAGTGGGGAGGGGGGCATGCTAACACTTGTACCTACACTGTGTGGATGCCCTGAATGTGTTTGTGTATCGTCTTGCTTACAGCTGCACAGTTCAGCCAGTACATTTTTGTCAGTATGGACCGTCTGTCACATAACACCCAAACCCCTCTCTCTCTCTCACACATGCACACACACACACTTTACTGAAACATGAAAAATACACACTCATTTTGAAAACAAAGATGCAAACATCTGTCAGGAAGTGCTGCCTTTCTCACAGCCAACCAGAGAGTTATACAGTAGGCAGGAGAACAAAGGAGACATCAGTTGGGGTTACTATTGTGACCTGACATAGAAACGAATGTATGTTGAACAGACAGATTTGCTTGTACGTCTGTTTGCATATGGTATTGCATATCTAGACTCAGAAAGGGCTTCCACACATGTTTCTTTGCATAGAAAGATTAGTTTGAACCTTTACGAAACAACATAGTAACACTTGAAATTAGAAAATCAGAAATTACACAGACACAGTGCCAAAAGCCTGTGGATGCCTCCGTCTTGTGACCTCAGTCCAGGAATGACAGGCAGGAAAATGATGACAGAACCTCCCTGGTAGCTCTTACAGGCTACTATCATTGGATATCTGCTGTGTTTTTTTTGTTTTTTTTTTAGATTGTCATTTTGTTTGAAGCATCTCAAACAGCAACTTGTATTTATCGCAGCTCTAAAGTCATTTGCACGTCAGCAATCTGCTTTTAAGTTGTTTCTGTGGTTTCAGATAGATGAACAGTGGTCACTGAGGCAGAACATAGTCTTGACATCAGCGATCGTTCCCGATAATGGCAAAGTCAGCCACACTATTTTCCCTACGGGCAGTCTTATTATTACCTCGTTTGACATGTCTTCCTGAGAAAAAAGAAGGCTGCACTTTGACTCTCCATCCACTCAGAGCTGGTTTCTGATATATTACAAAAGAGAGGAAGGGAATGGAGAGCAATCTGCACTGTGGCTTGCTCTTTTTTTCCTATTTTCATTTTACCACAGAGTTTATCTCAGTCTATATATACGTGACTTTTTTTTTCTTAACTACATATATAGGACAGTTTGTGTGTGCGTGCATATAAGTGTACATCTGTGCATATGTGCATGCATATTTATTGTCTGTACAGCATATGTTCGTGTGCAAGGATACATGTGCTCAGTCATGCATATGAGGTAGCTCCTATGCCTATTTGTACATCCTTGCATCTTTAACATATACAGTTTATGCATGTAGCAATTGCCAATTTATATCTGACATTCACACTGATTTTCACATCTGATACATCAACCTCCAATTTCCTTTTATTTGATCTCTTGCTATCCCACGCTTCTATTCTCTGCATCCATATGACACATGCCAGTTGTCCCCTGAGCATGAAAAATGCATAAAGTGTAATGGTCTCTGTCTCTGGTTGAATGCACAGCTTACTGTGTCATCTCCCTCTACCTTTGTGCTGCTCTGTTTTGTCTTCACTCTGTTGCTCACATGCTCCCCAGTGTTTCATCCTACGTTCATGGTGACATGCTTGTCAGTCTCTGTGTAGAGACGGCTAGGCCTCTCCTCCAATTGCCCCTGGGTCTTTGAACCAGGCTGGCCTGGCTTGGCTGGGACTAATTGGAGGGCAGAGCAGACAGCATGAGGGGAGTCTGTCTGGAGGAGAAACTGGAGGCAATGCTGAGACAGAAAAAAAACATGAAGGGGAGAGAGAAATGGGAAACACGAGGGAACAGAGCTACAGTGTAGAACAGTGTAGACTAACGCAAGGACGGCTCTAATTATTGCTTTACTTTACCAGGAGCAATTGTGAGCATGTTTCAGGAGAAGAGTAAGAGCCTTACTTGGAAATGGTGTTTTCCAAGTAAGGCTAAGTCTACAGAAATCATTCAAGGACAGGCAGGAAAATAGTGCCAGAGTCTAGGAAAAAAAAGTAGCATGTTATACAGAGTGTCATTACCAGAAACCTGGTTAGACTGAAAGTAATGGAATAGACCATGATTGCCCTCCAGTGGTTGTTGTGTTTCATTGCATTCATGTTTTAGGAATTAACGTGCTCAAGTTTCCTGTAGTGGAAGATATTTTCTTTGTTCCACAGTGATCATTTTCAGTCAAGGGATACAGTTGACATCCTGGTAGCTCTGTGTGCAAACATGCATGTATCTGTAATGTTGTAACTTGAATGTTTTTCGTTCTGTACTCGCTTGCCTCCTTCTGCAGCTCAAGATTTATTTGGAGTGCTCAACAACAGACAGTAGTGACATACGTACGTTCATGCATGAAATTAAGTGTACTCTGTTGTCTCTGTTCTCCCTCAAGTCTGAGGCCTCTGGATGTGGAGTTCATGAGGCGTCTCAGTAAGGTGGTCAACATCGTCCCCGTCATCGCCAAGGCCGACACGCTCACCCTGGAGGAGAGGGACTACTTCAAGCAGACGGTGAGTGGAGTGTGTTTGGATGGTTTTACAAGTGTCTTAAAATATATTTTGTGTGTATGTGTTAGCTATTTCTTCTATGTGACTTTGGTTAATTTCATACATTCATCTGTTTGAAATAGTACCGTCCATCACACCTGCAATAACCTATAGCATGTCTTTAACGTAAGCTTAAAATAAATGCATCAGTAGGTCAAACAGTCAGCGGATTTACCTCACAAACATATATGTATGTTCCTCCACAACCACAGGTCGGTAACATGCAGTATGAAGAGCTGCCAGGGACCACAAACAAAAGCCATCTGGGCAAACCCACACTGTACCTATCCTGGGAAATACTGTACCATCAACATAACTGTAACACATGCTCAGTCCAGACGGAAGCATTTAAGCTATTTATTTGAAGTACTTATTTACTGAACTGCTTTCCACAACTCTTAAGTCTGGCTCTTTTTTTAGACGAGGGGAACCACTGCCCAGTTGCCAACTGAACAGACAGGCCCCTCATTACCAGTGACTTACAGGGTGACTGTACAAGTCGACCAACGTAAAAGAGGTCTCCACTCTGGGGTACATTAAAGACAGAACCTCTCTGACACAAGCTAGAGGCTAGAACTGGAAATTAAGTAAAAATAGTAAATAATATGACTATTTCTACAAATAATCCAAGTTGTGTAATTGCTTTTTGTATTCTGTGATTGTCAAAGCTCTTTACATTTGGCTGTATAGGGACGGAAATATAAGTCGGTCGGTCCACCACTTTGATCCAGACTGAAACATCTCAACAACTTTTTGATGGATTGCTGTGATATGTTGTCCAGAGATTTGTGATCCCCAGAGTAAGAATCCTACTGACTGGTGATCCCTTGTTTTTTTGTGGAATATCTGATTAACTATTGGGTGGATTCCCAGGATATAAGGTATAGACATTAACCCTAATGACTTTGGTGCTTTTGTGATCCCCTGCCTTTTCATCTAATTGCCCCCACAAGGTCAGAAAATGACTTTTTTCAACCAAATACCTGCAAAACTAAAGACATTCCCATCAGCAGCCTCAGCTGTACTTTGTGTTTGGTGTTTGATCTTTAAAATGTCAGAAAACAGTGAAAAATTTCTGTTTCCCAAAGCACAAGATGACTTTTTGAAATGTCATCTTTTGTCCCGACCAACAGTCCACAACCTTAAGATATTTAGTTCATTATCATAGAGGACTAAAGAAACCAGAAAGTTTTCACCATTGAGAAGCTGGAATCAGAGAATTTGGACATTTTCCTCTTAAAAAATGTCTGGTTTCATTGTCCCTGTATGTTCAATTTTAAATTGAGAGAGCTGCAACAGGTGGTGCAACAAACAAAAGCTACGAGGCCAAAGTCAGCAGATGCATATCCAGACTAAAGGAAAGGTGTTCAGGCTCATGTAAAAGGCAGATTTTAACTTAGCATTAGGCTAGTCTTGTGACTTGATGTTCTTCTAGGTGTGTATTTTGCTTTTAGTTGGTATGTTATAGTATTCGTAGAAAACTAACAGGCTGATAATCCTAACCTCACATTCTTCACATCCTCGTTATGGCTTTCCCTGCTCCAACAGCTTCTTGCTCCACTTGGCCTGAGTCTGTAACGGTCACTGCTGCATCCCTTCCTCAGTGTGTTTCTGTTGGATAATTTTCAGTCGACAGGACTCAGGAGGCAGACAGCCACCTGCCTTCCTCCATCACTTGCTTTATCTTCTCCATCCCTCCGTCCAAGAATACAGACTTCTCTAACGGCTTTATTCATTTCAGAGAAGCACAATGGGTGTCTTGGCTACCGGTTTCCCCCTGATGCTTGTAACACGGGCCAATAAGAACAAAGCAGGGACTGGACCAGGCCCTGGCACAGAATGGAAGCCGCAGGGCTTGTAGCTGGGTTGTTTTGGTTGGCCGCACATGCTCTGTATGACCCTGAAGATTATTGACTAAAAGCCTCTCGTGCCAAATGATTTTTTTCCCCCCACATTTTCCCTGTAGCAACTTGACATGCAAACAGAATAAGAGGGGGGTTTTTTTTATTTTTTTTTTTTATTAAATGTTCAGCCTCAGTGTCTAGCTGTGAATGTCTGTTCGCGTTCCTTCAACCAACAGTTGATGTGGCTTTTTTGTAGAATTTGACTTGGTTTGCATCCTATAATGTAACCCTGAGAACGCTTCCATGGATAAACAATGAAATGTTTGATCAAGGACCAAGTGGAAATTGTCAGAGTAGTAATTGTGGGAGTGAACAGTCATTCATTAAAAGGACATTTCTTCCAGAAGCTTCTGTCTATTTTTCTGCGTTCCTGCCTGAGCTTCAGTCATTATAAAGACATACAGAGAATTGGGGTGGCCGTTTTATAAGCCATACCTCTGTCTGGATGTATTTTTTTTTTCTCAGAGTGGTTTAACCTCCATGTTAACTCCTTTGTGTCAAGTATATTAAGATCCATTTAATGTCAACACGAGTATAACATGACCAAGTGTTTATTTAAGCCCTCTAGTGTTTTAGAACAGCTTCTGTCCAACTTCCCGGCCCAAACTTCAATACTCGTATGTAAACAGATTTAGTCCCACTTATGTATGTGTGTGGCTGATTGACTTGGGTGTGGGCTGCAGAGTGATTGCTGGGATGTTGAGATGACGGATGAAGGGTTTTGGCCTGATAGACTGTTTGTGTTTGGCAGTCGGACTTCCCTTTCTTCAGTCTCGGTTTCAGCTCATTATGGAAACATTTGCCTCTGTGTAATCGTGATTCAGCAAAACAAATATTTCTAAAGACATGTAGACTTTAAAGCCTGGTAAAATATCACATTATGTACTGTATAAGTTTGCAGTTACTCAAACTGTGCATTTAATTTCCTATGTGTTACTGTGTTTGGCTTTGTGCAGATTAGGGAAGAGCTGCGAGCCAACGGGATTGATGTTTATCCCCAGAAAGAGTTTGACGAGGATGCAGAGGACAGGATGATCAATGACAAAATCAGGGTAAGTCCACATTGTCAAATTCAGTCAGTTCAGACTTCAACAACCACAGTAGAGGATGTCCTCTTGTGGTTTCAGCACTTCACACTCTGTAGCAAATCACAAATGGGTATTTTGCAGATTCAGATTTAAGCCTTTGTTGGATATAATGTCATCTTTTATTTCCTGTTTTTCTTTTGGGAAATCTTAAAAGCCATGTTTGTCACAAAGACGGCGTCTTGTTCTAGCAAAGATAACCAACCGAAGCATGACCTGAAAACGAGTCGCTGGTAACACTTCGATGGCTGTGCGTGTGTTTGTGCGCTCAACAGGAGATGATCCCTTTTGCTGTGGTGGGCAGTGACCAGGAGTACCAGGTGAACGGGAAGAAGATTCTAGGGAGGAAAACAAAGTGGGGCACCATAGAGGGTAATACACATAAATCCACACACACACACACACGTATACACACGATCAAAAGCACAGCTGGTTACTTTTCTGCCAAACAGACAATGGAAATTGAGTCACCAGGCAGGATAATGTATGTTCCTTCACAGTCTAACCACAAATCAGCCATATGTACTGTAGCTGCGACTGCCAGCATCAATTAAAGCTTAAAAATCATAACATAATTCAATTAATATATCTTTACAACGTCCATCTGTACGGTGGAGCATCAAACACTGAATTGGCAAATTTACCGCGCTTACACCTGGGTCACATCTGTGCAGTTGACAGTGCCAAGGCCGTCTAATTTCATCACTTTAGTAAATGATAGTGAGTAGACAGTAAATCACACTCACATTACCTGCTTGGTGTTTGACATATTCACAACATACCAAAAAAAAAAAAAAAAACAGTTTCCCAAAGAAGACACGGGACATGTGGAAAGTTACGGACTACAGTTTTAAAATCTGGCCAGCTCATTTAACCGTTCCACTACCAGGCATTTGTTTACATACGTCTCTCTGACGACTGTTGCTAGGAAGACCTAGGAGACAGGAGGGAGAGATTTACAAGACTCGCTGTGTCTGTTGGGAAAACACACACACACACACACACACACATACACACTGCCAAAGAAGTTATAAGCAAGTGAGTGTCCTCTCTCACCTGTGGGGGTGTTTGATGGAGAGGACGTCTGTCTGGACGGGGAGTGACAGTATGATTGGAGGACAAAAAGACAGCTGAAGGAGGTCTGGACAGTGTTTAACATTGTCTCCTTCTCAGGACATTCTTCAGCACACTCTTCTCGAGGTGCATACTGAGTTGTGGGATATTGGCTTCATTATATAATCATTATATTATATTGTAAAATATAAATACTGTAATCACTTTTCTATCATGTAAATTATTATTTCAGACTGTATGATCTCAAAAGCTACTTGTCCGTTTGATCTGTAATTCAGAAGGAACCACAGTCTGTAATCACTGTGTACGAGGAACTTGGCCTTCACAGACATTGTGAGAAATGTGTTGTGCATGTTAATGTGAATCTAAGATGTAAAGTGAAAAATGTAGTTCTGTGATTGCTCAAGTCTTCCAAATCATTAAAATAAGATATCGGATTGCGAGTGTGAGCCAGCGAGCATGAAGTAGAGGGATATCAATCAATTTATTATTGCAAAGATTATAAAAAATGATAAATACATCGAAGTATCTTTATGATTTGGGTTCAAATGAAGGATCATGTTGCCTTATTGGAATCACAGTAAAGCCTTTTAGTTTAAACTACAACAAGGCTGTTTTTCCTCCCAAAAAGATGACATTTTAGAGGTAACACCATGAACCCTTTTTTAATGTTAGAATTCGAAGGTGGCTACTGCTCTCTCAGCAAGCGTTATGAAATTAACTCCACAGAGCTGCGGGGTGAGAGAGGTGAAGTACATGGACTGCGGGACAAATGCCGTCTTGTCCGACTGAAAGAACAATGGCTTCATTCTAGTAAAGCCAAGAGGTGGGAGAGAGAGGGAACAAGGAAAAGGAGGAGAGAGGAAGCCGCCGGGCTGCCGGACTTGTCGGCACCAACATCGTACATTAGACCTCGGAGGAGACGCCAGAAGTCAAGTCTCTATATATCAGAAGTTATTTTTAAGAGATGAAGGGAGGAACAAGAGTAGGGATGCATTTAAATGCATATATTGTATATAGGTGCTCCATACTTCCCCCGTGAGTAAAAAGGAGATACCAGCACAGTTCGTCTTTACAACTTTCCCTCGACGAGACTAATCAGCACTCACAGACCCAGCAGTTATTCCACTCTCCTCCTTTCAAAGGGAATTTAATTTCCTGCCCCTGGATTTCAAAGCTTTACATAAATAGCACCCTCCTTTTTTTTCATTTACACTCTTGACATAATCTATAATTCAAACATGTGTTAGCCCTACTGGAGGCACCGGCAGCTTGTCACGGGGAGCTTGTTAAAACGTCTCACTTAAAGTTCTCCAATATAGAGGAGAGCTGAGATGTATTAAATTACTCAAAAGTGGAGGAGTGTGTTATCTTGGCTTAAGAAAATTGCTGCAGATGACATGAGAGAGGATGCCCTTCAGTTGACTTACAAGCAGCACCACCATCTTGTGGTGCATCAAGTAATTGCAAGTATGTCGGAGCTGAAGGTCTCATGTTTTGGGGTTTCTTTCCCTGTGCATGTAAAGTTTTATTTCACTCTGACTGCAAGAGATGAAACTGTACTGTCAGGATTTTCTGTGATTCTCTCTCAAGTTACTGACGCTCCTCTTTTCTCTCCTCTTTTTTTCAGTTGAGAATATTGCACACTGTGAGTTTGCTTACCTGCGAGACCTCCTCATCAGGTATCACACCAGCCTTCTGCTCTCTTTTATCTTGTGGAGGTGTTGAAATGAATTGAAGTTACAGGCAAAACTTGCTGTCATCATAAAACTGTCTTTCTTTCTTTCAGGACACACATGCAGAACATCAAGGACATCACAGGCAGCATCCACTATGAGACGTATCGCGTCCGCCGGTTAAATGAATCCAACGCCCTTTTCAACTCTCAACCACCGTCTGACCATCCCGCTGTTCAGTCAAAGACCAACGGTCAGCCCGAGGAGCAGCCTGGCGCCACGCAGGCCAACGGAGTGGCTGCTCAGCATGAAGCCCTGTCCCACGAGATGTAGAGAGTCCTGTACGGAGAAAAATCGCCAATTTATGACATCAGGACACAGCCAGGCACAAAACTTATACTCACACATCTGTTTCTCTGTTTACATGAACAAGCCCACACGCATACAAACACACACTCAATTCCTAGAAGGACTTTTTTGGCAAAAAAAAAACAGACCTAAACCACAGCTTTTAATTTATCAATAAGTAACAAGAAACAGTACTCAGACTAACACTCTACATTTCTTATCCTGCAGCAAGTTTTTCCATCTTTTTTCATCATTTAGATTCTGAGCAAAGATGCACATACACTTCTCGTCCGCTCTTGTTTCGACCAATACAATCTCCATACAGGATCGTCTAAAATAAACCGTGAAAGTTCTCAAGTCATGGATAAACAAAATTTAATTTACTCATGTCTTATAACTGAGCTTTAGCTGCTGGGTTTATTTTTAGATCATCCATTGGCTGTCAGGCCTGCAGCAGCTGCAAGTTAGATTAAGTAACTCAGCAGTGAAACAATAGACAAGATTTTGATCAGTTTAGATGAGTATAATGGAAAAAGAGCATCCAGAGGAAAATATCCTGTTTTTTTCTATAAACTACTTTTGCAGGATCTTCGGTTGACAGGAGGTTTGGTCTGATGGGGCCGTCCAGATGAGGAGATAACACCATGACTCCAAATGAAATACAGCATATCAGATGATAACTAGATTAGCTCTAAAGTAGAAATAACTGTTAGTGCCACTGGCCTGGTCTGCTTTGCGTTGTGGTGTATAGTTTTGTATAGAAACTAGGGTTAAGTAGAGATATTTAGATTAGTGTTATGGAGGAAGTAAAGATATTGTTGACACCTCCGCACTGCAAATTAAAAAAAGAAAGCATTAGTGTGGAGCAGCTTTCGGGAAAAACGAGTCCTCGTGTCATTTTTCCGTTGTTTTATGATGTTTTCGAAACCCCTTTTTTGCCAAACCATCCCGTCTCTTTCTATATAAAGCCGATGTCGTGTAATACAGTCATACCTTGCATTTTACATTGCTTATTTACTATTGTATTTTTATTGCTGTTGTTCATGTTCTAATATTATTATATAAGATGGGGGGGGTTGTGGAGGAATCTGTGCAGCCGTTTTGTCCATTTTACTGACTGTAAACCAAATAAAAGTCAATTTTTTTTCTGTTCTAAAGAGAAGCACACGCAGTACATAGAATGGATTTATGAATAGTTATTTATGTGTATGTTTAGTGGAATTCAACTAATTCATCTTTCATTCCAGCTGTTGGCTTCCAGAGGTTTGCTGCAGGTCTTAAAGAGTGATGATCTTTTTGGGTTTAGAAAGTGTTTCTGTTGCCTGTATTCATGTAGTATGTTGCATCCTTTTGGCAAGGCTGCGTTATAACTAGCACCGATTTACCTGCTAGTGAAGTACAGAAGTCGTCTATATTTGTACTTTGAATACTAATAATTACAACTGATCCTGCCAATAGATAATATTTACAGCAGTGACATTTACATTGCAAGCTTAAAGCATTTTGTCAGAGGAGGATGTTTTATTACCATTGAGAGGAAGAATTTGTGCCATAAACCTTTAAATAAAACCTTGTACATGATGCCACTCTATTACAGAAGGAACTGGGATGTTTTTTTGTTAATATTTGTGAAATTACAAGCTCAAGGGACATTTTAGAGGCTACGTCTAAATTTATAACGTTCTCATAATTTCCTAACAAAAATACTCAGTGTATGCACTGCCTCGTCACGTCTCCAAATATAAAATAATTGCATACTTGCCTTCAGGACAGATAATAATTTCATAAACCAAGAGAAAGATATTGGGTTACACTTTGTTTACTGTTGTATAGTTCTTGTGTAATTTGTTATGGTATTATAGCTTAAGGTTTTAAATTGATATGCTATCTCAAAGAATAAAGATTGATATTTTTATTGTTTAACATTGATTGATTGTCTTGATTTGCCAAAAAAAAAAAAAAGCAAATAGAGAAATGTTTAATAACTCTAAACTTTATTCAGTTTCAGCGTAGAGAGGCACAACAAAGAGCTGCTGCTGATGATTCTCAAGGTTGAGCTAATTAGAGCATGAAAACGTCAATATTTCATCCGTTAGCGACTACGGTTAAAATGACAATGTTTTTTTAATTAGTTCAGAACCTTTTCATCGTATTTTGTCTCATAATTGTTAAGTCTTCACCTGACATCTGATTGGTGGAGCCAAATCTTTTTCATCAACATTTAATCATTTCCAACAAATTTATATACTTTGTTTAGTGAGATATCATCCCTTTAATTAAAGAATAAACCTCTAAACACCTTGCTTGCTGCAGTAATTTTAGAACACATTAAAGACGTGGCTTCTTAAAGCTCTTTTAGCTATTCTGTAATTAAAGAGCTACATTGATTACTTTTTATTTGTACTAAAACAGTCGCAGTGATTAAGTTAAAATGAGAATGTTGAACAGGTTTGGATAAATATAAAAACTACTAAACTGTGGTTGCTGTGTGTGACACAAAGGCTGTTTTTAAAAGAACCGTGTAAAACATTCAGTCAATTATTTATTGACTGTTAAGATTAAATAGTTACAGTATGTGTCACATAGTGAGCGGCAGACTGTTAACTGTGTGCTTATCTGTGAACTTATTGGAACACATTCACTATAATAATGACCACTGCACATGAACTACAGTACAGTTTGAGAGCAGTTCATTTGTCTTGAACTCAGTTCATTATAATATGTATTCAGTTCATTATAATATGCATAGACAAAAATATCCAGCATACCACATTTCACAATACAAAGTCAACTGAAATGAAATGTGTTCTTGCAAATTTACAGCTTTTCAGTAGCATCACACCATGCTCACACAACACTGATTTAATAGGGCTTCTCATTTACACCTCCTGTCACACTCTTTCTCAACCACCCTGCTGGTCGTAATGTGTTGACAGTGTTGTTTGTCGAAGGTCATTGTCACCCTTTCACACGTTGTAGCTCCTGCTGCTCCTGCTTTTCCTGCCATGTCTGCGTTGGATCCGTTGGTTTGAAACTCTCCTCCTGCTGAGGACGACGCTGCATGGTGATAAATGACAAATGTGAAGGTGAGAGACAATGAAAGATCCAGAAAAATGAGTATCTATTGAACACTCATCTAAGGTTGACACTTCTATCTAAACAGTTTCCCAGGCAGCCATCCTGAAGCATGAAGGTGAGTGATAATGACAACTGTGACACTGCTGTAACAGCGCCTGGTCCGCTGACTGGCACAGGTACTAGACCAATTTAGTGGTACATATGAACTGACATCTGTACTTGCATTTATCTCATTCAGTGACTTTTTCCAATAGAAATTCACATAACGATGCAGTGAATTAGACAGTAAAAGGTGCTACAAAGATTTAAACCTAAATAGCAGTGAAAATCTTGAGAAATATCAGGAGCCTTGGATGTCTTATGCAAGAAAATTTATTTCACACTTAATTGACTGAAGAAACATCTGGGTAAAATCAAAGAGCAGCCCTGACACAATCAATGCTCCTCCAAAAGTCTGCAGGAAAACTCTCTGCATGCCTTGTTAAACTTTCAGATAAGGATTTGCTTCTCAGACAACCTTGGCTCAAGACAAAACCCTCAAGAGAGGTACAGCTTGACCCAAATGGGGACAGCTGGCTGACTGATATGTGGAAAATTCCTTCACATTTCCCCCCTCGTTGATCAAAAGATCAACAATAATTACCTACCATAATATTCTTCAGAGTTGGAGTAACATACACCTGCCTTTCTCTCACACTCATACACCAACCAGACATACAACTTTAATCTTTGTTGTTTTTCTTTACTACAGTTTATCTTGTATTGCCTGTCTAAAAGCATATATTTTAAACCAGGCAGTATAAACTTCACAGCAGTACTCAACACTGATTAGGGGAGACCGGGGATGGTTGTAACATGGGTTAGTTGCAACACTTTCAATTTCTCCAATCAGGAACAAGTTACAAGTCACCTGATTCACTCTGCACATGCTCAATTTAGTCCTTGTTACGTATGTGAGGAAGTTGCACCCTGTGGCAGACGCAGCCGATTTTAGAAAGAAATTTTTTTTTATTTATTTATTTTTGTGATAGCATTGCCTGATTTATAGATGAACTCATCAAACTTAAATCATGTTAATTATGTGTCTGTGTAGATTCATACAAGTGGTTAGTGCTAATGTTTTAGTTGTTAGCTGTAAGGTAAGCTAGTTCATGGCTACAAGAGTCTGTGAAAAAATGTTACAACCTACCCCAAGCAGAAATGTTAGTGTATTTATATGTTTACTTTGAATTTCAGTATGCTTGGGTCCTGGAAGAGAAAGACTGACAACATTTTGGAGTACATCTGTCATCTGTCACCACTGTGACTCCGACGGTGACTAACATACTTGGCACACACAGACACACTCACACAGAAACACATTAATGTTCAATTGATGAAGCTGGTGCACATTTGCACATTTTTCTCAGTGTTATTATTATTTTCAAATATAGTGTAACACACACACACATACAGACACATCCTAATTATGTTAAGTCATTTAAGTGTTGAATAAAAAGTTTTCAGTATCTTAAGTTTTTGTCATAATCTTTATTTCATAATGTTACATTTAACCCCAGGGTATGTTACAACTCACCCGGACCATGGGGTCAATTGTAACATTTCACTCCTTGTATTTGAGACTAAACCATGCATTTTCTGTTTGTATTGCAGAGATAACAGCTACACCATTTAATAGCAGACACATGTCATTAGTTTGCATCACATTTTAAATGCACTGGTTTAAAAGAGCAGCAAGCTACAGACAGAAATGTCAAAAATGTTACAACCATCCCCGGTCTCCCCTACTGTCATGCTTTCATTAAAAGTTCTCCAATATAACTTGAATTAAGGTTCAAATGTTTTGTTTTTACATTTAGAACAGTAGTACATGTAACTGGTTATTTCCCAACATTGCATGTGTGTCCTCTCATCCTTCCCACAGCCCCCCACCTCCCACGCCCCCACCCCCAAACTGTGGTGTCTGGTTTACATCTACACCAGTCATTCCAACTTCCAGTGTAGAGGGAGATAGACGCCTCAACAAAATCAAACCTCTGGTCTTGATATAATTCAACCTGACTACGAATAATTGATGGGTGGATTTTCTCACCTTCACATCAGAAGCTTTTTTTCACACTTTTTCTTACTATTTTTTCCATAGTGACCCTGTAACAATTATATAACATCACAATTATATCACATAATTCTTACATTGTATATTTCATAATCACACGATTTCAACCAATTTAACTGTTCTTACAGCTTTATTTTAACAAGAAAGGAGAAAGAAACCCTCTCTGTGTTCTATCTTCTTTCTTCCCAGATCACTGCTGCACTCTGCACTGAGCTGTAACTTTCATTCTCTGGTTTTTATTCTCTTTGGAGTTTTAGCATCTTTTGGTGAATTATTCACTCATTCAGGGTTTAACTTTGCTGTGGACTGATTATTGCCCATCACAGTGAAGTGTTAGACACAACATGCAGACCAGCACATCCAAGTCTCCTCTCTCTCTCATTTTTTTTATGTCAGTGGCAGCAATTTGAGACCAATTTATTCATAATAAATGAACCCGTGTACGAACACTGTTTTATCTTTATCTGCTATAAGCATTCAGAACCTCCTTTGGACATAGACTCACACTACAGATTTCAGTTACCGTCATGAATCATCCTGCCTTTAGGTTATGTTTTGTTTTTTCTCTCATTTAGTTCTGCATTTCCTGTTTTATTTTGGTTTCTAACTCTCCTCTCGTTCCAGATCCACTTCCTGCCCTTGTGTGTTTCCCGCTCCTGTCCATGTCGTCATCCCCTAATGTCCTCCACCTGTGTCTCATTACCCTCACTCCCCTTGTGTATTTAGTCTGTGTGACCCCTGCCAGTTCGTCTTAGCCCTTAGTCGCAAATGTTTCAGTATTATCCTCTTTGTTTTAGTCTCTAGTGTTTTTGACCCTGGATCTGCCTTTTTTTGACTCTGCCTCTGCCTCTGCTTAGCCCTTTTTGGTCCTGTTGCCTTCTCTGACTGCCAGCCCGTGTACCGAACCTGCTATTAAAGACTTTGTTTTTTGGAACCACTGTTTGAGTCGTGCGTTTGGGTCTAGCCCTTGTGTACCAGACAACCTTGTCCGTTACACAGAAATAAGCCCAACGCCTACTCAGAACGACTTCCTGAGGCTGTAATCTCACTGATTCTCTGACTTTTATCTGTGTTGGACTGCGACCCTGTCAGGTTGCCAGTTGCCAGTCCAAAAAAAAAACCTCAACGCCCCCAAGGCAGGAGCCCTCTAAAATCTAACTGACCGCTGACACCAGCTTTTAATCTAACCTATTTCAGACAACACATTGAGTTAAATCACTTATCAGCTCACTTGATTTTTCTCTCTTTTCTGCATGTTACAACTTTAACAGTTTTGATGTCCATGTGCATATTTAATGCACAGTTGGCACTCCCCAGACGCTGAAATCTGATCTTATTCAGATGTCAGATGTTCACAGCCAAACTGCAGAAAATACACAGTTTCTTTATGATCTCGTCAAACACATTTGACGTTTCAAGGCAAAAATTTAAATAAAATTTGCACTTAGCATGTCTTAGTTCTTTTGAAATCTTGCTGTTTGTTATAGAAATCTTGAGCCTGTCAATTCAGAAACAGGATGTCTTATGCAAGAAGATTTATTGATACTTAATTGATTACGGAGACTTCTGGAGTAGCGTTCATGATGTCAGGACTGCACTTTGACTGTACCCAGATGTCTCTTTAATTGATTATATCGTTATCAATCGAAGTATCAATGTGTGTGAGTGTAACCAAGACTTTGCCATCTTCTACCAGATTCTACACTGCATTTCACATCGTATGACACCAGAGCAGATTTTTTCAGAAACCAGACGGATTACCTTATGGCACAGAGAGAGACTGTCTGAGCCAAAATGAGCTTTCAGAGCTTCCACTTGTTGTCTGTGTTAAAGGTGCAGCATCCTGTAAGAAATGGCTTTGTGTGTCTAGCTATTATTGGATAATTGTTAAAGATTCAGCCACTTGTGGTTTATTTACTGCACAAGTTGTGTTTTGTTCTGTAAAAAACCCAGACGAAGGCCATGTGTACTGAAATGTTTTCCTTCAGTTACGTGCAGACTGCGCTTAATTGTTATGCTGCCATTCACCTTCGCTTTTCTTGTGATTTGAGCACTAGTTCACCGGTGAAGTAGCAACGGTACTTTCTACTAATTTTCAACACAAGTACCTTGTGTAATTAACTCAGTTTGCTGTTTTGTGACACCTTTCAGAAACAGAATTTGAGGCTTCATGAAATGTGTGTAAATTAGCAAAAGTCAAAGCTTTGTATTTTTGTCATTTTCAGCTTTAATTTGCAATATTCCAACCACACATCCCAGACTCCAATCATACTGATTTACAGACTGATAAGAAGAAAAGTGGACAACTGGGCTGTTACATTCCCTGCAGTAATTATGGTGAAATAACTTGTCTACCATACATCTAATTTACAGTTTCACAGACAGCACTTGAGTCATTCTTGTTAATCACCAATTTAGCATCCATACATTTTGATCATTTAAGGTGAGAAAATCTGGAATATGTGTTACTAAGATATGTGAAATGGAACTGACATTTTGAACCTAAGCTAGTTATCTATAAAGCGCCATAATATCCACCAAAAGTTTAGCTACCTTTAGCTACTGGTTAGCTAAGCTACCTATATTGGCCAAATAGGCTATAGCCTACTATGCTAACCAACATCTGTCCCCAGATAAAGGATAAGTATTCTCCTCCTGCAATTTATTGCTTCTTGTTGTCCTGGGACCATTTGTCTGTGAATATTTTGTTTTTTTTATCAGATTTTAGATACTATCAGGAGAATATAGCTGCTTTATTTTGCTGCAAACTGGGCCTAAAGCTGTGTTAATTGTTTGCTAGCAAACAGCTGGTAATTAGCTCTGCTTGCCATGTGACTCAGCATTTTCTGTTGCCAAAAGTTGGAGCCTGATATGGTGTCAGTATTTGTTTGATTCTGATTTCTGTTTGCAATTTGTGCTTTTATTGCAGCTTTCCAGTTGTGAATCTTTATTAAATATCCAAGAAAAGCCATACTTTGTGTTTATTGAAGGACTTTACACTTTTAGCTGTCTGGTTTTTTGTTAAGGACAGCTCATTGGAAGGGCAGTAGTGTTATATTTGAATGGTCTCTGTGAGTAAATTTCAAATATCATGATTTTCAGGACTAATTATGAAGTAAGAACCATGGTTTGTTGTCAATAATAGATTCAACACTCTCCATAAAACCCAGGGTTAGCACTTCATTGAGTCGGTTGTCAAAGATCCATCCACATTGCTATGCACAAAGGTACACAACACGCATTGGATGTTTATTGAATTGGCTCGGCTCACGACTACTGAAACAGAGTTTTCACTCCTCATCAGCACTCATCAAAGCCTTCCTTTCTAACAAAAATGTAGACAGAAGTCACAAGAACAGAGATACCATCCCTCGGGAAGCTTTAAACATCTTTTTGCAGTATTCTCCAGAGTTAGCAGCTCGTGTTAAGCTACAGTTTGTTCTTGCAGGGAGCCAATGCTCGGCTCAGGCAAGGATCCAACATGTGGTAGCAAACTGTGAAACACTGGGAGGTCTGCATTAATTAGCCGTTCAACAGCACTAGCTACATGGAATATTTTAAAGTCATATCAGCTCAAGCAAGGTAAATCTGACAAGCTTTTAAATTTGTCAGCATATTGAAATGTGTTTTCATCACTTCTCCCTTAGATGGTGAGCAGTCTGTCTGCAGGAGGCTGGCTGGGCTCGGGGTTTGGTGATGATGTGTTGCGGCTGGATTGACGGCTATGGTGGGCCAGTTGGAGATTGGCAAGGTATGTGTTTTTCTCCACTGAAGTTTGATAACAATTCACAGGGTTTGCAGCTCTTTCAATGGGATGAAAAAATGTAATTCTGTACTGATTAGCCTAATTTTCAGGAAGGAAAAGGCGGCTTGCCTCTTCCTTCTACCATAGTGCTGCTTCACAAATACAGGAATCCATGCCAAATCTAACAGCAGGTACATTATGAGTCTCAGCTGGATTATATAGCTGAATATATCACTGTTCTTCACCCACAACCATATTGCTCCATGGTGGCACATTACCAGTGTCTACTGACTCAGGAAACAATGATTCATGTTGCATACATGTAGGAATAAAGCCAGCCTTTTCCACCATTGTAATGTAACGTGTCGTAGTCGTTGTCCTTCATGGGTGTTTATCACACAAAGAATACAGGCTGCACCAAAAGGCAAACTGAAAGATCAGAGCCAGATTTTAAGAAAGGAAAAAAAGAGAAGAAACAGAACCCCACAGTGATGAAAAACACAGCTTTCCTTGTTCACTTCACTGGCTCTGTCGTTACCAGGCAGAGTTCTTCCAGCCAGATAGCCAATGAGCCACCAGGCCAGCCAGACAGCCAACAAGCCAACCAGATAGACTTCCAGTCAGCCAGTTAACCATCTGGCTGGTAAGCCTATCGTTGAGCAAGCCAGCGCCTGTCTGTGCTGGTGTGGAACCAGTGGCCAGTTGTCTTGCTTCCTCCCATTTCCAAACACACACACACACACACACACACACACACACACACACACACACACACATACACACAAACATACACACACATCTTTCGTCAGCCTCTGTCTCCTTCAGAGCTACTTAGACACACACAGAACAGGAGAGAACTCTGTAATATCTGCTTATTCCTCGGCCCTCATCTGCGAAAACATCTCAAAACAAAAGATCGCTACACGGTGCCCACCTCACACACCCCCTGCCTCGCTGCACAGCGCCCTCAAAGTAATCGACGCAAGGTAATTTGTTGATAATTAATTGCCGTTCATTAATGGTTTTGCATTTATTAAAACTGTGCATGCTAACGATGTTTTGTATTTTTTTGTCACCACTGTGGGCTAATCAGCACCTTTAAAATCTCCAACTTATTTACACGGATACAAACGTGTACACACACAACACACACAGACCACTAGTATTCTCTAATCCTCTTCTCGTTTACCCTTGAGCCCTGCCAACTCACTCTCCTGGACACGAAGCATGGTGTCCCTGTTTGTTGTTGATGTATGCCACATCCATCTGCTCGTTTGCTTAATTTGGACTTTGCTTGTTTCCAGCCATGTTCCCGCCCCTCCTTGTCCCCCGTCTCCTCCCCTCGCCCCCCCATCCACACCTCCCTCATCTCCTGTTCCCCCTCCTCTGCCTCCTTTCCATCTCCTTCCTGCCGTTCCGACATCAGGGCGCTCGTCTGCCTGGATCGCAGCCAGCTCTGGCGCGGTCAGGGTGGTGGGGAGGAGGTTCCACCGCCCCTTCCTGTCCGTATGCAAATTGGCCTTGTTTTGATTAAAAGACAGCTGCATATTTCATTAAAGTCACCAGTGGCGGTGGGAGAGGAGAAGTCATACCTCTCTGGGGAGGCGGAGGTTGTTTAGCTGGAGTGAATGTTGTGGAAGCTGCTGTTTAGAGCTGCTGCCTGCTGAGGGGAACAAATAGCGAAGACAAAAGGGCTGCCCAGGGACTGCTTTGGGGTTTAATGGGGCTGACTGACTGGCACATCAGTTAAGGCTCATGCTGATCCAGAGCGTGGGTGAATGTGCATTGCATGATAAGGGGAGAAATTGACAATGAAATATAGACCCCCCATCAGGCTTCAAGGTGCTTTGGCATGTCAAGGCAGTTGTATTTCTACTCATCGCCACCAGGCTCCTGAGACGAACCTCTGTTTCTGAGTACTTCAATGAGAAATGGTTCCTCATGTTGTCATCTTTTAATCCGCGACAGATACGCTGTTCCCTGGTGGGTTGGGTGAAAGAGAAAAACATTGTTTCCCCAATGAATTTTCACCTCCTCAGAGAAATACGTTGTGTCATTTGAAGTTCTCACCTAGGTCAGCTGTGTTTGTCTTTTCAGTGTTTGAGGGCTAACCGGGCAATATCACAGTAATAATCTAGTCCTGCATGAATGAACGGATGAATCTGTTGTGTGCCAGAATGAATTTGTGAATGGCAAAAAGTCATCTTCTTCCCCTTTTCTTTATACTGGTTGTGGTTGACTGTTGCACTACCAGAGGTGAACAGGAGTGATGTATAGACGGGTTGGGCACCCTATGAGGTCAGGAGGTGGGAGGAGGAAGGACGGGGGAGGATCTGTTGGCATCAAGCCAGCTCCAGTGGAATTCAAAGACATGGGTGGAGGATGGAGCGATGGTTGCTCTGCATAATCAATCAGAAACAATGGAGGAAGTGAGAGAGTGGTTGTGCCTTCCTTGACAGGCCTGATTGTATTTATGCAGGGATGGAAGCGAGAGGGGAGGGGGGGGGCATTAAAGGGGATTGGGTAGTAAGATGTGGGCAGGTGCAGGAGTGCTGTAATGGGTGGCCCTCACTGCAAAGCCAAGGACATATACCCAAGAGGAACTGATTGAATGCCATGCCAATAAAAGGAGGCAGTTTCATGCACCATTGACCGAGTTGGCATCCTCACAGTCGCACTGTGATGAAACCCCCCTTCGAGGTCATGATAATGTGAATCACATTTTGTTCCTCAGTGGGTTGAACTGCTCTGAGGAAGAATTAAACCGCACCCTTCAATCAGATTTTTTTTTTTTTTTTTTACAGTATGCAGCATGTATCTGATGTTTTCGTTGTGTGTTAAAACATGGAAGAAATCACATCAAGTGTTTGTTTGGACAGAAATGAAAAGATCAAATTCTGCGTCACAATAGGTGGGGAAAATAATCTGATTTGAGCCTCCAGTGCACATACAGCCAGAGAGATTGTCCTTTCATTTTCTCTGTAGGTAGAGCAGCATGTCCCGGAGCGGGCTAATAGAATGCTTGTCTTGTGTCTTCTCAGCCATGAACTTTTCTCTGTCACAATTACATTCAGTCTGGAAGCCTGTGTACCCTGCAGCCAAATACACTATATTAGCTAAAGTAAAGCAGTCAAATGCTTAAGTTGAACTTGACAAGGACGCTCATTCATATACTGTTAGAAAAGTCCTGAACTCTACAAAAAAAAAGCAGGCTCCTACATGTTTACATCCATGTATTTCTCCAAAATGGTGGAAAAAAACACCACATAAAATTATGTTTTTTTCTCAATGGCTTTGGCACAATCAAATCACACTCAAATGATTTTCAAAACCCTGCGTGCAATTCTCAAATCAACAGCTAATTTTCACTGACCCAGTGATGTATTGAGATTGTCTCTTGATCTCTACATTCAGTCAGTAACGTGGGACTTATCACATGTTGTGATATGTTGGTGCCACAGTTACTGGACATGGATCAGGCAGACATCAGAGAGGAACAACTGTATGTTACTGTATGTCATGTGTTGATGTGACAGAGACCACATGCTGCCAGTGAAGATGAATAGATTAGCGTTTGTATGATAGAAGTTTATTCAGTTGGCTGAAGAGGATCTTTGACTTTATTGTTGAGTTATTGTATGTAAGTATCAATGAGAAATTACATAAAGAAATACAGTTTTAGTGTCTTCTGTCATACAGACACAGTTCCCTTTACATTTGACTGCCTTGGCTTGACACAGTATATACTGATGGAGTGATCGCACTCAGTGTTATGAACTGCAACAGTGTTTGAGAAAATGTGCTTAAACAATTGAGAAAAACTCTTAAAAACATCTTAAAAACAAAAGGTGGATAGGAGGTATGTGCAGAATGTGTTTGGTTCTGTGCTGCTGATGCTGCACCACTGCCTCCTGCTGTTTGTCCACAGCAGTAGCATTAAAAAAAAAAAAAAAAAAAAAAAAAAAGCTAATTTCCCACTGTCACTCCCTGACATTAATGCATATACTGATCCACAAGCCCCTCGGAGCCCTCTCCACTCCATTCACCTCTCCTCCTCTGCCCGCTTCTCACTCATGTTATCAATTCACTGTTTTCTCAAGGAAAATATAAGTTAAGCTCACCTTATTTACATTTATATGATCAGATTTTCTTCCTTATGGAAGGTATGCAAATTTGCCCTTTTCTCGAGTCTTAGCCACTGAGTGTTCAGATTTGTTGCGAGGAACGGAAGAAAAAAAAATAATAACAATGCCCTCCAGGAGGAAAGAGACCCAAGTTAGGATTTCTGGACCTCATGAATTTTGTAATGATCAATTTTGTTTACCGTCGCCCCTCCACAACTTATCAGGACATTCTGAGCTTGGGATATATAAGATGAGATTGATTTACACCTGAAATGTCTATCTTCCTTTCTTTTTTTTTTTTTTGTACAGTCTATATACCCTTGGTTGTTGCCCCTGCAGTGCTCAGAATATCGTTTTTCATTTTCTTCATCTGGTGGCCTCTAAATTCCGTCAGGCTGTGTGTTTGTGAGATGTGGCAGGTGGTTTTGCAGGTTGTGTTCAGGCATCAGTCATGTCTTAAATCCTCTGTGTGTTCGAGCAGAGGGGGAATGAAAGGCAAATCAGAGGGCTGGCTGGATGAATGCAGTCAGCTTGAGCGTATTTGGGGGGGGGATGGACAGAAAATGTGTATGTAGGTGGGTTCTTTACCCGAGTGTAACTCCTGAACCCATTGTGAAAGGAATGGCCGGGCATTTCACTGCTTTGGTGTGTGTGCATGCATGCAAGAGTATGTGTGTGTGTGTGTGTGTGTGTGTCCGGTGGATGCTGGAGAGGGAACAGCACTCGAGCAAATTGCTTTCTGCCAGCATATTGCCAGCGCCAGTCTTTATTCCTTGAGATGGGGAGGCACGTCTCAGACGATTACAGCCCCCAGTTCAGGCTCACACTGCTGGTCTGCCCTGCTCAATCCATAGCCCTGCTTTACAATACGCTCCTCTATACCACGCTATACCCTGCTTGCTGAAATGCTGATGTGGAATATTTAACTGACACTCCAAGCGAAACCTAATAATATAATCAGGTAATAAGAAATTAATTTTCTCCCTGGCTGCACTTTGACTGGGGTGTTGATACAGGGAAGAGGAAGAGAAATCACGAGGCAAATGTTGGTGAGGGAATGTCGTTGGTAGGCTGGCCGGCCTCTCTCCCCTCTCTATCTCACTCTCTCTGTGCATCAACATTTCTCATGACACACTCCGTTGATTCGATAGCCACCCCCACGCACCCGTTCACACACCCCATGCTCCTGCGCACATACAAATTTGCGGAGACCCACACAATAACAAGGATGCCTCCCTACACCACTGAACTGTAAATGACCAGCAAGAAGTCCACTAGTGACACCCACACATATCACTATACACACACACACACACACACACACACACACTGTCGCTGTCAGCAAAGGAACTTGATGTCCCTTACAGGCTTACATGGTGAGTGACAGTGCTGGCACTGGCCTGCAGCTCAGACAGATATATGTATGGCTGATAGTTCATGTTAGAGAGAGGGAAGCATCTTGCTGTGCTACAGTGTCATCACTAAACCTGTGACCCACTAAATATAATTCCACTTGTCCTCTCTTTTCTTCTTCCCATCAATTCATTTTACCTCTCTGCATGCATCTTTCTCTCTCTCTCAATCTCTGCACTCGTCCTTATGTAGTTAATTAGGAGGCAGGAGTCCATTGGTGTCAGTGCTCTGGTGTTTTATTGTTCCCCCCTCTTGGCCCCCCCGGCCCCCAACGGGGAGACATCAATAACCCACCCCCACAACACACACACATACACACACACACACATATATGTAGCAGAGTTTCCGCGGCCCTGCCTGCTCCTGCCTGGCATAGACATCCATCTCTCTGTGCCCCCCCTCCCCCCTCCACCCCTCCATCCTCACCCGCCACCCAACTACCTGACTGCTGCTCTCTCTCCGCCTCTTCCATCAACCTCCCCTCCACCTCCTCCTCTTCCCCTCCTCTCCATACCCTGCCATCGCCTCTCTACCTGAGAGCATTTGTCATCCCGTCGCTCTGTGAGCCGCGGCCGGTGTGATGAAAAAAAGAAAGACAGAAAAAAATACTCAGCAGCAATATGCAAAAATGCAAAAAGGTAGATGCGGGTTGCCCTGGCAACGGCTCCAAGGTTATTTCCAAGCGCTGATGGAAATCAATGTCATGTGCCAGGCAGGCACGCACCTCCGTCCTCAGGAAAATTAGAAAAAGAGGGGTGGGTGGGGGGGGGGTTGAGGGAGAGGAGGAGGAGGCGAAGGGAGAGCTGAAAGGACAAAGAAAAATGCAGAGAAACAGAAATCAGGTTTTTCTCCTCCCTGAACCTTAAGGGCTCCTGAGTTTTCTTCAAAGGAGCTGGAGGCATGCTGCCGTGGATCATTTTCACTTTCTTTTGCTTTTGTTTCCGTGTTTGCATTCACCATAAATTCTGCCCTCCTCCGTATCACTAACACCGCCGCTGGCCTTTTGTCATTTGTTTATGTACAAAGAGGAAAAACAAACTCTGTGGCTGTGAGGGCACCAAATCAAAAAGATAAATACGGGCAGAGGAAGAGGAGGAGGAGGAGGGAGTGCATAGGAAAGGGTGCGTGTCTGTATGTTTGTGTTTGAACTGGCTCAACAACTGACTAATCTGTTGTGATACCAACCACAAGAAGCCATGTCATTTGGGAACAGACGTTTGATATGCTAACATGCAGCTCATGTGCCAAGATTGTCTACGCTGGGCAGGTTGAAACCAGGGATAGCCTGGCTCCTAACCTCTGTATTTCTGCCCACAGCTCTGAAAATAAAAGTGAAAATAAAAGTGGCTTTTCAGTCTGATTATCAGACCAGACCAGGAATAGAAATTACACTAATTTCTGAAGCTAACTACAGTTTTTTTCTGTCTCCACAAGTATAAGCGCCTGAGCAATGGAGCAGTGGAGCAAATGCATCCCCATAATTCAATTAGGGGGAGTAAAGTTGTGGTTTTGCCATGCCACTTTTTGTCTTTTTAAAAATAACCACAGTCTGTCAGTCCACACAGGAGTCTGACTGTTTACAAAAGTGAGAAATACAATCTCAGAAGCCCATTGGCTATCTGTCTGACCATGAGCCTCTGGGGGGCAACGGAGGCTCCGGTGTAGCCAGCGGATATCACAATAATGGATTACAAATATCTGAGCCAAGACCTCTTGACACCTCACATGATCTCATGCCACACGTCCATTTTCTCACGCAATGAAAAACAAATTCATAACTGATAACATGGCAGCATGAAAAGAGGACATAGCGTACGGACGGACAAGACAGAGCAGCACAGCGCAGCGGCGAGTTATTCGGACCATCAGGGGGAAAGCGAGAAATATACATAAATCTATTATATTGTACTTTATTCTCATGCATCTGCTCAGAGTGATCTCAGTCAGCGGCTCTTCTGGAAGCAGCACAGCATCTGTTCCTCTCCTCTCGTGCTGTGCGTTACTATGGTTACAGGGATGCTCTGTGTCTCTGTCACTCTGAAACTTTCTCGCGATTCCTAATAACAGGTTTTTATGTTAGTATGCCAATGAAAAATCATGAATAAGTACCTCATTGCTGAAATCTAGTAACACGACATAAATTTATATTTTTGGTTAACATTATAAAGGACTGCTATTATGATTATTCTCTCATTTTCACATACAGGGTATAAGGGGTGGTTTCACAGTAAGATCTAGTCCTTGACTAAAATGACCCTTTTAAGTCTTGAGGAGCAAAAATCACCCTTTGAGTTGTGCATTCAAATGGTCATTGATTTGAGATAATTATTATTGATTCCTGTATAACATTACAGCTACACAAGCTAGTGGTGCCAGTGAGGATAGCTCCCACTAGAACCTGTGTGTGAGGCCGTTTCATTCATCCAAACTGTTTGTACTTTGTTGTAACTGTTAGACTTTGAAGACGCCTTGTGAGTATTGAGAATAGCAACCCTCAGGTTTAACATTGTTTAACAAGGTTTAATTAATCAAGTCATTTCATTTATATACATTGTTGACCTTGTTTAACCTTGAAGATGGCCTGGTAGCCTGCAACCTACTAACATTTTAGGCTGCATAATGTTTTTATTAATATAGTTTCAAATATGCCACCCCATTATAAACTGTTCTTGATGCACTCCTGCTTTTCAAAGCACCATCAATCTAACTAATCTAGACTAGTGCAGGTGGCTGAGGTTAGCTAGTGTAGAAATACAGGAAATTTGTTTTAAATTACTTTTTTCTAAAGTATCTTTCTAGGTTTTCTCCCCCATTTTAAAACATAACCAGACGTCCACGTCCATAAGGATAAAAAATTTTCTCCACTAGAAGTTAAAGTCGTGCTCAACTGGAATGATGGTACTCAGCTACATGTGAGACTTTAAAAAAAATCCTTCTTTTGTTTATTCATTCAATACTTGACATTTGGATTTTGGAAATGTGTTCCCCTCGAGCATCTTGAGTGAATGTTGTTCTAGATTGTGGCCAGAATTTGCTGACCGTGTTTTCAAACTCGAGCGCCGAAGGGGGGCTGCGCTGTCAGGTGGAACAACGTGAACTGTAAAAGTAACATGTTTTCAGCAAGGAGAGTTATCAATACCCATCAGAATCCTTCACTCTAGCGGCTCAATAATGTGTAGTATTTATGTTAATCAGTAGTTTCAATTTCACATAGATCAATCAAATGTGAACACCGATCAATATTATGCATGTCAACTTGTATACATTCAAACGCAGGTCTCAACTGGATCATGATACTATTTGGATGGATATAAGATCTCAGGGATGAAACATTGTGTGTTGAGCTGGTTAAATTTGTACTGTGGTCATTTGTCCTGTTAGTGAGGAGGTCAGTGCAGCGTTGTGGTGCAAACAACAGTTCCTTTCCTTCCAGTCCATTTTTGCAAGTTTTATGTGTTATCTTCCATGTAACCTGAATTTCTGGAGAAAAAAAATTCTTGGAGCAATGGTACAGTGTGCATTCAGAGAGCAGAGGGCATTTTTTTTTGTTATCGCTCAGCTTACAGTGAAAGATATATTGAATTAATTTCACTAGGTTGCAATCAATAACCCATAAACTATAGTTTATAGTATAAACTGCTGCAACCACCACAGGCCACCTCTGTCAAGTCTTGTGTCACAGTGGCAGGCAGCTGTGGAATAGATGGGCCATGCACGCCGAGCCAATAGGTTCTCCTCTTCATTTGCATACCTAACATGGTGTTCACACTCCAGTTGACACATTTGCAACCCGCCACTTATCCCATTACCGACTGTCCCTGGTTGTGGCATTGTTTGCTGTGTCGGCATTCTTTCTTGCTGGCTGGCCGGCTCATCTTGCACCGAGTTGTGTGTTGAGGCGCTCACAGGTTGTTTGGATGCAGCTGAACTCGACACAGCTACGCTCGCAGGCACATATGCACGGATACGCATGCCAGCACACAGACATATGTGTGCACAGACATACACACATGCAGCACATTCCACTTTATACCTGTTGAGGTCGAGGGACTTTGCAAGCATGACCGAAGAAAATCCTTATGAAAAAAAAAGTAAAATATATGAACTTTGCATGAATATACAATGTTTTTGTATTTTGTTGCATGATTATGGTTCCTTCTGTGCCATTTAAATAAAATTACTCCTATGCTAGTAGCCATTGTACCAATACAGTATATATTGAGTAATACAGTAAATATTTATGACCAAAAGCAGATGTTCTAAGTATAATTTTGTGTGAAATCTGTACAAACGGTGGATTTTATTTGAGACAAAATACATAAACATCATCATACAAACTAATATTTTGTACAATATCGTTTTAAAAATTCATCACCAGTATATATTCTTCTCATTTCAGGTTAATGTGAGACAGATGAGCAATAATTTGATTGGACCATGTTATCTTTACACATACACACGCATGCATACGGTCTCCCTCTCTCTGTGTATCTGGCAAGTTGTTATTACAGGGGTAATAATTTGTCATTAAAGGTTTCATTTTTGTTGGTGCCTTTGCTCTGAATGTTTAATTAGAGTCTTAAATAAACTCCCCAGACCCTGCAGCCATTTCTGGCTCCTTATTCTCCTCTTGCTCCCCCCCACTGCCTCCCTCCCTCCCCCCTTTCTCCTTCTCATTCCCTCTCTTTTGGGAGGGCAGCATTACAGTATAAGTAAAACCGATTCCCACAGGCAACTAAGAGAAGCACATATTAGTCTTCAGAGATGAGCTGCCTCGTTCACCTTCGACATCACTGCAGGATAGAGTCTGTCACCGCCTCAGTGATGTTTGCCTTCTCGCTGAAGGGGGAAGAGAGTTACAGGATGTTGTTCTGCAGTCTTTCAGAGTTCCATGTTTTTACAGCGGGGGGTCTCGGTATCTCTCACACAAGACTTGCATGACATTTCTGTTGAGTTCTGTTATCAAATGGGCTGTGTAAACCGGCTTACACCAAGACTCTGAACTCAATGAACTTAAAATCACTGAGCAGATTCTCCACGGTGGAGGACTGCAGCTGAATGCTGTGTGTCACCCATGGATTTTCTGATAAGATCATTTCCACCCTGCACATCTATTTTTGATGTGCTGTGTTGGTGGTGGTGTACTGAATAAATGAATATTCATGAATGCGCAGAAGGCCTATATGTATCATAGTGATTTCCACCCGTGTCATCAAGCTATGCAAATTACATCCTTACATCTCCATACGGCCGTACAGCCCCCTCTTTCTCCCTAATTAATGACGCTGTGAAAATGTTTTTTCTTCTGAGGAAAATTGTCTCTTTCAAGACAGAATTGGTGGAGATATTAACAGGAGGTGATATCTCTAGACTTGTTTTTGACTTGATGACTTAAGGAAATACATATTCCACATGAGATGGTCACATCTCTTTATGTGACTATCCTCAAACCAGAGCCTCAACTTGTAAATACTTTGAAGAAATGAATTTACAGCCAGTTTTACCCTGCATTCAAAGGTGAAATCTGATTGGATAGACCTTCATGCATTTGTAGTACCATAACATTTAACACAAAAACAGTCATTTATCTATAACAAAAGCCAACACACAGCTGGAATCTGCCAACCTTGAATCCTACAATTCATGCTTATACACTACTAATTTGCAAGAAAGAATATGAATAGTTCTTTATCATCATAATGAGGAAATGTTTTTAAGTTTCAAGTTTCATTTGTTTTACCTACTACACATAATGCAACAGCAGCTAAAGCCTTTTAGAGGCTTCAACCTGCTCTGAATGCTCTGTTTGCAGAGTTACATCTACTTCCCCATCGAACTGATGTCAGATCATTTGCTTGTCCACAAACGGCCGTCCGTTCCTTGTCCTTCGTTGCTAAGGTTGCGGGCTGTTCATGGGCTGTTTGCATTGTCCGCTTGTATATCGAACGTGTACAGATGTATTTGAGAAGTTTCCATCTTGAGTGCAGAACAAGAAAAAGAAGTGAAATCCGACTACTACTGTTTGTTTACGTAGCATCCAAAGCTGGAGGATGTTTGCCAAGGGACATCTCCTGGAAGCTGGCCAATCAAAACAGAGTGGGCTCATCTGGAGGCGGGTTGCTTATAGAGACAGGAGCTAAAAACAGCCTTCAGTTTTAGACTGAAGACCAGTATAACATAAATATAAATAAATAAAGAGTTTTTAAACTGTAAATCATGCAAGATACTCCAGTAGAGCCCACGAATAAAAATATAGACCTGGAAATGTGCATTTTATGTCCTCTTTAATAAATGTATTTTCTGTCTAGTAACTTAGTTGAAATGAGGAGTGCACATTTTCCATGAATTTTTGATTCTGATCCATTTAACTGATAATTAATACCCCACATCCAATTTTCTTGGTATATTATTACAGTAGTGATATTTTCTTCTGTATCTTACTACAGAGGTATTATAATTGTGACTCACATAACAAACTGTATAAACTATTTAATGAAGAAAGCTTTTCCTTTTTCTTGTATATTTTACAGTGGTATGATGATGCTTATATGCTTAAGTGCTGTTTTTTCAGTGAGCTGCACATCTAACACCCACAAAGAGCCCCAATCCTGTGCTATTATAAGAAAAAACATACCTAACGGCGAGCAGATTTGCTGAATTACAAGTCATGCGTTCAACTCATCATCTACGGCCAATGTGGGCGACGAACCTCGTCTTCATCTTCAGAAACAAAAAAGATGATGGGTTGGGGGGGTGGGGGGGGGGGGGGGGGGGCTAACTCATGAAGAAGAGAATAAAGGGTGGGAGTGAGGATAAGCGATAAAGCTGACATTAGGGTCAAGTGCTGATCTGGCATCACATTTCCCTTTCAAATCCATCTATATGCATACGGTCACATGCACACATCAGAGTCTGTAGCTACACATGTGTCGCCGCACGCCCACACGATCCGCAGCCGGAGAGAAGTTAAGACACACAGAGACAAAAAGCAGATGGGGTAAAGGATAATATCGCAAATTATTTAAGTGTGTGCTTAAGTGTGTGTGTGTGTGTGTGTGCACGTGCCAGAGAGAGAGAATATATGTAAGAGGAGAGGAGAGAAAGGAAGAATCTGTTCAGGATGGAGGTAGCTCGCTGACGGACTGCACCGCCGTGCTCAGCCAGTTCATTGCTGTCATTCCTTACATCTTTTGACATTTTCAATTATGTCTTTCACACATGGCTGGGCACTTGTTTTTTTTTTCTGTGCTCTCCTCATCATCCTCCTCCTCTTCTTTTCTCTCTCTCTCTCTCTCTCTTTCTCTCCCTCCTTCCTATTCTATTCCTCCACCTTCATTCCATTTCCTTTTTAAGTGCCTCGCTTTGTGTGTCGGCCCTTTTCATATGTGCGGGTCAGGTAGCCCAGGGATCCTATTACTCCCCCGCTCTGTGGTGGATGGAGCGAGTAGCAGACAGCGGGGTGAGCGAGGGATAGGGCAGGAGTGAAAGGGATGCTGTCAGATCTGTCAAGGACTCCTGTTCAATTTATCAGGTGATCCTGAGGGGGGACGACAAAGCGAGGTGCTGAGAGTACGGGTGGACTTGTGTTTTTGGAGGTCTAAATCCTCCTTAGCACACATCCACCTGACAGCATGGGGGAGAGAAGATTTATATTTGTCTCTGATATCTTTTGTAAAAGGGTCTTCAATGTGTGTCTCCATTTATTAAGTATTGAGAGCAACACTGATATTATCAGCTAGTTGGACTTCAATCATGAAATGACTTATTATTGCCTTCTTTAGCATTAGGCTCTGTTAGAACACAGTACTGTACTTACAATTTTGAGCTTTTCAGCCTCTGTTGCAGAGATTTTGGGAAATGTGACTCTGGAAAAATAATATAGTGCAACCCTTCTAAAACTTTCCAAATAATCTTAAATATTACTTACCACAGACACTTTTCTCTGAGTACATATGAAGGTAATCACAGAGTATCCCCATGCATTAGCTATTGCTAACTGCATATGAATCCACTGAGGTGCCACCAGCAGGCTAACCAAACAGCTCCCTGTTCACTTACACATGCTGGTTTGTTTACATGTGTGAGTTGCTGTTTAGCATGTAGGCAAAAAAAGTATTGTCTTCTGTGGAAATTTACTTCACAGATTATGATTTTACATGCAAAACATAAGATCATCTTATAAAAGATAATATATAGTTATGAAACAGTACATTGGTTGCTACAACATGAAAATGCTGCTTACTCAAATAGATCACTAATAATAATCCAGTTATATAGAGCAGGCCCATTGTGCATGCATATTATGCTGATAACTTCTGTACTTTAACTAACCTATAATGTGAATGCAGGACTTTCACTTGTTTTTGTTTTTTTGTTTGTTTGTTTTTGTTTTTTTTACATATTACTGCTAAAATCTGCAAGATTGTTAATTCCAGTGTATTAAGTATTACAGTAAGTATTCAGACATGGAGATAACAAGGCATTAATATACTAAGCAACACATAACTTTATGAGAGAAATCAGAAATAATATACAATGTCAGTTACTGTAAGCACAGAATGCACTTCATATTGTAAACATCCAAATACTGATTGATGGATTGGCTCTGTGATTGATTATCTGACTGACTAATTGATTGAGTCATAATGAGGAAATAATGTTTTTCTCCACTAAGAGCATCAAAGGACACAAAACATCCATAATGCATGTTCCATATTACAGGGAGCAGGGATCATTTTCCTACTAGACCAACTGATGGATTTACTGATTGATTGATTAACTGACTGACTAATTGATTGGTTTTGTAATGAGGGGAAAACACATTTTTCTCCATTAAGGCAAACTGGGGGGGATTCCCCCTAGCTGGCAGCCATGATGTAATGCATAGGTTCTAATGACCTCAGCATAATCACCACCATTATGAAGCAGGCGCTCAGCTCTCAAAACCACTTCATCATCAGAGTGTTGCCTACTCATGCCTACAGCCATCGCTCATTCACACCGCTCGTCTTTCACAAAGTCAGCCAAACAGATTACCAACACTGCTGCCAGATCTGCCGCCAAATCACAGCAGACATGTAACAGGCCGCCAACAAAGCTTTGTTCATATGAGTTGGGATTAAAGAGAGAGAGAGAGAGAGTGTGTGTGTGAGCATGTGTGAAATAGTGGAGTTTTGGCATTTGCCAAACTGGCAGGCCCAGGCTGTACTCACTTTCACCAGGGGGCAGTCAAGGAGGCTGGAGGCCAGTTTGCTATTTTTCCAGGCTAATCATGGGAGCAGGTTGCCAGGTCTTTTCCCCTCTTATCCCCCCCTCTCCTGCTGACTCATAACCCTGACCCTTCAGCAGGGGATCCCTCCTTTGGCAAGAGGGAGGTAGAAAAGCGAGAGGAAAAAAAAAAATGGGGGAAGTCAGTGGCGCGAGCTGAACAAGAGAAATGGGGGAGTCACGGTCAAGGGCTGATTAATGAGCCTTTAATTTAATCAGCAATTCCCATCTCGCCAGGGCCTCTCCACGTGGCTCTGTAGCAGCTTATTATTTTTAACAAGTCTGTGATCTCCCCCTTTTCCTTTGCTATTTTTCTCCCTCTTTCTGTCTTTCCCAGTTCCTCTTTTATACCGAGCTCTTATCTGTGTCGGAGTCAGGGACGTGAATTGAGGGGCAATGATTAATGGAGATTTAAGACCTACGAAGGATGTCTAATCACTCTCACTCTCGTGCTCCCCTCTCGTTCTCTCGCTCTCTCCTTAAACAAAACTGACTGCTGTAGACGGAGTTTCAGACTGGGCAGCTGCTGTTATGTAGTCAATTACAGCGATGAATGCTCAAAGATGGCCCATGTTTTGTAAGATCAGAGGTGAGATGAGAGTGAAAGTTTCTCTGTGTGAACTCTGTACATTTATATCTGCTGTGTATCTTTATTGTCCAAAGTTTGTTTTCATTGACTTTTTCTCTTGCATAGTCTTTCATTTGGTTAATATTGATTAACCTGCTGTATCAGAGCTCACAAGTCCCATATTTCTGATCTGCATATGTTACTTAACCACGAGTCACGAATGCAAAGACTAGAGAATTTTAAAAGCTGGATACTGTAAACAAGTATTATTAAATGATAATTCTGGTTTATTACAACCTTATTTTCATAGTTTTGGACTGCATTCCTAATAGTTAACAACATATACTATATGTTATACTCACTAACTTCATTTCTGAGATCTGGGAACAACACAGCAACATCCCTAACAGGAAGTCAAGAAATAT
The DNA here is from genome assembly GCF_963924715.1 of Thunnus thynnus. Lineage (NCBI taxonomy): Eukaryota > Metazoa > Chordata > Actinopteri > Scombriformes > Scombridae > Thunnus > Thunnus thynnus. The sequence continues at coordinate 2,141,108 of NC_089519.1, read as the reverse complement.
GAGCGGTCAGACGATCCTTCAAGGTAAACAGCAAACTTATGACCCATTAATATGTAGTAAACATCCTTTACAGTTCAGAGATCAACTTCTTCATTCAACTTTGACCGGCCACACTTGCTGTATTTGTGCACATACGTACATACTGTCCAGTGTAAGGAGGGAAAACCTCTGTTTTTATAGGACTTTGTTGTAGTGATGGCAACATGTGCTCAGATCTCAGTGATTAGTTTGGTGTTATCACACCTTCTAGAAATGATGGTTACACCTATAAACGGCAGACCTAAGCTGTAATAAACTGGATTTATCCTTCAACAATTGAACAGAAAAAGTACAGCGTTCTTGTCAAATGTTGCAGCAAATCTGACGGACAGGTCCAAGAAACCATCTGACAGTGTAAATAATTTTTTTTTTTACACTTACACTGACAGCAAACAGTGTCACCGTCTCATAAAAAAACCCACCAGACCTCTCTTCCCTTGTACAAATAGTCACTCCACATACTGTCGATGCCCCCTGCTCACATTTTGACTGGCTAAAACAGCACACACAGCACCTTTTTTTTTTTTTTTTCAAATGGAAGAGCAATTCATTTATTTCCAGATAATTAAAAATGATGGCAGGTAGAAGGGGGGGTGGGGGGGGGGGGGCAAAAAAGAATAAGAAGTGATGGAATAAGAAAGGCTTTGTAGTGAGTCAGAATGGAGATGAGAGAAGCTCTTTAATTCTACCTCTGATTACTAAGTGGCTCCGTCCATTATCTTTACACAGTGAATAGCAGAACACCATAAAGGTAAAATGTGACTCATCCATCCCCACCAGTTATCACTCTCATTGGCTTATAGAAGCTGCCCCCCCCCCCAACCTCCGCCCCCATCCATCCCCATACAGATTGACACAGTACCTACTTAACATAGCCATTCAGAAAGTGCTTTTAAATTGTGTGACCGTGTGTGTGTGTGTGTGTGTGTGTGTGCATACAGGAGAGCATACAAGCATTATTTTTACACCAGATGTCTGTGGATATTTGTTTTCCAGAGAGACTTTTGTGTATGTATGAGCATTTGTGTATGCATGAAAATGTGCATATGTGTCTTTGTGAGAGTGTGTCTCCTATGTCAGGTCATTTCATCTGTGTTTTCCCTCAATCTGAGACAAGAGGAGGAGTATCTAGGTCCCCTCTCCTATCCTATGCCGTGGTGCTCTGAGAGGTATTGCCTCTCTTATTGCTGTTGAAAAGCCCCATCAGTGCCAGGCGCGCTGATTTATGTCCCTGATCCCCTCCACCTCCAGCTCCTTTCCATTAAGCTTTACAATATTCCCCCTATTGTTCAGCTCCCGGCGTTATCGGCCCAGCCCAGGCCTGTCAGCAGGACCTGCCCCACACACAATCACACCGGGAGCGGCAAGAGATGGGAGGAGGGAGGAGGGAGGAGGAGGGGGGAGCCTAGATAGGATGGAGCGAGAGATCGAAGAGGTGGGGTACAACAGATAGGAGGAGGAGGGGAGGGAGAGAAGAGAGGAATAGAGAGGTGGCAGGTAGAGACGGGTGGGGGTGGGAGGAGGAAGAGGAAGATGAGGTGGAGGGCAGCATGTTGAGGGAAGTGTAGAAATGGGAGATGTCCATCTAAGCCTTGGTTTTATTGTTTCTGAAAGGGTGGTGGTGGTGGTGGTGGGTGGAGGGGGAAGGGAGACATAAGTTAGGGTTGACTGTAACGATGAGGGGAGGAGATGCCATTTGGTTACCTGAGATACTCTCTTAGTGTATGTCCATTAAGATATAGCTTTTATTGCCTTGAAATGGGTCGGGGTTGCTGTATGTTCAGTGTACCGTCGGGGAGATAAGATGATGGTGATGGTGCTGGCGAGCGAAGCTTTTGATACTGACGCCGCTCTGTCAATTTCAGTCAGCTTTATTGCCTTGAAGGAAAGTTGGATGAAGTAGGAGCGCATTGATGCACTTGGTTAAATGTAGGTGCCTTTCAGACTCAGGTTTACAATATAGAGCAGGCAGGCAGATGCCGCGGAGTCGTTAAGTGCGGTACAATGAATCCTTGAAAGGCAGCCTGGAGAAAGGTCGAGAGGGCCACATGAGCAGAATGTGAATGAGGGAGGACTATTTAAAGAGATTCAGGATCGATGCTTGTCTTGATGATGTGAGAGCAAAGACGGAGCACATAAAGGTTATTTGTGAGTGTGAGGCATTGAAAGTTTCACCTGCTTAACAAGAAATGTGCCGCCTATTTGGGTCACAAACACCGTGAGGTAACTTTTCAGTGACGGTACTTGAAGTTGTAACTGTTAATAATGCAAAGGTGATTCGGTGCAACGCTATTATAAATCCCAAAAATGAATTTTTAAAAAAAGCTTCCCCCTGTAAATGGATGCCACATTGACTTACATCCCCCCATTCTAATTGTAACAGAAGTCAATTGCTCACAAATTGCAAAATTCTTCTATTTGTTTCAGTGCTGCATATGCCTACCCAGACAATGACATGGTAAATTTGAAATGAATTGCAAATCGCCCTCATTTTATATGCGGGGTCCTCTGCTCCCTGGAAGAGCTCCTGTAAAAGATCTCTCTGACATATACCTTTAACAAGAGGAAGATGAGAAAACGGGGATGAAAAGAAGGAGAGGAAGGAGGGGGGGGGGGGGTGTGTGGAGGCTGGCAGATAAGCTTGCTTGCTTTCAACTCTGTGGAGGATAAGGGAGAAGAAGTTTTAATATCTCTAAATCAGCGGCTCGATATTGAAAGTGTCATCTAATTGAAAATGATTTAGGACACCGGGCCCGCCTGGCAATCATATATAAATTCACTCCTGACACCAGCTCCAAAGTCTCTCTATTTCTACTTTATGAGTCATTTGCATGGTGGGGGCCTTGGAGAGTATAAACCATGCAAATGATATGGAGCACCGCACAAGGTGATGTATCCCCTCCCCTCTCCCTGCTTCTCCTCCTCCATCTCTCCATCTCTCTCGTTCCCCCTCTTAGTCTCAGGAGAAATGCTTTCTGCTTTGCTGCTGCCTTTGTCCAGAAAGTCATTTATTTCTCTTGTTGTTCGCTCGCTTGCTATTTTACAGCTTGCCGCATAGGTTAGGGGGGGAAAGAGCTGGCTGCCCCCCTTTCAGCTGAATAACTGTCATCTCCCATTTTCTAGCTCATGTTGTACGTGGAAGTCATTTCCCTATTTTGTGAAAAGACAGATAGAGATACCCACAATAGAAACGGTGGTGTGCAGAGTACATAACAGTAAATATACCTGTGCTTTAATGTGACACTGAAAGCCTTGGAGTACATCTTCACACTTCAGACTGCAATATGAAGTAACATTGTCTCTGACTTGAGGCTGAATGAGATGTTTTTGTTTTTATCCGTCAATGAGCTTCCATTGACATAAGTCTAAAACTGCTTTCAAGTCACTGAACACACACTTGGCAGGAAGAATGAACATGAAGTACATCAGCGGTTCTCAACCTTTTTAGTGTCAAGGACCCCCAAACTGATACACATCGGCCCGCAGAACCATATTTGATAAGATGTAGTCTCAGGGATCCCTATCTGATAATATTTAGTTATTCCATAACTGTCTATTCCGTAGTATACTGGTAGATTAACAGTGAACAGAATAGTCATTTCTATACATTCTGTCATCGGGCTAACTTCTAGTCAATGAAATAATAGTGAAATTAAAATATTCCTCATTTTTCTGAGGACCCCCTGAAACACCCTCAACGACCCCTGGGGGTCCCAGGACCCCAGGTTGAGAACCACTGAAGTATATCACACAATGGGAAACCTTGACAGAGTGCTAGATGCAGCCTAAAAACTCAAATGAATACTAAAAAGACAGAAAATGAAATAAAGAAAAGCTGAAAAGAAAGGCTATTAGATTATTCCCAGAGAAATTCTTTACTTGACTACCCATCTCTCCTCTCAGACGGATATAAGGAGCAGGGAGTGAGAGTTCAGAAGGGCTGACTGTACACGCTTACCCTTTACAGCTCCTATAAAACTTTTATGACTTGAAAATCCTCTATTTCTCTCTCTGGAGAGAGAAAAAAACTCAGATTAAGGGATGAAAGGATGAGAGAGAAATGAAGACAGATGGAAAACACCAGAATGACCATCTCTGTTGCTCTCTCACCTCAGCGACTAGACCCCAATTTGTAGACACACTCGCTCAATCTTTTCGGCTCTGTGTCCCCCCCCCCCAAAGCTGCTGTTATTAAGTAAACTTGCATGAGGGAATATCCGTGTGCACATTATCGTCTAACACTGTGTGGCCTTTCGTTGTAGAAACGGGGCTAAGTTATCCCACAGGGTGTAATTTGTGTGTAAACATGTGTGCCCTCGTTTTTCCCCCCCGGATCTGTGGTTTTGGTCCATTTACCAAGAAGAGCAGCACTGCGCTATAATCCTCTGTGTATGTTTGTGTGTATGTGCATATGGTTCCTGTTCTGTGTGTGGATTTAACATAAATGTATGTGTGCATTTTCTATGTGTGTGTGAACATTATGTGCTTTTTTTCAAACAAACATGAACACCAACGCATGCATCATAATTTAACATGCATATATGTATATGTGTGTATGTGTGTGTGTGTGTGTGTTTATGATTTTATTTGTGCCTATATGCATTGGCAAGTATATGCAAATTTTAAAGGTAGGCGTGCATATGTGTGTGTGTGTGTGTTCAGGAGCTGCTGAGTGAATGACTGCAGCAGTCTCAAGTGTTGCCCAGGGAGCTCCTGCGTTCGGTGGCAGTCTTGTTTATCTTCCACTGCTGCTCAAACAATGGCTCCCCATGGACCCACTCTCCGTCTAATTGAGAGACTACAGTGAGAGAGAGAGTGAGAAGTGATAGGGCCATGCTTGCACCGGCTCAATTACACACACACACACACACACAAACACACTACTCCCACATACACACGAGTAAACACACACACACACATAAAACCGCCTGAGGAAGTATAAAGTGTAAAACTCGTAATAGAGCCACTGTTCATGCCTTATTATATATAACAAGACACACTTAAACACACATACAATACAGACACACCAATCACATCTGATGCACTTAATCTAGCAGCACGGAGAAGTCTCTGGGCGCAGTGCAAGGGTAAACCAAATAGTCGATACAGTGTTCCATTGTGTCTACAAGGACTTGAAATGTCTGTCACTCTCCTCCAGAACATATGATTCCTCACTTTATACTCGTACAACACATCATATGGATGAAAACAAGAACTAATCAGTCGCTGCATCTTGGGCGAATTATTGTTGCATCGTAATTGCATCAGAAAATGTCAAAATTCTGACAAACTCATGAATCATGAATCTGTTCTGGGCATGGTTTCACTATTCAAAAGGTCTTTATAAGTCAAGATATATACAATAGATTAAGATTTATATAGTTTTATGTTTTTTGTGTGTGCACATGAATATATATTTAAAATCAAGTTGTAGGAATATGCAATATGAACTCTTAATGAAGGAGAAAAAAAGTCCCAGACTACATACTAATTGTGATGAAGAGGATGCTGAGCAGGTTCCAGGTGCCACCAGAACAGAATAAGATCTGAGCCATCACCATGGAGACCTGGGAGGAGGACAGACTACACATACAGACTGACATCACACCGTTCACAGACACAGTAGAGGAGACACGAAAAGACACAGCCATAGTCATACAAGAGAGAGAGAAGGATAAAGACATCATTCAGAGAGAGAGAGACATGAGGTGAGTCTGAGCTCCTGCAAGATGGGGAACCAGATCCAAAATCTCAGGAAATGACTCCGACAGTTAGGGATGCAGAGCAGTTCCAGGATGGGTGCTGGTCCAGCAAGAGATGCCTGAGAGGAAGAGGAAGGGAGACAGGAAGACAGGAAGACTTCTTTTTAACTTTGGTTCCACACAGGAGTCCTGTATTTTGAGAGTGGGAAGCTTGAGATGGAATATAAGGTTTAAGGAGATCAGACAGATATGATGGGGCATGCCCATTTAGGATTCTATAAGTCATCAGAGGCACCTTAAACTCTGATCTAACATGGATACGAAGCCAGTGAAGGGAGGCTAGAGTTGGTGTAACACTGTCAAATTGTCTTTTTTCAGTTAAGATTCTAGCTGCAGCTTTTTAACCATCTGAAGACTTTTAGTACTGGCACATGGCAGACCTGGAAACAGAACATTACAGTAATCAAGTCTGGATGAAACAAATGCATGTATTAGAGTCTCTGCGTCAGCCACGGACAGGAAGAACTGAATGTTAGCTATGTTGCGTAAGTGGATGGTGATTTCTGTAATGTGCTTATCAAAAGAGAGGCTGGGATCAAACATAACACTGAGATCGTCAGCTGTAACACTTTTTGAAATCACACATTTGCTGAGCATTGTCATCAGCCCTTATAGGCACATACAGCTGAGTATCATCAATGTAGCAATGGATATTTATTCCATGACTATGTATAATTTGGCCATGAGGTGAAATATAAAGAGATGACCGAGCCCTGGGGTACGAGGCCAGAGACACCGACATTACAATTTAGCCTGTCTAATGGTATAAAGTGATCAATGGTGTCAAAGGCTGCACTGTGATCCAGTAATAGAAGCACAGAGGTGGAATCTGAATCCACAGCAAGTAAAAGATCATTTACTACTCTGGTTAGAGCAGTGTCAGTGGAGTAACAGGCCCTGAAAGTCGATTGAAAAGGTTCATATAAATAATTTTCTTTTATATGGATCGAAATTTGTTGAGACACAACTCACTAGTGCTTAAAAAAAAAATGGAGGATTAGAGACGGGTCGATAGTTGTTAAGAGACCCTGGACGATTAGAGACTGGTCAATAGTTGTTAAGAGACCCTGGATCAAGGTGCAGTTTCTTAAATTGAGGTTTAACCACAGCTGTCTTAAAACTTCTGGGGACAGTGCCAGTAGAAAGTGATGAATTAACTATACTGCATCTAGAATTGTAGGTCCCAGAAAAGGCCAGAGGTCTTTGAAAAGTTTTGCTGGTAAAGGGTCAAGTAGGCAAGAAGCTGGTTTAGATCCTAGTTTAGATCCTAGTCAAAGTTTCAAGAGAGATAGTCTCGAAATTCATAAGAAGAGGGGACTGTGACTGTGACTCTAGACGGTTGCTTTTTAGTAAGTTTAGCTACAGTGTCGAAGAGAAATCTAGGATTATGTTTACTATTACTGATTAAGCAAGAGAAATGTGCTGCCCTCCCAGCAGATAAAGTACACTTGTATTTCAATAAACACTTGTACCGAGATAGCTAATTTCCAATTTTTTTCCAATTTTGATTTTCATCATTTAAATTCCAGTCTCCTGCAGGCCTGCTGAAGAGCATGTGTCTCTTCATTAAATCAGGGTGTAGACGTCTTCAGTTGCTTAGCGCTAGTAGTAAGAGGATCCAGGAGACCAGAGAGGGCCACATTTAAAACAACAGAGCCTGTCGACAGTGAAAGGAGCCAAGACTTCAGGCAACTGCTGGCCGAATGCAGCTTTAGATGGACCGATGTGGCGAGTGGTAAATACATTTGTATTAACAGGACAAGCCGATGATGCTTCAAATTTAATGATAACTTTTGATTACATGAAATGTTTGGTTCTGTAGATGATTAGGTGCTTTATTGCACCTTTCACCGCCACTGGTGGTAGGTGATAATTAGATTATTGCGATTCACAAATTTAGGGAAGGAGAGCCTGTAAGCAGCACAGTAAGGAAGGGAGACAGTCTCAATCCTATAAAGCAAGCTATCAGTCTGATAGTCTATGCTGTGAGAAATTCCCTGGCTAGACACATTAAGTAGATTAGCTGACTCCAGATCCGCAACGGCCTTAAACCTAGCAGGCTCTCTAATCACCTGCGACCTGCTGAATAATAAATTCCTGGAGTCAAACCAACGTGGACACCTGTCTATATTTCTAGATAAAAGAGCGGCACCGTTCCCAGTCGGGTGAAGGCTGTTCATTTTCAGCAGGTAAACGCAGCCAGTTATCAACAAGCCAGATCCCTGCTCCTCACAGTGACGAGCCAGTCAGCATTTCACTGAGGTCAGCCTACTGTACATCTCATCATTACCCCTCATGGGAAAGGGACCAGAGACAATTAATCAATGCCGACACATCTTTCTAATAATAATGAGTATACTTGAAAATGGATGTTTACTAAAAAAAATGCTGCTGCACACTGCTGAACCACAAATATTTCTTTATTAAATACTTACATTCTGCTGACTGTCACAGTTTGATTGACATGCATCTGCACACAACCCATTTCCTGTCAGTAAAAAAATGGTAAAGAATATTGATTTCTTGTATGCTACTCACAAAAAAACAGTATAAAAATTATTATAAAGTGCTCACTGTATACAATTAGTGTATGTCGTATGAAATTTGTATGCAGCATTAGAAGAATAGTGAATCAGTGAATTGTAGAAATGACACTGTATCTGTCTACTTTGTAGCTTTCAGTAATTTGGAGGAAAAAGGAAAAACTGTTGGGCAATGGCCCAACATTTGTCCTGCTTCTCTCTCAACACTCCAGAGACCATTACACCATTAGTGGAAGAGAGAGAGAAAGAAGGAAAGTGTGCGTGTGCGTGTGCGTGTGCGTGCAGTGAGCTCTCTGGGCCCATTACAGTGGTAGTGCAGGGCGACTACCAGGAGAATAGACTGCAGAAACAAGTGGATTAGGACTTTCTAACGAGGACAGGCAATACCTCTTGATGGATGACAGCCTTCATATTGTACCGCTGTGCTTATAGGATGTGTGTGCTGAGGGGGCATTCGGTGTATATGCGCATGTTAGTGTGTGATTAGGTTTGCGTGTGTATGGCTGTGTGTTCTGGTGTGAATGTGTATGTCTGCGTGCCGTTACTGTCTGTGTCAACGTTTGTGTCTGAAGAAAACTGTGAAAATGATGTCCTTGAATTTCTCATCACTAAAATAAGGTTTCTCCCTTCTATTTTTTAAAAATTTTGCATCAAGGCATCCTCATTTATCCCCCTAAGTGGCACAAAAGACCATCTCACGGATGTCAATATAAATATTTTCCATGCACTAATGCTCCAAGCCTATTGAAAAGAAAAAAACCCACAAGATATGTGTTGAACAGGGCGCCTGTGTTCGTCCAGTATCATTGACACATTCACTTGGTAGTACAATAGAGCCCAAAGCGAGGAGGCATGGAAGTGTCGGCTGCTTGTGTAGTCAATGGGGCCCTTTTACAAGCTATTTAAGGGGATAAAAAGAATGTCCTTTTCAGCGCGACACCGGTGTCAGTGTGTTTCAAAGACGCTCCAGGGCCATTTAGGAGCAGTGGCAGCGCCGCCCGCTTTGATTAAAGCGCTACAGTGCAGAAAAGGAGAAAGGCAACACTCTGTTAAGTGAATATGGAAATGACCTCCGCCATCCTCTTTTGCTCCCACGCCAACCTCTCCAAACATACAGAGCAGCAGCATATGAGATGAGCATGTCCTGTTTCTGTTTATGTGTCTATGTCAGTGCGCTAAAGGAGCGTGTCTGTGCATTTCTAGTTAAGATATAGCACACAAGGGAGGTGTGTGTGTGTTTAAGTTGCAGAGGAAGGGGGAGAGATGAGAGGGGAGAGAGAGAGAGAGAGAGAAGGTGATGATATGATTGGCCCTGCGGAGTGGCTATGACCGGCTCAAGTGTCTGGGTTTTGATTAATTAATATACTTCCAACGACAGCGGCCCCTGACAGACTGAGAGCACGGCCAGGACCTCGGCTCTCCTCTCCTCCTGGTGGAGCCACCAGCATTACACACCAGAGACTAATATAACTAATATTGAAAATACATACACACATAAATTATCTCTCTGACTCTGCTGTTCTCTCTATAAATATTTAGTTTAGGGCAATATATTCACGCATGGACAGCATGGGCAAGATATATGCATTCAACCCTAACCTATGCACCTATGAAATGGTGATAAATTACTGTGAAAGAAATAGTCCCTTTATCTATCTCTGCAAAACTGCAAAAGCATACCCATATACGCTGATCCTCATCCATAACACAGATCACATATTCTAACATGGCTGTGTCCTGTACTGAAGGTGAGCTCATTTGCATGTGCGCTCTGTTACGTGCCATTGGCCCTCAAATGGATGTGTCCCACCATAGAAGATTCCAGTAATTAACCCAGCACAACATAGTTGTCAGCCGGTAATTGACCTAATTGTTTGGCTTGTCAGCTCCCTTTCTACATATTGAGCATTAAATATGCTGGGTGTCATTAATCAAAGGATTATCATGTATTCAGGGGAGGGTAGATGTACTGTGTCTCGTTCCTGTTTAGCAGTGTGAGATGTTATAGTGTCCGCAAGGTGTTGTATAACCCTACTTTTCTCCTTTTATTTTAATCGCCATAACATTTTTTACAAGCTTTAAGCCTTTAATAGCTTGTGAAAGTACTTATTTTATAGCCCAACAACACTCCATCAAATTATCCGCAGGGTTTACAGTGTGCTGTCTTTGCCAGGTAAAGTGGGGTTCTTTGAAAATTGTGTGAAATTGAATTTTGTTTAGCCTGGGTAAATCGCAAATCAAAATCTGTTATTCCCAAAGCCATCATCCCATTACTGTAAAGCTCCCCACTCTGGCCTTAATGTACTATCTATGAGTGCCGACATCAGCTTACCAGCCCTGATACTTTTCTATAGGCCCTTATGGAGGTGTGTGCTCATGTTTGTGTGTGCATGCGTGTTTTTACGTGCATGATGTGTGTGTGTGTGTATGCGCCAATCGGCAGATGGCTCAGGTCCAATTCACAGCTGATTCACAGCTGAGGCTTATGTATTTAGAAGCAGATTGCCTCCAGGTTCCTATAAAAGGTGTTGAGCTGCCACTTTTATTGGATTTTTAAAGTGAGGAGATTACATCCCGTATATGTCTAATGGTTCCCCACACACTGCTTATTCAGTTTGGGCTCTCTCCTCCTCTGGTCAGGTTTTTGTATTGTCTAGAGCAAACGAGGAGGGGTGTGCTCCTTTATGCCCTATGCACACACTCAGTGCATTAATAACAATAACAATAAAAAGGTAATCAAATCTGTAAAAACAATATGTACTTAATGTTGGCCCAGGATCCACCGCTAAAAGCCCACCTCATCAAACTGCAAATTAGTCTCGGCCGTAACTTTATTACGGCCTGGCCCGGAGACGGGCAGCCATAAATAATTCAACTGCACTGTCTCTGGAAGCAGTGAGATTTAATTCTACTGAATGGAAAGTGTGTGTGTGAATGTCTGCGTGTGCGTGAATGTGTGAGCACTTGCTTAGATGCATGCAGGCCTGTGAGGTTTTGTTTGTAGATAGTGTGTGTATGTATTTGTGAAATTAGATGATTCCCCCACACATCCACTCCACACACACACACATACACACACACACACACACACCTCCATTAGCAGGCTTCTGGCTTTAGCCTCCCATTGCAGAGCATTCCCCACCAGGTAGCACCATGGCAACGCACTCAGCCGCATCCATCAGCAAGCCAGACAGCGCCCCAACCCTCCCAGCTACAACCACCTAGAGAGAGAGAGAGACACACAGTGTCTGTGGAGTAAAGGATGGAGAAGAAACAGAAGGAGGGATAGAAAGAAGAAGCAAGGAATGGGGAAGGTATCAGACATGCAATGGTTGAAAATGAGAGAAGATAGTAGAGGGTAAAACAGACTTTAGATTTAGCATCTTCTAAAGGATCATTACAGTTAATTACAACTTGTTATCATTCCTATTGTCCAGTTTTCCTATTCCTACAATATACAATAATAAAATTGAACACATGGGCCTTATAAAATCAGTGTCAGACTGCAAAATATCAATCTTTAGGCATGTCGAATCGTGTGCTGAATGCATGATGAATCACAGTGCTACGACAGAAAAAAGAATATGAAAGCAGAAGCACGTCATCGGCTCACGTATTCCATCTGCACCACTCATATGTTTTGAAAATGCAGCAAAGTCACACAAATCTGTTTTTGTTTCACCTCAATCGTTTTGGTTTTTGTGTGCCATGGACGTATTAAGGAGAGCAAGTGTTTTTTCCCCCTAAATTTTATATAAAAACTGTACTTTACGAAACGTCACGCCGGCCAGTGCGCTCTGTTTCATTTCATGTCGTATTCTGATTGGGGGTTTTTTGAAGACGTGGGTCATAGCAGCAATCACACTGTGATAATTTGCTCTTAAATTTCTGGAACTGTCAGATTTTTGCCTCCAGCTGTCTTAAGTCACCAAAGCTCCAAATGAATTGTCAGTGAATGTGTCTAACAGTGTGATCTAGGCCCACCTAGATGGATTAATGACCAAAGATTTTACCACATTTCCCCGACAATCGTAAAGGTTCATCTCTTTCCCCTCGTTTCCTGTCCGCTCTCTGATAACTGTGTTAAAAAATACTCATGAAGTTTTAACCCAAACTGACCGTTATGTATATCTATCACAGTTTACAATCTGACCTCCTGGTTCAACTCTGATCTGTTGTACTTATCATGCCCCCGCATAGTTTTTACTGTGCAATGAGGGATTATTACTAACATTTCAGTTGCATCCACTCCAAGTAACGTAGTTAAGATAAACAGTTGCCTTGTTGGACGTCACTGTAGCATTGCCACATTCCCAGATCTCAGATATCAAATTATTTACTGTATTTATACTTAATTTGGTAAGTAAATTGTCATCATAACTGATAGAAACAATTGCCAAAGTTGTAATAATAAAATGATCCTTTAATGACTGTTAAAGGAGTTTGTTTGGGGTTTTTTTTATAAGCTAAGGTGCCATGAAATCAATCAGAGCTGCGTAATCCATCAATGCCAGAAAACAATACCATAAAATCAACATGTCACACTTCCAGACTTCTCCATCTGACAGCACTCATACCCCGAAATTCTCCACTAGCTGTTTCTCATTGTGTCCGAAACCATGGACTCGCCAAATCACCATGCGGACAGCCGCGGTATGGAAGCGATGCCTCAGGACAGATGAAGGCTGTCTGCTGTCCATGAAAATGTCATCGCTGTACCTGCGCTATATATCTTCATTAACACAGCACAGATAGGCATCAGGGGAAATGCCCCCAGTTTGATGGGAATGCTCCAGTGTAGTGCGTTAAGCTCAATATGGAGCACAGCAGGCAATTTGAATTCATTGTGTGTGCAGCATCAACCTATTAATGGCATTTAGGTTTCAGTAACGCAAAGTCTCCCCAGTATTGTCAGCCTGTCTGCTGTGTGTGTGTGTGTGTGTGTGTGTGTAGTGTGTATGTGTGCGCTTGCAATTGTTTGTAAGAGTAAGTGACAACAAGAGACCTTAACGTGGTGATGCATGATGTGGTATAGCAGCGGAGCACATTACCAGGCTGCTGTATTCTCTGACATCTGCACCTTGTTTACTGAGAGTGAGGGACCCTATCCTCTGGGTGGGGGTGAGAGGGAGGTAGGGGGCACAAGGGGAGCCCCGGGTCTCGCTCGTAATTGAGGAGTGGAATGAGAAAATGTGGATGGGAAAAGTGAAAATAGTCATAGAGGGAGAGGGGTGGGTGAAATGTGAAATGGTTTTTCCCTGCCCCTCCTCTGTGTGTGTGTGTGTGTTTGTGTTTGTGTGTGGTTGTGGATGCCTTAAGAGAGCTGGATGGCAGGCGATAGCAGTGGCTGCGCTGAGGGGAATGCAGACCGGTATGTGTATGTGTGGGTGAGTCTTGAGTGATGTAACAGCAAGGCAATATCAGTGGCAATATTGTTGGTCTAAGAAGAGGCTTGAGTGAGCAGGACCTGGGGGAGTTTGTTTCTCCCTCTCTCTCTCTCTCTCTATTTCCTCTCTCTCTGTATGTGTGTGTGTGTGTGTTTGTGTGTGTAATGGGGCAACAGCTCTGTGGCCGCAAAGCGCAATCAGTTCCACCAAGCTGACATTCCACCGGCACCTGCCTCGCCTCGCCTCGCCTCCCTCCACCGCCGCCGCCGCCGCCACCGCCGCCACCGCCTCCCACCCTGTGGCTCGCTGAGTCTCGGCGTGGATGCAGTGGCGCGAGCAATAAGTCCAATATTACTTGGGGATAAAAGCAGAATTAGCTACCTGCTGTGAAAAACGGGCACCGCGAGCCTTGATGGAGAGCCAGGGGGGTTCAGGAGGGGGGGGGGGGGGTGCAGGGCTTTACAGATTGTGTGAGAGTATATGTGTTTGTGTGTGTTTGGGGGCCATTCTGATAATATCGGATCGCTGTGAGAGAAATGGCCTTACAACATCCCTTCAGCTTGTCCATCTATAGGCTCCCAGATATTGACCCTCACTGCTGCACATCTATTGCTCTTCATTTCTTCTTACCTGTCACTCCCTCAGTTAAAGGATATTTCTGGTTTACTATTTGGTCTGGTCTTATTTTTGTTCTTATTAACTTTATTTCTATAATTTATGATAGACTATACTTAGCAAAATAATTGAGATCTGGGATCGTGGTGACATTGCTACTAAGTAGTGCGATGGGGCACAAGACACAAAGCGGTTAGACATTTGGACAGTCTGTAAAAAAGCCAACAGTTTATTCAGATTATGTACCATTTCATTTGGACACCTGTAATAATCAGATTATGCTCCATGGATGTATTAAATGGGACATAACATGCTTTTTGTGATTTCCAGTCATTTATATATTGTTATGATGTCGGATGTTAAACATGGTTGCTGCCTGCAAGTCAAAAGCCTTCAGAAGCTAAACCGGCCTGTTTGAACTGAGGGGCTGCATAAAGGACCAGTATAAGATATATAAGGAAGTTTTTGTACTGTAAATCATGCAAGATATTCCAGTAGAACAAAAATATAGACGTGGAAATATGCATGATACATGCCCATCTTGAAAAAACTCTCTCTGATAGTGTTACTGGGGGCTATCTGTGCACAGAACCTTGACAACAGTAGATCAAAGTTGAACCAAGAAGTCAGTCTGTAAATTATGGATATTTGAAACAGACAGTTTGGGCAATAATTGAACTGTTAGTCTTCATTTTTTTTCTCTTCCAAATAAGTTTGGCTACCCTTTGGGCAAGTTTAAAACATGTATTATCGTGTGACTCGTGACCCAGTCTGACTTCTTTTTTACCATCATCGTACTCCAACTTAGTGAGTACACTGTTGTTATCACCAGTAGGGATGATGGCCAGAAGTTAAGAGAGGAGAATGAAAAGAGGCATCAGAGGGAGGAGAGTGAGAAGGATAAAAAGGTGAGTTGTAAAACAAGCCAGGCTGATGGAATCCAAAGACGACAGCCCGAGGGGCCTTTTTATGGCTCAGCAGCAGTGTTAAAAAGGCCATCACTTTGTGCCGAGTCCCCAGAGATGGACTGTGCCCTCTCATATTGGACATACCTGTCGCTAAATTCAGGCTTAGTCTAAGACAATGTAGCCAAGCCTTTCCCCCCTAAACACATAAAACACACACTTCAGTGAAACCCCATCTGCTGTTGCCCTCGTTCAGGTGTAACCCAGTAACAGCTCGTTTTCTAAAACAAGCCGTGGCCTGAGGGGAGGGAGGTTGGAGGTGTGATGTGGCCTATCGTTGTCCAGATAAGGGTAAATACAGTATAAAGGAAAGGAGCTGAAATATTGATGAGGGCCCGACATGGAGCCTGCAGCTCTGTAGCCTGGCTACTGAGGTGCTTTATCATCCTCGGCTGTAATTGAGCAGTAGGAAAGAGAGAGGCCCTCAGGGCAGCTTGCAAGAACCAGAAGCTATATTTCTGCTTCAACCGAGGACCTCCCATGATGCCTCACGGACTGAAACAGAGAATTGTAGGGAATATACTTTTCCATCTCACATTAATTGGACATCATTTGTCCTCCAAATGCTCCTAAGTCCATCTCTACAGGGACAAATTGAAGCATTGTGTCTAGATAGAGCCCCTCCTACATGAAGGCTGTATTGTAGTTTTCTTTCATATGTACTAATATGATCAAATTTGGCCAGTGAGTGGGGCAGGCAAAGTTTTGATTTCAACCTCATTTCCTCTGAATATATGGCAACCAAATGGGTTTCATTCATTTCTTGCAGAAACAAAGAAATTGCCTGGGCTGAAAACCGCTGGTGGCAGGACTGTCTATGAAACAAAATTGTCAGTCGGGCAGATACATTTTATTTTATGGAAATGAGATCTCATTTCTGCACTTACCCATTATCCCATGGCTGTTGGCTCAGTTTGATTCTGAGATGTACCCCAGACTCTTCAAATTGTAATTTTTCACTTTCATCAACATCAGATGCTTTGACATCAGGACACAGCCAGCAGCTCTCTCCTCTTTCCCTCCTTGCACTGTGACACTTTCAACATTGCTCTCATTTACATATTTAGCGTAATCCCTCCCTGTGGAGCAGCCCATGATAATGACCATGTTGTGAAATGAGCGGCAGTGCCCGTGCCAACAAGCCATGTGGGCACGGGGACACGGTGGCTTGCCAGTTGGCAGGGCGAAGAGGCTGCATGGGCCGATAACTATAGTCAAATAAGTCAGCGGCGGTGTTGGAGGATAGAAGGGTTGAAGAAGGAAAGAGGGAAGAAGAGATGCAGCGAGGGATGAGTAAACAACAGAGGAAAAGTTAGGAGGGGCGAGATAGAGATGGGTACAATGAGGAGGTTTTTTTTTTTAAACACGAGGCAGCTGAGGGACCAGAACCTGCGCCCTGTGTCACTCCACTACACACTACCATTTAAATCGGTTAATTAGCACGAGACTACATTGAGGGAGATTGACGAGTACGTTGCCATGAGACGACTTGGCTTCTAATTAAGACGAGCTCTGGGAAGGAGGGGGATGACTGTGTGTGCGAGTATGAGTGAGCGCACGCTCGCATGAATAACCTTTTGCATAAATCTGAGTTTTTGTGCTTGTGTATCTGTGTGTATACTCACATGTTGTGTAAGTACATGCGAGCGTGTATGTGTTTAGGGAGTGCGGGGGGTTAACAGTTGCACAGGAGAGGAGGGGTTGATGGGGGTTGTTGTAATCTGTGGGGGTACCCGTGTGAAACAAGCACGGAAGGTGGAGAGGGAAAATCTGTTATTTTGTGTAATTACCTCATAATTGTGTCTCTGACTGTCAGTGATTGCTTTGTTTATTAGAGGGAGAGGGGTAAATGAACTCCTGGTGCTTTGACTCATACCGTCTCTGCTATTCCTGGTGTCTATATTTGTCATCAGGCATTTTCTCCTCTTGGTCCTGTTTGTCATAGAAGAGTTGTTGGTATATATAGTCAAGTGATAAGAACATTTTTCCCTCAGTCTGCTTGACAGTGTGTGGCAAAGTAGAAGACATTTGTAACTCAGTGGTGTGCTGCCACTGTCTCATAACAAGTCTATTCAGGTATACCTCTAGTTATTGCGTGAATTGAACTGTGATGTTTTGAAGATGAAATCAAATGAGCTACAGTTGTATGCATAAAATTATTTTAAGCATTACAAATCCACAGTTGGATTTCTCAGGAAATAGTGTTGATTCACTACAAGCTATCTGGATCAAAATCCAAAAAGTACTCACCACATACAGCTCAGGTGTACCACATCTCAGCATTTGCTGTTATAAATGGTACAGCTTACGTATGTACTGTATATGCTTTTATCATCCTACGTGTAGTTTCCTCATTTTCTCGCCCACAGTATTTTACAGAAAGAGAGAATTTTCCTTTTACAGAGGAGAGGCCTTCCATACCTCCAATCTCAATAGCTTACATTTTACAAATGACTCATTCTATCCCTGCAGCATTGAGTTGTAAGATATTGTGAGTACACAATACAGAAATGGAATGATAGAAAATAAGTATTGAGAGTAAGATCAGTCCTTGTTGTGAATTTCCAGCATGTTCAAGGCATTTCAACCATGAACATAATCATGTGCTGACAAATGGCATCAGCAAACTTCACCTTCAGATCGCTGAAATGCATCTGTTGTCCTCATAGTCCTATGTAACTGCAACAATGGAGCTCCATTTGGTTCGCTCAGGCAATTTAACAAAGCACCAGACATGAATATGTGCATTTCTAGTATGGATGGGTTACCTGGGAATGAGCCATTGTGTCAGCGCCACATTGTCTGTGGAGTTACAGTAGGCATACTGAGCTCTGAAAGGGCTTGGCTCATTAGAGTGTTCAGTTTATGATGACACACAATGTGTTGTTGCTCCAACATGGAACATCAACCACTGAGAGTGGTTCAGTATAGGAAGCAGTGCTCTTTTCAGTTATGTGATTTTGAAGTGTTAAATCATCATATTTTATGTGCACTTCTGTAAAAAGCCATTTATACTACAAGCACTGCATAAGCAGAATTTTGTCTTAAATTATGGAATCCATGTGACTTTCTCTTTATTCTCTCTCCCTCCCTTTCTCCATTTTTTTTTCTCTTTCACACGCCGTTCTCTTTCACACATTCTGATATAGATATGCTCAAAGTGAAAGTACCAAATGACCTTCAGCTGTCTCTCTCCGCTTCTCCTCTTTCTGTTGTCTTCTAAAAATAGACCCCCACAATCATCAGAGGAGTGCTGCGGCTGGCCCTGTGGGCACAAGCTTTGGCAAGAGGGTGCCAGAGATGAGCCTAATTAACTCATTGAGAAGGAGAGAGCAAGGGAAGGAGAGGTGGACGAGGTGGGCGGGGGGGTGAGGTAGAAGGAGGGAGGTGAGGGGGTGGTGGGTGGGGGGGGGGGTTGAATAATGACAGAGATGTAGAGGGTGAAATATGGAGTGGTACAAGGAGGAAGATGAGGAGGAAGGGGGAGAAAGAGGAGGAGATAATGAGAAGGAGGGGTCAGAAACAGAGAGAAAAGAGGCGAAGCAAGGTCTCTGGGGCAAGGATATAGTAGTGAACAAGGCAGAGGGAGAATGATGGAGAGGAGCACTAATTAGACGTACGACCAAAGCCCCTTCTCACTTTACATGGCAGTAGAGGGGGAATGGAAGAAAGGAGGAATGGAGATAGATGGGTCAGGCGGGCTGCAGCGCCAAGATATGAAAAGGAAATATGTAATCTTCAATATAGACAGCGAACCCAGTGACGGCAATCTAGCCAACTCAATTAGCGCACGTCTATAAAACAAACTGCTCTTAATCGGCTCTGTCAGACACTCATAGGCAAATGAACCGGCTGCTTCCTGTGGGAGGGAGAGAGAGATAACGGCAAAGATGGAGACACCACGTCACCACCACTCCACCTGTCCTAGCACTTATCTGACGTCCATTCAAGGTCCTTAAAAAACATGTTTTATCCGTTCTTGCCTGCTTCTCTGCTCAGTATATTCATTTAGTTCACCTTCTCCTACACATTACCCTGTCTATCGTTTCTCACCCTCCCTGCTCTACCTCCTTCAAGATAAACATTCACAGTGACTATCAGTTTACCCCCCTCCATGTTTTGTGATGTATAAAAATACTCTGCTTTTATACAATTATAATTTATATAAAAGCAGAGTATAATTATAATTTGTGTCCGGTATGGTTTTTCCTCAAAAAGTTGTCACAGTTGTGTAAGTTGCATACTGGACCACGATTGGCTCCAAACCTTACATTATCATGTAACTCACAACCTAATGTTCTTAAAGGACCTGCCAGTGGATTTGCATGTTTTAGCTCATTTAATACAAACCACTTATACTTTATATCACAGCTAACCATATTGCAAACCATGATGCTGTATTTTGCATCCATTGCTTTCCATTCATTTCCATATTATATCAAATCTGTCAACGCCTCTGAAACCATGGCAGTGAACATCACGTCTGCATTCTTTCTAGTTATAGGTATATTATTGTAGTGATGTAATGCAGTGCAGGCTTTTAAAAATGAATCTGGCTTTAAACTGCATTATCAGGCAATGATAATTTTATGCAGATTTGATCTTCATGGTAATGGAAGTCAATGGCTCTCTGGAATTGTAGGAAAAATACATTAAAGAATCTCATGTATATGACCGAAAGGTCGCAGTTTGATCTGTGGAGTGGCAGGATCAATCTGGATATGCAAAGTGAAAGAGCAGCGCTTGCCCCTCCTTCATTACCACCACTGAGGTGCACTTCAGCAAGACCCTTAACCCCCATCAGATCAGACCAGCTTCCTGGTGTGAGTGTGTGAGTGTGAACAGAGCCTTCCTGAAGCTTCCCCGTCTAAATAAAGTTTTTGTTTCTTGTTTTATTTATTTATTTATTTATTTTACTGAAAAGGTGATAAAACATGCAGATATGCTAGAATGCTACTTAGTAAGTTAAATGTTATCTTTAGTTTAATCTGATCTTCCTGGCCAGTTTCTACCACTCTGCACTGCTCCATGATGCACGTAACCATATGTCCCCATACTAACCCTGCCTGCACTGCCGTCTTGTGTTCAGTGGCCCCTGATGAGTGTCCCGGCCCAGGCTGATTGTAATTACCAAACAGGAGGAGCAAGTAGGCTAATTAACACATTAACGAGTAGCAGCCAGCCGACAAGGGCCTACAGCACAGCCAAGCAAGGGTCTGACAACTTCATCCCCCATCTGTCACCAGGCACACACACACACACACAGACATGCACCTGTGTGTGTGAATTTGTATGTGTGTTTCACGGGATACGCGGGGTCCACCCCTCCTGTACAGAGGAGGTGAATAGAGATGTTGATGGAGAGCGGTGAAGTTAAGTGCCTTTTGTTCATGAGACTGTCGGTACCCTCCCGATGCCCCCGTCCCACTGTGCAGGGGGCCCCTGCCAAAGCAACGCCATACATCACAGTTGGTATTAGCCAGGTGGTATGGCTCTGTGTGCCAGGCCCAGCCATGCTGTGCTGTGCCACACTACGGAGAGGCAGACCATCTCTTGGAAGTGTTTGTGTGTGGTTGGGTTTTGACCAAAATGTTTTTTAGGGAAAATAATGTTTTTGTTGAAATTTATACTTTAATTTTGTCAAATCTTCAATAATAAACTGCATTCAGACCACAATATAACTCCAAAGATAAAATAATTTTATGGGTGACAGGTCCAACCACAAGTCAGAAACATAAAAACAAAAGAAATATAAACGCCTCCATGTAGCTGTGGTTATTCTTATTATCTCTTCCTCACATTCCTTTTGCCTCTTACATCGTTTTATTATAACAAGGAGAACTCTAAAGGGTAGAAGAAGAAGGAAGGAGGCTACAGCACCTGCTTTACACAAACCTCATACATCTTACTCACTGTGTTGGACATTGTCTCTTATTCTGTAATTGAAAGGAGGAAGTATCTTTGACACGATCCAGGCTCAATTGGAAGTTCAACCGACTTCAAAGGAATTAGAGTTGATCCCATTTTTTCCATTGTGCTGAACAGGAGCGTGCTAACCAGGTGCGTATCCTTCGCTCTCTGCCAGGTTCAGCCAGCTGGACACTGCTTGTCACCCTGGATCCAGGGTTCATTTGGGACTGGTCTCTACAGTGTTGTTTGGTCTACACCTGAGTACAATTGCTGTGTTCAGACCTGCCCAAACGAATCGCACCAAGAGGGAAAAAGAGTTCGATTCAATGGGACTAAACATGTCATTTCTGAAGAAGAATTGTCCATTATGTCCGTTTCAGTTCTATAACCCCTCGTCTCTGCCAGACTGTGCCAGCTGTGTCATGCCACAGCTCACTAGGGTTAACCAGCAGCAGCTAACATGGAACACTGTTAGCTGGCACAGATTCAGACAGCTCACCATTATCGTCAAATTACATAGAGATGAATGCGTCTAGACATGTTGTATTGGACAAACAAGCACTGGAGTGATGCTAACACTCTGCAGTCTGCTGCACAATAAAATACAGGACGGCCAACAACCACATAACATACTCTCAGTGAAATTCATGCTTTTTTTGGACTGCAGCTTAGACTAATGCCAGGGTTCATGTTGGTCATCAGATGATCAGGATATTAAGGCAATGAGGGATAATGGGGAACATTTTGGTGCATTGCTGATACCTCATTTAGCATTCTGGGAATGGCCGCTGGGGTGAATTCAGTGTAGATAACGTTATGGGCTGTATGAACAGTTTTGAGTCATCTCCATTGCTTCACGTTGCCAGTGTGTCCTCTCCTGTAGGAAAGAAAAATTGCGGTGCATACTTCACAAAGGTTGATGTTGTGGCACTGATTTTGTGAGAGCTGGGTGGATTTAATGGGGTTGACGCAGTGCTTTTTCTGTCCATCCCTTCTCATGTCTCTCTTCTCCATCCACACTTAGAGTCCAGGGTGCTGCTCTTCTTCTGTTGTCAAGACAACCGCACACAGCGGCTCTGCCTGTGTGTCCATTTGTCTGTCTGCATGTACCTGCCTGCCTATTTTATTTGTCTGGTACTTTTTAAACATCCAAGTACTTTGCAGACTGAGAGCAATATTTGGTTGCAGCTTGGCAACAGCATCACCGTGACTGTGAGGCTGTGTCTGACTGATAAAACGGTAAATTTGGAGGATTATGCTGATGATTATATAAATAGAGTATATGAGTTTCTTTCATTCATAAGTTGCAAATGTAAACTTAAACGGCATTCTTTTCCATGACCCTGTTAGAGTGTTATTGTGTCTGTGCCGGGGGTCTGCAGTATCACACTGTCTCAGCAAACAGTACGTTCTCCCCAGCGGCACAGCTATGCTTCACATCCAATTGGTTTGATTTCCTACCCACCCCCACCCCCACCCCCCCCAACACAGCCTTCTGAAGTGTGGCGGATAGTCTTTTCACGCAGTGTAGACCCAGCACTCTTCTCATTCATCAGCTTGTGTATTTGCATTTTCAATTAATTGCCAGCGTCACGCGCGGCGACTGCGAAAGCAGCCCCAGCTTTGTGTGCGACCCTTAATTGCAATCATTACGCAACGCAAGTAACCCGCCTTTGAGTGTTCAATTGTACACTGGGTTTAATTATGGGAACGGAGTTAAAAGCATTACTCAACACTCTAATAGACCAGATACTGGAGCCGTTCTCTCTAAAACTGAATGAAATGATGGTCGAATGCTGAACTGGTAATTACTCACAGTTGTGGTTGCTGATTTGCATAGCTGCATCATTTACAAAGAGGATGTGAGCATATTTGAAAACACAGACGCCACTAATACAGTTTAAAGGAATATTCCAACATTTTGCCAAATTTGTTTATTACGTCTCACCGAGCACTAGATGAGATTAATATCAGCTTCATTACTGTCCTGTCAGTACAGAGGTACTGAGGGAGGCTAACTCTCCCTGCTTTGTGCTAAGCTAGGCTAAACATGTTACATATCTCTGTATCGAACACACAAAGATGAGATTAACATTTATCTTCACATCTCATTCTTGGAAGGGCAGCGAATGCATGCATATGTATTGCAATACAATACATTTCAAAATGGTGAAGTAGTCCTTTAAACTTGGACACATTCTGGGTCTCATATCCATGCAGGCACACATACTCACAGGCAGACAGACAGATAGACAGACAGACACACACACACACACGTATTTATTCATATGCATGCAGGCACACTCTTACTCACAAATAGATTTGACTTCTTGCATGTGAGTGGTTAAGAACAAAGAGGCGACGTGATGCAGGGGGATGGAGAAAAAAAAAAAAGCAATTATTCTGCACGGGGCTCTGTACCTGGGGTTAGAGCCTCGCCTCTGGAGTAAATAAGTCACTGTGAGAGTGTGTGCTCACGTCGCAGATCTAAGGAAGACGCACATACACATGGCATGCACACACATACACACACACAGAAGTGCATACTCCCAGGAGCAGGAACACAAATTCAATCTTGCATCTTGCTACAAATGCAGAACACACACACACACACACACACACACACACACTCCCCATCCTGCATCCTGTCACACAGATAGCCCCTGCGCTTCAGTAATGAAGCTCTGTGTGTTGCGTTCACGCTCGGCCACTGAGCCAATAACACAAAGGCTGCAGCAGAGAACCCTCTCTGCTCTCCCATTGGTGCCTCCCCCTCACCCCCCACCCCCCACCCCCACCCTTTCCTCTTTTATTTCCCATTTCTTCTTGCCTCACTCCCTTACTTCCACCTTCTGGAGCCCTGATAAGAAATCGTCCTGTCAGTACCAGAGAAGGGAAGAGAGGGAGATAGAATTAGTGTGTTTCAGAAAAAGAAAGACAGGGAGAAGAGGGAGCAATTGTGTACTTGTCAGCGTACAACCGGAGTCCCTGATATAAATCTTAATATCCTATTTAAGGCTTTTCTTCATCACGGGCCCTGATTTATTAGCGGGGCTTCCCCTTCAATTTATCAAAATAAACTATGAGCTCACGGTCGCGGCCGGCAGGTCAAATTAAAGCAAACAGCAGACTGTGGTGGAGAGAGAAGACAGGGTTGTCATGCAGGGAGACACACACACACACGCACACATAAATACCCATACATATGTCTCTCTTACTATTCCTTTCTTCACCTCTGTCCTCTTTCTGTCTCCATCAATGGCTTCATGACAGGTGAGCCATAAATGGTTAAGCTCCCCAACAGCCAGAGGTTTTTAACCAGCAGAGAGAGAGAGAGAGAGAGAGGGAGAGAGAGAGGGAGAGAGAGGGGGTGAGATGGAGGGGGGGAGATGGAGGGCATAGATCTAAGACACCAGGGAGAGCTTTGTGTAAAAGCTGGATAAATTTGTTTAGGGATCTCCAGTGTATCAGTTGTGAGGAAGTGAAATCTGAAATCCACTCAATTAGTTCTGTGTATTTCTGAAAGAGGGGTGTGTGTGTGTGTGTGTGTGTGTGTGTGTGTGTGTGTGTGTGTGTGTGTGTGTGTGTGTGTGTGTGTGTGTGTGTGTTGGAGAGAGAGAGAGAGCAAGACAGAAGGGATGCATTTTAATCGATGTGTGTGTTTTTCCTTTCTAAAAGGCTTTCTTGTATTCGGTTGCTGTATATGGCTGCATGTGATTATGCATACGGTTCTTGTTGTGTGTTTTTGTTTTGTCATCATGGTGGTAAAGGTGCTAAACGCTCATTGTTCTGGTGTTTCTGATCTGATCCGCTACTGTGACGTCCTTGGCGCTGGATTTCCTGTTGATGATGTTTTGAGTTTTTTCGTTCGGTGTGTCTGTCGGTGCTACTTTGTGATCATCTTTAAACAGATTGAGACCAGTTAATGAAGCCTAATTCAGTGTTACGTGTGTTTATTTTTGTTTGTTTTTAATTTTCTCTGACAACTTTGAAGCTTTACAGAGTCAGAGAGTGCCGTTCATTCATTCCAACAGTCAATGTTGGTTTCTCCTAAACGTTCCTGAAACTTAACCAAGTCGTTTTTTTAACCTAAACCTAAACAATCCTTAACTTCAGCCATTGTAGATTACTAAACAGTGATGTGAATCATTTTTGTAACATCATATGCATTTCGGATGTTGTCTTGCTGATAGGGGCAACAGATCAGAAAACACTGATACTGTATGAGTCGTTTTGGAAAATAATGACAAACAGTATATTTAGTTGTTTGCTTTGGGGGATTCTGTCCATTTAGAAAGCTTGTAACCCTCATATATACTGTAGATATATTTACAGAGACTACATTAAAAGAGACTGTCCTCTCAGGAAAAACGACACAATAGGTCATGATGTCAGTCGCCTGTAGATGAAATATAGTTATGTTTGAGTGACAGATGCCATCTAGCAGCTGTAGTAATTATGACCCGGGGCTGTGGCACAGCTGACATGACTGTATGAGTCTACGATTCATTCATTCAGAGGAGGAGGTGGGGTGGTTGGAGTCATTAACCCAACAGTGGACTTTGCCACAGGAGACCATTGTTCATTCCCTGTTTCCAACTGCAAGTCTCACATTTTCAACCACAAGTCTGAACATTTTTTTAAAAACGATAACTACAATCATCCCCCAACCTTAACCCCGTGGTTATTATTGTAGCGGTGAAGGTTGCCTAACTTTAAGGAAGTAGTAACTTTAACCCACATCGCATGTTTCTGTAACCTTAACAAAGTGATCATTTTAAGCCAAACCACGATCTTTCCCTAAACCTAACCAGACCGAAACCATCCAGGAAGCTGCTCTTTGTGTGTGTTTGGCAAGCAAATGCACACACAGCACACCGAGAGGGTTAGTATGGGGATTAATGGACAAGCAATGAAAGAGAGCAACAGAACAAGCAGGAGGACACTGAGATATGAGGGAGAGCTGAAGAGCAGGAGAGAAAGGTAAGGGACTTAAATGATACACGCGTTGAAAAAAAAGGGTAAAAATGGAAGCAAGAGACTTACAAATGGATAAAGGAATGAGAAGAATAGAGTGAGAGAGATGTAAAGTGAGATCAGTCTTAAGTTTAAAGTTTGAGACATCTTTCCCTTCCCTACACTTTTAAATGTATGGGCGTAATGTCTATTTTGTATTTCAAATCGTTGAAACCTTTTTAATCATCAATCTAACGTTAGATCTTTAATTTGTCTCCTTGTGGGACAGTTGTGATTTCATCAGCCGTGATTTCCCTGCGGGCGAGATGCAGCATCGACTTAACCCACCGGTCAATCAGCTGTGAGGTAGCTGATCACCATTCAATAGTGAGAAGGCCAGATGAGGTCATTGACCTTGTCACTCTTGACCTTGCTCCTCTGACCTCTGGGTCTGGTCTAGGGGGAGTCTGGCGTAGGGACGCCGGGTTAATCAATCAGCAGGGGCGGCGTGTAATAAAACAAGAACTCTCCAAGGAGGATCCCAAACAAACCACGTGTGTCCTGAATGGCTAAGCAGCCTGTCAATCAACCACTTTTGCGCGTGTACAGTGTTACGCTTTTAACAAGCTTGTCTGTTTCTATAAGCAGTGACAGAGGGGGGATTTGTACACAGAGGGGAGCAATTTTGTGACAGGAATGAACTCATAGATGGTTTTGCCCTCCTGCTGTTTGATTCTCATGAAATTTAATCCATTTTTAGCCGAGCTAACAGCATGACCCTACAGATAGCGAGGTTGGTCTGTCAGTAGGTCTGTCAGTCCACCACTTTGGGACAGACTGAAATATCTCAACAACAACTGATAGATTACCATGAAATTTTATATAAACATTCATGGTCCCCTGATGATAAATCCTACTGACTTTGGTGATCCGTCGTAGCACCAGCGTGAGGTTGACACTTTTGGTTTTCAGTGAATTAAATATCCCAAAAACTATGGGATGGACTTCCATTAGATTGCATGTATTTATGGTGCTTAGATGAGGAATCCTAATAACTTTGATGATCTCTTGACTTTTCCTCTGGGGCAACCATCAGGTCAAGCTTTTTCACTTATCCAGTGAAATATCTTTACATCTACTGGATCGATACAACTATCATCAACTATTGGATGGACTGCAATGACATTTGGTACACGTAGAACTGCTGTCGACTCTTACTTTCACTGATTAATGATTTTTACACTTTAAAACAGAAAACACAAGTGCGTTAAATATAGGATTATTTATTTATTTTAGGTTGAAGCTATTAGGATAATCTATTCATTCATGGTCCTACTCTTGTCTGTCTGTAAAGCTTTGTATAGCTTTGGATTTTGGATTCATATGGAATTATTTCTTTTATCGATACACCCACACTGACTGTGATACACCAACTGAAAGTGATGCTTGGCTTACAATGGCAAATCACAGCAGACTATTTTTCCTGCACCCACCCTTTCCCTATCAAATTACTGTTTCTAGGCAGATTTCTTTCCACACAGCCACTCTTTCTGTTCATCTCTCTGCTCTATGTTTTCACCAAAGAAGCAGTCCGGCTCTTTTCCTTTTCTTCTCTTGTCCTGATTAAACCAGGGGCCCAACCTTCCATCTCATCCTTCTCCTTCTCCGACCATCTCTCCATTCATCTGTCTTTTATCTCTGTTTCATCGAGGTCTCCAGTGGGAGCAGAGAGGTGACAGGCATGTGTCTGCTTGGCCCTGCTGTCTGCCTTTCTAATGAGCCTGAAACACAGGGGGTCAGCCTATTATGGAGATGAGGAGATCCAGGCAGGCCAAAAGGTGACGGACCTCACTAATAGGGGCCCTCTCTGTTCTTCCACCCCTCCTTTCTCCCTCTCCTATTCTTTCCTAACCCATTTCCTCCTTCCCTCTGTCTATTTATAAGTCTACCAGTCTGTCCTGTCTAATGAAGAGGCTCATATGCTAAAAAGGAATTTTGGCCTCCCCTCTTCTTCTTCATCCTTCTTTCCTTTTCCCTTTATCTTTTCATCCTGGAGGTTGTTTGAAGTTCCTCTCCCTCGCTGTTCGGATGGTTCAATCATCTCTCTCGGCCCAGGGCCACCTCTGTGTGTCTGCTCAGCCTCAGTGGGGTCTCTTTGTAGCTGGGCCCTGTGCTGGAGCTTACTGTTGCTTCCTCCAGTAGAGAAGTTTGTGCGTTTACATGCATGTACATGTGTGTGTGTGTATGTGTGTGTGTGTACTGTATTTCTTCAGCCTGTCTTCAATCATATGCAGCCCTCCTCCTGCCTTTTCCATGGCCAGGCCTCAGTCAGCCAGGTCAGCTTTGAAATGCAGCCAGAGCCCTGCTACACAGGGACGACAGAAGACAGGGACGCAGTGTTTTCTCAGCTTTTAAAGATGTGTGTTTGAAGTTGGAGGAGGCAGACACACACAAAAACACATATACTGTACCTGAGCAGATGAACATCCTCTTTTTATTAATCATAAATTACCTGATACACACTCACCCCTCCTGTTCTCTTCTCCCTCTACATAATTTTTTTATTTTACCGCGCAATCTAGTTTATTTCTCATGAGGGCAAGACGGTAAATTAACCCTGGGTAAATACGTACCTTTGACTGTTTAATATTGAGTTGTAGCCTTGATGAATCTGCAGGGGCGCGTTCAATAGCCCCAGTGCAATGTGAAGCAGCGGGGTCACCCTCATTGGGCATCAGCTCATTAAAAAGTAAAAAAAAGGCCCAGAAACCTGCCTCGTTAGCGCTTTCTTCCACATTTGATCTTCTGAGGTCTCGGGGATGTATTCTATTTTACTGTTTGCCATTCAAAAGCTCGCCGGGTGCTTTTGGTTGCTAGGTCAAATGGAATGATTAAACAGGAAGCGATTCATTGGTCAGATCAGGTGATATGCAGATTAGAGCTGCCTTGCTGTGCCAATGCCTGGCAAAGCTAATGCTCCAACACCACATGCTGGGAATATTCTGAGATGTTTGTTGCTAGGGGAAATTTTGAGGTGAGGGGAACCATGAGCTGTAAGGAATACACCTGTATCTCTTCAGCAGGTTTTGTGCATGCACTTCATACTTGCCTTTTTTTTTTCAACCTTTTTCCTGAATCTAATAAAAACCTCATGCTTACACAGACATATTGGACCAGAAAAATACTCTACAATTATCAGTATTTGAGAATATTAATGATTTATAATGGTGACAAAAGGGATATTAGCACTTCTGAGGCCATTCAAGTGTCAAATCAATTCCCACACACCTCAGCTAGTTCAAATATTTGAGACAATTTATTGAAATTTTATTAATAAAATGCTCCGGGCTCCTGTAATTATCTGATTGCCAGTGCCTGAGGTTCCTGCCTCTGAGGGATATTTAGTGTCATAGCTGAACTCACTGTGAGAGGTGGTCCTGATGATTAGCCCCTGTTAGCGTCAGGTCTCATCCACTTCTCTGTGTTATCCCTTAGCATTAGTCTAATGGCCCAGGAAACACAGATAATGACTCTCAGCACAGATTAGCATCTGCCATTGCTGCTGCCGCCGCCGCTGCTAGTCGGCGCACACACAGGCACACACACACACATATTGTCCACATGGACACTTGCAGACAGAGACTATGCGTTAGTACATAATCATCCCAGAGATGAAAATAAACACTGTTTATATCTGCTTTTCTGGTGAAACACAATCTCTCTTTTTCTTTCTTTTCTTTGTTTCTTTCTCATTTCTCGTCAACTTATGTACATCTAAAACATCTCTCCATCTCAGGTAAAACTAAATTTTCTTCAAGTTTTATAACTAAGGTATTTAAATGTGTATATAAATGCTGAATCAAAAACAAAAATACACATAATAGCCATTTGAATGAGGTAAACCCACAAATTTTATTACTGAAATGTTATGCACATATCCTTAACCTCCTCTAAACCAATGGCCACTGGCCAGGGCCGGCCCTGTTTTACCCCCCCCCTGAAAAATTAAATAGATACATAAATTAATGCATGTGCAGCGATGGTTCTGAAGACACAAACGTGCCTTTCATTTTTTTTACAATACTTAATCTATTTAAATTTAATTTCATAAAATAAATCTAATTACAAATATAATATATCACTAAAACAAACACAAACAACACCTTTCACATGACATCAAAAAAACCCAAACATATAGTGCTCAGGGCAGGAACTACAAAGGGCACCAGTGCATTTGATAGGGGCACTGGGATCATGTTAGCTGCAGCTCGTTCCGGTGCATAGTGCAATGCACCCCCCCGCCCCCCCCATTAGATGGCATCTAGCTGGTTGCCTATAGCTAGGACTGGGCCTGCCACTTGCACCACTATTGCTGCTGTGAATGTGACCATTACAGTGAGCTGTTACGCACTAGTAGATAACCAAAAAACGTAGTGTGTGGTTGTGCAAGTGAGTGCTTAGAGGAGGCCCAAGGCTTTGTCTATGATGCGTTTTCTGAAGGAGTCGTGTGTGGGATACAATGCAAATGAGCATGTGTGTGTGTGTGTGTTTCTAAACATTTCTCCGCCACTGTATGTGCGTGAATGTTTACAGCCGTGTGGGTAAATATCTTGTGTGTGTATCAGCCTTGTGCATGTATGCATGAATGCAGACCTCTGTGTGTATGTGTGGCAATCCCTCCTGCGGGGCAGTGGAGTGGGCTGGAGGGAGGAGGCTTTCTCTGTGTGTCTGAAGTCTAGCCGTCTACAAAGAGGCCTCTTCACGTGCAGCGCGCTGGTGATAGATAGTCACTTATGCCACAGCTGACATCCAATCTGGCATCAGCGATTATAAAGCCCTCACCTCTTGATGTGCCCCTCTGTCACCATCGGACCCCCTCTGCTCAAACACAGAAATCCCATTTTGTGTCACAGGGCAGTGAAATGAGGTTGTGTCTGGGTGTGTGTGCCTGTGTTTTTTGGTGTGTCTGGGATTGCATGATGGTAGTGTGGGATAGGCTGAGTGCATATGTGCCATTGTTCATCCTCTCATGATGTCTTTTTGAAGTATTTTGTGTATTTTTTTTTCTCTAATCCACTCTGAACTAAATGAAAATGATTCTGAGGCAAGTAAGTGGCCCTGCTTGACCATCTCCGGTTTTGGCTGTTTTCACAGAAAGGTGTCTGCTGATTTGGCAAGTGCTCTCTCTTCGTTTCTGTTTCCAGATTGAACAAAGTCTCCACTTGTTTGGTTTTTACTCTCTCCCTCTCTTCCCTCTCTTCTTCTTTACTTCTGTCTTCCTATCTTTGGCAACCTACCTCTGTCTCTCTTCTCCCTACAGTTATTTGTTCTCACCTGACCTGTCCTGTAGCTTCTTGATCACTAACTATCCCTCTGTGTGACAGAACCCACCACTGTGATCAAGACGTGATCAAGACACAGGCACACACTGGGTTGGCATTCACCGGGGAACTGTAAGCCCAGCATGGAGACTCCTTTGACACAACTACACAGAGATACATACAGGCTGTGTGATTAGACAGTGCCACAGGGTGGTGTGTGTGTCTTTGTATGTGTGTGTGTGTGTGTGTTTGATATGGTGCCTTTGTATGTGAGAATCAGAGGGCTGTATCCTCTGTGTTTTTGTGTTAGCTCCTTGCAACACCAATCTCACTTGATCCTAAGGGAGCCTGGTGCACCTTCAATAAGACTTTACTCACACAGAACAAATAGCTCCAGCTCGAGCCATTACACAAGAACACTAGTACAAACCCCCTCAGTCTGGCTCTGCACCATCTTGGGCCACTCATGTATGAGTCTGTGTGTGCACCACAAACCACCACATCTTATGTTCTAGACCAGCAGCTCACTTCTACTACTAATCTGTATCTTAAACAATAGTTGCTTCATCAAAACATTTTCTTGAACAATGCAGAGAAAACTAAACTGTATTAAAGCTACACTAATCAATGTTTTATTTATATTAACAAAATATCACAGGACCACGTGATGTGAAAGTGGTCACTGGTAATGATGGATCCAGCCAATTCTACATCATGCTCTGATAAACCCACTTCATGCTACCTGACCAGCACCAAACTGCAGCCAGACAAAGTTAGTGACTTGCTGATGAACATAGTGCAGTAAGGAGTTGGTGGAGACTAAAGCAGAGCTAAAAGGAGAGTCAGATTCAACTCACATTCATGAGGTGTCTTCATGTCTGCAGGATGTGTAAAATAGGCATGTCACTTGTGAACTTGTGAACAAGATCTCAAGATACTTGAACTCCTTCACTAGGGGCGGCAACTCACTCCCAACCGAGAGCCAACAGTCCACCTTCTTCCAGCAGAGCACCATGGCCTCAGATTTGGAGGTGCTGACTATCATATTGACCACTTCACATTCGGCTGCAAACCATCCCAGTGCCTGCTGGAGGTCACGTTGTGTTGAAGCTAACAGAACCACATCGTCTGCAAAAAGCAAACCAGGAACCCTCCTCCCCCCAGCTTTGCCTTAAGATCCTGTTCATGAAAATCACAAACAGAATCAGTGACAAGGGACAACCCTGGCGGAGCCCAACACCCACTGAGAACAAGTCTGACTTGCTGCTGAGAATGTGGACACAGCTCTCACTGTTATATACGGGCCGAATGGCTCGCAGCCATAGGTGCCCGTTTATGTATTAAAATGGGGAAGCAATACATAATTGGTAGGGGGTTTGGGGGTTCTCCCCCAGAAAAAAATGTGATTTAAAAAAATCCTGCATTTCTACACTACCTAACCTCTTGGATTAAGTCAAGAAACAGCCACCTGCACTAGTCTAGATTAGTTAGATTGAGGGTGCTATGAAAACCAGGAATGCATCAAGAACAGCTTATAATTGGGTGGATCAGGACAGGAAATGATTATTAGAAGAACGGCTGTTTCATATTTGAAAAGATATTCATATTCATAAAAACATGAAAAACATAACTAAAATGTTAGTAGGTTGCAGGCTACTAGGCCATCTTCAAGGTAAAACAAGGACAAACAATGTTTATAAATTAAAGTCTGTTTTACAACACATCACCATATGATTTATATAATAAAACCTGATTAAACAATGTTAAACCTGAGGGTTGCTATTCTCAATACTCACAAGGCCGTCTTCAAAGTCTAACAATTGCAACAAAGTACAAACAATTTGGATGAATGAAACGGCCTCACAACAACTATCTAATTCCAATCCCACACACGGGTTCTAGTGGTAGCTATTAGCACACAGGAATGAATAATCATAACTTCAAAAGCAGATTATTTTAACCTACATTACCTCAAATCAAGGACAATTTTAATGCACAACTTAGAAAGTGTTTGCTCCTCAAGATTTAAAAGGGCCATTTCAGTTAAGGACTATACCTGACTTCCTCTTAGAGTAAACTTGTATGAGAAAACGAGAGAATAATCATAATAATGAAAGCACAGCGCAGAGCAGCCGGATGAGAGATCATTACACAGAGTGATGGGTCATCACATTTAAAAATAAAAATAATAAAAGAGTCTGACTAAAACTGAAACTAAAGCAGAGTATTTTGTAGAAGTCTAAACAAGCTACTTTCCACTGCTAAACATTTAACTGTTTGTTAATTCAGACACTTTTTTTCAGTTGCTGAAAATATAAAAATGATCAATGATGTAGGCTGGTTAAATATAATCACCTGATTGCGGGGACTGTATGATGATAAGTTTATTTTTAAAAAGACAAAAAGTGGGGTAGCAAAACCATAACTTTGCTCCCCCTAATTGAATAACAGAGATGCATTTGCTCCATTTGCTCCATTTGCTCCCAACATTCCCACAGCACCACCCACAAGGTGCGTGAGAGACTCGGTTGTAAGCTACGTAGGTCCACAAAGCACATGTAGACTGGATGTGCAAACTCCCATGACCCCTTAAGTATCCTTGCAAGGGTGAAGAGCAGTAACAATGTCCATAGCCTTCAGCATCTCAGGGCAAATCTTATCCACACGCAGCGCCTTTCTACTGAGGAGCTTTTTGACTACCTCAGAGACCTCTGCCAGAAATATGAGTGAGGCTTCCCCTGATTTATCCAACTCTGACTCCTCCACAGAGGGCATGTCGGTCCAGTTTAGGAGATCTTTCCACTGCCCAGCAATGTCTCCAATCAAGGTCAGCAGTTCTCTACCCCTGCTGAAAACAGCCTGGGCTGTTGGGCTCCACAGCTGAGGTGGCTGAATGAGCTGAACATGGCCTACTCAGTCTCCATGTCCCCAACCTCTACCATGATACAAGAGAAATTCCTCCGGAGGTGGGAGTTGAAGATTTCATGGACAGGGGCTTCTGCCAGATGTTCCCAGTCCTACCTCACACTATTTGGGTCTCCCTGTCCAGCAGCCCCCCCCCCCCCACCTGATCCAGCTCACCACCAGGTGGTGATCAGTTGACAGCTCTGCCCTTCTCTTTACCTTAGTATCCAAGACATGCAGCCGCAGATCTGATGACACAACTACAAAGTCAATCATCAACCTTTGGCCTAAGGTGTTCTGGTACCAGGTACACTTATGAACAACCTGATGCTTGAACATGGTGCTCTTTATAGCCAGTCCATGCTTAGAACAGAAGTCCAATAACAATGTACCACTCACATTCAGATGAGGCCATGTGTTCCTCCCAATCACCCCCCTCCAGGTATCTCCATCACTGCCTACATGAGCATTGAAATCCCCCAGCAGAAATATGAACTTGCTGGGCCACTCCCCCTCCAGGACCCCACCCAGAGACTCCAAGAAGGCCGGGTACTCCGAACTGCTGTTCAGCGTGTACGCGCAAACAACAGAGTCTTCCTCTGTTGTTACACAAAACCCTCTTATTCTGCAGGGAGAACTCCAACACTGTGGCGCTCAGCCGGACTCATGAGTATCCCCGGAGTTGCTCTGGGCTCCGGAAAAGAAGAGAGTCCAGCCCCTCTCTAGGAGTTGGGTTCCAGAGCCAGTGCTGTACATAGAGGCGAGCCCAACTATATCTAGTCAGTACTGCTCCACCTCCCACAATAGCCCCGGCTCCTTCCCCACTAGGGAGGTGATGTTCAACGTCCCTAGAACCAGTTTCAATGCCTGGTATCAGTGTGACCAGGTCCCAGCTCCTGCCTGCTGCCCAATTGGCAACATACCCGACCCCAGTCTTTATCCCTGCAGGCAGTGGGCCCAAGGGACAGTAACTGCATGTTATGTCTTTGGGCTGTGCCCGGTCGAGGTCTATGAATGGTTCTTGGTCTGGACCCTCACCTGGGACCAGTTTGCCTTTGTAGCCCCTACTGGGGGCTATTGCCCCCATCAACACATCTCCCAGGGTCATGATTCTTGGAGGAGTGACACTTCTTGGGGGAGTTTAAATAAATCTTTAAATCTGTTTATATCTGTTTCATCTCAAATGTCTCTGCCTATCTTGAATGTCTCTATAGGCAGAGCTAATGTGTTAGTGGATATTAGAGATTATACAAATGCCTGTATGCTAATGAAAAAGTCAAATTTATTTAACTAATTTTAATTGTTCTTGATGGTCAATCACATGGGGAAATGATAACTGGAAAGTAAAAATAAATAAATAAGAGAACTGTAAGTGCAATAATGGGCCACTGTTGTTATACACATTAGTAATATGCTTGCTCATAAAAAATTCACAAGAAAATATATTTTGGAGCTTTGTTTCCTTCATCTAAGCTGTGATTTCTAACATGCTTGAGGTAAGGTCTATTAACTTTTGAGAAAAAAAAATTCTAACATTTGGTTGTCAGTGGTGCCAAATAAACTTGCAGCACCCTTAGGTCTGTAGTATTGATGTTTATTATCACACTGATAAATCAGTCAACAAAATTGTATTTATATAGCCCAAAATTACAAATATATCTCCAAGGGCATTACAATTTGTGCAGTATATGAAAGCCTCTATTCTTAAACCCTTGATTCAGACAAACATTTTTTAAAACCCTTTAACGATGAAAAATAAACTTCAGCAAGACAAACAAAGGAGGGATCCCCCTATAGAGGCATGCAATAGATGTTATGTCTACAGAGTAAACAATGACATATAACAATAATAAAATTCCACTACTTAGAAAAAGAATGACAATATTAGTTACATAGATTGAAAAATAAGAAGTAACTTTCATATGTTACCAAAACAGATAGGGCCTGGGCTACATGACCTTCTCTATACTACAAATACCTGGAAAACATATGGACCATACATACAGGCAAGACGCAAAACTCAAGGACACCACTGACGAGAGGACAATCTTCATCCTCCAGGAGACCCAGCTACACCTCAGCTAGGTCTCCCGGAGGATGAAGATCCAGATCGAGACGTCTAGAATTAGATGAGGATTTTAATTGTTGGTGTCTGTTTGGTTGTCAGTGGTGCCAAATAAGCTTGCAGCACCCTTAGGTCTGCAGTATTGTACAGTAAAAATGTCAATGTCTCTTTTTTTGTGTATCTGCGTGACTTTTTCTGTGTGTCTCTGTCTGATTCTGCCTGAGTAACTGAATTCTCAGACTCTTGGTATCCCTCCATTTCAGACTTGTCAATTCCAATATTCCTCTGTGGGGCACTGATTGGAGCATACCAGAAACCGCTGCATAACACTCTACAAGCTCCCAAATATGTCTTGCCACAAAGACAACATGATTGCTAATGGAAGGACTTCATGGCATTTCAGCAGAAGAATGAAATGGCTTTTAAAATACCACACCTCCACTTTATCCATTAAAGAAAGCTCTCCTTCTCTAGTTTTCCTATTTCATATGGTATTTCGAGACTCACCTCGGAAAGAAAATGCCAAGGAGACAAAAAACTCAAAGCAGGAATATTGTATGCTTAAGCAGCTGGCGATAATGATGTGGCATTGAGTCACTAATGGATTTTCGAAAAAGCTCTTGTCTGCCAAGAAACAGCTTGACCCCTCTTTCGTTGTGCTTTTTATCATCAGAGGAAGGAAACAGCCAAAGTGCGTGGTGCATTCTTTCACATTTCCACAGTGTGACTACACTATCTGTGTCATTAGTATGATTAGACCAAGGATTCTGAGAAAAAAGTGATAGTTTCTTGGTAAATCTGAGAATTATTAAAATATGAAAATAGGTGGTCTCAGGTGGTTGTTACACATTGTGATAACGTGAGATCTTTCTTTTTTTAGAGAAGAGGTTCTTACGTTTTAGATGTACTTCATTCATTTTCAGTTGTATTAATGGTGTAGGCCACAAAGGCAATTGTCTATGGAGAAAGTAGAGTCAGAACTTTATAACTCAGTCAAATCTGAACACACACACACCTGGAATCAGCATGACTTACACTTTACAGGGATACCGTATTTCTGTTGTCCATTGCACATAAATGTCCATAAATATGTTTAGTAATACTAAAGAAGCATCTTTTTTTCAGATGACTTCTGTATTTTCTTGCCGTATAATCATCAGGCGAATGCTGAATGAGAGTTAACTGATCATTTTATTGTAATTTATGGTTTTAAGTGTCGGAAAATTCTGAAAATGGCAGTCTCATCATTAAGGAGAAGACCGTCGCTCTGAGGAACTTTTAATTAAAAAATAGATGTACAATTGCAGTTTCAAGAGTGCAAGTTGCTGGGGCAATGAAAAAATACACACACAAGCCTGTACATGCACAGAAACAGTCTGTCTTTCACACACACACACACACACATAAAGGGTACATCCTGTCCTGATGTTTGTGAAGGGACCAGTACAATAGCGCTGATTAATAAAATTAGATGCTGACTGTGAAGAGCTCATAAGGATCCTTGACCAAATGCATTCTCTTCTTCTGTCACTTTTCACTCCATCTGCCTCATCCCCATCTCAAGAGCTGTTTTTACCCTCCCTTTTAAAGTGGAAGTTGGAAGACAAGACTAGTAATGACGACAAATGGGTGGTTCGCAAGTGAGTGGTAATGCCTTTTGTGTGTGTGTGCGTGATTTGAACATACGTTTAAATGTTGTTTTCAGAAAAATATACTTACTGTAAGAAATAACAGCAGGTAAATTACTACAAAATAAACTTTTATCTAAAATCTGTTTTCAATTCATCTTGATCTCTCTAATGTGCTAAACTATTAAACCACATTAATACAAATGCCTGTCAATGCTGTACCGCTGTATTTCTGTCTAAAACGAGACTTTATTTTATTTTTGAGACTTTAATTTGTCAGTGTGCTGTCATATCATAATTGCGGAGATGAGAGACCTACACTTGTGGTATTTAATGTCAGACAGCCTGTTGTTTTTTGTCCCCTGTGGATGATTCCTGCCTTCTTTAATTAAAGCTTCTGTCATAATTGGTGTCACAAGTGCTGCAAACACACTGTGTTTATGTGAGCAATCAGCAAAAAGGAGTTTCATACAACAACCACTTGATTTAGTGAATCCTTCTGCAAAGATTATAATGCACACGTAAGCCATTTTTAGTTTTCAGTAATGAAGATAATACCATTTTAAAGCTGATAATCATGGATATTAGTCATCTAGAAATCTGGGAATGTTATATTACAGCCTTCTGTATGTATTCAGTGTATAGTGCTGCATATATAGGGATCATTATTTTCCTGTTTTATGTCGTAGAATTTATCAGCGCTTATTTTGAATATACAATAAAAAATCTAATAAAACAATGAATAATGCAAAATTCCAGAAGAAGAAGAAGTGATTTGGAAAAACCCATTTCATCTGGCACATACTCAGCAGACAATTCATGTTTTCTCTTTATTTTTCTGTTCATTTTGTATTCCCGTAAGCCTCCTTTGAACTCACTCACACTCAACTCTGAGGAATTCACTTTTGGATGTGTGGTGACATAAAATCTTTTGCTTCTTCTCAAAAATACAGGGTACTTTTTTTGTGAAAATATGTTAAATACTGAAAAACAAGCTTTGTATGCATATGAGACCAGTATAAACCTATAAACAAATTATTATGGAGAGACATAACCCCCTTGTTATAACAGTCTAGAGTCAAAATTTTTATGCAGAGTTTATGACATCAGTTACTGTTGCTGTGCTAAATGGAAGCAGTTTACCTGCTTTATCTTACAATATGATGCGTTGACTGAAAAACAGCTTCACATCCTGTTATTGGTTCCCTGATTGTTACTGTAATGACAACGTCTGTCTGTCTGTCTGTCTGTGTTTGTGTTTGTGTTTGTGTTTGTGTTTGTGTTTGTTTTGGGGAAAGTATGGGTGTATGGGCACCAAAGCCCTCTCAGGTCTATGGTGTGTGAAATTGGGTTGCCCCATAAGGACCTAATCATTACACCACCTCAACTGTGTAAACAATCACACACACACATGGAAAGCAGAAAGACAGACAGACACACATATACAGATGTGCACACTCATACAAATAAATGCACACAGTCAAACACACACACACACACACACAGAAACAAGCAAACACGCACAAAGAAGGAAGCTCCATATTTCCACTATCCCTCCTGTGATCACACACCAATTTTCAGGCCATCACGGCGGTGATAAAAAGACACCGGGCGCGGGAGGAATCTCCTTAATGCGCTCTCCCCTCAGCGGGGTGCCGTGTGTTCCTGCCTGCTTCCTCTACCTGCTCACCGTCCCTCCACTCCTCTTCCCCTTAGGCCCGGTTAGATACATCCACACTAATTGGATTAGCTGTGACAGTAATGCACTACTGGGTGTCAGTAGCACAAACACACACTAATAAATTGCGCAAGAGAGAATTAGTGCTTTCACTATCATTTACGAGATTAAAGGAGATTATGAGTGGCAGAATTAAGTAAGTGTGAGAGCCCCTTGACGAGAGGAGGAGAAGGTTTCTGACCTTGGAGTTGTGGACCGCCACCATGCCTGGACAGTCAGACATAGTAATTAGCCTGCAGACTAAGTAGCACACCAGCAGACAGGCTAATAATAGTGTCATTGCTATTAATAATGAGAGTGATAACGGCGCTCGTAATTATGACAGTCATAATCATAATGATGTAAATCATGTTCCGAGTTAGCACTTTAATCGTTGTGTGTGTGTGTGTGTAACATCAAGGTGATAGATTATTTTGAGGGTGTGTTTATGATTTAATGTCTGTGTGTATCCATTGGATTATCATTTATGTAACACGTTTGTCGGACGGGTTATTGTAAAATGTCTGGGCTTTGTTTAGCGATCTATTACTCACTATTACTCATGTTTATTTCGATGAAAATAGGTCCTTTCCTCTTGCTCTCATTCTTTTTAAAACTATTTTTTTGCACACACAAATACACACACACACAAAACTCAATCTGGTTTTCACAAGGACAGAAAAAGAAGGGGGGAAAAAAGAACGAGCGCGTGCACTTACATGGAAACCGCATGATGGCTTCACACATGATGGCTTCACACTGGCTTCACACCTCACACTCATCGCAGCCCCTCATCGAGCCCTCATCAACTCTCTCGTTCTTTTCATCAGGCATCAGTAGCCCTCTGTTCTCAGGTCTTCCACTTTGGTTAGAGAACATGCTGTTCCTGACTCCACTACATTATTTTGTTCACATCCAGTTCATTTTTACTGGTGCCAGCCGACCTTTTCCTAGTGCCTCTCCTCCTTGCTTCCCCTTGACCTTTTGCTGGTCGCTCTATCTGCTTTGTCCTTTTGTTTTGCCCCAAGGTAATATCTCACATTCGAGCTTGGTGATTTATTTACTGCCTTCCTTAGCACTGGGCATGAGCACATGCACCCAAGCACACAAGCACACACACACACACACACACACACACACACGCACACACACACACGCACAAGTGCATTTTGCTTCTTTCTATCAGTCTATGTTCCTTTCATAGCCTTTGTCTCAAAGGGACGCACACAGAAACACACATACACACTTCTGGGCGTGTGGACAGAATGAATGTTTGTGTGGCCAGTAGAACAGAAGTGAATGTGCCTCTCTTTAAACTTAGAGAAAACCTTCGGCTCATTACTGCAAACAGAAAGATTAGTTTGTAAGATTTCATTCCCTCACATTCACA
This sequence comes from Thunnus thynnus, assembly GCF_963924715.1. Classification (NCBI taxonomy): domain Eukaryota; kingdom Metazoa; phylum Chordata; class Actinopteri; order Scombriformes; family Scombridae; genus Thunnus; species Thunnus thynnus. The sequence goes on along the minus strand of NC_089519.1, from coordinate 2,099,906 downwards.
TATCCACAAAATTAGTCCAACTTCTTCCACGGAGTACTTAATCCTTCAGGATTGGTGTGAGGTGAAGGGAATTTTACAAATGTTAGGATTTTATATGGAACAACTTACTAAATAAGTAACTCTTCAAATTTCACCTTGTTCAACTCTATTTCCCCTTTTAATCTGGTGACTCATGCCTCTGTTTTGACTGACTGACAGTCAGCCTAAGTAGCATATGATTGAGGTTTATTGCAGCAGATTTGGGAACCTCTGTTCGTATTTGCCAGAGGCTCTTTCTCTCTGCTGCTCTGTGTTGAGCTGAATTCATTACCAGGCACAGGCTTGGTAAATTTGCTGTAGGTGGCAGCATCTCTCATACAGTAGCTACTGCTCTGCCAAAGTAGAAGTTTGCCTCAGGGGCACAGTTCAATTTAAGACTTGCTTTACTTTGATTTCTGAGAGCATATTTGCTCTGCTGTTGACCCAGGCCCACTGTGCTCACTATCATATCTTAAATGTCAATCCTCCGTCAAGGGACTGTGCAAATGCTACTGAACAGACATGGTACAAAACTTTAGTTTGACAAATAACTGGCTGCCAAAACCAATCCTTAAATCTCCTGATTATATTCATGAAAAAAAATTTAGCAAATAAATCCTGGGCTGGAGTAATGTATCCAGAACACACTGAAAATCAGTGTCTTTTGCTGAATTCTACATGGATTAAATGCATTTACAATTCATTTACCTTATAATTACTGCGCAACTACTCCAAAATACACCAGTTGAAGGATTTAAACATGAGGAAAATCTCTTATACAATGACAATAGAGCCAAAGAAAAATTAAATATTATATTGGGGTGAAGCATCGGAGGAAGTCACATCAACTTCTAATTCACTTACTCACAAAAGAAAATAAAAAAGCACTGATAAATTTGTTCAAGCATTCAGATAATCGTCTCAGTCAGGCTGTGTGACCAAGCAGAATGTCTGCATTATCAGTACTACAATACCCATAAGCCCTAGGGTTTACACTGTCAGCCAACCAATTAACTCCAAATGCTCCTGTCAACCAATTATGCTGAAATAATGATACTTTGGAATCCCCCAACCACCAGCACTGACACACACACATATCCAGACACATAAACACACTCACACACACAGAGAGATGCCACCCTACTTCATCAGCTTGCCAGCTACTTGGTATTGTGTGTGTGTGTGTGTGTACATGTGCACATGTGTGATGATGATGAAATAGCCATCTGCCACAGGCAGGCGTGTGTGAATCCCAAATGAAGACGAGTGGCTGGCTTCAAACAGCAGCAGCCTGTAAATTGTAAATGAACGGGGAGCATTTCTGCCTCCGGGCAACCCAACTTATACCTACCTACACAGCACCGGCACCCCACACATTCCCTCAGATAAAGAAACACCGGTCAATTACTCCCTTTTCTTCAATTTAATCCCTTCTCGCCCCTTTTCTACTTCCTTTCCATTTCATTTTTTTTTCTCTCTCTCTCTTTGAAGATGATACCATCGGAAGTGGGTCAACAGAGAGCAATGTCAGCTGTTTGCTGATATTTGTAGAGTGCGATGTGCGGTGTGTGTACATTTATAGTGTGTTTGTGTGTGTGTGTGTGTGTTGGAGAAAGAGAGAGGGACATTGATTTACATTGTGTTTGATGTGAGGAAGCCTAGCGCTGTGTTCATTAAGGTGCTCTCTCAGGGTCGTGCACACTCATGATCAAATGATATGTTGATAACAGCCCAGCCCTAACAGTTGATAGCAATTTAAGCTCTTACTGACAATTTGTGCCTATTAGAGGTACTCCATAAAACTGAAGATCTACAACTGAAGTCAAATTGAACATTTTTTCCCATTACAAATGAAACCTTTGATTTCAATGAAATTGTTCCCTTAAAGATACTTCAATAGATTTTTTTTTTTTTTTTTCATCTACTGGGGGGAAAATGATATAGTTGAAGCACCGAGCTAAAGTTCCATCTCTCACTATGAAAGAAATTTTGGCATGAAAAGGAATCTTACAATGAGATATAATTGTAATTGCTTGTATTTTCAGTCCATTTATGAAACCCTAATGTTGCTGATGTAATCATCTATATTTAGTCATACTGAACAATGAACATCACATAGCATTCTCGTGAAGCTGAATTGCAATTAGGAAAGTGAGCAACCGTGCCAACAATCCATATGGATACAAAAACTTTTCCTTGGTTTTTGACTACGCAGAATAGATCAGAGAATGCGTCAGAGTCAAGCAAATGCATTCGAGACCACAAATGTTTGTGTGAGATCGCGCAGCTACAGTGTGACAGCAAAGGTGGAATGTCTCCCTTCAGAGCTTATCAGTGTCAATCACAGTCAGGCTGCTGCGTAGGTCCCATTATGCCTGTCATATCTGTGTGTGCACGTCTGCATGCATGTGTGTGCATACAGTATGTGAGGTAACATTGTTATAGGAGTGCATATGTGTGAACGGTCTATGTATGTGTGTTTTCACATCAGGCCGTATATATGTACCCTGTCTTCCGTGCATTTATGTATGTGTATGTGTGGGAGTGTGTACGCTTGCCTGTGCAAATGCATTGGTGTAGACAAGCCCCACATGAGACCTCTCAGACACAAAGAGGGTAATATATGTATAGAAGGGCCTCTGTGTCCCAGTCTTATGGAAATACAGTCTAGCTCACTGTCTCCATGCTCCCTGGTAATGCCTGCTGCTAAGCCCCAAATGGACCATTATGTGTCTGCAGAGTGGGAGGGTCAAGAGACCTCCAGTGGAAATTGGTATGGGGGTAGGGACACATTAATTCAACTTAGGTCTAGTGATACACACTCAAATAGGATATGCCTATTCCATGGAGCGCGCACACACACACAAACCTAGGAGATGCATACATCTACCTCAAAAGGCTAAATATGCACACATTCAAATAGGGTGGACACATGCACCATGCAGGATATGCATGCATGATTAACTGCACTGGATTTAAATGTATACACACAGGCAGGCACACACACGCACGTATACACACACTTATCTCGGGCTCCAAAGCCCAAGATGATGGACCTAACTCGGTCCCATAATCTACACTGGCCACATGCTTAGGAGATCAATGCAGTGATTACACCAGAATGGCTATAGCTCTGTCTAGCGTCTCCCCTCCCTCATCGCTCTGCTCTCCTCTCCTGTGCGACCTTATCTCCCAGGCTTAATCAAATTGCCAGTTAGAGGTAGAGGCTGGTGCTGAAGGTTGTGGATGGAAGATAGCCTGGGAGTGAGTGAGTGAGAGAGAGAAAGAGGGGAATAATGAACACAACCGTGCAGCTCCGCTCCGCCTCAGAAAGGGAAAGGTGTTATAATAGATGTGGACAGACGTTCTCTGTCAGCAGCCGGCGCTCAATTCAGCCTCTCATCTCCCGCATTAACACCCTCTCTCCATCCCTCCATCGCTCCTTCCCCCCCCCCTTCCCTCCCCCTCTGACAGTCCTCCGTAACCTCTTGCTATCTTTGGTCGTCAACCATTCTCCCTCCCTCTTCCCATCTCTTTCTATCTTTGTCTCTGTCTCTTTTCCGGCTGCATTCTGACACAACACCTCCTTTTTATTTGCTTTTCTCCCCACAATGTTCTTCATCGCCTCTTCCTCTTTTCCTTATTCCCCCTCTTCCCCTCTACCCCTCTATTTTCCTGCTCTTTCTCTCTCTCTCTCTCTGCAGCAGTCTCTCACTCAGATCTACATATCTTCAGCAGTAATTGACATTTTCCATTTGCCAGCCTCTTTTCCTATCGGCTGCCAGCCAGCGTCACCAAGGCAACTGCGATAGGCTCCTGTGCATGGCAAGAGAGAGACAAGGGGAAGAGGAGGAGGGTGGGGGGGGGTTGTTAGGTCTGCCTTTGCACTAGCTTCTCCTCTGCTCTGACACACACACATATACACACACACATATCCTTTGACCTGACAGGACCCTTGGCAGCCCACTTAGGGAATAGTTAATAAGCAAAAAAATAATCATGAAGGTGGCGTTCAATAAGGGCATTTAAGCTAATTTAAGGAATTAATGAGCATTTTATGAAACCCCCAGGGCAGAAAGGGCTGGCAAGAATGGTCATGCGCTCTATGTACACACATATAGTCTTTCAATATGTTGTGTCCATATGGATTATGATATATAGAGAGCTATTAAATATAATAGGCATTTCATGTCTTTGTTGGAAACATAAAAGCAGTGTAGCTAGTACATTCCCATGGACAGATGGTATATCGTCCTATTTATCTTTGATCTGTCTGTGCTTCTGTTTTTCTTCTTCTCTCTCTTTTTTTTTTCTCAGTTCTCACGTGTGTACTCTCTCTCTCTCTCTCTTTCTTCTAAAATATGTAAAGCAACTAATGTCCTCATTGAGATAATTTGTGATTTTAATTACCCCAGCGCTTCAGTCTGCTTCTTCTAGCCAACTTCAGTTATTTCACAGTAAAGACCATGAAGCATGTGTATCATTTTGAAGTAGATGTAGATGAAGAACTTTCACTCACCATGAGTTTTTTCTGTTGTTATTGTATTTGTGGGATTCTGCTGTTGTGTCTGCATCACATGTTTTCATAGCGGTTGAGTTTTGGCGTCACTTTGCAATGGAAATGGCCCACAATGTGTGTTGCTGTGGTGAATGTTGGCAAATGAGATAAGATTAAAAAAAAAAAATAAAAAGTATGTGTGACAAAGGAATAAAAGGAGAGTCAAAAGTTTGCCTTAATTGATGACAAAATTGTCCGTTTACAACACCGCAAAAAAAAAAAAAGTTCTTTTTTCCTAATGATCTGCCAGCTGTTAGTGCCAACCAGTTTTCAAGTGGCACTGAATGTGAAGGCAGACAACCCAGAAGAAAGACAAAGATCACTATGAGCAGTGTGGTTTTGTACATTTGTGTTTTGTGTGTGTGTGTGTGTGTGATAGTGTGTGTGTGTGTGCCGTCACCTCTCAGTGTATCCTGGGGCCTCGTAATGAGAGAGCAGAGTGGGAGGGGATCTGTCACCGTTCTCGTCTTTCAATAGTTTTCTTTTCTTTTACTCATTATTTTGAGTTCCTTCCATTTTTTTTGTGTGTGTCGCCACTTTTTAAATATATTCTCTGATATAGTTTAATAATATGGAGTCATGTTATTAATTACACACAAATAATTGTAATTTACTCTTGATTATTCATAGGTTTAGAGGTAATTGTTTACAGTATATTCATTTAATTCAATAAAAAGTGGATGTATTGTGTTGCAATATGCCACCCGTTCATGAAAGTTGCCATCTCAGTGCATATGCTTTTTTTTTTTCTCTCCCTAGTTTGCTTCGGCTCTTTACAGCTCACTACACAAGGTTTAAAAATTCATAATACAAAGAGTAATAACCGGCATTGTGTGCTATTTGAAGTGTCCTGTAGTTTAACTGACATATCTTTTGTAATGGCAACCTACTGGGAAACTGCTTTTTGCACTAAAGAGGATTTTATAGTTGCTGTACTGCAATTGGCTACTGGATCAAATTTTTTGCAGCAGGGCTGACTCGCCTCTTCTTATCCATTTTACAAGTACAAAGTCCCCACTGCAGTGCCAAACCACTCTTTTGTAGCGATTAATTTTCAAACTCAACTTTGAACTCTGCAGTGGTATGTTCTGCTTCCAGTAAAGCATGCCTTCCAGTCTGAGTCAGACAGACGCTCCTCCTGGTTAGTTGCCTTCCCCCACCTACTCATGATTTCCATATGTTACCAAGCTAACTGCACACTGCTAGTGACCATGATACAACCATTACTCTTATTTTTGTGTAAACAAACTCTGTCCAGACTGCAGAAATTACTGCGATGAAGTGTTGCTTACTTTTAGCCGTGTGTTTGATGACACGTTTTCCCCTCCTGGCTTCCCATATCCATCAAACGACTGGGCTGAGAATGATCAGTAACACTGGTGAATGAGTGTACTGGAAACTTGATTTTCATGCTGCTGGTACTGGATCATTTCAGGTCTTCCTGTACAAACTCAGGTGCACCCTGCTGAGACCACCTGGTTATTCATGAAATGAGTGCTTCAGTGTATGTTCATATCATAGTACTTCATTGGAATTAGACATTTCTTGCAGTAACAAGTTGTGATATAGAAGACATTTCAGTTGCCTGTATGTGAACTGACTAACGGTATTGCTGACTAGTTAATGTAAGTTTATAGTATAGCAATGTGTGTGAACATGTTTGTCTAGGCTCCACCCCCCTACACAGTTACGCTGTTTAGAAAATGATTGGATGTCAAATATTTTCTACTTGGAAAAAATTCAGTTTAATAGGCCTTTTTCACTTTTTGACATGTCACAGTAGAAAAAGGACACACGTAAATAATAAAATGGGTGATGAATGGATTCCATTTTGGCTTACTGGGACACTTGAATAGAACGGAGCCATTGTTAATGTTATTAGTAACACCTGTGCTTGTATTATGAATGTCTGCTGTAAAAAAATGCTGATTTTCATTTCATGTTTAAATGCAGCATATAAATGTGTTTCCTATACTGTACATATGTACTCATTCATCACTAAATAGAACATAATGAATGTGCAGGGAAATATGTAGAAACAGCTCTACTGCTTGGACAATAATAGAGTCTAAACCCTTACTGAGACTTGACTCGGGCTTTTGAACATCTGTGACTCACAAATACAAGTCCATCCAGGATTGTTCATCTCCATTACAGTGAGACGATACAGCTGGTTTGGCTTCTCTTGCCTCTAGTGGGCTGATATGGAGAGGTGGGAGCTGGTGTGGGTTGGGGTGGGTGGGGAGGCGGGAGGGGGGAGGATTGAATAAGGAGATAAACAAGCGGACCACAGGGATGGCTAAATTGAAGAACAGTGAAGATTTCCGTCTGGACTGAGTTTAATACCGCAAACAGCTTGGATCCCAGTCACGAGTAGGGAGGGGATGTATGAGATATGCCTGGACTCTTCAATATGACACAGTAACACTCACACACACACACACACACACACACGTCATATCTATATCAGACACATCTCACACATATCTGGACTTGTCTGTTGTTAATAATACATCTGTCTGGTCACCATGTAAAGCAATGTCATAAATAGGCGGTTGGCATGGCGAAGGCAGAGCTAAGAATGACTTTTCCCTCTTCCATTCTGTGTAATAAGAGGGTCAGTCAGCGGCCTTAGGACTGTGCCAGTTTTTAGTATCTGCAGGGCACAGAGGAAAGACTCCTTCCAGGCAAGTTGCTCCATTACTTTCTTTGTCTTTCATGTCTGTTTCCACACACACATTTCTCATCTCTCTCCTGTTTCCCCTCTCCGAGGCTTAGTCTTTTCTCCCTTAATGAGCAACTAAGTTATTTCAATTAAAGTGTCACCTGTCAGTCAGACAGCTCCAGGTGATGTTTTGTAATGTTGAGCCAGCATGAGAGATCCCCGAACCAAACTGCCAGCGGAATTCATTTCAATCATCTCTGCTGTGCGTGGTTGAACCCAGGGACTAAGACAATCCCCCAGCCTCCACGGATACGCACACCTCCTGTACTGTCTTACCTCCACCACCACCACCACCCCCTCCTCCCTTCTCCCTCTCTCATTCACTCCCTCCACCCCTCCCTCGTCTCCTCACTTTAATTAGCTCCGTATTAAATTAAAAGCTATATGTTGGCGTTAATTGATTTATCTTGAGACAGGGTCTATAATTACAGGTTCTCAATGGAGAGATCTACGCTGTGATGCTAGAGGCTTCCCTCACTTCATTGTCTGGCTGTGTGTGTGCGTGTGTGTGTGTGTGTGTGAGAGTATGTGCACATGTGCATTTATGTGTTGCCTGTGTTTGTGTGTGATCACCACCGTAAGCATAATAAGCATTGTTTGAGCCAGTCAGAGGTTAGCGAGCAGGCACCACTCGATGAGCAAGGGAATAAAAGATGATGCAAATAGATGTCGTCTCGCCATAATGAAACACAATTACAGCTTTATTAGAAGATGTAATTGCTTTGTTGGAGCATCTCAATTTGTCCTTGTTGTGCGCCGTTTACTCTTGCCATTATACAATGCACATGCTCATCCATACTTGACCTGCTATGTAATATGTGACAGTCCCCTTCAGTTATTATTCTGCAAGCATGGAGAGTTGTCTTTATTGTCTTTATGGAGAGAAGTGGGCTTTCACTGGTGATGGGTGGTTTGCTGTGAACTACAATGAGGGAGCCTTAGGCTTTGGCTGTATCACTGGCAATTTGTATTCTGTGTCTTAACACACACATGCACACACAGTGTTAAATGTACAGACAGACAGATGCACACACACACTCACTTTTTACTCTATCTCTCTACCCAAACTCCTCTCGCCCGGCTCATCCAAATGGGGGAGAAAATTAACCTGCCGCACTTCAGTGTTCCTCTCCCCTCCTATTCTTCCCTCCAGTCACTGTATGCATCCCAATCAGGGCCAGCAGAGTGCAGAATACTGTCTGTCTGTCAGATGTAACATCACAGCCTGGCTGACTGGCTGGCATCAGGCCTAGAGGTGTGAAATGAGCCCACTGGGGGCTATAGTCTGGCTTGAGCACTAGTCAAACAGCTCTGGACATCATGAGAGAGGGAGAGAGAGAGAGAGAGAGAGAGAAGCGGCGTGGGGGCAGAGTGAGAGCAGCAAATGGAAGAAAAAGACAATATAAAAGATTGCGAGTGAGAGAGAACAAAGGAGCGAGGGAGGAAGAAAAAGATGGAGATCAACTCATCTGGAGAACGAGGGAGAGAGGAAAAGGAGGGAAGAAGATGGATAGAGAGAGAGAATGAGAGATGTAGAGAGACATGGCTCATCTGCTTCTGCTCTCTGGCTGCTGCAAGATTGCAGGATTTCCTAGATCAGCCAACTGTAGAAGTGAATTTTTCCCCTGCTTGTCTCCTCTCACTCCCTCTCTTCCTCCACCTCTCACTGGCACTTTCTCCCTCATCTTCTCTGTCCCACCTGTATCTTCCCTGTCACTGAGCAATGGATTAAACTCCTATTTCCTTTCCAGTGCTTTTGTGATATCAGATTATACTTCCTTATCCTCTGTCTGTGGTACCTGTCTGTCTTCTTATATCTACACTCATTTGTCACAATGTTCCACGTTTTTATAGTTAAAGCCGGAAATCAAACATGGTATCCTTTCAAAGGTAAGATAGATGCATGAAGGGCTAAGTTATATCCAGTTGTGTTGGGCAATCTATAACCTCTAGTCTGGCATCAACAAAACCTACAAAATGACCAAACATAGGTCAACAATATTTTGGGAAAACCCTGCTTTTAGCCAACTTTTGAGATGGGGCCTAAGTATGGTAATGGGTCAGTTGGGCGATCAGTTTACTGGATGATGTGTCCATCTGCCCATGCAACACTTAAGGACAGAGCTCAGATATGTTAACAATAACTGGCCAAATTGATGTGAAGTTTTGTTATATTAGGTAAAGTATTAATTAGAGGGGACAATCTAAGGTGTCAGTGTGTAGATGGAAAAACTGAATGGCAGAAAGAGTCTGACATACAGTACATTCACACATCCCCAACTGAAACCGATATACCGTTAACTGACAAAGTTATTGGTTCCACAGATGTATGTATTTGGAGCCAGTTCTCGTTCCCAGGGCGTCAAATACTGGGGCGTTGACAAAGTGTCGGTATTTGACAACCTGGGATGAGAATGTGTTAGTCTTTGAGATATGGATTTTCCATGTGTCTGGGACAAAGGCTTCTCAGCAGTAGGTAGTTACATGTTTTTACATCCTTATTGAACTCAGTGCCATTCCGCGTGAAATCCATCAGCTAAGCCCCATTAGGAGGTGCAGCCAGGATAATAAAAGTCTCTCCAAAACTCTCTCTAGCTTTTTCCACTGAGAGTGTGTGCTTCAGACAAGAATGACAATAACCAGGTTTCTCTCTGAGTCATGCAGTAGCCTGTATGAAGAGTTGTTTGTAAAAAAAAAAATACTGCAAGTTTTCCTGTGTCCATGTGAAGGAAGTTTTCTGTTTCTTAACAACTGAGAATCAATAGGTCACAGTTCAGCACCCGGGCCCATGTACTCCACTTCTAAGGTCATCGGGCATCATGCAAGAATATTTTTGTTGTTTCTTTTTATCTGTGAGGTTTACTCATATCATTGGTCCAAGTTAGATTCAACAGACTTGTTGTGTAGCATTACAGTAAGTGATGTTACACTGTCAAGGCTGCAACAGAAGATGATACCGGACAGAGACCTGCAAAAAGACACAGAGGCAGCTGTCGGAGTGAGAGAAGTTTCCTAGCAACTACTGTAATACTGCTCCAAAATATGTCCAAATTCATTCAAGTTAAGACAATATACTTCTGAGTCAGACAAGTTTTTCTCCCATTGTGAAGAAAGTCACTGTTCAGGAAAGAGAAAGAGAAAGTACAGAGAAAATTGATGAATGTCATAAATTTTCTTGTGCTTCTTAAGAACACATCTGCTCATATGAGTGGTTCTTGCACAAGGCCCGTCGTCTTTAATCCTAACCCTTAAGGGTGATGGCAGGAGCATCGCGAACAGCCAACATACCTGGAAACCAGAGGAAACTCACATGGACGTTTGGAGAACATTCAAACTTTAGGTTAGAACTTCGGACCTTCTTGTTGTGAGGTTACATGAGGTGACTATTGACTCCGCCTGTCACCACCATGCCTCCCTGTCGCCCAGCAGAGCTCTATACATCAGTGATAACATTAAAAAAAAATAATATTGCTTTAAATTCCATGAAAAATGCTTATCTGTACTGTAATGGCAAGTACCCCGAGGGCCTGCTGAGTAAAGCTGTAAGCTAGTGACAAGTGGTTAGCCTCAACCATTCCATATCTGGCTAGCTGTCAAAAACCAAAGCCCAGCTCCCCATCTAGATTACAGTTTGCCAGCCTGCCTCCATCCATCTCTCTCTTCCTTTGGACAGATGGACAGCAGATTAGGCCTGCTTTCACACCAGTATGCTATACCCCATCCTGCGCTAAGTGACCTATGATTAATTGCACATTATTAACTTAACTGAGATTGTTCTCCAGATACGTAGGCGTCGATAATGTCTGATTCCCCTTTAATAGGCCACTTCTGACAGTATTCATAATGTGCCATTTGCTCTGATCCCTCCCTAATGTATTCCCGCTTTGTGAAAATTCCACTAATTTAGGGGTGGGGGAAATAGACCAAAGGGAACGGCGGATCAGGAATGGGATGATTCTCCCATCAGTTAGTTAGCCTAAAGGCACACGCTGATGCCTTTGGGGATAGAAGAAAAAAGCAAAGTTTGTTCATGTGTGAAACCCACATTTTGGGCTTTTTCTAAGAAGAAGATGGACAGAGATCAGTTATCCCTCAGTTTTACAGGATACAGTCTCACCAGATATTATGCAATGTATTTATAGATTCCTGCTAGAAACCCATTTCCCTTTTGTGCACTGTTTATTTTTCTGAATAAGGGCCTTTAATGACTTGGGGCGATATTCACACATCCAGTGATGCAGAACAGGTGGAAACAGAAGCTGTAATTTAAATGAAACAAATCCAGCATATTACAATACTCTTAATTAAAGCATTGTACTTAATAAATCTTTTCCCTTATCGTATCATGCATACTAATCATATCAGTTGAATAACAATAGGTGTGTGTTTCTTAGTTTGCGTCTAATCAATGTCAACCTACTGTCGCCTACTTCTGTAACAATATATGAAATTGACAAGTTTTCTGCTGTTAGTTTGTCCAACCGTCCTTTTCCTCTATCTCACCCCAACCGCTCACACCATCTCCAGATTGATGTGCTCGCTGCTGTCAAACACACTGCAGTGAAACACTCCAGTCAACCACCTTCTCCTCCATTTTTGCTAATCTTCCTCTCTCCAATCTGCTGTGGTCATAAACCCATACACTCTATATCTCCAGATGAGGTGTCCACACAAGGCTGAGTTCATTTCATGTCTGGTAGAACACCCAAGCTCCAACACACACCCGAGACACACACATTTTGCCTCCCCGTCTGTCCACCACTACCTCTCTAATCCTCTTCTTTCTCTGTCAAGTGTGTTTGAGTTTGTGTGTCTCTGCGTGATTTTGTGTGTACACGTGTATGTATGTATGTGTGTTGCGAAAAGCAGCAGGGTTTATCTTCTGTGTCTGTGTGATGTGGCTCAAACAAAGGCAGCGTTCACGCGGCCCCAGCCTGCGCTGCAGCAGGACTGTAAACACTGTGCCACTACAAAGGGAAAACCCTCGCCGGCTGCCTGCCTGTGTAAATCCCATGCTTTCACCAATTAACACCAGGGAAAAAACTCACCACTTGTGTGCCGTCTGCTGGTGTTTACCAGTATAAAGAGACTGTCAGAGAGAGAGAGAGAGAGAGGAGCAGAGAGAGAGAAAAAACATATTGTTTATATAGCAACTGTGGTACAATATGCTGAAGCTGACGTTTATGACTGTTTAGATAGCCATAACCACAGCAGGCGGTGATGGTAATAATGCTGTGTTGACATTAGCCCAGGTGGGAATATGTCAGCATTGCGTCGCCACTGCTTAATTGCCACTTCTATTGTTGTGTAATTAATGCTTAATTAGGAAGCTTGCTTCAATCAGTGGTGGGGTCGTTAAGAGAGGTGTTGCACACGCTATAAACAAATGTTACCTTTACGAATGCAAATTGAGCTGTTTTTTTTTTTTTTTTTCCTTATGCCCTCTTTTTGTCCTTGTGCCGCCAAGCATAAGGAGCGAGCGCACCGAGGCATCCATCTTGAGCTGGATGTGGGTGCTGAAGGATTGAACAGGAACAAGGTTTCTCTCATGCTGCTTTGCGCTGCTGCTGAGTTGCTATTTTGTCTCTTTGTCTCCCTTTTTTTTTTTCTTTCCAAGGCTGGTCCGATGTGGTTTATAATTTGTTCTGGGTTGTTATTTGGAGATGGATCCCCCATACCACCATGCTGTCACACGCCAACCTATGGAGGGAGGGTGGGAGAGGCAAGGAGGGACGGATCGGGTGGAGGTGGTGGTGGGGAGGGGAGGGGTTCAGTCTTTGGAGAGAGAGTTGTGTGTGTGTGTGTGTGTGTATGTGTATAGGGGGTAAAGCGTAGTTGGGGGGAGGAGAGGCAGAGAGAAGAGGAGAGCATGCAGCGTGCAGCTGGAAGAGGCAGAGATGAGCGGAGGCGTGAAATTGGCACTGCACCGTCCACCACGCACAGCCCCCCCCCCCCCCCCCCCCCCCCCCAGTCTCAACCTACCGCCTGTTTGCCCCCTCCACTCCTCTCCACCGAGGAAAGGACCATGTCTGCACCGACTACAGGAGTGTGTATGTATGTGCTTGTGTGTCTGTAAATGTGCCCAGTACCCCAGGAAGCTACGCGTGACACTGGGTGGTTGTATTTGCCATGCCCAAGCGATACATTCTCTCACTCCCTCCACTTATATATATATCACTTTGTTAACACACACACACACACACACACACACACACACACACACACACACACGTAAGCATTCTTTACCCCACCCTCCCTGCCCCTCCTATGGAGTGGTCATAACTCACCTTAATTGTATTTGGTAGGTGGTGCTCAGACATAGAGTGCATGGTGAAATGTGGTTGAGACCGTGAGAGAGCAGTAATGGGAGTGGGGGCAAGGTACTGGAAGGAGGGAAACGATCGACCTATTGGCCCCTGAAAACACACATTATGCATGTAGGATGGCCACACGTACACACAGACTCACACTCAGCAAGCATGAAAACACACCTATGAATTTACGCAAATGCATAGACGTGAGCATTAAAAATGGCACAAACCCTGTATGGAAACACCAGCTGTATGCACTCTCTCAAAGTCATACGCAGACATATACGTAGAGCACCTGTCTATGTGCACACATTATTACTTGCTCATGAACGCACATGTGCATGAACAAGTTATTGCACCCCTTCTCCTTTATTCAACCTTATCCTGGGCTGTTTGTGTATGCTGGAGACCTTGAGACGTCCCAGTCTGGACCACATGAAACTCTGGATGCACAATGAAAATGCTAATAACACATTCGCTCCTTGCATGCATTCATACTGCCAATACGACTTCAGACATATGAACAGACACAGTCATACTTTCAAACATGTGTCTGCACACGCGCACACACTTGCACTTTTTCCCTCCCAGACAGCCTTGTTAATTAGTGTCATAGTAAATCAGAGACCTGGGGTGTGATTGTGGGGGCGGGGGGGCATAATAAGCTCATCTGGACGGTGAGAAGGTTCCCTCCGCTGCTGTGTTGACTGGTCTCAGGTAATTAAAGAAGCAGCCACAACTGTGCTGTCCAGTCCCCTGTTAGTCCTCCATTGTCACTCCATTAGCAACTAACCTGGACAACCTGTATTTGAGTTGACACACACCAAAGAAAGCCAGTATGAAGCTAATCAACTGCGCTGGGAGTCTATTGGAGGAACCATTATGTGGTATTTATCTGAGCATGTCCAAGGGGGGAAGATAAAAAAAAAGGGATGACACGCAACCGGTTAAAAGATATCTCCTCATGAATACACCTTGATAATCCTACGAGAAAATGCAAAGGAAACAATACTGTAACTGCCCATCATCCACCCTGTGCTGAAGTGGACATTATATGAACACTGTTGTTAGGAGTATAATAAAGACATGAAGGGAGAAATCAGGGGATTTCTTTGTTAATATTAAAGCTGCATAAATCAGATATTTTTATTTTACCATTGAGCCTCTTTTTGCTCATTGTTTTGATTTGATGCCCTGCACATTTACTGTATGGTTGAGTCTCATTCTCATAAACCTGGTTTAATTATTTCTCAAGAGAACAGAGCTTATTACTTTAATTTACTTTAAATGACCAGAAACGCGTCTCCTCCGGTATGATTCTGTATACGTAGGACATTGTTTGCTAACATGATATAGCTATAATAACTTTATAAGGTGAAAATATGTCAGTGTTATGTATCTAACAGTCTATTTTGATCTCATCTATGGTTTCCTGTGTTTTTCTCCTCCCTCTCTCTCACTGAGCTGTACTCATCGCAAAAGGAAATCATTGTCTGTAACTTGGCAGTAGTCAGCCAAGAGGAAGCACAACAGCTAAATCCAGGTTAAAGTCTATTTTAATGATCAATTCCTTTTTTATTAAATCATATGGTGAAAATGGAAAATGGGTAAAAACCAAAAAGGATGGGAGTTTATAACGGAACAACTCATGAACACAATGATATCACCCATGGCAATTTTCATTGGCACTTTCACTGATTCACAGCACTAAGCCCTGTATTCAAATAAAACTCATTTAAGTGTACTACCTCAACCAAAATTTCTGTGAGCTCCCAGTCACTCATTTACTGACAATGGACCAACTTTGAAAAGTGCTTGATAACGACGTCATTTAAAGTCTTTAGCTACATTCCATCAAAACTTTTCTACAATTTTTAAGCAAATTTGGAAAATTTGTCTTGGTTGTTCTTTTTCATATGCTCTCTTTATTGGTTCACCAACTTCCCCTGAGCCCAAAGTTTGACTTATTTTTTTAATTGAAGATTTAACACGGGTGTGTTATATATATATATATTTGCATATATTCATATTGTCATCTAAAATCAATGGAATAGTACAATTCTGTCAAATACACTGCCCAAAGAAACTGAAGGCTATCTGAAAAGTTTGAAAACCTGAATGTATTTTTTATGGATGTATGTATATTTATGGCTCTAACTATGGATGGGTGTATAAATAATGTGTATGCATGTGTAATGAAGGCAGTATAAAGGACATACTGTAGATTTGCCTTTGAGATTTTCCCCCCATCACTAAGTGGGCTGTTGCAGGGGGGGTTAGTGGTGCCTCCATCAGATGAGGACTAGTAATGAGAAGCCAATTGACTTTCCACTGCAGCCTTCAACAGCCACGAAGAAAAAGAACAAACCTCTACATTTTTATCTCTTCCTCCTCCTCTTTCATCCCTCCCTCAATGGTCAAAAGAAGGAAAGTAATTCCAACCAGATCCTACCTCACACCTTCAATTTGTCTTTTGCTGCTCCTACCCCTGCCCTCCCTCCTTCTCTCCATTTCTTTCTCCACTGCTACCCCCTCCTTCCCTTTCAATGTCTCCTTCTCTCCATCTATCTTTCTGTCTCTTTCTGTCACTCGCCCTCTCTCTCTCTCTTCTCCCTGTCTCTCCCTCTCTTTCTCTCATTCCCTTTCTCCTGGTGCAAGGTGATGGAGGCGGGTGTGTGTGGGTCTCAGAGAGCACGCCTCAGGGATTATACAGCCCACTCGCATGAAAGATTCATGATGCTTGGGAGTGTGTGTGTGTGTGTGTGTGTCCCTCACGCTCAGGCACTGACTGGAAAAAGGGAACAGGGAGAGACAGAGAAAAAAGGAAAGAAGGTGGGGGGATGGAGGTACAGAGTGTGAGACAAATTGACGGTGCACAGCAGGGCTAACTCTCCAGGCTGCGATTATACTACTGGCTTCTTTGCACACGCTTGTAGACGCCATCTTGGTTAGGCCTGCCTTACAGAAATGACCGATGACAAAAGTTTGGAACATAAATGTGCATCATCAGTGTCCAGTGAAAACCATGTATCTCCAAATTTGGTGATTTTTAATTTTTCAGATAAGCTGTTCGATAGATCATAGAGGTCCTCTTGGGTCCAAAATCTTGGACCCTATCCAGAAAAGATCTATGGAAAATTTACCTGAATCTGATGTGCATTCATTAATCTTCAGGAGAGACTTGATGCAAAATGGACCCGCCACAGTCAGACCCAATCCGACTAGACCAGAATAAAAGTAGATTTAATATTTGTGAATAAAAAAATGGTCATTTAACTGCATAAATCTTAAAAGTTACTAATTTCCTCATGTATTTTGTCCCACAGTGACCACATGATTAGTCTCACAGTACTCATGATGCTCAAATACATTCAGATCCCCTTTGAGTATTTCACATATTGACACACAGACACCTGTGACAGTAAAACAAAAGCCCATCCAATCCAATTAGACTGAGTATAATTTGGAACTGGTCCGACATGGGTCCCAGTTTGGGTGTCGTGGACTCGTGAATATCTCTAATACAGGGTTTTTACAGGACAGCAACAATATGCAGCTGCCATGCAGTGCAAACATACACATAAACCGACCTGAGTTACTTTTCATAGAACTAAGCAGGCATTCAGACAAATAATAGCACTGTGATAAAAATAGCAACGGGCTGCGTCAGTGTGGTCACGTTTCTACAGGTAATGCTGAGATGAAATTTGTGTGCCTGCATTCACGGATGGTTTTATATATATATATATATATATATATATATATATATATATATATATATATATATATATATATATATATATATATATAATACATGCTTAGTGTCTCTGTTGGTACATGGCTTCATCTGCCATCAATTACTGTTCCCCAAACTTGTTCCTCCTCGCTGCAGACAATTGTTAGCGATGTACAGGAGGTGGCCATGTCAACACAAATGATCAGGTAGTTCAGCCAGCATGATAATACAGCACTGAAAAATAAACCTGTTTTGAAAAAGGTTTGCTGTCAGGAAAGGAAACTCTAAAAGTTGTCACAGTTAACCAGGTTGGCACACTCAAAACTATTACTTCTCCCTCTGTCCTCTCTCTCTCTGTCTCTCTCTCTCTCTCCCTCTCTCTCTCTCTCTCTCTGTCTCTGTAACTCCTCTCTTGCCAGGTTCATGCCAGGAAAGACCGGCTGGCACAATGAGTAGCATTTGCTATGGGCCTCTCAGCCAGAGGAAGTGTGTCATTGCCAAGTGTCTATTGGTGTAGGACAACTCTATTCATGTGCCTTCACCTTGGCTGTCGGTCTGTGAACAGAGGGAGGGGAGGAAGAGTGGTGCTGGTTGTGTGTGTGTGTGTGTGTGTGTGTGTAATGTGTAAGTGTTGATCTAAACCTCACTGGGTGCTCTAATAGCCCCTCGCAGGCCCGTTCCCCCTGCCTCTCTCCAGCGTCTTCAAACACATTGCATTATAGTTGCTTTTGATTGCATTTCAGATTAGAGAGCGGCGGTGGAGAAGAAGCAAAGGAGTCAGATAGACAGGGATAGCGAGGAAAGAGAAATGGTGGCAAAGAGAGAAAGAGATGGATGAGGATGAGAGATATATAGAACACAGGAAGAGCGAGGGGAAGGGCAGATGAAGGAGAGAGACAGACAGCTAGGGAGGATGAGAGAAAGAGTTTAAATGAGAGATAGAGAGAGAAAAGGGGAAACAGGAAAAACAGAGAGAAAGAGCCTCTGGGGGGAGCATATTATATGGCCGTTACCCCCCTCTGGTGCTGCAGCGAATGGGAGAGGCTGAGTACCCACTATTCCAGTGACCTTGGAGGTCAGTTGGAGGAAAGCAGCATTAATCAAACTGATGCCCAGGCTGAGGCGGATGATAGCAGGCAGCAATGCTCAGAACAACAACCACCCCTACGCACACACACACACACACACACACACACACACACCATCACCAGCACCCCTCCAACCCTCCTCACATACACATCTCCCTCCCTCCCCCTACATTTATTTGCATTCCTCTCCTTTTTCTATATTTGCTGTTTTTCTCTTTCTGTTGTCTATCTTGCTTTTTTTTTGCATACCATCCTCTTCTCTTTTTTCTCTTTCTTTCCGTCTTTCTCTCTCGCCTTCCTCCTCTCCGTATGCCCTAAACCATCTCTGGATCCCCTGCTACAAACAGTGAATTAACCCATCTCCACCCTGTGTTAATGGACTTCTAAATATCAGTCCTTGCCTGTGGATATGCCACCAACATTTACATTGGATGTGAGATTGAGTCAGTTGCCTTCTGGCCACTCGCAGACATCTAGATATCGATTTGCTTGTTTTGCTCTCTCTGCGGTGGCGCATATTTTGTGGGAATGGCTGGCTGGGAGGCAGATGTGGATACTTTGTTTAAAATTACAGTATGTGTGTATGTAATGAATGTGCAGAGGTATGTGAAAAATGACATGCGGTGCCAGACCTCAGATATTGGCTCACTCATGTGGCCTTTATCATGCCCTTTTCTCTAATGTCAAACATACATGTAAATACAGAAGTAATCGTTATTTGTGCAACATTTGTGACCTACAGTCAGACGTAAGAATAAAAGTAATCCAGTCGTTTCAAAACTTTTTTCATCAAAGGAGACATATCATGTTCTTTGTGATTTTCTGTTATTTATATACTGTTATGATGTTGGATATCTATGTTAAACATGGTTTGAAAACTCAAGGTTAACGTTCAGCCTGCTACAGTTTCTACAGTTGGGGGATACACAGTAGGGCTTCACTTCCCTACCCATCGACAGTATGCAATGCCAGTCAGCCAGTGAAAAATGAAGTCAACAAGCAAGTGTGTACATGCGGTGGTTCTGTGTGTCAGTCAATACAAACGAATCAATACACCCAGGGCCCTCACTGGATATGGTGTGTGTCTTGGTGTGTGTGTTGGTGTGTGTGTGTGTGTGTGTGAGAGAGAGAGACAGACAGAGAGAGAGAAAGTGAGAGCGTGTTTGAGTTGGGGGTGGTTATGGGGGGCTGAGTTAATCTGTGACTGCTCGTCTGCACTGATGATAGTATTGATCTGGTGAAGATCATCTGAAGGTCAGGATATGTTGTCTCTGTTTGGACCGCCTTGATCTTAATACACTGTCTGTCCTTTCACTGCTGGTATAGAAACAGGTTATATTATTTACTTTCTAATAGAAACATCAAATATCAAAGCGGCGGACCTCTCCTATAAAGCCGCAGACAGAAAAATACATCTCTGGCTTTAAGTTTTACGAGTATTAGTTTAAAGAGATGGGGGATGCTTCGGTGTTTTGAGTGATCGGCAGGTGAAACAATTTAGACGTTATTATTATAATCAGTTTTGAATAAGGCAGAAAAGCAGATCCTGTGATGTTAACGTTTTTTGATTGACAGTTCTGCTACCTTCCCTCTCTGTGGGTCATTATCATCATTCTGAAATGATGAAACAGAAACTAGGCTTGTTAGCACTTAATTATTCATTTGAATCCATAAAGGCAATCAATTAAGCTTAAGTGTGCAATAAATCTGATTAACCAGTCAGTTCCCAAAACACCATAAAATCCACGCAGGTCTTATACCCTGGTAATGAGTTTGCAAGTAGGGAGGGGGAAGGGGCTAATAAGTGAGGGTGCTCACCCACAAACACACGTGCACACACAAACCCTGGTATACAAACCACTGTTCTGGGTGCTGCCTTTTTTTTTCGGGTGATAATTTGACGTATTAGCTATTGGGGATGAAAGATAAGCAAGGCTTAATGTATGCTAATATTATGGTCTGCAGCTTGTAACAAAATAAAGCAAGGTCATCAGGAAAAGGCGCACTTGTAATTAATAGATGAATTCATTACAAAAACAATGACTCAGTTCAGAAACAGCCATTAACGTGATAAGGCATTTGAAATGAAAATAGAAACGTTAATGTTAATGTGTTGACAATGAGTGCTAGGCTACTATATTCAACCTTGAGATGCTTTTAATGCATCTGCCGGCCTCTTTTCCGCCACCGCTGTATCATTCCTCATTATTCTCTGACACACTGGCTCGCTGCCTCTTTCCCTCCCTCCCTCTATTCTAGCATTCCTCTCTCCTTCTCTCCCTCCCTCCCTCTATCCTAGCTTTTCCTCTATCCCTCTCTGCCTCGCTCGCTGGCCTTTACCTGCTTGCTTGTCTCAGGGGAAATTACCACAGCTCAGAAACGCTGTCCTACTGCACTGCAACGCTCTGCTCTGCCTCCCTCCGCCCATACAGCGCACACATATGGACACACGCAAATATACACACATACACACATATACTGTAGAGATGCACTCACACACAATCGTGCATACCCCCCACCACCACGCACGCACACACAGCAGCTGCATAACCCTTCCTCACCCTAGCATTGCCCCTTTACCAGCCTGTTTCTTCTTGCTATTGTGCCTCCCCCATAATATATTATGTACAGCAGAGAGGCACAGCAGTATATGGAGGATTAGAGACATCTTGTTGCCAAGGTCTGCAATGCATTTGTGTGCAGGAAATGGTCTAACAGTAATTTCTGTATCTGTGTGCCATTATGAACAACATGTGTAACAGTAACTGCATCCATGTTTCTACGTGCATGCATGTGTGCTTTTGTGTATGGGAGTGTGTGTGTGTGTGAGTGTGTGTACTCTTCCTAATGGCTTTTATGTGTTGAGCCATCTTTGTTCAGGGTAATTTACTCTTTAGTCTTAATGAAAGTTAACAAAAAGGATCCCTCCTCTTCTGGACTACCATGCCTTCAGCTACTTGCAGTCTCTCTTATCTCTCATTGCAATGCTGCAGACCTTGGAGATGAGCAATGAGCAACTCAGCAGGGTTTTACTACTCTATGCACTATTATTCAATGGATAGGCACTTCAATCACTTTGCTAATCAGAGTAAGGAAAAACTCACAATGAATGTTTCAGCTCAACCACACAGCTTCTACTTGCAAATTTTGCCTTGAAGTAGCGGGACCGGGAGAGTCGCTGCGCAACATTTGTCTTTTATGTGCAGTTAGGAGAAGGTTTGATTTGGCTCCTTCCTCTGTCAGAATTATCATCATGACGGTCCTTTTGCATATGTCAAGTCATGCCTTTGGAAATGTCACTTTGAGCGAAGCAGCAGTAGCTCGCTGTCTGCATTTTGATTACTCACATGCATAAAGTCCAGACTGTGGAGGAGGATTGTGTATTCATAATCAATACCAAAATACTGACACCCCCGAATCATCAGTCACTCCGCATCACACAGCAAACTATAAATGTCTTCTTCTAGAATGCAGCGTCCGGGGAATGAGGCTTTAAAATCACGATCTGCTTCTGGGCTCAGTTCTGTCATGAAATGTTTGGCTACCCCTCAGATCATGTTTGTTTGTTTAATTCCACAAGATTAAATGTTAAGATGGTGCATGTGGAGTGGGGCTTTGTATTATGGAGTAAGGCAAAAAATAGATTTTGTAAAAATGTATTTGATGATCCTATGAATCTAGTGGAATATATTTTGACTTCTGAAGCAAAAGATATAGGCTGTTGGGATTCTTTTAATGTAATTTGTCTGGAGATGTGTCTGCCTTTTATGAATGTGCATGGTTATTAATGTTTCTGGATGGAGATACTATCTCTCATGGGAAACATGTTTAAATGATGAAATGCAGCCACAGAGCACATGCATATATATGCACATGTAGCCTTAGTGTGTGTGTATTTGTGATGTGAGTGTAAAGTGTGTGTGTGTGCATGGTATGCATAAGACTCTGTGGTTTGGTGTATGCACATGCATTCTTGTGTGAATTTGTGCATGCGTGCGTGTGTGTCTGGCAGACTCCAACGGCAGGCTTGAAATTAAAACCTTATGCGGAACGCGGCTCATGATTGGGCTGGAATTAAAACAAAAGGCAGAGGAGCGCACTGAAAAAATTGGAGAGAAAGGAGAGGAGAAAAAGAGAATGGGCGAAAGCAGCAGAAGGAGGAGAAGTGTATTGTCTGAGAGGGGAAGGAGTGAGCGATTGCCTCCGCTGCAGTCCTACAGCTCGTGTCTGGGCTGTTTCTTATCAGAATGTCAGGCGGACCTTTCCCATTGGCTCGCTTCTGTCAGCAGTCTGCTTAAATGTGAAAGCAATTAGGGAAATTGGTGGAGTCAAAGAAACATCTCAGAGACACCTAAAAGAATAGCAGTGATGAGATGGAGAGTGGATGAGCACAGTGAAGGATGTGCGCACACTCGTACATGTAAATATGTGTGCATGACACACACACACACACACACACACACTCTCCTTGTCTTTTTTCTTTTCACCCACATTAGCGCACACATACCTAAGTAGTTCTCGCCTTTGATGGCTAAGATCATGTCAAACCACTATCGTTAATTCAAGTCTCAGTTGTCCTTTGTGGTGCATAGATTTCCATCTCACTATAACTCATGTGAGTTTACAGGAAGGTGATTTAAGCTAAAAGTAATGTAGGTACTGAGAATGTAATCAATCACTGAACTGATGCCTCAAGTAGGCGCATTCAATTAACTCCGAGACTAAATGTTTACCAGGAACACAATTTATTTAGGTGGCATGAATGAACAGCAAATTCCTGCATACAGTTTAATAGTCTGTGAACTACATAGTGAACTACATATCCCTTTAGGCGTTTTTCTGAAGGCATTCCCCCTCTGCTCTCACCTCTCTTAACCCTGAGTATGGAACATCTGCTTTCTCCATTCAGTTGGCGCTTGCTGTTTTAATAGCTCTGGGCATCTTGCCTTGAAAAGGAGGAAAAAAAAACTTTTGGCCGGGGCCCCTGGCTTTCTCATTAGCAGTCTCTCCCAGTGATGTATAGGAGCCCAGAGCTTTGCTGAGAGAGTTCTCACTGGTCAGCCTTTCCCTTTGTGGACCGCAGCCTTGACCTGTTCCCACCGCACACTGTGTGTGTCTGTGTGTGTTTGTCTGCGCATGGAGCGGTCATTTCCATGAGAAAGGAGTGCAGAGAATGGACAGGGGCCGCATTTTCTTTCTCTGAGGCGGCTGCAGACGCGGCTCAGGGGCACAAGGGCGACCTCATCCATCATGTTGTGAATAGCCCGGAATTATCGGCCCATGTTTCTGGACATCATGTGATCAAGAGATTCTTGACAAAGGTCATATTGGGTAGAGGAACTTGGTGTTGGCCCTTTAAGATGCATTCAAATCTGCTAAATAAAGTTCCAAATTGTTTTTATTACTTGTATCTATTTCTGTACTCTTTCGCATAATTTCATCATGTGTCACATGAGGGCATGGTATTATGTTTCTATATTAGAGAATATGAATATGAATATGACAGTATCACAAGGAGCCAGTGTGGAAAATAACTAAGTATATTCACATAAGCACCGTACTTATTTACATTTTTGAGGTACTTCTTTACATGAGAATTTCAGGGGGTTTTTTGTATTACAAATAGTTACATTTTGCTCCACTTAAACCAGCTAGAAAGGCTGCAAAGCTGCATTGATTGACTTTTGGCCACCTGAGGGCAACACAACAAGCTGTGAACACAACAGTCACATATTACCACCTTATGAAGTTGAAATGGCAGATGTGCAAAAGTAGAATCAATTTGGAGTCATGCCATCTGACCAATGTAAATCCCATATAGCAAACCTAAAAAAAAAAAAATCTGTAAAACCAAAACAACGCGCTAAAAGACGCTAAAAAGGGAAGCTGCAAAGTTGGGTGATTATTCTCTGTGCGTTCATCATTAATTGTTATTACAAAAAATACTGATGAGAAGACCTTTAAATCAAGGACCTAAATACTTCTTCCACCGCTGCCAGGAGAAAAAAGCGTGTTTGCAACATTAAAGTGACCATATATTTACTTGGTATTTATGTCTGACAATTCTCAGTCATCCAGGTGATTATCCATGGAGGGTTGAATTGAGGGCAACTGGACTTGGCTGAAGATAATTGAAGACGTTTCCTCTCTTCACTTCTAACTGACTGTTGGGGAGTCCCAGGTATAAACCTCAGTGGGGTCGTTATCAAGGTCATTGATACCACTTGGTTCGTTAGTGCTCCTTGCCTTCTGTACAGTCTTTAAGAGTCGTGGTATTTAATTATGCTCTATCTATTGCTTCTAACTACAATATTGCGACTGAATTTCATATATGGTTTACACTTGGCCCTTCTCACAACAGCATCCTCTCAAAATCTATAACAGCGTCACAGGCTGCATGCTTCAGCGACTGCCTTGGAAATATGAGCTGCCAGCCTGTCCGTCCTCTGTGGCAGCTTGGGTGTTTGGTGAACGGGGGAGGGCGGTCCGGAGGGCGGCGGGCGGAGTTAGCGTCTGGTGTTTTGGTTGGTCGGGAGTGACGTGTCTGGAGCCACTTCCTGGTCTGCCTGCTCTCTGGAGGAGGAGAGGGAGACTGCAGTGTTGTTAGTTTGAACAAAATGGCTGCGAGACCACTGTCAACGAGAGCTCACTGAACGCCTACCATGACTGTCCGCTCCGCTGTCTGGATCCACACAGAATGTATTCTCCCGGAGTCGTTTCTCACTTTGCATTCGCGGTAGCCAGCCCGTCGCTAGTCGTCCAGCTGGCGACCTAAACAACAACAACAACAACAACAAAAACAACAAAACCATTTCTTTTGCACTTTAAAACAAGTTGGCCGGCGATTTTTGACGAAAACTGCCTGATTTCTCTGGCTTGCTAAACCTCGCAACGGTCGACGACTTACAACGTCAACCAGCTAACGTTAGCTAACACAATTTAGCTGCTTTTACAAGTCATTTTTTTATTCGTATTCGTTTTTTTGTTTTTGCTGTTAGTTGTGCTTCATTCCCCCTCCCCGCCCCTCGCTATATCGTGACGTTTTAACAAACTATTTTTTTGGCGAGTGTAATTTCACGGCATGTTTTTTTAAATGTTTTTGCTCAAAGCATAAATTACCGTATTTGCTGTGTGTTTATCTGGCTGAGTAGCCGTTGTTTACCTCGGTATCTTGTCACCAAGCTGCTTCAGCGGCAGTCGGCTTATCTGCCAAGTCTGACTTCAATTGCGACTGAATCTCTGCTCCATCTCTTAACGGGTAACTTTAGAAAAGACATCGGAGAATGCTTTTTTTCTGCATATTTTTTTCTGCCATGCACCGACTCTTCACTGAAAGCTGCCAAAGCTGTGGTTAACGCAAGGTAAGTTTTAAAATTGAACAGATTTTCTCCTGATTAATTGGTGCCTGTCAATGCTGAATAGTGTGAACGGATCAAAATCGCAGCGGCAAGAGAAAAGTGGATAGAAGATAGCTGTAATGTCAAATAAATGCGCAGAATAATTAACTATATAGCGACATTATTTTTCAGAGCATGTCATGTATATTCGGTAAATCTCAACCAGCTCACTTACTTAACTACAATGGTAATACCCCAGTAAGCAATGTCAAGTTTGGGTGTCACAGCATTATAACACCCACTAGCAATCATCATCTATGCTTACTTAATGTGCCACAATTTAGCTATTCACATTTTTTTTTCTACCAAAAAAAATGGGATTTTTATGTTGATGTGAGACACATCACCCCCCCAAGTGAGCACCCAAATACCCAAAGGGTTTTGTTCAATGGGGATCCCCGGCAAAATGATAATGTGATGTTGGAGCGACAAGACAATCCTATAGGAACGACTGATTCCAGGTTTCACTCTTCTCAGTTTAATCTTAACATAAATTATAATGAGCAATACAGATCTGGTTTACATCATATTCTGTAAAAATGTATGTTCTGATGTGCTGCTTTCCGACATAAATAACGGGGTCGATGACTAGATTTAGTATGTGTTTATTTGAAGGCGCTTGCCATGAAAATGTTGGGAACTTTTGTGTTATATCACAGCTCTTTTATGATTGGCTGAGTGGGACTGGAACACACTCCGCACATGTGAGTGTGTAATGTGATGATTTCTTTGACTCACTGAGAGAATTGCCTTGCCTTTTGAAATCTTTGTTATGAGAAGGTAATAGGTTTGTTTCGATCGCACACTGCTACCTATAGGTTGTCGGGGTTGGCTGCTATATTATGACAGCAGGACTTCATATTTGATGTTTAAATATTTTGATTTGTGCCTGCACATCGCAGCTGCGGAGTTTTCTCATTGTGACGGAGGCGTCACATTGAAAACCCATTTTCACTCCCCTTGAGTGTTTGGTTCGTTCTGTAGCTGTATCACATAATGTATCTTTGCGCGCTGTTGTACATTCCACTACACTAATTCCAAGTACATTATTAAACATAGCCGTCCTGTCTCTCTTCCTCCTTTCCTCCTCCACCCCCCCCCCCCGGCTCGGCGAGAAAGCCGGGGATTCTGATTGAACTGTCGCCTTCCATTGCATCCCCCCTTCCTGCATCCTGTCCCCAGGCACTGGAGTATAGCTTTTAATGTCCTTGTGTCTTAATTGAAGTACATAATTTCCCGTTCAATTTCAAACCCTCCCTTCTATCCCCCCCCCCCACCTCCGACATCTCTGTCACCACCGTCTTATCTCTATCGTCACACACCAGTGAGATGATGAAATGAAAAAATGCGTGCGAGCAGCAGTGGCACACTTACACGTGTACACTCGCAGTGGGAGCGTGGAGACTGTTTTGAGCGTTTATTTGCGTGTATGCCTTCGCTCCTGTTGTGAGTATGACTGTGCCGTGTCTTGGAATGCTTGTGTGTTGCCGCAAATGTTGTGTGTTTGTGTCTGGATCTGCCAGTGAATACACACGTGGAATGCCATGGGAGTGTGTGACCATTTATGTCAAGCTCAAGGCCCTGGCAGTTGGTTAATGCCCTGCAGTTGTTAATCAGGTCATGAGGTGCCTCCTGCATGCCCTAGACACCCAGCTGATGAACAGACACACACACACAGAGCCCTGTTCTCACCCAGGGTCAAGGGTCCTCCCTTCTATATACATGCCCAGTTTCTAAAAGGCTGATGAGTACGCAGTAAGGGGGTGGCTGTGAAAAGATGTTGCAGGGGCCCTCTGGTGTGTACGTAAAACTTGTGAATAGGAGAGAAGAAAGACCTAAAGCCTGGTAAGAGGAGGAGGGAGTCTGGTGTTTTTTTAAGTCCCTCACAGTCGGACGTACCCTTTCCAGACACAACAGCTTTACCATAGATACCCCTACAGCCACAGCAGGTGTCTCATCTGGAGGGCACTGGGGCAAATTCAGGGTGTGTGGGGGTGTTAGGTCACCTGCATTGGGATACCCTGAAGGTATTTCATGTTGCAATTAAGATGTCAGCCCGGCTTCTCTTTCTTGAATGTTCTTACAAATGTTTGTAGTCTACGGTACGGCTGGTTGATACGGTCAAATACCTTGATATGGATATTGAGACAGTATTGTAGGGATCACTATCGGTGCTTTCACAAAATGTTTACACAATGAGATTTTTGATAAATAATCATCAGTAATGTGGATATAATGACTACGCGGGTAAAATCATGCCATATCACGATTACAGTATCCAAAATGTGAGACGATATCTAGTCTGCTGAGTAGTATAAAAGGCTAGCCTTTGTTATTTTGGGCAAAGTAATGTGTAAATTATCCACCGGGAGAACATGGATAACCTTGATAGTCTATGGTGAACATGGATAGTCAATCAATCTACGCCAACATCTGTAAATCTACACGCAGACTTCGCTGTTGAAACATTTCAAAGTATAAATTAGCTCTATCCTGAGGCGTATAATTTGTTCTTTCCCAGTGCAAAAGCACCCAAAACGAGAAATTCAGTCTCTCACTGGGGCCCAGACTCAATGAATTATATTACTACTTTTGCTATTTTGGCAGCACACAAGCAGGAAACCCATAACCCATGTTGGCTCTGGATCTAACCAGGCTGTAGGCTGTTGGATTCTAGACATTGTTTTGATTAGAGTGTATTGTAACAAAGCCATGAGGACAAACCTTGGCAGTAACTCCATCTGCAGTCCCTTATCACTGAAGGGGCAGAATCATTTGTTTAAAAGGAAACCCAAGGCTTGCTTTGCCTTGTCTGACCCTTTACAGACAAAACATGCGCACCAACCTCGTCCTCAGGTTGCTGTCATCTGCCTCGTTTCCTCTACAGTACCAACCGGAATGGACTGGCTTTACTCTATGTCACTGCATCCCCCCCATGCACGGTTTTAGCTCTTATATTCTGCATTTTTATTTCCATGTGGTAGTTAGCCGGTTTGCCTAAGAGTCTGCAAATTCAAATAAACAAAAAGTTCTTTCAGTCCCATGTCAGACATTTTGTGTTGGCCCCGGTAAATCCCACTTAGTCGTGCTTTGGAAAAGTGGCTTGTGTTGTCTATCCCTTTTCCCAGTCATTGACCTTAGCCCAGGCCTGACCGTGGTAGTCACTGAGCCTGTGATTATGAGGCTTTTCAAACAACTGGCACAGTCCTGATAGATAACGCGCTTAACACCACCACAGGGTGCTGCTCCAGTAGGGGGGCGTTGACAGTAAAATCAGCTGGATTCAATGGGAGACTGCCAAAAGCCATTACCCTCTTCCTCTGCTCTATGGATGGCTATTTTCAAGTCGAAGGGGGTTGAATAAAGACTTACCAGGCAGTTGTGTTTGGTGTGGCCATTGTACTAAATGAGGAGTGTTTGTATATGTGTGTGTGTGTGTGTGTGAGCCAGTGAGAGGGGGGTGTATTTTGACTGTGTTGTTCGCAGTAATAACAGCAGGTAGTCAGGAAGCCAAAAATAGTTGCCATATCTGTAGTTGAACGGGCATCACCCTGAAAGTAAACATAATCAATCTGTCGTTAACAAAGTGCCCAGTAAGACTTCATTCATGAGTTTTCAGGGAGTGGTTTAAGATGGTTTTTTGGCATTTCTCTCTTGAGAAATATTCCCCAGGAAAAACCCGGGGTTGCCATTGATGTCAATGGCTCAACACGGTTTACTCAACCGTGCATCTATACCTGTCTTCACTAGGGTTCCCCACAAGTCTCAGACTGTTTAGCTGTGGTATGAGAGAATGATTTCATGTTAAGATAGTCATAATCTTATATTCTAGACTCTCTGATTGCAGTGACACTTGGATGAGATGAGTTTATAAGTTGTTACATTAACTTTTCATAAGGTGAAATAATAAATATTTCCCTAGCGTTGGGTCTGAACTGCTGTAGCGATGGTAAGCTACCAGGTATTTGTTGTGACCAGCAGTCTTGCATAAAAAGACAGAACTGGGTTGAGCTTGTGTTCATTATTATGTCATACTCTTGGCTTTTGCGTGATAGAAGTATAGGAGGCTTAAAACAGATGAGTCCTGCGGGTGTTTGTGTGTGGGGGGGATTTGGGGGTCTGTTTAAGCAGCGTGTGTGCCAATGGAGGGGGCAGGGGCTTAGGGGGCCCACCAGGGGTAAGCCAGGTCAGAAACTGAAGCAGTGGGATGGGGGGAAGGGAAGCTGAAACCTGGCGAGCTGCTGCCTGTGAGTCTTGGCAGGGGTCCAGGGGAATGTTCAATGTGCTGAGATTTGGTAGGGGCCTCCTTCCCTCTCTCTGCTCCATGTCGGTTAATTGGAGAGACATGGAGAGAAGGAGAGGGACATCACATGGAGGCTGACAGAGAATATGCAGGACATCCAATCTACAATGTTCCCTTTTACTTACTCATTATGTAACAGGACTAAGGCCCTACACCACTTCCAAAGCCCTCAGTTAAGGCTATGTAAATAGCACTCGCATGTGCTGCAGCTAATGCTAGTAAGCTCTAGTCATTTGTTTGCTGTAAGGACTGTTATATCGCCTTCATATCAACTTGAACACAGTCAATGAAACTCAAGTGATTACTGTGTATTTTGATTGTTAGAATACATTTTGAAAGATGTTTGACTAACCAAACTGCAGGAAATTATCAACAGAACAATTCTTGTGTCAATGTTTGAGTTGCAACCTGGTTAAGTTAAAAAAATATATCATTTATTGTAGGAAGATAATATTATGTCAAATTGTACCTTCTTTAATAAGGTTTTGATGCTGACATTTCTATATTTTTTTGTAGTATTCTTAGTATTTTAAGAACGCCGCTATGAGCTAAATGTATAAATGCATTTCTGGTGGCTACAGCTGTTATTGTGAGCCTTGATCTCACAGTGACAGTTTTCATGCTAGGTACAGCAATTGGTATTTCTACATTTCCTCCATCATCCCTACAGCGTTATAGGAAGGGCTGTCACTTTCTCTCTCTCTTTCTTTCTTTTCTCTTCTTCCTTTCTGGCTTGCATCAGAGCAAGCTTTGTGTAAGCACAGCATTTATTTTCTGTCTCTCTTTCAGGGTCTATGTTATTGCTTACACTGTTGACAGCCGGCGAATAGCTTACTGACATTTGTTGTGTCAAAGTAACCTTGAGGGGGAGTATAGCCCAGCCCATTATCTCGTTTGTCTTAGCCTGCATCATGTGTGTTTTGGTGTGTGTCCTTTGATTTAGTTTGCTTCTGCTGATTTTGACAGTTTGATGGTGGCAGTAAAGGCAAGCTGCGTAGCCTGTGAAACACCAGTAAAGGACCATTCTCAGACTCAGCTTATGTCTAAGTCCTCCTAATCTCCCAAACATAAATTAACAGATGCACAAAAGACAGCAGTTGCACTCTGCCAGTTTCCTGAACTCAGGAAGGGGTTCACCTTGAGGGTTCACTATGGGGTTCACTGCACCATACTGCTGTAATAACAAATAACAATAAATAACAGATTTGCACCATCCAGAAATAAAAAGAATCACAGGGCAGCAACACGGTGCATTCAGTGCTCTGAGCTGAGGTGGGAGCAGTCTTTGCTGGTGGATGGTACAAACCTCCAGAAGTCCCGAACCTGTATTTCACATGGTGGACACGGGCAACACGTCTATCCGTCCTTCGGTGCGCTGTGGCCGGCGTACTTTATTACGGCTCCTCGGTGCAGCGGGAAAAGAGATCTGACAAGGAAGAGAGAAGAGGGCAAAACAGGATCCCTGAGCTGCCAGACGGCCGCCTCGCTTCTAAAACAACCGACAGCTGCTTTCCGTTAATTTATCACCAGCACAAGGAGAGGGTAAAGAAAAGAGTGAGTGAGAGAGAGAGAGAGTCAGTGTGTTGTGCTGATTCTTGTCTCACTTGTGTTCTAAAATTCATCAGATTCAGTGCCCCATATCGCTATTTTCCAAGCTACACATAATACAGCCTCTATGCTTGGCTCAAACTGTTAACTGTTAACAGAATTAACGTTTCTCATTACTTAACACCAGACACCCATTGAACATACATGTGTCTACATGGTGCAGACACACGGACTCTGACGAGGACGCATCTGGATGCACTGGACCACTAAATGCTCTGCCGCGTGGGTGACGTTCGCGAACTGGGCGGCGTTTGGTTTTTGCTCTGCATTTTACTGAAGTATGTTTCTGAAAACATTTGAGGTGAGAAATAGGCAACGCAGTAAGCCAATCTTGATTCATATTTGATCAGCACTGCCTAGTTTGACAGTTTGATCTGAGTTTCGTGAGCCGGCCGTGGTGCGCTGGAGGGACCTCATTTGCATCCAGGTGAGGTCGAGTCGTGATTATGCAAATTCAGATATGGCGGTTGGTCCGTCAGTCGGATCTGCAGCTCTCCATAGAAAACGAACGGGATCCATCGACTTGACACCCGTCAACAGATTCGGTGCGTCTGCACCTTTAGGAGATAGCAGGCTAGCGGCGTGAGCATGGGCGCCTAGCCAATCCTAGCTCTCGAATGCTACGCAGGGCGTGTCTTGCCAAGAAAAGCAGAGCGATCCATAACAACGCAGGCCTGCTTGGTCTTGTGCATTGTGCTGTTTTCCTATTTAATGAGCTGCCACCGTGTTAAAGTTTCATATCGACTTGGCAGAGGAAGCAGCCAGAGACACTGAGCTCTAAAATTCTGGAGGCAAACCTCAAAGCCGTTATTTATAGCACAGCTCTGACTCTCTCACTTTCTGATTCTTTGACTTTCTTTCTCCATTTTGCTTCCCCCTTCATCGCTGCTCTCCACCCACCCGTTCGCCCTCAGTCAGTCCCTCGTCAACAGATTCCACCAACCAAGAATATTACTGCCACAGTTCATTGAGCAAGTCCAGTCTAGTAGCAATAAAGTATGTTGTATATTTTCACAAGCCGCTCTCTCCACCTGCTGAAAGCAAAGCTGGTATGAGCAGAATGCTTACAAACCGAGCGGCCAGTGAGACTTTCAGTGTGACTAAAGGATAGAAACACACCAACAACAACATTGTTATTACTGCTTATCAACTGTGGAATTTACAGGCTTGTTTTCCCTTAGACATTCAGGTTGAGTAAACACAGATGCACACCCACACACATTCATTGAGAGTTTAGAGTTCTGTAGCAGCAGTAACAGGTATTGAGGAATTATTCCCCAGGTAAGGGCTGTCCATGATAATGTCCCATGTAATAAGGCTCTGGAGAGCCCTGTGGCTTCTCTAATGCCACAGGAATGGCTGGTTGGCTGAATGGTAATGGTGGTGGAGAGTGGATTTACCACATTCTGTGGCCACGACCTAACCATATTACTTTTCTGCTGAGAAAGTCTCCTCTTCGTTTTTCTTCCTCCTGCGCCCCCCCTCTGTGATTGGTGTTGTGTCTGTGGTTGGTCTGACAGCCGTTCAGAACACGTGAAGCCGAGTGTTTTCCTTGTGGCTCTTTCCCTTTTTAAGTTCTCTGTCTCTCTCTCTCTGCCTTTGTCTTCACACCGGTGCAGCTCTTTTTACTCCCCTTTAATTCTCTTTTCCACTCTGCACGTTTCCCCCTCCTCACCCCACGTTTTTCTCCCTGCACCTCTAGCTACTTGTGGTCAAGGTGCATGGATATTTCAGTGCCCTTAATCCAGTTTTTTTTTTTTTTCAAACTCCTCCATTTCTTCAGTGAGAATTCTTTCTGTCGTCCTCCTCTTCCAGCATAGTCTCTCTTCTTTCTCTCTGTGCCCTGTCTGCTTCTCCGGCGGCTGTCGTTCTTAATTGGTGTTGCTCTGTGTCTGCTTTCATCCTCCGCCTGTTTTTTCCCTCCTCTCAACCCCCCCTCCCCCTCTCCTTCTCCACCCACCTCCCTCTCCTCTGCATCCCTGACGGAAAAAGACAGGCATCAGACAGACTTCCCCCTGCCTATGTACATCAAGCTTCCCCGTGTGTGTCTTGTGTGTTTTTATGTGACTGGGTTTGTGTGTGTGTTGTGAGTCTCTAGCCTCTTCATTCCTGTACAGCGTGTTCTTGTTGTCATAGCTCCTTCACTATAGCTTAGCCCTATAGTCCCAGGATATGGAGCTGTGTTGTGCAGCACAGGAAGAGAGGATTTTGCCTTGCTGCACAGAGGCCCCAGTTTGCTGAAACTTGGGATGTTTTCCTACTTAAAGAAATGCCACTAAGTCAGTGTGGGATCTCCTGTTAGGGCAAGCTTTACGGTGGAGGAAGGAGCAGGATTTGGGCCTTCATATGTGTATTGTGTATGTCATATGTGTATTCTGTTGGCTAAGGTGATCTAAGCCCTTTTAATGTAGGAGGAAATTGAATGACAGACTGTGGCCTTGTGGGTCAATAACCTCAAAACAGGACATATTTGCCTAATTGCAGTGTCATACTGCCAGCGATGGTAAACCTGATGCTGGAGGGTAGACGCTGCAGGGTCACTGCCGAGGAGATGCTGGTGTCAGCAGTACTGAGGGAGAGAGAGAGAGAGACAGGGAGAGGCAGGTAAGGATATATGTGGGAGCTAACAGAGGTCAGGAGGGAAGCTAACTTTGGCATCGACTACGTCAGCTCAAAAGACAACTGTCCCCTCTCTCACGTTTCATATGACAACAACTGTTCTTCTACTGCGGAGCTTCCAACATCTGATAACAAAGACAATCCTTCCATAGTGTGTTGACATATAGGAAATAAGATGAGGATAAATCTAGGTCAGCAACAATTAATCAACATAAAAAAATACTATTTCCACAACTGTTTTGCTAGTAAATTAATAATTTGTGATTTTTTTTCAAGCAAAAAATCCAAATACTTTCTAGCTCCAGCCTCTTTGTCTAATGTGATATTTCATTAGATACATTTTGAAGATGCTGCCTTGGGCTTAATGGTATTGTGATGGGCATCTTTCACAATTTTCTGACATGATATTGACCAAACGATTGATCAATAAAGAAAATAACCGGCAAATTGATCTGTAATGAAAATAACTGTAGTAGTATTTGTTCTCCAGTGACCCGATTTCCCCAGCCGTCATTCCCTGCCATCCTCTGCGGCATCAGACATAGTAACTAGATGGGGTCTGGGGGTGGGGGGGGGTAAAAGGTGAGACATGGTCAGCTGTAGTAGTGAGGCTATATCACAAGCAACTGACGGGGAAAGAGAAATCTAGCACACAGAGTTAATAGCTAAAGCCGGTTTCTTCCCCCTCATATGTGGGTGGTTGTGGCTCAGGAGATAAAGTGGGTTGTCCACTAATTGCAGGGTTGGTGGTTCAGTCTCTGGCTCTCACTGCCCAGTTGTTCCTGACGGCAAATATATCCAGCTGCAGCCGCAGAACGAACATGCAGTATCTACATGACACACCCACTTTACTACATGATACACCCACATGGTTAGGTTTAGGCATGGGGGGGGGATGGCTAGGGTTCGGGGGGTGTGTCATCTAACATGCTATTGGGGGGGGTATGTTTGAATGGGTGAATATAGGAAAAGTGCTACATTAGTACAGTCCATCTACCACATCCTCTGTCTCTTTCTGTCCTTGCTTGCTGTCACTGCGTCCCCGTCCCCAACCCTTCTCATCCTCTTCTTTTTAGTTTTTGGTGTGCAGTGTTTCGGGTGGCATGCTAAGAATTGGAGAGAGAGGAGGTATAGTTGTTTAAAGTAGTTGTCGCCATGGTCTGGGAACATATGAGACATACTGGTTTTGAAGTGCCTGTGGGAAGAATGAACATGTAAAAAGAGTCTGTCCATTCTTGATTAAAAGCTCTGTTTTCGCTGTCTACTTTTCTCTTTTTTAGAGCACGCCATGTGAAATTTCTTTTCTCTGACTCACTTTTCTCTCTGACTGTTTTCTCTCGTCTCGCCTTGTCTCTCTCCCCTGTGTGTGTGTGTGTGTGTGTGTGTGTGTGTGTGTGTGTGTGTGTGTGTGTGTGTGTCTCACTCACTGACTCTAGCTGCACTACTTATCGGTATGCAGAGATTTTATTGGCCGAGTAGCATCATGTGAGATGATTTACAACACATACAATTGGTCTGCGAGTTTCCTGGACCGCTAAACCTGTGCCGTAAAGGTTAGAAAAGCTGCGCCGGTTAAAATAGAAACGCTCCATCAAAATGATCAGTTATAGGTCCTGGTCAGGATAGGACAGTCAGACAGGACGTCTGGGTCCGGACCTGGACTGTGGTCCCCCTATTAGTCAATGACTCAAAACAATTCCACGATAACGAAGGATGATAACGTAGGGTGTTATCATGAATATCATTAGTAGCCCATTGATATTAATGATCATGTGAAATTTTAGCAGCAACGCTCATAGTGGAAACACTGCTGCACATAATACACATACTGCATACAATTATCCGTGTGTTCACAAACGCACACACACCCACATCCACACATAACTGGTGCTCCTATTTATTACCTGAGGGCTGCCGTCCCTTAGCTGCTGAGGAAGCACAATAATACACACAGACTCCTGTGTGTATGAAAAATAGGACTGTGTAAGTGTGTGAACGTGTGAGAGAGAGAGAGAGAGACAGAGAGAGAGAGAGAGCGTGTTTAGCAGGCATTCACATTGAAAGCAACCCTGCATTATAACAATGCATGGGGTGTATTTTGCTGCAGGTGAGAAATAAAAAACAATCCAGGAAGTCCAGTTTGAGTAACAGATCCATGAGTTTGAAAGCTGATCAAACACCAAAACACGTCTCAGAGCTTTATAATACTGAGAGACAAGATTTTACAACTTTGGAAATTTCTTACAGCAATTATTTTTTCTTTTTGTTTTGACAATGGTGAGGTAAACAGTAGAAATCCAGAGTTCATGTTACAAAGTGGTCTAATAAGTGCACTTGCGTTTGATTGACCGAAGCTGTGCCTTGCCAGATGATGTCACATTGCGTTGGCACCCCTACTGCATCACTGGACTGGGTCTTTCTTCACGCAGTGCTAAACTCAAACTATGTGAATGCGGCCTTAGGGAGCAATCAGAGGAGGAACAAAAAAAATGAGGAAGAGAAAATACAGATGGAGGAGAAAATAGCAATGTAGGGATATCTTCTTTCTTTCATTTTAGCCCTGCTGCCATGGCCACTAGTCTGGCAGTCTTCCCCAGGGTTTGGCTCTAGACTGACTGTTGACAACAGTGTTCGGTGTCTCTCTTCCCCCCCCCCCCACATCTCCTTCGCTGCCCATCTGTATGTCTGTCTAACCCTTGTCTACTTTCTCTTTTCCTTCCCTGCCTGACTGCCACAGAGACATTACTCCAGCGTCAGACTCTCTGTGAGGCCTCTCCTGTCTCTTTGATTGACAGCTCCGTCTCCCTGCCAGTGGGCAGTACAGTGGGAGGCAGGTCTTTCATTAATGTCCTGTTATGAGCTTCAGGATTCATTCATACATTTAGATTTTTGTTGGTGTCCAGGCCCTGTGTAGGAACATTAGTCAAAGACAGTCAGGACTGTTTTCATTATCAGCTCATCTGCCATTTTTTTTCAATTAACTGAATAAAGATTAGTCTTTAAAATGCCAGAGTACCATGAGTCAAAAACACCTATTATAATTCTCTCTTTGCTTGCTTTGTTTGATCAACTGTCCAGAATCCAAATATATGAATTTATAACAATATAGAACAGAAAATAGCAGGGCATCCTCTTCTGCTTTTGGGGGGCTTGAACCAGTAAATGTTTGGTATTTTTGCTTGACAAATGACTTTTAATGGCGCTTAATCAGTCATCAGAATTATCAGACCACATTATGATGTCATCATTTAGCTTTTGCTCTCACAGTCCAACGTTACTAGCCAACATGATCAGCTAACAAGGGGTTAAAAAGGACTCCCTAAAACAAATGACATGGTCAGGAGTCTTGCACACAATGTAGAAGCTTAGAAACAATGCAAGCCACAGAATTTGTCCAAATAATAACAGACTCCAACTCATAATATATGCCGTCATAGAATTCCATTCCTGTTTGGTTTCAATAGAAAAAGCTGAGTTGATCTAACACAGTCTTTTGCAGCGTTATGGTAGTGATTATTATTGTTAAAGTTCGTGTTGTCGAGTTTGTGCAAATTGAACATATTGCTTAAGCAGTGGTGCACTTTATGAAAGAAAGTTATGTCCTTCCGTTGAGGATGAAACACAATGGCTTATTGTACAAGTCCGTGTGTGCGTGTGTGTGTATATGCACTTCTCACAGGATGGCAAGCAAACAAGAAATAGGCCATTATTTTACACTGACATGGAGATGATTGATTTTACTTGTACGTTTTAGAGAGCGGTATAATTGATTTGATATGACATAGTGCTGTATTATAGATTAGTGTCCATTGCACTTAGCAAAGACTAAACACACACACATTTAGTCCTTACGGTCCAGCTCATGCCTCTAATAGTTTCCAGTCACTAAAGCTGAGCCAAAGGAAATACAGGCTGAAATGAAGCACTTAGTTTCCCTGGCCCTGGGGCTAGCTATGCAGCTAGTTTGACTCACGCCCACTGGAAACAGATCTTGGTAAAAAAGGGCCTTGTGTCTTATTCTCTCTGTCTGTTGGCTTTTACGTTGTCTTCCTTTCAATCCTTTTAATCCATTGGCTTTTTATTTTCTTGCTGCTTCCCGCTGTCTTTAAAGCAGCCTTTTTTAACACAGACCTTCACTCTTATTGTTCGCTCTCTCTGTTTTTATCTCTCTCTCTCTCTCTTTAACTCACGCATGTGCCTTTTTTTTGTTAATTCAATTCAATTCAATTGGCTTTATTGGCATGAAAGTTTCAAGAACAATGTTTTCATTTTTCCCTTTTTTTTGTCCCCTTTAGTCTCCCCTTTACATCTTCTCCTTTTCAGTTTTCGTCCATGAAGGAAAGTCTTCCTCAGACGTGCCTGCTGTGATTTATGTATGAATTGATGATTGTTGGTGGAAAAGTTTTTCCAGACACTTGGCTCTGACTTACACATGGATCAAAAGGAAAAGGGGGCTGAAAGTTTATACGCTCAGTATATGTGTGTGTTCATTGCGATCGTGCCATACATGTGTAAAGTGTTTGACGCCGACGGGGTGTGCAAAGTCATGAAAAAGTAAAGGACAACTAAGCATTTGAGCTTCATGTTTTCACTCGTTGCTCTTTCCCTTTTCTGGTCGGACAGCTGAGAGAAGCTAGCAACAGAAGAAAGAGAACCATTTGATGGAAGAAAAGAAAAAGAAAAAACAAGAAGAAAAGACCAAGAAGGACGTCGCTCAGAAAAAGGTGAAAACTGATGCACATGCTCACACACACACACACACACTCGTTAAAGATCCTCCTAATGAACAGCTTTCAATGAAAAAAAGCAGATTTGGCTGATTTGTGTGGATGTAGGCAGCGAACCACTAGCCAACAAACAATTGACCTATTCTGTCCAACGCTGACAGAAGAATGTATCCAGTAGTTCTTTTCCTGTTATATAATGCTCCTCAAGGTTTTCTCATTACATTTTTTTGTATTATTATTGCAGTTTGAAAGATTGTTGAACATCGTCCTTGCTATATTTAGTTCAAGCATGTCCGTTTCTCTCTCTCTCTCCCCCTCTTGCAGGCTGCTGATCAGAAACCCAAAGGTGAGTGTCACCATCAAGTAAACTACAGTCTCTCATCTACTTCATTTTCAAAAAGTACACGCTACCCACTGATATGCATTAATCACTTCTGATTAACGCACACTGACCCATAAAGGCATATACACACATTATTCACGCCTTATACACATGTAGCATTTAGCGTTCTTGTACACAGATGGACACACACAGTTTGCACATGCATGCACAATTGTGCCGTTTGACTCACTGTGTCTCACACACACACGCACAAACACACACACACACAGCAGAGCAAATACAGTGAAGTCAAATGCAGAGTGACGCCCAGTACGCCCGCAGCACCAGGCAGTGAAGCGTGAGTGTGCCCAGACAGCACACTGTGTTGTGTGGGTAGTGGATAGGGGGGGGGGGATGGGGTGAAGGGGGAAGGGAAGAGGAGGAGTGGAATAAAAGAAGGGCATGGAGTGCAGCTGAAACGCAGTGAGAGTGGAGCTGAAAGAACAGTGTCCTCACGTGCCCTTGGTGTTCTCTTAAGATGCTGAAACATGTTGTTTCTGTGTGTTGCTGTTACATCGGTTATAGATTCAGGTCACTGTAGAAGCAGAACAACCGTTTCCGGCACAACTTCACCTACTTCCAAAGTGCCTGGAGAAGGGAAAAAGACTCCAGCAACACTTGTATATAGAACAACTTCATTGTTATAATTGGTTATGGCTTTCATCAGGGTCATCATGAAACTCATTACAAACATCATTTAAATAGGGAAGGTATAAAGCCGAAAAAAAAACTTCAAACTAACCGAAACGCATCAGTCTGACAATCAAGTTGTTCTATATACTAAAAGTATTACTGTAGTTTTGACTTCTTATAGTTTTAGATTGAAACTACTACTGAGTGCTGCCGTCAGTTGTCCCAATGACAAGCTTGTGATTTGCAAGTACAAATATCTGCGTGGTGGTTTATTGTGTATACTTTCAGTTTACGGATAGATTATTAGAATCCAGTGTTAGGTTTGACATTAACACCACCTTCCTATTCCCTTGAATGAGGAAGTGTGTCCAAACCTTTCACTGGTACTGTATGTATAGTAACATGTTCCCACAGCAACAGCCTTTACTGTCTGATGCTTTTTCCGCCTTCAAAATAAGGAAAAGGTTGTGCCTCAACTGTGACCTTTCTAAATCTTAAATACATTTAAAATGAATGAATGATGGTGTGAGCGATTTAGCCGTGGCAGACGTACGAGGCCCTGTCTCCTCCGTCTTCGGCCCTTTCGTCATCTTATTGCCTCGTATTAGTCAAGCAGACCGTCCTTTGTTTTATTTTTTTTTTAACCAGCACCAGTCTGGTGTGATTCCTGCATTTACAGTTGGTAATGATGCAATTAAAGTACCATTCTTGAAATAGGTTAGGAAGGGTAAAGACAGTACATTGATCTGAGCAATCCTCAGTGTGTCTTTTAGCGTGCTAGCCCCCCCCCCCCCCCCCCTTCCTCCAGTTTGAGCACCAGCGTGGCCATCTGGGTGTAACTGTCGGGCTTTAACAAAGGTCATCACAGCTTGCCTTAACGCTAACCCGCCTATATAATTGCCCTCCCTGTGTTCCACTGCCCTATCTGTGAGCTTGACCTTTTACCTATAAGTAAGTTCCAAAGGCCCCACACAACGCTAGCTTATCTTTCATTTGAATAAGCATTTAATGCCCCTCTTTTGCTCGAGTGATGTCATGGAAATGTGATTTTTTTTTTTTCCGAGGAAGAATTTCTGGCTCCCTGAGGTTGAATTTGAATTCAGTCTCCGATGTGTTTGATGTCTCTTTGTATAGAACTCAGATAAAACATACTTGTCATAAATAGTCTTTAGAGCGAGGAACAAAGAACATATGCACATATTAGGAGAGAACAAGCAGACTTTGTAATGCGCATATTACACAGAACAGATTCACTGTTTCCATGAACATCCTGCTTCACGCTCACAGTGAACATCCACACCTGAAACCTGCCTTTTACAACCACTGAACAGCTTTACTGGACTAGTTGGTGCTTAAATTACCCACTTTGGGGCACCTTATTGGTGGTAATAAAGAAAAGGTAAACTCTCCTCTGTAACTGTCCAACCAGACTGTTGGCTGGTGAGCGTCTTTGCTACATATTTAAGAAACGCATGTTGGAATAGACACACCAGGAGTTAGTCACACTTCAATTGAGGCTTTTTATATTGACAGTAGATGGAGAGTGTTGGGGTTGGAGCCCCTTTTAAACATAAGGCCTCTAATTGTATTGGACTGAAAGTAACTGGACAAATGATATACTGCCTGTATTTGGATTGGGGTCAGGTGACTGACTCAACCAGTCAAGAACATTCCTCATTGCTTGTCTTGTGCGTTTGTTTGTGCATTTCTCTAACATTTAGGCATGTTATAAACTCAAATTCACATATTCATTGTTTCATTTACAAATTCAATTTGCCGTATTAAAGCCAAAACAATGAAAAGTGTTTCACAGCCTTAATACTCTCTGACTACACTGTATAATAAGTGAATGTGGGCTTTATCAAGTGTTACTGGCAGGAGTAACAAGGGAAATGCTCGGGGCAAGGAGGGAATTTTGATAACTCTGCCTGTGAGAGAGGCCCAGGGGCAGGGGAACGACTGAAGAGAAGGAGGTAGGAGGAAGGAAAGGGAGCAAAAATGAAGGAAGGAAAGAAAGTAATGAAGCAATGAGCACTTTAGACGAGTGCCAAAAATGACCATCGGGAGTCAATGACGGTGCTAATATAGAACGGGACTAATGACATGGACATTTATTTTATGATATGTTTAATGAGAGATAGAGAGAGAAACAGACAGAGAATGAGAAACTGATTGTGTGAATGTAGTGAGTCCTCATGCAGACAGAAAGATAAAGAAAGTCGGGAGAAAGAGGGCCTGTTTGGAGGCTAATCGTTCAGTGAGCCATCAGGACCTCTGTGAGTTTGCTTATAACCTCCCATCTGCAATATCTCTTAGAAGGAAGGTGGCATCAACTGGAATGAGTTGAGTTTTCATGCGTGACACTAAATAATAGAGGTGTGTGTGTATATGGAGGAAGGTAGGAAATCAGTATGCGGCAGTGATTTGTGTCTTTCCATCCATATCAGTGAATTCTGCCTTCCTTATACACTCTCAGAAATTCATAGACACATACACATGCACACCACCTCCCCCATCCTCACCGCCTCTTTCTGCTTTCCTCTCTGCAGGCCTCCTTGGTCCCAGGCATTTCAATTTGTTTGCGGTAATCGATCTCGGCCTGGCGCGTTCATATGTATGAAAATGAGATAAAGCTTCAGCGCGGTGGAATTAACTTTTCTGCCCCCCATTAGGCATGGCGCTTCACGAACGCAGGGTTCCAGGAGGCAGTGTCCCACTGCCCCAACCCACCTCCCCCACACGCACAGGCTGGACCTCTGATGCAGCCCCCCCCTCCTCCACCCCTCCACCCACCCTCCTTCTCCCCCGGTCCCCATTACCTCAGAGGGATGCTGATTATTCACCCCAGCACACGCGCAGCTTCATCACAATCTCTGCCACCACTGCAATCACACTCAGTCAGCTTGACTGCTACACATACCTACCAGCCTTGACAAAAACATGCACATGCAAAGACACACACACACACACACACACACACACAGACAGTGCACATAGTGTACATATCAGTCAAGCTACAGATAATGTATCTGTAGCCACAGTCACATTAAAAGATGTGCACACTCCCTCGCTACAGGGACTTGGATCCTTTCAATCCATTCTCAGTGGTTGAAGCAAATGCGTATAATGTGGAATTGCAGAAGAGCAAAAGCAATAGTATGCGAGCCGTGGTGGCTCATGGTGGCGTACAGGTACTCACACACAAAGACTCATGAAGTCATGAGGAAACATGGCCCAAGCAGGAAGTTACACAAATACAATTCATGAAAAAGGTGGCTACACGCTGGCACAGAAAGCCACAGTAATATCACAGTGCGTCTGTTGCATTCCCTCACACCGATAATCAGAAAATCTGCAATCTCCATTTTTGCTGCTCAGGCACTTTTCACTGCTGAAAGGTTAGAGAACAAAT
Source organism: Thunnus thynnus (assembly GCF_963924715.1). Lineage (NCBI taxonomy): Eukaryota > Metazoa > Chordata > Actinopteri > Scombriformes > Scombridae > Thunnus > Thunnus thynnus. The sequence continues at coordinate 2,056,389 of NC_089519.1, read as the reverse complement.
GTAACGCCTGTCGCCGTGTCGTCCCTCGCTCTCCCCCCTTTCCAACATAGTTTCCTGCGCCTGTTTCATTTCACCCTCACTACGCTCGGCCCTAGCGACCGCATCTGTGGAGAAACATATTTACACGGTGTCACCGCAGTGATAACAGCATTATATTTTTCAAAGTGGCGAGAGACGTACATAAACACAAGTGTGTCGTATAATTCTGTATTGGATTAATTTGCAATTTCACATGCTATTAATTGCGTCAACACTTTGAAAGGGAATTCCATGAATTGCAATCTAATTAGAGGCTAATTTACTTTAGCATTGGGGCTGCTTTTCTCTTCTGTTAACCACATTTATAAACACTCAATGAATTAATAGTGAATAGCTTGTGAATTACGTCCTGTGGATTTATGACTGCCAAGCATAATTGTTTTTCCTCTACCCCCCGTGTACTCACCCGGCATGCATGTCAAGCGCTGGAGGAGAGGGAGAGATGGAGGGAGAGAGAGAGAGAGGGGTCAGAGAGAAAGGAAACAAAAGAGGGGAGCGCAAACTTAAACAAGGCTTTCCTCTCTGTGTGTTCATGTTGTATGATCAGTCACAAGCTGCTGACAAGAGAGCCCGTTCGATGCCTTCTGCCCCTCCCGTATCATCTTCTCTCCCCCCCAGCAGTGAACTGCTTCATGTCAGATATGGGGCAGATTAATAGGATGTAGCTCAGCTGTTATGAATGACAGTTCAGTCTGTGCTTTTACGTGCATGTGTATATGGTTCAAAGACTGCCTGTACGGCTGCATAAGGGGCCCCTCTCACTCATCCCTCAGGCTGTTGTCAAACTGGAGTTAGACCACAGAGACTCCATAATATTCTGCCAGTATAGTTTTGATTTGATGAGATTGCCTTTATTAATTGTATACAGTATGATATTACAATGCCTTTTCATTAGACTTGGCTTCTTAAATTGCACATTTTAACCCAGCATGGGTTGTTGCTATCATTCCCGACGCTCTAATAACACCGCAGCTCAGGCTGTGGGAGACCATGTTTCTTAAAGTTTAAGACACCTTGCATCATCCTACATATCTATCAAATTCAAAAGGGATTTAACCTCAGGCAGTCGTTGCCCCGAGGCGCTGACCTCAGGTGGAAGTGCAGTATGATCTTGTTAAAGCTATATAGTCAGATAGTAGGTTAGCAACTGTTAGGGCTAAAAAGCGCTCTCGGCATAACTCTGTCATAATCCTGACATGCAGGAGAGACACAGCTGAGATGAACAACCACAACTGGAGAGAGAGAGAGAGAGAGAGAGAGAGGGAAAAGGGAGGCTGGCATGGAGAGGGGGTGGGGGCAATAATGAGATGGAGAGGGTGGAAGAGGCGTGGCATGGGAAGAGGTCACAAGAGGCAAAATAGAGGTACGTTAGGCAACTGTCAGTCTCTATGGCAATGGGGCGTTATATAGGAAGGGTGAGGGGTGAGAAATTTTTCCTTTATTTTGTGTGTGAGTGAGGGAGTTTCTGTTTTTCTCTACTAATACTGACAGATGGGACCTCATAGAGACGCACCCACATGACCCTCCCTTGTGTGTGTAAACACTGTGACTAAAGCGTCCTCTTGGTTACCGCGTCAAAACAACCAAGTCGCATTTCTATGTGCTCCTGTTTACCAGTAACATATAACATAATGTTACAGAATTTTACTACCAAACGGATTAGTATCACTGACTTCCATTCAAATATCTATTAATATTTGGAGAATATAGTCACCAAGTGTGAGGGTCACAGACCAAATGTAATAGCTAAAAATGTTCAGTGTGATATAAAAAGAAATGCTCATGATCTGAGTCCAAACTCATGTTGTTTTCGGTGTTTGCACTTTCAAATTTCTTTTAACTTTCCAGTTTCTTGGCCAAAACTTGTTTCACTAATTTCACATGGACCTTAGCTTGTTAACACACTCTAAGAAAACACACTGACACACACAACCGCACACCCATAAACTGTAAAACCCATGTAAACCTGCTTTAAAACATGCTGTATTTCCTTACCTTCCCTACCTTTTAGCTCTTATTGGATTAGGGAAAGGCACCATTGTGTAGGGCATATAGGCCTGTGTGTTGTGTCCACCCCCCACCCCCCACCCCCACCCCCTTTGCTATAAACATGGCTGCATAATAAAGTGGCTCTGCAGACAATAGACAGAAGAGATGTGGGAACCTGCACTGCCTGGCACTATGCACAGTTGTTCTTACAATAACAGATAGATTTCTCTCTGCCTTGTGTGTGTGTTATTTTTTTTTTTCCTTCATCTACGCTCACTTGCTCTCTTATTCTTAAAGCTATTGCTCTTTCTCTCACCCTCTCTCATTGTGTGTAATTAACCATTTAGTGTGAAGATGGGCTGTAATTAAAAGTTTGGTGCAAGGTTGCAGAGAGCGCCTCAGCTGGAGGGTTTAATGGAATTTACAGTGCACTTGTTACAAATGCTTATTTAATTGGCTCTCCTTTTCATCTTCAATTAGGGGTACTAAGGCCACCAGCACATAAGTCTAAATTTGGTTTCCACAATACAACTCTCACTTGCACTGATTTCTGTATTTACCTCTTCCTACAAAGGGATATTTCCAACAGTATGTTTGCTTGTTTTTATCTGTATGCCTCATATACCAGTTGATAAGATCAAGATTATATCCAAAAGTTGGCTATGTTTAAAGTTGATAGGATTTTTGGCTCCGTCAGTGTAAAAACAAGGCGTAACAGAAGATTTTTTTTTATTTTGGTTCGCCACTGATATTCTATTTCCTGCCATTATCAAGTCAAAACTTCCTCTTCCCCAAAACTCACTCAACACTTTGGCTCTGTAACACAATTCAGAAATAGTCAGTAAAACTTTCAGTTTGTAGATATCTTAAACAAGCTAACTGTGACTAGATATTCATGTTTTTCTATGTATGATAGTAGAAGCTGCCAATTAGATAAAGTAGAAAAGGTCTCCATCACATTCCAGCCAAAGGCCTCGCTCTGAGCAGCAAGTCACTTAGATCCAATATCATCAAGGCAATGACCCAGTTTAACTCAGGTGTACAACAAACCGCATCCCTAACCTTAACCATGTCAATTAGTCATAAGAAGAAACGACATCAACAGCTGTTTCTTTGAAGCTGCTACTCATCCAGTTGAGTTCAGATGCAATAAGCTTGCAACCTCACCAATTTACTATGTGCATTTCATTCCCTTTCATTGGCAGTAAGTGTAACCAACATACTCTTCACTTTCCTCAATTAATCTTTTATAGACGCACTCTCATCTGAGGGATTTCCCCACTTTTCTCCATTGTTTTTTTTTTCCCTTTATAGTCCTTTTTATTTAAACCCCACCCCTTGAAAAGCACTCACAGATCCGTCATGGATTAAGAAAAGATCTCTCTTCCTCTAAATGAAAGATGTCTCTCTGTAAATGTGTTTCTTCAGGGCAAAGGGGAGCTGTGTCTCTCACCTCTTATACATTCAGACTGCCATTTTTGCTGTCTGATTTCCAGACGTGTGCACACACACACACACCCTCCCGCTCAGGAGACCATTAATTCTCACTGATACACTTGTTAAATACAGATTATACAAAAGATGGTTACACATTACCCAGATGGAGAGTGTTATAGCAACAGTTTTCCGTGAAAATGAGAGATTATTTTAGCTTTTTTTTGCAAGCATAGAATAATGTAAATGAACAGGTTTGTGATTTTAAACACATCACGATTCATGTAGAGAAACGTATCAGTGATTGTGCAGAGGAAATAAGATGTGGTCATCAGCAACAACATAAGAGAGTTGTAGCATGGATACACTCCTGTTACTACAACAACACACAAACAGGCTGAATGAAGCTGTGTGTGTGCGTGTGCGTGTGCGTGTGTGTGAGAGTGAGGCATGCGTGAGCCAGGAAAGTTGTCTGTCTGTCTCTATCTTTCTTCTGGGTTCATGTGCTTCCTGTACCAGACTTGAAGCTATGATAAACGGTGAACTGACTGAGTAACACCCATATGGGGCTTTTTGACCAAATTGTCTAGGGAACTGAACTCATTTCCTTTTGTGTGTGTGTGTGTGTGTAAGAACTGCAAAGATTTGGCCAATGTCATTTTTCTAGCCAGTGAGATATGAGGTTATTTTTTGACTGTGATGTTTGTTTGACTTGATGTCAGAAAGGAGACATGCAGAGGTGGAGTGGTTTAATGAAAATGACTCCAGAGCAGCAATCATCTGCTGCATTTATGTGGTTAATTTCCGCCTCGAGTACGTAACCGCAACGAAAAAGTTGAGTTTTGTTTCCATCACTGTCTTGCTTACTGACTAGTTGGAAAGTTGGCTTCGCAAATGTCATTTAAATTTCAAAAATGTTTAACGTAGGCGATAAATTGATACTCGGAAAAAACCATTGTGTGATATTAGTCTTAATGAATTTGGCATTAACGGTCGCCAGGCTTGTGTTTGAGCAGTCAGCAACACGAAGCAAGAACAAACTGCACCCTGAGGGGCAGAGAGACGCCAAAAAGTTTTCACTCGGTAGAAAAATTGGGTTGAGAGAGATGAAGTTGACGGAGTTAAGGGGGGAGAGATTTGGAGTGGAGAGACGGAAGATTAGAAAAAAAGGAGACGGAAACAAGACGGGGGGGCAGGGGGGGGGAGGCAAAAACAAGAAATGAGGAATGAAGATGGATTAAGGCCCAGAGGGAGAATAGTAGACCAGGTTGAGAGACAGGTAGGACATGGAGAAAGAGAGAGCAGTTGGGTTATGGAGCAGCCCGCTGATGGAAAGACGGAGGAGGAGGAGGAGGAGGGGGGAGGGAGGGGGGGGTTGATCTGAGTAGGAAGGATGGAGAGGAAAGGGGGCAGGGAAGCATGTATTCACCATCCTGCTGTCTGATTGGTCCAGGGAGCGTCAGGCGGGCTGAGCTGAATTTAATCAGAGATGTGCGTCACCAGCTGCAGTTCCAAGCCAACAGCCAGCCAGATACTGCTAGAGGGGGGCAGGCTCGCTCGCTCTCCCTCCCTCCCTCTTTCTGCATTTGACTAAAGTCTCATCAGAGGAAGGGGGTGCAGAGAACTATAAAAGTGTCTTTTTGCGTGTATATGTGGTGTGTAAAGTGCATTTTTATATTGTCTAGAAAGATACAAAGGCGTGTGTGTCTGTGAAGGACACGAATAGAAGAAAAGAAAGAGGACAACATATGTAGTTCTCTTCATGTAGAGGTGTCATATTTAGAATTTCTGTCCGTTTCCTCCTTATTGCTGCTCTTTCTGTGTGTCAGCAGGTAGGCAGCCATCTGGATTAGTGTTGCGCTCACTGAGAGGGCCTCTGTTTTTAGCCGTGCTCTTAGACAAGCTCTTGGCAGGCGCGGTGAATACCTCTGCGTTCTCAATTTACTTTAACCTCCAGTGTGGCAGCATTGGCCTCTGTGTGTGTGTGTGTGTGTGCGTGTCACTGTGGTTACTTGCCAGAACTGCAGTACAGGACTGCTATGAGAGGAGTTCAGACTCCCACACTGGACAGACCGAAGCTTTAATTAACAAATTATTTCGAGCATATTCATTTCCCACTATCTCTCGGTTTAAAAAAAAAAAAAAAAAAACATTCCTCCTCCCTTCTCCGTCTCTCTATCCCCTCCCTTTAGTGAAAGCAGTCTCAGCTGTTGTGTCGAACGTATCTGTCTAGGGACTACAGAAAACAACATCATCAAGTATTCATCATGCATTTACCCATGGACCAAGAAACTGTAATTCACAGCAGCACTTAGGTCACTAGCTATTGGCAGCCAGTATGAAAGCAGCTATTTCTGTGCAGCAGGTAGAATACTCACACCAACATCCTCCTCAGCTTCCTCAATAAGAAGTATTCAGTGTATAGGTCAGGAGTGTGTTTTTTTTTTTTCTTCAGTCTTGCAGCACCCTGGAGAGGAAACTTCAGCCAAGCCAATCTGTTTGGTTTCTAGCTATCCAGGTCCCGCTAATAATAACACCTTTCACGGTAACGCTCAATTAGACGGCTGGCTGGTCACCGGAACCACAGGGAAAGGGGTCAGGCTGAGGCCAGACCAGCAGGGAAAGGTGTGTGTGTGTGTGTGTGTGTAAAGAAAGAGCCGGAGAAGAGAGCGTAATGAAGAGGAAACGAAGTGTCTCCATGTGTTTGTGTGTGTCTGTGCTCAGTCAGCAGAAAAAAATATGACCTTTTCAGAGAGTGTGTCTAGGCCAGTAGCATATGTTCAACAACAGGCTGCATGAAACAGTCAACTTAAAGGGGTAGTGCATCGCCAAGATACAGCGCGGAGACAAATAGATGCAACTAAATGTCCTTTACCTCCACTCGCTGAGCACTAGTACAAGACACACAATTGAAATTACAGAGATCTCATGAGAACGTGTTGAAACTTTGAATGTGTGACGTTATGTTTTTTTGGAAAAGTCCTCTTGTTCTATCAAAGACTGCTGACATAACATATTGTCACATGTGCTGTTGAAAAAGACATTTTGCTCTAACAAAGAATTGATTAAACTGGACTACCATCCAAGGAAACATCACTGTTGGCTGATTTCAATTTCGGGACTTCCTTGTAAAGAATAATTACAGCTCCACCCTATTGTCCGCTGGCGGAACTACCCAGACAAATATAATGTCTGTTACATAAAGGACTAATACTGAGTTAACCCCGACATTAATACCTTGCTACCTGCATGTGTCTTTCTGTGTGTGTGTGTGTATGCCTGTGTGCCTGTGTATTGTATCCATCCAGTGCCAGAGCCTGCTCCCACTAAGCCCAGTCCCGGCCCACCCTACCACCTCCACCCCGCCAGCCCCACGCTGCCCCTCTCCTCCTCCTCCTCCTCCTCTTCTTCTGGCAATGGCAAGCGTGCCTCCTCCAATAGCCAGCTCCCGACTCAGACTCCCCCTCAGCAGCAGCAGCAGTGCCAGTCGTCCTCTGCCAGTGCTCGCTACCCGCCCAGAGAGGTGCCCCCGCGCTTCCGCCAGCAGGAGCACAAGCAGCTACTGAAGAGAGGCCAGCCACTGCCTGCAGGAGCCCTCAGCGCTCTCACCCTCTCCTCCTCCTCCTCTTCTTCCTCCTCTGCGCCCTCGTCGTCTTACTCTTCTTCTTCTACGAGTACCAGCAGCGCTACCCCAAACTCTGCCGTGTCCGCTGTGGGCAAACGCCACCCAGGTTTGTGTGTAAAAACAAACAAAAAAAAATGCCCTGAAATAGACTTCTGATCATTTTTTTTTTAATTTGGATGTTTTGGTGGTGGCTGTTTGTGAATTATTACATCTTTTTTTTTCGGTTTTTGTGCATGTTTGCTATATTTTGGCTACATTTCATTTTAACAAGCTCAGCAAATTTACCTTTAAAATCTAACATTCTGATTCAATATCAACATATCTTGTTGTTATTCAAACACTAATTATCTATCATCCTGGCATATTGACAAATATAAGGATCCATCATGTAGCTTCATGTCAGTTTGTATTCTGTTTGCCTTGGAACAGATATGTGGTATGCAGAACAGTATTGGCTAATATACTGCACTGTAACCACAATGAATTATGATGATTATGGTCATTGTGATTTAACAGCACACTTTCACTTCCTGTCAGCATAAAACAAGCTACAACTCCCAAATTATGTGGGTAGGCTGACCAAAATAAAACCTAAGACTCAAGTCTCAGATGTTTTAAATTGGCATTTCTGCTCTCCCTGCTTTTCAGATGTTACTTTCTTTGGCCATCTGAAAGGATCTCTGATAGCTATATGCTTGTTCCCAAAGTAGGTCTGTGCTGTTAGACTGCGCAACTCTGGATTGTGGTGCTCACAAAACTGCCAATAATAACTCCGAATTCTTTCATAGCCGAGGAAAACTGTGTTTAGATGTTTCAAGTGAGAAGAACATGGTTCCCGTTTTTTACGTACACACACACACACACAGTCAAACCTCCATAGCCAGTGGTAGCCTTTTAATGAACTCACCGGTGGCCACCCAAGATCACTAATATTGAACCTGCCTTGAGGTGCCCATTGTGCTTTAGATGGTGTGTATTTGAATGCAAGCATGTTGATAAAGAATGACCATACAGCTGTGGAAAGCACCTTTTTTTTTTTTTTTATTTCCACACTCAAGATTTCCTGATTTTCGTTACTATTTCTGCTTTTTGGGGTTTAAATAGCAACGGCAATCATAATCATCTGCTTGATAACGTACATACACACAAAGGATGGCAGCACCTCACATCCTCTAACGTGAGAATAACTGTATTTCACCACACAATGTTTTTATGTTTAGGTTTTTCGAGGGGGAGCTAGCATGAGCGTCTGCCTGCATCTTTGTTGAGTTTCTCTTCTCTGTTTGCTCCTTTGCTGTTCTGTGCTGCCTTTCATTACTGACTCAAATTTGCTGGGAGAACACCAGGCGCTCGGTAAACAAATCTGCAGCAGCTGTGGTTCATGGCTAGCTAGTCGGCAAACTACAGTCCCCCTGCATCACAGAGCCAACGGGTCCCTTTATGCTCTCTCTAGTCCATGTTGCTCTTGTACTCGGGCCTATACCACCGATCACAGAAACAGTCAGTGAATGCCTACTTTTTGCAAGTTGTGCCTCATTTACTGGTACATATACAAACAGATTTTATGGGGGTATTTTAAATGTATTCCAGCATGAACTTGAACAATTGAGACCAGATTTGGTAATCCTGCATTGATTCTGCGTTATCCTTTTATTGCTTATTAGCTCAGAAGCTGAGTTTTCTTTTTTCTATTATATTTCCTCTCTGAGCTCAGCTGTTTAGCGCAGACTTTCCTCAGCTGTGGGCCAGGTTCTAAATTTGGCTGCTGGCTTAACTCACTCAAGAGAAGCAATACCTCTAAGCCTTTAGGAGATTAGATTTAAAAGAATATATTTCCCCTTTGTGCTCCAAACTAGTTAAGATCCCCCTGGTTGAGTGTATTAAGCTATAATGTCCTAATTATTGTCCTAGTCCGAGTCCAGCAGTTGTTGTCCTGTTTGGCCTTTACCTCACCCTGATTTTCCCAGGGGCCTCTCAGTACAACACAGCCTGTGGCAGAGTAGCCATTGGCTAGGTTCCCACCTCTTTCCCCTCTTGTTCTTGTCCCAAGGGCTTCCCATCTCCAGCCTGTTCTGTCCCGTCTACTCGGCTAATAGCCTCAAGCTGGTGGCCCTGTGGTTGCAATGATTTTGGTATACATAATTTAAAAAGTTGAAGATATAAGCTTAAGCCTCTATTTATCCCAGGACATTAGTGCTATTGTTGTAGAATAAGCTTGAGATATAACATGTTGTAAAATTAATATAGATCAACATCGATGAAATACCTGAAAATTTGAACTGTTTTAACATTTGCAACTCTGTGTTTTGGACTTACTCAACCTGATCTTCAAGTAAAGAACTACGCACATCATCTTCATCATAGCTATGAAAATGATTTATAGAATTTCTAAATCTAAAGTTGTCCAACTTTTCTCACAATCATCATGGTGTTACAGACACAAAGTTTCCTTTCTCAGTGTAACTATAAGTAAAGGATGAACTCTGATGTGAGGGCACTTTTCTGACCTCTCTGGTGAGGTCACCACGGCCCAAAGGGGAGTGATGATGTGAAGGCTCCTTCACACAGATACTCCAACATTTTTGTTGTTGTGCACATGCAAACACATGAACATAAATGTAGAGACTGTGCAGCAGTAAGAACACACTAGCCTGACCTAGTTGTGTCCTCTCAGATCTGTGTCTGCCTTGCAGGCCAGCTGGCTCAGAGTTTAAAGGGGAATTTATGCACACACACACACACAAATACATGCATAGGATATACTGTATATATATATAGATACATAGATACACTGAATATATTTAATATACATCAATCTTAATGTTATCTCAATGCTATTTTGCTTCATTGACTCTTGATGCTGTGGCAATATTGTAGCGACATTCATGCCAATAAAGCAAATTTGAATTTATCAGACCAGGTCATAATAGGTTTGTGCAAATCATGTGTGATGTAGAACATTCCTACAGGCCATCCACACACATCACTTCATCTTCAAAGTCTGAAAGGCGAAGCCCTCTAGATTCAAGGGCATTCACGCCACTCCCGCATAACCTCCGCTTATCCCAACACCCGTTTAATTGTCCCCAACACCAGACAGAGACCCCTGTCCCCCCTCTCCCTCCCCACCCCTCCCTCCGTCGCACCCACCACATCCCCGTCTCTCCAGCTGACTGGGGACCATTAAGTAGTCCGGAGCAGCCAGCAGCCGTCCAGACTGGCTCCCCAGTAGCAGGTGCTGGAGTGGGGGTCTCTTAAGACTGTGGGAACTGCAGCCCAACAGCTGTTTGCTGGTCACCCAGACAGAGCATGTTGCCAGAAGGCGCCCTGCTGGGTGCTGTTAACACACTTGGCTCTTTCATTGAGACCCTTTTGATATGTAGGTAAAGTGGTTGAAAGTGGGACAGTGTTATTTTTACTAAAAAATTGGTCGACTGAATGAGGCAAAAAAGATAGTGCATCTTTTTTTTCAAAGGCTTTGTAATGTAACTGTAATGTTAAAGTGCCATCTCATTCAAGTGTGCTTCTTCAAATACTCTACTATTAAGATGTAAATTTAACAAATATTTAAATATGTTATTTGTATGTTTTTGAAATCATCAAATAATCACAAGGCTACCTGGCCCCTAACGAAGCCAGGGAGGTATAGATCGCCCCATGTGCTCAGGCTGTGACTCACACACACACACACATACACACACACACACACAAGTGAGACAACCCCCTAGTGGCTTCATTAATCCAGCCTCTGTCAGGGAAACCAGAGAAGTCACCATCGCTCTTCTATTTTCTCTCTTCTCTCAGCAGAGGTAAACAGACATGAAGGATGAGCTTTTAAACCCTCCTGTGACCATTCTCTCATTCTTTCTTTTTTTCCTCCCTGCTTCCGGAAAAACAAGTGCTTGCCGTCTTTGATCCAAGTGGGCGTAAAGCTCCCCCTCAAAGAGAAATGGTGGAGGTCTATTTGGGGACAAAAGACTACTAAACATCCCCTCCTGCTCTGGCTCTGGTTTATGTCAGCCCACAGTTTGCTCTGAGAAAACCGAGCTTAGTCTGAGCCTCACAGACAAACTCACACGAACTAAGGAATCCATTTATTGCCACACCATCTCTCCTATTCTGCTCATGCTTTCTCTCTCCTGTTCTTTTCCCTCGCCACTGCGAGTGCCAACCCCTCCCCCCCCAGACTCTCCTCCATCTCTCCCTTCCACCCTCTCTCCCTATTTCTGTCACCCTGCTTTTCATTCAATTCAAAGGGGAGGGAGGCATTTAATTCTTGGCTACCTGCCCATTTATATGATGGCAGCTAGTCTCATTATCTTGGAGCTCATCTCTTGCTTATTTCTGCTTCAACTCTTGTCAAGCTGGAATCACACGGCTTCACTGCGATGTTGTCATTTTTTTTTTAGCACAAGCACGGCCGACGCGCTCATCATTAGGAAATGTTTGTTACTGTTTAGCGTCAGTCCAGGTTGTATGCAGAGAGCAGGCCTGTATTTGCACACGGACTTGCACATGCATGCACACAAACAGGCAGTCTTGTTCCCTGCTAGAAGCATGGGGAGCCATAGAGGGCCTCTTTGTTTTTATTTTTGACCCTCTTCATTCACAAAGAGTAATCAGAGACTGCCCTCCTAATTGCAACCAGAATGAAAGCAGCACTGCATTACTGTCACATGATTGCAAATGGAGGATGGAAATAATTGTCCCCTTTTCTTTGTTTTTCATGTTCAGCTTGCGTTAGTATTCCCCTCTGCCAAATTACTGCTTTGCCAAGAATCAGCAAGACCTTTCGGTTGGAATGTCTGGGGAGGGAGCTGAGAGGAACAATTGAGGCATGTTGAGGTGAAAAGGAAAAAGAGGCTGTTTTGCATTAGTCCACACATGCACACATGTATGTATTTACAATAACATGAACACCTATTCATTAGAATGCAATCTTACACAATAGTCTAATGATAAATGCTTCTTTTGTGAAGCTCCTAATACAACGTTTACTACACTGCATACACTTACTGCAGATAATGTAGGTCTAGGATACAGCTCAGGCACCCCGTAGCAGCACGGAGAAGATTTTGTGGTTTGATTTGCAAACCTACTAAGACCCTATCTACTGTTTTGCACTCTTGTGTGGATCTTTGTGAGCACTGTGGTGAGAGGTGTTAGTCTACCTGTTTTCTGGCAACACACATTCCACTCTCTCTCTCATTTTTGTTGTATGTGGGAGTTTTTTTGTTTGACATTTGGTTTGTTTGTAGTGTCTGAAGTGTGCAGTGTCTGAAGTGATTAAAAACATGGCTGCGTTCCAGATTTTGATTAACTTATCATGTAACCTATTTTTTTTTGCTCTTCAGGAAACAAAATGTGCAAATGAGACTGTGAGACAAAGACAGAGAAAGGGAAAGGAAGATATGTCGGGTGGGTGAGGGGTTGAATGAAGAGAATGTTCCTGAGGCTGCAGCCTCGGAGCTTCGTGGCTGTGTTTCAGGTCTGATAAAATGGCACTCCTCTTTGCTCGGGAAGCTAGCATCGACAGAGCTGGGACTAAGAAGACAGGGAGTAACATCAGTGGCTTTAAGTATACTGTCCTGTATTTCTCTGTGTGTTGAAAAAAAAACCTCCTACAAGCCACTGAGAGCTACTAACTGAAAAAGGCAGCTGTTTGGGTTTTGTTTAATTCGTTTCTTTACAATTGAACTGGGTGGCAGGCCGGCATGCACCAAATCAATAGTTGTGAAATGCTGCCAAACCAGCTGTTTGTGAAACACAGACACTGTTTTGGATCTCAAACCTCATTCAGTCTTTCAAGCGGTGTTATTTGATACCTACACATTTAAAAACGTATTTTTAACAAGGATAGATGTGGAGATAGATATTCATGGAGCTTTTCAAACCTCTTTTTGACTTCTGTTAAATGAATTACTGTGTATGTCGCCGGCTGCTTTCACTGTACAGTCCTTGGAAAGAATTGTCACAAAGAGTTGTCATAAAATGTGGTGATTGTAGCATTTAATGGTACTCATAGAAGAATAGACAGCAGATTTCTGTGTCATGATTCAACTGGCATGCGACTGTATCCACTTCAGTGTGTGGTGTAGGAAAGGTTCTTTGGTGGTTGTGGTCATGACTAATAAAATATAAAACCACACAAAGATATAGTTTACCAAGATAAACACTGTAATTTGGTTATTTGACATCTCTAGAATACTCTCTCTAATAATATCTCATTCCTCTATATGTAATCATACACATATACTGGAGTTGAAATCAGCGTCTTTGGAAATTATTCTTCAAACTGAGATTATGTCTCGGCCTTGACTCTCATTATCAACTTATTGTCAGGAGACAGAAATTCCATGGAGAGTCTAATTAAAAGCTTTCTAATTGAAGGCTAACATCTGGCTTGTTTTCAAGTTTGAACAACTTCTAACTTTCCTCAAAAAGAAACGGCACTTTCACATCAGTAGTGAGGGATCACTTTTGCTGTGATGTTTGAGGTTTTTTTTTTTTCTGTGTACAACTGATTGCACACTGACTGCAGACTTTATGTGTGTGTGTGTGTGTGTGTGTGTGTGTGTGTGTGTTATGTGTGTGTGTATGCCATCAGTCTGACGACCCTGTGTGATAAGGCTGCCTGGGGAGTGGAGATAAGTGTTTTGAGGCGAAAATTGCATTCATAGCCACTCTGCAGCGTGTTGCGCAGTATCTTAAAGCCACATATCTGCCAGTATTTATGTGTGTATGTGTGTGTGACCACACTCCTCAAACAAATGGACTTTTCCCTCATCTGACTGGATTGTTTTGACCACTGGGTCTTTATCTATTGATGGATAACTTCTAGCTATTATGGAAATCACTGCAATAATATGATGAAAGCTAATGGCAGAGTAATAGAAGGTAAGGCAGCTTAATTACCAAACAAGGCAAATATTTTACAAGCACTGCCTGGGTCTTATAATTAAAGGTTAGTAAGCCACTCTCACTGCAGCTGCTCAGTAGAGTAACCAGAAGTGTATTATTGTCTATTAGGGTACTCATGCTTGTTGAAAGTGGCATTACACTTTGTTCATATTTAATGTTACAGCCAGCTTGTAAGCTTCGTTAGAGTGTATATTTTAAAGTGTATATAAGGAATGTGGTGTTTGCTTAAGATTGCACAGTGCTTTACATGCAGTAATGTTTTTCACCACTAAACTTTCACCACTTTTGTTTGACTTTATCTACACTTTTTGGCTTTTTAGTAATGTAATACACATTCATTTTCTTTTCTCTCTTCATATACTTGGTTGGCCTGTGTGCTAGTGAGATTCATAGCAGTAGTTCTCATTGGTGTTTTAGACCATAACATGAGGAAGGATGGCCTGGTGGTTAGGATGTTTGCATGCTGGATCGATAGCTTCCCTGCTCTCGCCCACTAGCATTAATAAGATCATTGATTAGCTGCCTCCAACTGATTGATTACCCTTTTACAGCATCGAATCAGACTATTATTAGTTCCCCCTCTGAGGGGACGCTTTTGTGCCTAATGAAATTGCTTGTGTGCGATAAAATGTTGATTAGAGAATTTTTGGTAAAGCTCAGTTTTTTTGATAACGTGCTACTGAATTTCTAGATCATGCTTAAAGGCCTGTAAGTAGAAGGATAAGTTTTACATGCAGTCCTTATTTCCCAGGATGTGATAAATCTAGAAGTACACACAATCAAATGCACACTAACACACACAACATTGTGTATATGCAAGTAGTCGAGAAGCCAGCAGACACATACATATATTCACACAAGCTTGGAGGAAGTGTTTTGTGGTTTCGATGTTCGGTGCAGTTAGGAGGAGGAGTAGGTCTGGTGGAGCGTAGGGAGTGATGGATGAGAAGCCGTCTTGGTTTCATTCCAATAAATGAGCGGCGTTCCACTTGGGCTTCCCTTCACAGCCTCAGCTAGCAGAGCCACGATGGAGACGGATGGGCCTCTCACTGCTGGGTGTTAGAAGAGAGCAGAGGGGAGAGAGGGAGAAATTACAGGGTGAGGAAAGAGGTGGGTGCAGAAAGGGAGAGAGAGAGAGAGAGATGGGGGGATATAATAATGGATAAGGGCAGCTAGAGAGTGAGAAGGAAGAGGCAAAACAAGACAGTGAGGGAAGAGGAAACGAGTTGGAAAGAGAAGTGGAATAGGAAAAGTGGAATGAGAGAGGAAGGAAGGATGGGTAAAGGAAAGAAAGCGAAGGCTCCATCTCCCTGTTTCTGTTTGGCTGACTGCACCAGGGCAAGGATATATGGATATGCCATAGCTGATATGACATGTAGCACGCTTGGCTGTGCATTCTGATTATGTGTTGGATTGTGGAACGTGCAAGTGTGACCATCTCATCCTGCCAAGTCTGATAGCTAACATTAACCAACCAAGAAGATAAAATTGGTCCAGGGAACTAACAGGGGCTGTATTACACGATGTTCCTTAGTCTAACCTAATCTATTTTTTCTCCCCCCCGCCTCTCCCCCTTTTTCCTCCCTTTTATGTCGTCTCTCTTTTTCACCTTTTTCTCTTCTGCATTGTTATTCCATCCTTTCTTCATTTCTTGCTTTTTTCCATCTTCTGCCACTCACGTCCTCTTTTTGCCTCTGACTGAGTCATCTCCACCCAGCTCCCTGTGTTTTATTTGATTTGGTTTTATTCGTTTATTTAACAGGAACTATACAGATAAACATTGTTACACACAGAAAAGCAATGCAACTGATGTCACATACATATATATATATGTATAGCCCGCATCTCTGGTTAGGCTTTTAAAACTAGGTTCAAGCTATTGTCTTCTTCTGTTCCCCTTTGTCTCAACCTCTCTTCCCTCTCTTTTTCTCTACAGACATATCCCTCCAGAGTGGCCCTGGTGCCCAGTATGAGACCTCTCATTGGGGCGCCTCTTTACCAGTTGACAGCCCCTCCAGTGCCAACAGCTGGGACAAAGTGATTATTGACGGAAGTGACACAGAAGCTTGGCCCTCCATCAGCCGCAGTAGTGACCCCAGCCACCCTGCAGCAACAGAATGCCCCTTGGGCTCAGCTAGTTCCAACCCAGACACCAGTGCTGTCACTACCACCAGTAGTAGTAGTTTTCTGAGTATGGCCACAGGTGCCACAGGCCAGCAGGCCCACTACGCCTCTCTCAAATCTAACAATAACATGATGACAGGACCTGGGTCAGCCAACACATTAGCTGGGAACAGAGGCTGGGTCTCAGATGCAAAACAAGATGGTATGAATGGTGGCCGTGTAGGAGCGCCCAGTAACTGGGGGTCTCCCAATTTTAACTTGAACCTCAATCCTAATGCCAACCCATCAGCTTGGCCTGTTCTGGGCCATGAGGGTGGTGGAGGTGGTGGTATTGGCCCTAATGGGGTGTCCAACTCATCATCCCTTCCACCAGGTATTAATGGCAATGGAAATATGGGAAATGGGACCCTGGGAGGTGCGGATACGAGTGGAGGAGGTTGGGGTGGCATGATAAGTGCTAATGAAAGTGATAAGCAGCACCCTTCAACCAACACAAGCTTGTCCTTCAATATGGAACCTGCTAACCTTAACACTGACGGACCAAACCACACTAAGCAACAGCAGCAAGCTCAGGAGCCTATGAGCCCTATCCATGGGTTAACTGGCTGGGGAGGCCAGTCACCCACTGAATCATCCCAGCTCAATGGGGACACAAAAGGCAGCTCTGTATGGGGTAGTGGAGAAAATAAGGCAGCTGACTCCCCCAAGGACTCAGGCTGGGACTCAGCTCCTTCTGGAGGCCTCTCTGCCTGGGGCCGCCAAGGCAGTGGTGGTGGTGGGAGTAGTGGAAGTGGTGGCTGGGGTGACTGGGGAAAATGCTCTGGTGGTGGTGGAGATACATCTAAAGGCTGGGACTCAGTAGATGCTGGTAGTTCTGGTTCAGGCCAAGAGCAGCAACTTAACTCATGGGGCCAGCAGCCTGGAACAGCCCCAGCAAGTGAGGGTAGTGGGGACAGCAGTGAAGGTCGATCCCACCACAGAGACAGGTCTTCAAGCATGGATTTTACACCTGTGCTACCCCGACAGGACCTGGACCCAAGGGTGCTGAGTAACTCGGGTTGGGGACAGACCCCCATCCGACAGCACACCGTATGGGAGATGGAAGAAGCCAACTCTGATGATGTGAAGAGCAACAGCAGCTCGGACACCTTAGGAAGCTCAAGCTCTAATGGTGGACCATCAGCCACCAATG
This sequence comes from Thunnus thynnus, assembly GCF_963924715.1. Taxonomy (NCBI): domain Eukaryota; kingdom Metazoa; phylum Chordata; class Actinopteri; order Scombriformes; family Scombridae; genus Thunnus; species Thunnus thynnus. Next base: position 2,039,065 of record NC_089519.1, on the reverse strand, counting down.
GAGGTACCATAAACCCTAACATTGGCCCCAGTCAGAGGCCTGGGTCTGGAGGAAAAAATGACAGTGAAGGATCATCATCCTCTGGCTGGGGAGCCCCTCCACTTCAGTCAATCCAGACTGGATCAGGATGGGGGGACCCCCCACAGTCACTCAACAAAGCCTCAAATGGCACCACCAGTGGCTGGGGCGACCCTTTGCCTACCAATGGTCCTAAAAGTGCAGGCACACCATCCTGGGGATCCGAGGACAAGTCACCCAACTGGGATGATGGTCTGACGAAAAGCCAGCCTACTAACTGGGGAGAGGGTCCCAAAAGCTCCCATGGTTGGGGCAACAGTAATGGGGGCTCCAATAGCTCCAGCACAAGGGACTGGGGAGAAGCAGAAGTCAAGAACAATGGGTCCTCCAGCAGCATGTGGGAAGGAGAAGGAGGAAATGGAGGAAGTGGTGGGTGGAAGGAAAGCCCCAGAGGAGGAACTAGAGGAGGAGGCTGGGGTAAGCCTGCTTCTGCTGTGAGTAATAGCAGCTGGGGGGAGACCCCACGTGCCAATGGCCCAGTGCAGGGAGGCTGGGGCTCCTCCAAGCCCCAGGAGAGTAGCAGCAGTAGCACCGGCAGTGGAGGAGGTGGCAGCATTGGTTCTTGGGGTGGTCCTGGTTCTGTGAAGCAGAACACCTCTAGCTGGAGCAGTGTCAACAAACAGGACCAGGGTATGGAGCCCACTGGCTGGGAAGAGCCTTCCCCTCCCTCCATCCGCAGGAAGATGGAGATTGACGATGGAACGTCCACCTGGGGCGATCCCAACGCCTACAACAAGACTGTCAACATGTGGGATCGCAACAATCCCTCTAGTAACCCAGGCAACAGCGGCCCACCTCCCAGTAAGAATGGTGGAATGATTATGCCCAACAATAACAACAACAATCACTCTGTCGGCCCTGGCAACAACAATCACTCTGTCGGCCCTGGCAACAACAATCACCATCATGCTCACCACATGCACCACCATCCCCATCATGGCCATCCCCCAACTCACCTGCAGCACCATGGAAACAACAATGGGTCACCCAACAATGGCGCTTCACACCCAGGTGCGGGCCCCCAGGGTAGACCCCCCCTCGCCAACTCAGGTAACATAGTATGGCTGTGCTGTTGTGTTCAAAATGTTTGTATGACTTGAAATTAAAGTAATATTTGATGTACTGAAATGCTGAAAAAGGTATAATCTCAAAAACCAATGCAAAAGGCAGTGGAATGTTTAAAACTGTAGAATATGTCAGTCAGATCTTAAAAAAATTATATACATATAAAACCTGATGTTTTTGAGACTCAGAGTTTTATCTGACAGCATAATTATGTTTTATTAATGGTATTAAGCTTTAGAGCTGGTCTTAATGAACTGAATGAAGTATGAAGATAAACAAAGCTTAAGTGGAGAGCTGTTTTTACTCATCAACACATAAAGTGACTAAATTACCAATAAAAGCAGCATCGGCATGGATTGTTATTCCATTCAAGGATTATTTCTTAAAAGAATTTTCTCACAGTGATTATTAAGTAGATAGTCTCAGAGGTATTGAGGACCTCTTAATGGCCATGCATACATAATTAAGACTGTACAGCAAGCTTGAGTGAGTGCTGCAGCCAGTTCAAACAAGTCTTTGTGAAGACAAAGGCCATGCATATAGATATGGCAGAGATTTAATGCTCAACACTCTCCTCTACTTTTGATTATGAATGAGACTATTGCCCCCTGCTGTCTGAAATTTGCAATACACTTACAAGGAGCATCATGGCCACCTTAAGACACAGTTTCACTGAATACAGTTAGAATTATGAATCAGTCATCTCTACTGAAACCAGTATAGATAAAAAGAGAAAGAGTGAACTTAGTAAGAGAAAGTATATAGCAAAGAGAGAAGAGATGGAGTGAAAGCCCTCTCTACATATAGGCAGCATGGCACTGCCTCAACTGTCAGTATACTCTCTTATTAACTTGTCATGCAGCTCATCATGAGGGCCTGAAAAGACAGAGAGTCTCAAACAGTGCACGGGGGTGTCAGTTGCTTGAATGATCATGATATAGTTTTGGGTAAAAGACAGTTTAAGATCTGACCTGTGTATTGATATAATTTAGTTCTCAAACAGTCTTAAATTCACATCCTTACTACTTGTGAAGGACTTAAAGCCTGGCCACACTAGCATTTAAAAAAATCAATGTATTTGCTTGTTATTTTGTGGTGTGACTGCCGCCTTAAAGGGAGTAATGTATAACTGCAAGAATAAATTTGTTAGTGGTGAAGATTTTACTGCACTATATACTTATTTTATCATTTTTTTCTAAATCACCTCCCCTGTCTTCCAGGTTGGGGAGAGCTTCCCAATGTTCAGCCCAAATCGGAGCCTGCTTGGGGAGAACCAGCAACTCCAACAACTGTGGACAATGGCACTTCTGCCTGGGGCAAGCCCCCAGGGGGTGTAGGAGGATGGGGAGATGGTGGCCACGAGCCCTCTGGACCTTATGGCAGGGCCAACGGACCCCCGGGTCCTGCACCCTGCAAGCCAGGTAACACTCTTAGATAAATAATATATGCAGATGTAGTTATACATGATGGCAACCATAGGAAATCAGCATGGTCTAACATTGAAAATGTACCCTGTGTGCTTTATATACTACCCCAGCAAAGTGCTACACAGAACAGACTAATTAAGTTAGTTTCAGGTGTAGTCGTATACAAGGCAATTTCACACAATCTAGAGAATACCACACATTGTAAATTGGACTGCAGATTGTGTGGCATTTGGAAGATTAGTGCAATGAAGAACAGCCTTTCTGAATGATTGTCACCTTAGGTGTTTAAGGTCCAGCTTGTATATACGCACAAACACACTTAGTTAAGGAACAAAAACAGTAAATTTCTTCAGACTTGTACCATTTGTGCCAATTCTAAAGATTTTTGTCAGTGCTACTGGAGAAATGCTGGGATTAAAGCAACTGCACACCTCAGTAGAGCTCAGTTATTGTGCTACTGGTTTAAAATGAAAATGTTAGAGGGTGTTGTAAGGGGAACATGCAGCATGTTAATGGCAACAGTGGCACCAAGTGGTCAGGTTGGAAATTACCAGCTGCTCACACTGAAATGGCTTATGTATAGTGTATATCACACTTCAGATAACCAACTAGATTTTTATTTGTTGCTTTGATCTTAATCTTTCTCACCTCATCTCTCTCAGGCCCCAAACCTATGCAAGATGGCTGGGGAAACGGAGGAGAGGAAATGGGCATGTCTAGCAGCCAATGGGACACTGAGGATGGGGACATGTGGAACAGCCCCACCTCCCAGGAGAGCAGCTCTTCTTGCAATTCCTGGGGCAATGGACCCAAGAAGGGCCCGAGCAAGGTCAGAATGCATGTGACTTACATTATAGTCATACCGGCAGATGGAGGGGATTATTTTCATATAAAGAAACTACATTATTGACAAATTAAATTACAATTATCCTGCTTGTGTGTTCTCAGGTGAAGATGGGCAACAAGCCAGACGAGGCCTGGATCATGAACCGTCTCATCAAACAGCTCACTGACATGGGTTTTCCGGTACGGAGGAGATATATTTAGAGAGAAGTTCTAACACTGACACGTAGCACTGATAAGCTTTCTTTAAGGCAGATCTTATTTTAATAAAGATAGCTCATTACAATGAACACAGTCAATTAAAGGTGCAGGTAAACCATCCCATCTAAACATGAGAAACTGTTAAATAAGGAAGACCATCTCCTGCAGTTAAACCATGGTCAGTGACGTATGTTATGTTATATTTGTATTACAGAGAGACCCTGCTGAGGAGGCTTTGAAGAGCAACAACATGAACCTTGACCAGGCCATGAGTAAGTTAACTTATATATTTGTGTGTCATTCATTTGACTCAGACTTTTTGGACCCTACTGTATAACTGCACAAATTTGCAGCATTTTTTTAATTTCAAGTAAATAAGCTCCCAATTCAGAGGAAATACATAAAAACTACACTTCATAATACCCCATTCTGTCTTCCTCTCTGCTTCCAGGCGCCCTGTTGGAGAAGAAGACAGACCTGGACAAGCGTGGCATGGGCATGTCTGATTACAGCAACGGCCTGAACAAGCCCCTGGTGTGCCGGCCCTCTGCGCTCTCCAAAGACCCCTCCGACCGCAACACCTTTCTTGACAAGGTAAGACATTAAGCATCTGAACAGCTTTCAGAACTGTTTGCAAACATACGTGGGAAATAATACGTCTAAAAAACATAAATCTATGGTATTTATTCCTCTACTGATTTTTCTGGGTTTTTCCCTTTTGTATATATTTTACATTGTGTTCTATTTTGATGTGTGCTAAACTGAAAGATTATCGAAGGCTTGTTATCATTTTCATCATCCGAGATTTCTTGTTGTCAGTAGTACAAATATTAGCATAATATCAATGATTATTGTGTGTAATATCTAATTATTAATTCTTTTTTCTCATCGCCCATTTTTCCCTCGTCACCCGTTTATCTTGGTCTGCTCCAGGATGGTGTTCTGTCAGATGACGCCCCCCCATCACCGTTTCTGCCTTCCCCCAGCCTGAAGCTCCCCCTGGCCAACAGTAGCCTTCCTGGGCAGGGTCTGGGACAGGGCAACCCGGGGCTGGCCATGCAAAACTTGAACAACAGACAGGTAAGACATTCCCTGCACACAGTTCCACTATGCATCTGTTAGTGAACTTAAATAGACATTGAACTGCAGTAAATATTGAAATGCTCTTGTTAAGGTAACATTATTGGAATTTATTGACAGATTATACAGAACCTGCAAAATGGTAAATAGTTTTAAATCATGCGAGATGTAAGTGTATATGATGCAGTGAATGCAACAACAAATAAACTGACTTCATCTTACACACATCTCTCTTAGCCACATCTCCACTTTTCTATTGCTCACTTCTGTGTTTATGACCTTGCCTGAAGTGCCCATTGAAACCAGATAGTTATGTTCTATCAAATACCACCGCCAGAGGCAGCCATGGCCTAGAAAAACAACAATATGTCCTTGAAGCCCAAACAAAGGCACTGTAAGCGAGCCTTTTTTTTTTTTTTTGGCACTGAATAGAAAGACTTCTCCAACCACATGAAATTAGGAAATGTGGAGAGGGCTGCCTTTTCAGGCTAATTGTTTGGGGCCCTTTGAAAAATCAAAATAGTCACAATTTCATGATCTAAGAGCTAACTGCTCTCACGTAGTGTTCGGTATACGCTTTGGTGCACAAGGGTGTAGTGTGAAGTGTGAAGACCTTGAGGGTAAATGCTTTGAAAAATGTTTTTCGACATCGCTATGTGGGCTGGGAATATCATCGACTCAGGCTAAGCTTTTGAGTGCACTTTTTTTTTTTCTTTTTCATCCAATTCAAGTGCACTCATTCGTGTACTGAATGAACCCATCTTCTTTTCCACAAAGGCGTGACAGCTGGATGCTCAACTCTTGACCTCACTCTTGAGGTTTTCTGTAGCTGTTTGCCGGAATGGTCAAGGCTACACACCATTCTTCCCAATTCAGTGGCTCAGCTCTTCGCTGCATAATGATGTGTGAAATGTGCTCGGGTAATTTGAATAAACATGGAAGTTTTGTAGACGTTTAATTGTCTCCTCACGACTCCTGCTTCTAGATACCCAGTGGAATGTTTGGCAGTAGTGGAGCAGCACAAACCCGGGCCATGCAGCAGCAGCAGCAGCCTCCTCCTCAGCCACCAGTGCCACCTCTCAGCTCCTCCCAGCCTAGTCTACGTGCGCAAGTGCCTCAGTTTCTCTCCCCTCAGGTAGATAACCACACACAGAACACACAATAATGTACATGTTTTATTTACGATATGCAGCTATATCATTTTATAACATACAGGAACATGTATATGTTAACATGTCTTGTGTGCATCATCACAAGTTATTATTTGTGGACCCTATTGTGCCCACTTTGCTTAGCAAGACACAGCTCTATTTGCAGGCCTTCTCTCTCTCTCTCCTCTCTTTTCCTCCTTGCATGCATGTAGCAGTTACTAGTTTTGCCAGAAGCTGCTCATGTTCCGTTGTTGTGATTTGCGATGACTAACTTGTCATCTTTCCTTTTTGCTCCCCCCTTTCTTCCCTTCCCTCCAGGTCCAAGCACAGCTCTTGCAGTTTGCAGCAAAAAACATTGGTCTGAACCCTGCACTTTTAACCTCACCAATAAACCCTCAACAAATGACCCTGTTGTATCAACTTCAGCAACTGCAAATGGTGAGTCAGAGTCCCTCTCTCCTTGTGTATTCATAGTGCGACTTTTACTCAGGGACCTGAGGCAGAGATGGTGTGTTGTGGACTTTTTCTAATCTAAATGGAAAGGAGATTAAAACAAGCACACAATACTAAAACATGTCAGACTTTTTCTAATGTCTTGATGTTAGTTTTTGATTTCATTGACTGACAAAAATCTAATGAACAACGAAAAATATGTCCATTTAAAAACACAAGTAAAAGTAGAGCTTATGTGGGTTAAGAATGTTTACTTTGCCAAAGGTCTCTCATTTATTATGTATGAAAAAGATCATCATTAATGTTTTTAATCCTTGTATTGTACATTCAGGCGTACCAGCGTTTACAAATCCAGCAGCAGATGATGCAGGCGCAACGCAATGTTTCCGGCCCCATTAGACAACAAGAGCAGCAAGTGAGTCAACAGATGCATCATTACACTCACAAAAAGCATGATAATGATTGTTATTAATTTCATGAGTGACCTCGTGTTAGCACTGATTCACAACACATCAGTGCTCAGCTCCAATACTGTGACACAACATCATTTTTTCTCATGAAAAAAACATGTGTTGTTACGTCAATTGTTGCTCAAACTTCAAGAATATCTGCATGGGAATAGGTTACTTCTCGTTCAGCATGAACCAACTATTTGAGTTTGTTCTCTTTTTTGGAAGATCTGCTGCAAGATGAGGTCTGCTGAAAGAGGATATGCATGTGTGAACATGTTGTTGTTCCTTCTGCCGTTTCTCTCAACTTCACCTTGTTTTCTCAGCAATATCAAATCATTTAATTCATCTTAATTGTTCCTCCTCTCATGACTTGCTTGCTTGACATGCTTCTCCTTTATGATAACGCTTCTCTTTTCTCCCAGGTTGCACGTACAATCACCAACATGCAGCAGCAGATCCAGCAGCACCAGCGTCAGCTGTACCAGGCGCTGCTGATGAAGCAGCAGCAACTTCCCTCTCATTCCTCCTCCTCTTCCTCCTCCGCTGGTCTGCATCCCCCTGGTGGCCCAGCTGGAGGCCCTGGCTCCGGCAAATCAACCCTGGACCCTTTCACAGGCCCACACCAGGCTCCGGGCCTCGCCGACACACTGCACACCAAAGAGCCGCCGTCTTCGCCCAACGCCTACAGCACCTACCCTCTCTGTGAGTCTGGGATGGGGAACACACTGAATGGAGTCCACACAGTTTGAAACTCACAAAGAGTGTAAAGAGAGCGAACAGTAAACGGTGAAGCTGTTATTACTGAGATAAAATTGCTCTGGATTATTCCTTCCTGTGAATCCCTCAATCAGGAATGGTAGATGTAGCTACTCACAATTCATACATGCATTATGTTAACCACTAATAGATGTGTACAATCAAAAACACAATCAGTCTATAGACATTTTTCTTTGAGAAATACATGCAGAATTATAGCAAGGATCAATGAACAACTTTTGTGGAATTCAATGTGTGTTTTTCTTTTGGGCTGTTTTCACTGGATTTTTGATAATGGATACAAAGCAGTGACTTGCATATGACGAATAAAGATTCTTGTGTTTTGTGCGCAGCTGGACTGAATCCAAACATGAATGTAAACTGCATGGAGGTTGGGGGTCTGTCCCTGAAGGAGCCCCCTCAGCCCCAGTCCCGCCTGTCCCAGTGGACACACTCCAACTCCATGGACAGCCTCTCTGGCAACTCCTCAAACATGGAGAACAATCTCAATAAGCACGGTATGTTGAAGAAAGTACACAAGTAGTAGTAGTAGTAGTAGTACCCAAATGAAAAAACCTGTACTGTAAAGAGTTCACATGACCATATATATCCATAAAGTTAGAATTGTCAATCAATTTCAATGCCAAGTGGAACTTGGCAGCTAATATGTTGTGCAATACCAGTTAGTTTCTGTCAGTGTTTGCAAAATTGAAAATTTGCAAAATGTGGAAGTTTGAAGGTTCATAGTTAAGATTTATCTTAGCTACATGTGCAGATGAAAAACCCAACAGCTGTCACAAGCTTGTTGTCACTTGAGTGTCTCATTGCAACAGTTGAGGTGTCATCAGCCTTTTCCCTGTGCCTTTGTGTGTTGTCACACATTCTGACCGCAAGCTCAGCTAAGAATCACTGATCTTAAGGTGTCAGAAGGCCCCTCACCAACAGTGACAGGTCACACAGTCACATCTCCTACACACCCTAAACATATTTATATACCCTCCTTTATTCACTTTTTTTAAATTCTATTTCTGTTTTCAAGCTCATTCTCAGATTAGAATCTATAAGCCAGAAACATTTATCTTGAAGTGTCGTCTTGAAGTGCATTTCCATCGCACAGGAAGGGGCTTTCCCCTTCCTGTGCGATGGAAAGGTAATCTCAGTTTTACTTTTGATATCACACCGATGACATTTTACACCTGAAAGGTCATATATTCAGTATTTATAGTGTTCATGTTTCTCCTTTGGCAATGGTGTAAAGTACTACAGGAATGATTTACACAATGCCTGAAACTGGTGCAAAAAAGAAAAGCTCTACATTGTTGTTTTCTTTTTTTAGCTTAAAGAGTAGTTTTCACATATTATGCTCCTTATTATACTTTCAAGTCAGATAAAGTAAAGTCTGTTATTTGTCTCTTTTTATATGCCTAGGTGCCATATCTGCTGCCTCTACCCTGGGCCCCCCTGGGAAGCCCCCCCAGCTGGAGGACTCATACAGCCCATACAATCTGATGTCCAGCTCTGAGTCCCCCACCAGCCCACTGGTGCCCCCAGACAGCTGGGGCCAGGGCAAGAGCCCCAACGAGAAGATCTCCAATGGGACCAACATTAACTGGCCCCCAGGTGAAGACCAGATACAAAAACAGAACTGTTAATGCTGCACAGTTATAGCAGTGGATCCTTTTCTGTTTTTTGGTTTTAGTTTTAGTATTAGCAGTTCCCTCCACAGATCAGATCTGTTGTCTTGGTTTCCGTCTGACATTTTAAATACACCATGAAAGCTTTTAAGTAGTAGAGGCCAAAGGAACTGATGAATTCACGGAATATGTCCTGCAGCATTTGCATCAGTTTAAGAATAACTATGAAGGAAGCTGTGGCTTAGAGGCTTGTGTGACTTGTTAGAACAGATGAGAATCTTTTTTCCGATATCTGATCTTGTTGTTAAAATAACGCTTCATTCAGCGCTTAATTTCACTTCCTCAGAATTCTGCCCAGGTGTGCCATGGAAGGGCCTTCAGAACATCGACCCTGAGAATGACCCCAACATGACCCCTGGCAGCGTCCCCAGCGGTCCCACCATCAACACCAACATCCATGACGTTAACCGATACCTGCTGAGGGACAGGAATGGAGGTATGAACAGGAAATATATATTTAAAACACCCAGTAATCAATCATACACAAAAAACATGCTGCGTCATTTCTCCACCTACACAAGCTGGTCCATGTTCTCCGTTACACCACAGGCCCGAATCTTTTTCTGGTACTGATGCTTACATGAAGTGACTTGTTTGTTTTTTCTCTTTGTCCCCGGCAACAACACTGTTACCTCTACGACCATATAGCCTCTTCCCCAGCTCCTTCTCTTCAGAACGGCTCTCTGCCTTCAACCAGCAGTGACTGGCCTGTCAGTGGTTACTCTAACTCTTTCAGTCTGTCGTCCTCTGATGGAGACAGCTCAGGTACACGAACCGGAGTATCTACCCTCTATGTGTGGACCTGTCAAACCTATCCTCACAGAAAAGGGAGCCCTGACACCACGTTGTCTTGGGCTCCTACTTATCCTAAACCTTACCCAAACCCTGACCTGTTTTTGTGACCCTTCTCGCTCCAAGTCACACCTAAACTTGTTCCCTCAGTGTTTTTAGACAACACTCTTTCTGATACTAAGACAGTTACCTCACCTGAATGTGACCCTCAACCATCTGTGCTCTTTTACCCAAACCACGAAAAAACAAGCCTCACCCCTGCTGGTCATGACATCAGTACACACCCTGTGTGTGCGTCTTATGACAAGAATTCACAAAGAATTCAGAATTTATGAAGGTCATTTGTAATGTGAGTTTGTAAAATATGTAGACACTGTTTATTACATATTTTTTGCTTTTACAAAAAGATAAAGGGACTCAACAGGGACTTTACTTTAGTCTCCCATCTTAAAGCCTTAGTTGTAACATTACATCTTCATCTGTAACTCGATGTTCTATCTCCCATCTTCTCTCCATGTGAAGGTAAACTGTCTGACATGAAGTCCACCTGGTCTCCAGGGCCTATTTCCCAGAGCCAAGCCTCTCTCTCCCACGAGCTATGGAAAGTCCCACAGGGGCCGCGCAGCACCACGGCCCCTTCCCGACCCCCACCAGGCCTCACCAACACCAAGCCCTCTTCCACCTGGGGTGGCAACTCGCTGGGCCTGGCCCAAGGCTGGAGTGGCTCCTACTCCTCTGGTGAGCACTCTCCTATAAGCCACAATGTTCTCATTTCATTTTTATTAGAAGCATCTGACGGTGCTCACTTGAAACAATCTCAGTCACAAACTCACGCACCGTTCCTTCAGACACAACAACCAAAAACTGTTTGCATCATTTTGTGTCAGCCTACATGGAAACTTTGCTAAATGACTTCTTATCATATATGAACATCATTCCAGTCTTTAGTCCATTAACTATTGAAGAAAGAAGCATGATGATGCTGCTGCTAAGACTTTTTCTCAGATTGCAAAATTTAAAGCGATATACAAATTCTGTTGTTTACGTATAAATCAACAAACAATGTCTTATCAAAGGTAACGTTCATCAAAGTGATACAGAAAGCAGAAAATGCATAAGCGTAGCATAGTTCACAGCTGCCTCTTCTAGCTCACTATTTAAGGCCCGGGTAAACACACCCAACTGACATCTTGAGGTTTACTGGCTCTGTGGTAAACATGGTACACGTGACCTTATTTTGACATCGGGTTTATGTAGATCGAAGAGGAACGTCTTTTGTTAGTTGCGTAGACAAGAAATGTGTGTGGAAATAGTTCACAGTCTGAGGAAGGTGTCACTTTTTTTTTTTTTTTTTAAGTTTAACACATTGACGCAGAGCTGCACAGCCCTCTCGAAAAAACCAAGACAGCGGCTTAAAAAGAATCAACACAAACACATTTTGAAGACAACAGTTTCCATTTAAACTGTATTCTTAAGGTGTTGTTACTTGAAATGAGTTTGCTGCATATTTCCTTTGTACATAAAGCTTTTGAAGAGAAAAGCTGTCAAAGCTCTGTGTCGTGTGTTTGCTTTTCCACTAATGTCAAAGGAATCACTGATAGTGACAAAATAGCAGAAAATGAACACACTGACAGCATTTTATCATTAAAAATGGTTACTTGTTTCCAGTAAACCACTTTTAAGTTAATATCGTGTTGTTTGTATATACAGAATATATATAAAATGTATATTGTGTCTACATTTCTGTTACAGAGGGAACCACCTGGAGTACTGACAACTCCAACAGGACCAGCAGCTGGCTGGTGCTGAGGAATCTCACCCCACAGGTACGTACTCCTGCTCAAGTCAGCATGTAAATATGATTCATTAATTCAAAGATTAAAAAAAAAAAAACAGTGGATTTGTCTGATGGCTTAGAGGAAGCATACTCAAAATGTGATACAAAACATAAATTCAAATGATAAGTGAGATTAAAAAACAGGAGTCCTATAATACTGAAAAAAGAAATGCAGACAATAATGGAATGAGTGAGAGAAATAAATAGTGACTACATTTACAGTGTAAAATAGATGAATAAACTCAGATATCAGTTGTAATTGCAACTTTTTTTCACTTTTATGTTCTTTTACTGCAGATTGATGGTTCAACTCTGCGGACCCTGTGCATGCAGCACGGCCCCCTGATCACATTCCACCTCAACCTGACCCAGGGGAACGCCGTGGTGCGCTACAGCTCCAAGGACGAAGCCGCCAAGGCCCAGAAGTCTCTGCACATGTAAGCCTCAGCACAGATTCTTACATCAACCAAAGTGGGCTTAGCAAACTAAAAAATTGAGGACATTTGTTTTCAAATTCTTGCTTGTTGCTTCACATCTTAGATTAAAGTGAAGCAGCTATTAGACAGGAAGGAAATGGGGAACACTCGGGGAGAAACCCTGTGTTCCTGGTTTCTAGTCGGTGTTTTCCCCGTCTGAGAGCAGTAAAGCATTTCAAATGAGTACAAAGCTATTTCAGTATCTGACCAGTCACATGGAAAAGGAGGCAGGTAGTCATGCTGTAGTCAGCTGTATTGTAATATTACAGTGAATGTTGTAATAATCACCATGAAATTAGGGAAATACCAGTGCCAAGTTTCTCCGGAGGCACATTTGCTGTGTCTAAGAGTTGTTCCTTATTTTTGTTTTTGCTAATAGTGGCAGCCACTGCAGCTGGTCGTCATGGAAACAAAATGCAAGATATTTGACATATTTTTCATGATCAGCAGAACGAAATGTGGTTACAGCAGTACAGGAAAAAAACAGCCCCCCTAAACATCTACCCTTTGCTTAAAAAGAAGAATTTAAACGACCTTCAAATGAAAAACAATCAGAACAAAAACTGTTTCCTGACTGCTTTTTTGTCTTCCTGTCTTTGTAAGGTGTGTGCTTGGAAACACCACCATCCTGGCGGAGTTTGCCGGCGAGGAGGAGGTGAACCGCTTCTTTGCACAAGGCCAGTCGCTAGGGGCGAACACCACTAGTTGGCAGGCCAACCCAGGAACCAATCAAAACCGGATGGGCGGGGCAGCGCAGTCCCACTCAATTGGCCAGTGGAGCAGCAGCGGAGGAAAGGCCAGCGGAGGCGACCTGCTGTGGGGAGGGGTGCCCCAGTACTCCAGCCTGTGGGGACCACCGAGCGGAGAAGACGCCCGCGTGATCGGGAGCCCCACCCCCATTAACACCCTGCTGCCTGGAGATCTGCTGAGTGGGGAGTCCATGTAGGATGATGCCACAATACACTAACCAACCAAACCTGCCGCCACCGTGTCATGTAAGCCATCGGTGGAGGGTGGGATGGAGGGGAAAAAAAAAAAAAAAACTTAACGGAAAAAAAAAAAATTCAATATGAACAGGAGCAAAACCCAAGCAAATCATGTGGCGATAATCAGTATCAATTTGAACTGTTTTGAACTGTGAATTGTGAATCAGAAGGCCGGGGTCCCCACCACACAGACTGCAGACTCCAGTCCTTCTGTTTTACCTTTTTTTTGTTAGGTTTACCTTTTTTGGAAAGAAAAAAAAAAGCAAGTTTTTATTCCTTTTGGTATTTTTGAAATGCATCATATAAAACAAACTAAAACGAGACACAACACAAAGAAACCTTTTAAGTGTTTTTTAGTTTTTCCATAAGTATACATGACATTTTGTGTGAAGTGTTTTTAAGAGAAGCAATCAAAGCTGCCATCTGAGACTTTCCTTTTCCCTCCAAGAAAAAAAAAAAGAATCATCCCAAAATAAGACTTAAAACGACCATTCCCAGCATGTCCATGGCCAATGATGTGGTTCAAAGACCTTTACTAGTTATGTTAATGTTTGTTTCTCAGCACTAATATTAGCCTTAAGTGCTCTCTGGCCCAGGTCCTTCCCAAGCCGCCTTTTTTAGTTTGTTTTGTAACTGAAGAAATAGCTGAAATCTTGCACAGTTTAACCTCTGAGCCAGCAAGTGGTACAGGACACGACTGGTGACCAACTCTGTCACTGGGCAGTAAGAAGGCCTGGCCACGTGACTGGCCCTACCAATCATCAGCTTAATTATTTTAATATGTCTTCTCAAAGGGATTGACACAGCTGTTAAATGTTCTTTTTTGTAGGTCTAGATCCAAGCGCATTTTTTGATATCTATCACAACATAAGCTGAGAGAAGATTATCTTGTCAACCTGGCTGCGTGTCTCCGTTTCGTACACGAGTTATATGTGTGCACGGTGGCACCTAATCATTGACGTCTGCAAGCCCAGATCCTTCTGGTCACCTTCAACATGGAACCCAGTCGTTAACTGGTGCTTTGTCGAATTTTCTATTGTCCGATTTGTTATGAAGCCCAGCAGTCTGTATGGTCAGCCAGTTTTCTGAGGAAAAAGTAAAAGAACACAATTTCACCTTCATGTGACAGTTACATTGTGCAATATACACCATAGATCTTTCTTCCGTCCATACTCGATGTCCACCGGAGCTGGATTCTCTTTTTGTTTTTGGATTTTTCTGTTTTTGATTGTTGCTGATCGCAACAAAAAAGACTTTGGAACTTCAAAAAAAAAAAAAACCTTACCCCCCTTTTCAAAACTTGGATTCCCTCCAGGCCACCAATTCCCTTGAAACTGTTGGGAAAACTCAGCAAAGAGGAAGAAGCAGCTGTTGAACTGTGCATGCAGCAATCTTGTACTTCAAAGTGACACTGGGTACATAACAATGCACACTTCCTCTCTGCGTGCCACAGCCACACCCAACAGAAACTGAATCCACAGTGGGATTGGATGGTTCTGGGTATCTGGCACAATACCAAATAAGAGGGGTTTTTCCTAATGCAGTAGACCTACGAGTGTTCCTTGCGCTTGGTACTGTACAAACAGAAGAGACTAAGACTTTTAAAAATTCAAAGGGTTTTATCATAGCACTTATGAAGAGCAAATTGCTTCAACTGCAATCCAATAAATCAAAAAAAAGGAGCAGCAAAAACATTGAAAACGACAAAAAAAAAAAAAAAATACTGCTCTTTTATGTACTGTATCTATTCCTCGGAAATGTGTCTGGCGTTGTTCCTCTGGTAGCAGGATGAAGGGAAACAAAACTGAAATGTACCGTTGGACTTTGGGGGAAAAACTGCAGTCCAAGAATTTTTTTTTTTTTTCCTTCTTTGAACAATATCAAAGTGAATATCACTGTTACTCCAAATGTTTAGCCTTGTTCTGTTTGGAGGCACTAGACTTGCAATGTCAGCTGTCTCTGACACCCGCTGGCCTGCCAGCCTGCCAGCCTGCCAGCCAGCCAGCCAGCCAGCCAGCCAGCCAGTCAGTCAGTCAGTCAGTCAGTCGGTGGGTGAGTCGGAGTGGGGTGGGGAGGGGGAGTGTCCACTGAGTGCCTCTCTGCTGTGGTCCTCTGGGTGTCAACGCGGCAGCCCCACAGCGCAGCACTTCCTCCTGGGCTCCACTCGACCCTCCCTTCAGTCTGGCAAAGAAAGCGGCTCCTCCGAGACTGGCCAATCACGGTTCTCCGCCACACACGGCATCTCCAACGTGGGGGGGGGCCCCGCCACCACTCGACCCTGCCGTCGTCCTGCCCTCTCCCCCATCTCTCAGTTCTTTGACACAAAGATCACTTTAGCTGGAAGATGTAATAGTCATATTTCTGGAATTTTTGCCAGTTGTACTTTTTATTTTTTTGAAAAGATCATTTGACTTGATTTTTTTTTTTCAATGTGTTATATTGTTATTTTTGTCTACATGCAGTGGTCTACAAATTACTGGCTGCTGAACTAGCCCTTCACTGTTCATATGCAGAAACACTTTGGTCAGAGGTGCCTCTGTATGTTCATCCTGTGTATTGAATGCAAAACAAGGATCAATACTACAGACCGTTATTGATTGTCTATTTGTTTTTAACTGATCATGCTTTTGTGTTTGACAGTATTCTGTAGTACTTCCAGGTAGTATCTTGAGATGTGTAAAAATAGGGTGTCTCAGACGTGGGTGTGGGTGTTTGTCGCTCCAAGCTGCTCCGCCTGCCCGCAGGCTGTCCCCCCTTGCCCTTTGCCTAGCTGCTATGCTATAACCTCCTCCTCCTCCTCTCCTCCACCTCAACCAGACCCAGTAGCCCTCCCCTGACCAGGCACCAACAGGCCCTTGTATCTGTTTCTATGCAAAAGACTAGAGGCTGGGGCCCTTTACAGCACGCCAAACCTGACTCGGGAACGAGCACTCCTCCCAGAGCTTGGCAAACCCTAACACTTGTCTCCCGTGCACTCCTGTCGGCACTTCAGAACGGCCGCCGTTTCTGTAAAGTCAGGCTAAGCCACCAGAACACTGTCACGTACTCGAGTCCAAACACTTTATTAAAGGTCGGCCTTTCTCTCTGCGCTGAAGACACTTTTGTCCAGCTTGATCTCAGGGTAGGGGAGTTGATGATACCAAGTATGAGATGCAGCTCTCCGTATCTGTCCTTTCTACTGTGAGAGCGTAGTCTTAAATTTAAAGGCCATCTGCGCAACAATATGTACAGACCTCATGCCTCGAAACTTAATCCTAATTGGAAGGGAAAAGGCTGGTATTGAATCCTTTTCTCCAAAGGTGGCCTATCGTTACTGTTTTCGGGGGCCCATTATTGCATGTAAAAGATGCCAATGTAATGTGCCAATATAAATTTGCTGTGTCATACTGTATCTTTATAGAGAGCACTTCTGTTCCCTGTCCGGAGGAGCTTTGATAACCTTTGCGGAGGGTGCAGCGGGGGACAGGAGGGATCAAACAAATGGGCGGCAGCATCACACCCTTCAATGACTGAGATTTTTTTTTTTTAATGCTTTTGTGGGGAACGCCCCACACTAAGGAGAAAATCTTTACTCAGTTGGGGGTTCCAGTTTGCTACAGTGCACAGTTGATGATGGGTAATCCCGGGTACATATTTTTTTAAAACCAAAAATGAAATCGCATTTTAACGTCATTTTTATGAAGTTTGACATAAAAATCTTAAAAATGCTTAAAAAATCTAAATGAAAAAAAAAAAAAAAAGATCTATAATATGTTAAAGCTCTGCACTTCTAGCTGAAACGTCTCCGGTCGTCAGCCTCTACTACCACCATCTAAAGGAGTAGACTGGTAGCCGGGGTGCCTTTTTTGTGGATGCTGTATTTATCTTGTTTTTATGTTTGTGTCCTGCTCAAAGCGGGCCCACTGAACTGTACATTTCCACAGACCCAGATGGCTTGGGCCCACTGTATCAGCCTCACTCTCCTCACTCTGCATCAGCAGGAAGGGGGGGGGAGGGGGGGCACATTTCAAGAGGTACAAAGTCTTAAAAACAAACAAACAAAAAAAAAAAAAGTTTAAAAAAATGTTTTAAAACAAGAAAACGGGAAAAGGCTACCTTTCAGGACTTGCAGTCCTGCAGCACACAAGCAAAAATCACTATTGCCTGTTTCTGTAACTGCCTTGATCCAAGCTCAGACAGACCCAATAGCCGAGGACCTCCCAGCATCCTGTACTAACTGGAGAACCCTGACAGTGAAGGGGGTTTCCCATGCTGCACCAGCATCGAGAGGCTCTCCTCTCTACAGCTCTGTTCTAGATAGCAGTATATATGTACACACTACATATATATATATATACTGGAAGGAACGGCGTGTGGTATCACCTCTTCAGACTTCTTGGATCGTAACCTCTGAAACTTTTCATTTTTGTTTGAAAGGTCTTGGTTTAACACACCTGAAAATGAGCAATATGTATTTTCCCCGCAAATAAGTGATACGAAGGAAAGAATTTGGGTCGGATGTAAACTGATACTTGATTGATTGAAAGCGACGTCTTTCTCATACGGAGTTGGATATGCACGTTTTTGGTTTCGATGACATATTACAGTACTCTGAAGTGCTTGTACTGTACATATGTGTATTTGTTAATTAGCCCATCTAAAAGCCCAACCTGAATCACCTGGTTTGATGCATATTTACCCAGTTGATAAGAAAAAGAAAAAAAAATCACAAACATATCAAAACAAAAACAAAATATTGAACATAAATACTTGAATCATGGAGCGCCAATAACGAAATGTGAAGTCAGTAATTCTTTTTTTTTTTTTTTTTTTTGTTCTCTCTATCTGACAGGTACACTTAGGGGCTTTTAGAGAATATCAAAAATGTATTGCATTAAGTTACAAATACAAAATCTTTGAAAAAAAAAAATGCAAAAGTCATCTTAGATGTGTGCTTGAAAGTCAGATGTATGTATGAATGTGTGCGCAAGAAACTGTGTGTGTACAGGGCACATGGCCTGCTGTTATGTTCCACTCAGTATGTTCTATTTTGTGTCTGTTTTTATCTTTTTTTTTTTGTTGTTGTTGTTCTGTCAAAAACTATTCTGATAGACATTATTATCTTCTAACGTTGCACTGAGTGTCTTCTACCCCTCACTCAGCTAATCGTAGAGAAACGAGTCTAAGTACGGAGGGGAGATGGTGACAATTCATGTGTACATGTTTACTCAAGGACTTAATGGATTTTTTTTTTTTTTTTTCATTCTATCTGTAAAAAGTTTATCTACCTTATAGTGGCTTTTATTGTGGAATAATCCAATACAAGGATTATCATTGAGTATTGCACCATTTTGTTCCGATTATACAAAAAAAAAGATGAAAAAAAAATCAAAAAAGTACAAAAGTAGCAAAAAAAAAACTAAAAAACAAAAAAAAGGGGTAAAAAAAAAAAAAGAAAGAACTGTTGGCCATAGATAGCTGTAGAAGGACTAGTAATCCCGATGTTAACTTCATGGAGAAATGGAAAGGGATCAAGTGTGGGAGGTGAGTTTGTTACAAGACTCATTTCAGAGGTGCCTATCTTTTCTGTTCTTGTTTTGCAAAAAGCCACCTGTCGTTTACAAGCATTTCATTTGTCTGAAGTTCAAGGAAATAGGAATTTATAACAGGAATGTTAAAAAAAAAAACAAAAAAAAAAAATCATCTTCCATCAAATATGGACATGAAAATCTTGCAAAATGAAGATTTATGCTACTTTCAGAACTCTGGGATTGATCAGTGTTGTCATATTTCAGTTTTTAATTTCTCTTTCCGTGTCGACAGACTATCTCTGTATGTATTGATTTGTGATTTTTTGTGTTTTTTCTGCAAGCGACGCAGTTTGCTCACTATCTTGCACACTCATAAAAAGATGTGGATTTTGTCTCAGGAAGGCCAGGGTTCCAGATACCAACTCCATCATTTCTAGGTTTAATGTTTGTGTGTGGGGGAGGGGGGGTGGGGGGGGAAGAAAAGAAAAAAACAATAAAAAAACAAAAAAAACAACAACAACTGAAAACAATTAAACTCCAAGCAAGCACTGAAGGTTATGAGTTTAACAGAATATAGAGTGCCATTTGTTTAAGACAACAAAAGAAAAATGTTCGTAGCAAGTTACATATTTACCAAATAAGACTGAGAATCAACTTTGAAAAAAGTGGAGTGCTTTACATGTGAAATCTAAGTAGAAATTGCTTTACATTTAAACTGATCAATGGTTTGACTGTCGAAGACGACAGCGACAGAAAATGCATTTGTATGTTTTGACTTTTTTAAGTTTCCATCCTGTCGTCGTTCAGGAGCATCGTGCAAGATGTTCGTGTTTTTTGTTTCAAATCATCTCTCCTGTCTGTTCACATGTCTGTTCCTGTGACAGGTATTTCAATAGCTGAGAGATTTTCTCGACATGTTTATCAAAAAGGTTTTCAGAGGCAGGTTAGAAGTGGAGGAATAAAGCTGGTTTTTAAAGGATCATGATCTATGCACAAGTGGGAGGGAAGAGTCCGAGCCTCGCCGCTCGTCGACTAGACTCTGGGGTTCAGGGTTTGATGTAGGGTTGTTCTTGTTTTTGTCTCTTGCTCAAATTTCCTCCACTCTTACTTCCTTCCTACCCCTCCTCCTCCTCCTCCTTATTATCATCGTCATCTAATATTTTAGCAAAATTTTACATTGCGTCGCCATGCTGTGTAATCCTTAACCAATGAGCGCTTATCCTTCTGCTAAAGCACTGTGGGTAGTACTGAAAAAAAAAAAAGCCCATGACTTTTAAGGCTGGCTGTTTTTTTTTTAAAGGGGAGGAGGGAGGGTGGGGGAATGGGGGGGTCCTTTGCCTTTGCCTTTCTCTTTACTTTGAAAAAAAAAAACATTAAGGAAAAATGTCTGTAACTGAAATACAAAGTTGTGGCTTTTAATGTTGTTCTTTTTTCTCCTCATAGAATGTGATTGTTAAGGACATGCACCGGAAAAAAATGTTTCCATGAATTATGGAGCTTCTTTCGGACTATATTAATAAATTACAAATTTTCTTGGCTGTTACTGGTTGTCTTGTCCTCTTTTCCTTTTTATTTTTTTAAATGGGCTCCACATAAGCTTCAGCTGTGATTTAAGGTAACTGTATTGTTTGAATGCATGGTGAATATAACTGCAGTAGAAACAAGTTAATATTTAATATACAGGATATTGGGGGTGGGTGATCTGAATTTGTCATCTGGTTATTATCACTTGCTTGTTTTGGCCACTGTGATCAATGTTGCACATCGATGAGCAGGACTATATTGTGGAAATATTGATATGTATATGTGATAAGGGTATTTAAAGGTACCCTGTGGAGTTTTTGACACCACGGCGCGATGTTTTAAAGAGGAGCTTGTTTTGTTGGTATCTTGTGTAGAAGTGTGATTCCATCTAGTTAGTGGTGATAATGTCAAGAAATGTGCCAAAAAAGCAGTTAGAGTAGAGATGGCTAGCAGCTAGCAAACATGGATGTAAAAAAACATTCCAATAATCAATGTTGCAAATATTTAATGAGGACTTTAATGCATTCAACATGTTGGTTAGCCCTTCAAGACCAACAGGTTTTGGTGAGAACTGTAAACTTTCTTTATACAAAAACTCCATCTTTAATTTGATTGATTAGCTGAATTGGCCCGTTAACAATTACTCAATTTTCCATATGCTCAGATGGAAGATTTTGTCCATATCACAATGGCAGCCAAAAACATTTACAAAGGCTCTGCAAAGGAAATGCAAAAATACAAGCATTCTTTCAAACTAGCAACAATCCAACATCATGAGATAAGAAAAATACTCTTGAGGAGAATTTGAGCTGTTTATCAGAGCAGATATTGTAGTCAGAGTTCATTCCAGTGAGTTTCAGGCAGCTGAATTGATAAGTTTCTCTAGTTCATCATGCCAGCGATAATTCATCTCTAAGACTCTCTCCTGGGGAAGAGGGCCCCGCTGGGGCTCTCATAGTGGTTATCAGAGCAAGATTTCTTCACAATGCAGTTTCGGTTCTCATGTTCCTTATCCTCCAGATGGCGGGGGGGAAATTTTCGAGGCTTCACACCAGCCATCTCCTCGTAGATGGGAGCCTGAGGGTGTGACCTGACACTCCGTCGTGTTTTGCACTGATAGTCACAGACAGGACGAAAAACAAATCAGTGGAGGCAACAGATAGTGCACGCTTCATTTCCTGTGTTAAAATCAGAGTGAGTGACTTTCTGTCAAGGCAGCAGCCTTGATTGGAAGTCTTAACCGAATCTAATCCTCACTATGACGTGGTTCTACTGTCACTTGAAAAAAAAAAATACTATAAAACTGAGTACACATCATCTAATTAAAACTAAACTAAAAAGAAAAAGAACAGGGGTTTTACTGCCTTCCTCATTGAATTTGAAAAAACATGCTGACAACTGGCAGCGAGAAGTTATGAAAGCTCTGTGGTTTTGTGGTCAGCTGTAGAGGAACTTCTTGACAAGCAGGTGCTGTTCGTGACAGCCGCCTCACACATCAGTAATATCTCCTTTCCCTTTACCCTTTTCCTGTACGTTATGTCAGAACAGCACTTTATGAGTTACAATTTGACTTACTAGATAAATCCCCACAAATCCAAGGAGGAGGAGGAGGGCGACCACGGCTGAGGACAGAACATAGAACAGAGTGGAGGAGCCGGAGCAGCTGCACTGACCTCCTGTATGAAGAAGCAAAGACAAGCGTCGTTATTGAACATAATTCAACTTCCCTGCTTTGCAGTGCTTTCCCGTCATGATGCTCAACTATGCAAATATGTTGCATGAGCTTGAAAACAAGCAGTCAGACGACTGTTAGTGGTTAAGACATCTCCAGTAAGACAGGTCCTGTGGCATTGCAGAAACCGCTGAGCCAAGCTTCCTTCCTAGTTCAGCTACAGTTTGAAGGAGGAATTTAAGAAGGTTTTGCATAAGGTAAAGGTTAACCGATAAACACTGCAAACTTTACAAGAATTACGGCGGTTATCATCAAACGGTGTGTCTGATTGGTCTGATATCATCGGAGGCTGTTTGGCTCAGTGGAAATGAAAGATACTCTTTTTCACCTCAAACACGAGACTCTCTATAGAATTTACATAAAGTGAGTCACAGAGTTCAAACCTAAATTATACATTTGAAGTCTTTGGGCCTTCAACCGTGAGTGAAGACAATCTGCATCTATAAATGACTCCGCTAGACTTTTCATTTCACTATTTCAATTTTCACTTTTCGCTGCTGAGTTCATTCCACTACTCTGAAGTAGTTGATTCATGTACAAACCACACACAAAAACATGTGTACATTTTTATTGTTACTAACATGAGATTTGAATAGATGTTCAGTATCGATATGTATACATCACATCCTGCAGTCTGGCACCTTTGATTGATTATTGTTCATTTTACTTCATACATTTATAAGATTCAAATGAAGTAGGAGAAAAATATGAATTTCATCTGTTATTGATGTCTGCTGTTGTTTGGTGTTGCTAGTTGTGTTCAGACATACAAGTAATGAAATAAGGGAACTTTTCTATTGTGAAACTGAACATCTTTTGCATGTGTTTAAGAGCCTGTGAGTGTCCCACAAAACCTAAATCAACTAAATACAAATCATTTGAAAAGAAATCACACACAGCAATAATAATAATAATGTAGATTTATTGCCATTATTAATATTATAAGTAGTAGTTGTGTTAGTGTGTGAAGGCTAATCTGAAGGAAACGCACAGGTGCAACAACAGAGCAAAAAAAAGTTATAATGAAAATAAATGGTATTCTCATTTTCAAGAGTTAGGGGAACAAAAAAAAAGAAGTTAGTCTGAGTGACCTGGTGATGATCGAGCCCCGCTGTGATTTGACCCACCTTGCACAGAAACAAAGAACACTTGTCTCCCTAGACTGGTGCTGCTGTCAGGGTTGCCATGCTGGAGCAGCTGGCAGCTGTACCGGCCGCTGTCCTCTGGCTGCAGCTGCTGCAGGGTGAGGTTGTAGGTGATGCCGCTGGGGCCGGGCGCCGAGGTCAGGTGGAATCTCTCAGCGGGGAACTGGGATGAGGTCGGGGGCCCGTTGCTGGTGTGGTGCCGCTTTGAGTGGTACAGCACCTCCACGGGCGCCCGGCCCCTCTGCCGCTTCAGACTCACCCCCTCCACGGCCAAGCCCTCCTGCTCAGGGAGGCAGGGGAGCACCACAGAGCCCCCAGCACATGTCTCTAACCGCCCTCTGTCGACTGACCCGGACAAATCTCCGGAAGGGAAAGGGAATAAAACTTAGAATATGACCTCAGGTGTGTTTGGGCTGATGTGAAGGGTATACAGTGACATCATCACTGGCAGCCAATCACTGGATCTGTCCTGAGCTTCATCAAAGATGTTACTTTAAGCAGTAGAACTGACACAAATGAAGTAATTTATGGCCAAACTACTCTGACAACTGACAATGCTTAAACAAAGAATAATTGACAGTGGCAGCGAGTGACTCATCGGCAAATGTGTGTCAAACGAGGACAGACGAGGATCAGATGATCTGCTCTGTTTGCAGTTAAACTGTCGACGATACTTCAGGAACTGCTGAGAGACCACGTTAACTGTTTCATTCTGTTGTTTGAAACAGCTCCCAAAGAAAAAACAGACTCATCACACCGTTTTTAATAAGGCATAGTTTATATAGAAGCAGTAAAGCTTTATTTGTTTATTTATTCATGTTGATGAATGATTTATAAACTATTTGTCAGTAACATGTTATTGATAAAGGGAACTTTTAGGTTGCCAGGTTGTGAAAAATCCATTTTGTTGGTATAAATCCTTCTCTAGCATGATATGCTTTTTATTTTTAGCTCAGCAAGACCCACCAATGTTCAAATCTAACTCAATAACAACATTTTCAACTGCATATATGTAATCTCTTATAAAATATGCCTTATTAGAAGTGGTGTTTAGTAGGTGCACTAGTGCCGAGGAAGCAAAAGCACCAAACACCCACTCAGATTGTCAACCGCCTGCGGCTGAAAAACAAGTGAAAAGTGTGTGGAACAAAAAACAAAAAAAAAAAGAAACAAAAAACACTCACCAGCACCAACGAGAAGGAAGAATTCAGTCTTTCCCTTCACTCGCTCGTCTTCAGAAGAAGGGTTTTCCACCACAAATTCACAGTAGTAGCGGTCTGTGTCCCTGACTGTCAGCTTAGAGATGATCACTTCCACTGAGTGGCTGCTCGGGTCCCCCTTCACACTGGTGCGGTTTTTGTCTTGATCGTTGCCCACAGTGAACTCTTCCCCGGTGTGTTTGAACAGTATGTCACTATGATTCAACCAGCTGCGCTTCAGGTAGACGCCGAACGGCGGTGGGTTTCTCTGCTCAGTCGCACAGGGAAAGAGCACAGAATCTCCTTCATCCTTCTTGATGAACTGAATCTCACTGCGTACTTGAAAAAAAGGAGAAAAGAGTGAGACAGTTATTGAAGAAAGAGATTATACATGTCTTAAAAAGAAGAGGAGCTTTCTATTTTAGATTATTCTGCTTTAATGCAAAAAAAAATATTATAAATCCAGTATGTAAATTATAATATTTCATCTAACTTCATGTTAGCATTTTTTAAAATCATATTCTGTAATGATTTCCCACAATAACTTTGAGAAGAACAAAACAGCAGCAACACCGCCAGAACTGATCTGATGGTCCCTCAATAAAAGATTACAAATTTCACAAATATTCTTATGCATTGTGAGGTGTTTCTGTTATTTTGTCCACCCCCCAGTAGAAGAAATTGACTCCCGTTGAGTCCCGCAATTCACACTGAAACAAGACAGCAAATGATCAAAACCCCTGACAGGATAAATCTTACCAAACCCGCTCTGTGCAATGAGCAGAGTCCACAGACAGGCCAGGTACTGGACTCCACTCATCATTATTGTTCTGTTATAAAGACGCTAATTAAGATCCTGAGGGAGGTCAGTGATGTAAACCATGACAGCACACAACTGATGTCAAACATTTCCTTCACTGCAAATGAAACCAAGAGGGTTGGAGGGAGGGTGGAGCGCCTTAAACCTCAATGCGAAGAGGAAGCGGCTTCATGATGGATCAGATGAACGTTCCTTCTCAGGCGATTTAGTAAAAAAATATATGGTTATATATAAATATAACCATGCAGAGACAAAAAGGTCACGAAAGATCAAATTAAGAAGCATCTATCGAGGACTGGCTGCACAATTGCTCAGTTAGCTTAATTTACTCCTTTTTTAAAAAAAATTCTGACAAATTTTTCCACAGACAAAAAAGTTTTGCGTATCCTGGAGGACGTGATGATGCCCGATACAGGATGTGTCTGTGTTGTGATGATTATTTGCAACACTGGACACAAAGGAAACTCCATAAAAGGCCTTCTGACTGAAGGCTCCTATGAAAAGATATTATGCACTTGTGTGACTTAATTCACAAAAATTGAACTTGAGGCTTGACCGCTCCGAGACTTGACGTAAGACTTAGAAACAAGAACATTCGAGTCTTTTGAAGTTGACTTTATTAGATAAAAAAATGAGCTGCATTTTATTAGGCCTGTACATGAAAAAGGACCTGATCTCAGCTCTCAGCTATGAAACTAACTATTAAAGACTGTTAAGATATTCAGACAACATAGACAGGAGTAAAAAAAAGATGTATCAGTAGTTTTTGATTTGAGACTTGCATTTTGACTTGGAAATCGTTTTTCAAGACATGACCTTGACCCTGAGACTTGATTTGAACTCCCACATACGTAAATTAAGAAAAGTGATTGAAAACACTCTTTCAAGAGGCGTCATCACTGACTGGTGGAGAGTCCCACGCACTTTAATTGTGCGTGGGACTGTGGCACAATTTGAATGCAGAAGAAGAAATAAAAATTAAAATTTGTCTTAAATTTAGACGCTTAAATATAGTTTCGTACTGATAAAGTGCAAGCCTGTGGCTTCATGTACTGTTTGGCCAACAGGAAACCACAACGTCAACAGTTAGTTTCCACTAACTGTTTACTACAGAAGAGGATAGAGGTCACATGTGAAATGTTTATTTTAGTATCTAGCTCGTGTCAGATTTTACTTTTTTGAGCGCTACTACTGTGATGGTGTTTCCAGAGGCTGCAGCTCGAGGGTGTTCTCAATCACTTTTACACATCTGCCAGTTTTTTTTATTATTATTATAAAGCAGGTCTAGGTGCTATATAAATAGTGTGAACGTATTCGCGCACCGATCAGAATGGAAACTCCATAAAAAGCCTGCTGACTGAAGGCTCCTTTTTATGCACTTGAGTCTAACTTAATTCACAAAAATTGAACATGAGGTTTGACTGCTCCAAAACTTGACTTGAGACTTTGAAGCAAGAACATTCAAGTCTCATGTGTTGACTTGATGACATAAAAAAATAAATTGCATAGCTTTACAATTTCAGTATTTGATTATTAGGCCTTTGCATGAAAAAGGGTTTAGTGTTAGGGACCTGATCTCAGCTATGAAACTAACTATTAAAGGCTGTTCAGATATTCAGACAACATAGACAGAAGTAAAAAAAATGTTAAGCTATCCTTTTACACGGTTTTGAAGGGAAAATGTTCAAACGTCTCTGATTTGAGAGACATAAAAAGACTTGCATCTTGACTTTGTTTTTCAAGACTTGTGACATGAGTTTGATTTTCCCTTGAACTTGAGACTTGATCTGTTTTTCCAACAACAAGTTGTTGTTCCAAGAGGCATCATCACTGATTGGTGGAGAGTTCAATGCACTTTAACCCTGTTCACTGCAGCACAATTTAAACGCTGAATAAGAAATGTCAAGAAAATAAAAAATAGTTTCGCACTCGTAGGTGCAAATCAGCGGTTTCATAAACAATGCACTGTTTGGCCAACAGGAAACCACAGTGTCTAACAGGTTGTTTTCAGTAACTGTTTACTGGGTGCTAGGTGACTAAGCTACGTTTAAAGGTGTTTCAAGAGGCTTCAGCTCGAGTGTCTTCTCTTTAAAATGCATTCAATCACTTTTACATATCAGCCAGTGGCTGCTGATTAATGCATTCCTGAAACTTTAAGGAGAAATATTATAGAAAAGGAGATTTTCATTTCTTTTTTATTATAAAGCAGGAAGATGCAATATAAATACTGTGAAAGTATCAAAATGCTCAGCCAGTATTCAGAAGCTGTGCCTTGAAACGAGCTGTTTGAACTTCCTTAAGGTTGTGATGTCACAACTACGCACTCAGTGTTTGCTTTGGAGGAGCAGCCCGCCCCTATGTTTATTTATGTTATTTACCTAAATAATGTGCACTCGTTTCATTTCAGCTCAGTGTGAGAGTCTCTACTAGGTTTTGCTGTATTTATGTTCGCATTAGACCTCATCCCAACCAGGCTGCTTAAGGAAGCTTTACCCTTAGTTAGCGCTTCTTCAATAGATATTATCTGTCTTTAGTAACAGGTTATGAACTGCAGTCTTTTAAAGTAGCTGTAATTAAACCTCTTCTGAAGAAGCCTACTCTTGATTCAGGCATTTTAGCCAATTATAGACCTATATCTAACCTTCCATTTCTCTCTAAGATCCTTGAGAAAGCAGCCTCTAATCAAAGTTATGTGACTTTCTACATAACAACAGTTTATTTGAGGATTTTCAGTCAGGATTTAGAGGCATCATAGCACAGAGACATCACTGGTGAAAGTCACAAATGACCTCCTAACTGCATCGGACAAAGGATTCGACTCCATACTTGTTCTGTTAGATCTTAGTGCCGCATGCGACACAATTGACCATCACATCCTATTACAGAGACTGGAACATTTAACTGGCATTAAAGGAACTGCATTAAGCTGGCTTCAGTCCTATTTATCAGACCGATTTCAGTTTGTTAATGATGAAACCTCCATGAAGGCAAAAGTTAGACACGGAGTTCCACAAGGTTCTGGACTTGGACCAATACTATTCACCTTGTATATGCTTCCTTTAGGTAATATTATTAGGAAACACTCCATAAATTTTCATTGTTATGCAGATGATACCCAATTATATTTATCAATGAAGCCTGATGAAACCAATCAGTTAAACAAACTCCAAGCATATCCATCCCAATTTACAAGTGAGTTTTAACCAGAGCCCTCTTTTACGTAGCTACAGGCTGGGCTACAGTCTGTAACCTGTGGTTGGCCTGGGCGTGCGTCACTCAGAAAACAGTCAGCCAATCAGAAGAGAAGGACAGTGAGCAGACACCAGACAGACCGCTTCAGGCGGAGTGAGACCAGAGACTGTAAAAAAAATGCGACAAGAGGTCGGATTAATCAGACCACATTAGGAGGAAGTCTGGGCTGCATGTGTGTAGTAGTAGTGTGAAGGACCGCCTACTCTACTGACGTCCTCTATATTCCTGCAGACAGGCGCGGGAAGTGCATTACTGCGTCCTGGTCCGAAGCAGCGTTCAACTTGCTTGATAACAGGATAAACAAATGCATTATGTTGTTTTCCCGTCTGTGAATTAAGTGTGAATTAAAAGAACGCAACTCATCTCCCGTTTTTTCCTGTTTTATCGTTCCTCTGACCCATTTTCCTCATCAAATCGACAAGTGGAATAGAAATAAAACCAAAACCAGAAAATAACTTTTCCCTCGTCCGTCTGAAAAACATTTCAGAAAGCTAAACGTTGCTGGATAGTTTCCTCTGTCCTGTCAAGTTAATAACGACAGTTTTTAGTTTTACTGCGCTGCTCGACGTAATGGATTTATCAGGAGGACGGCTGCTGTACACCAAACAGTACGAACCTGGACTGTGTGTGTGATGGATGTGTAGAAGAACACAGAATATTAATTAACATTAGATCCTGTCGGCGTGTCGGAGATTTAAATAATCAATGAAGTTATACCGCTGTGCCTCGTGCGTAAATGCGCGCAGCGTCTCTCAGTGTGGAGACATAATCCATAGTTTATTGATTATCCTGTTATCAAACACGTCGATCACACATTTGGACAGAAGGTACACGGTTAAAAACCAATTTTGTCTTTGCAAACGGAAATGATGCACGTGTTTATTTGCATCCCGATCACATGAAGGTTTGCATCCACAGCTTGTTCAGTTGTAACTTGGTGATTTTTGACCATAAAAACATGCAAATGTTTCTAAATAGACCCAAAAAAAATGAAAACATTAAACTGGGAGAGGGGTATAATATGGGCTCATTAACTTCCATGCTTTGATGAAGTCTGAAACTAGTGATGAATTAACACGTCCGCCCTCACTCTTGCTTCTAACCGCAAATTTATCTTTAAAACTAAATCCTGGTAGTGCATGCAAATAGACCACAAGAGGCAGAAACATACAGTCAACATATGCAAGTGCATTTCCCATTTAGTATTTTATAAAGCTTATTTGATGTAATGCAAGATGATCATTAAGTATAAAAATAAATACAATATATATATATATATATATATATATATATATATATATATATATATATATATATATAATATATAATCCTATTCATAAATACAGAAAGATAGAAAATTGTAATTTAATAAACTTTTGGAACTCATATTTTCAGTTACTCATTTTATGGTACTAAAGTCATTATCAGTTATAACACGAGTAATAAACGCCTGAGCAAGTGGAGCCAATACATCCCCGTGATTCATCAGGGGGGGGCACAGTTATGGTTTTGCTACCCCACTTTTTGTCTTTTTAAAAATAAACTTATCATCATACAGTCTCCGTTATCAGGTGATTATGTTTAAGCAGCCTATATCAATGATCATTCAAAGCAACCCTTTGAGTTGGTTCAGTCAGAGAGAGAGAGAGAGAGAGAGAGAGAGAGAGAGAGAGAGAGAGAGAGAGCAGAGCAGAGCAGAGCTTTTCCTCACAGCGCCAAAGTTTCTGAATTAAATGTTCTGCGGTGGAAAGTAGCTTGTTTAGACGCCCCGCTTAAGTTTCACTTTAAGTCAGACTTTGAATGGAATTATTTTTAAATGTGATGACCCATCACTCTGTGTAAAGATCTCTCATCCGGCTGCTCTGCGCTGTGCTTTCATTATGATGATTATTCTCTCATACAAGTTTCATCTAAGAGGAAGTCAGCTCTAGTCCTCAACTGAAATGGCTCTTTTAACTCTCGAGGAGCAAAAATCACCCTCTGAGTTGAGCATTAAAATAGTCCTTGATTTGAGATAATGCAGGTTAAAATAATCTGTTTTTGAAGTTATGATAATATTGTATAATATTCCAACTACATCATCTAGTGGTGCTAATAGTTCCCACTAGAACCAGTGTGAGGTCGTTTCATTCATCCAAATGTTTACTTTGTTGCAACTGTTCGACTTTGAAGACGCCTTGTGAGTATTGAGAATAGCAACTCTCAGGTTTAACATTGTTTAATCAGGTTTAATTATACAAATAATTAATTTATATAAATTGCTTGTCCTTGTTTAACCTTGAGGATGGCACATTGGAACATTTTAGGCTACATGTTTTTATGAATATCATTTCAAATATGAAACAGCTGTTCTTCTAATAATCATTTCCTGTCCTGATCCACCCAATTATAATTATTGTTCTTGATGCATTCCTGCTTTTCATAGCACCATCAATCTAACTAATCTAGACTAGAGGTTAGCTGGTGTAGAAATGCAGGAAACGTGTTTTAAATAACAATCCCTCACATGGCTTCAGCTCCCGCAGGTTGTTATAGGAGGACATTATATAATCTGATATTAACAGCTGCAGCAGCTTCACTTAAACTGAGGCACAAGTCCCGTAAAAATGACCAATGATTGAATTTTCTATTATTTAGCTCCCTGGAAGTGATGAGAATCATCTATAATTACTTTAATCAGGCTTCATACTTGTTATTGGCGTCTTCTCATAATCAAGTATATCCTGTAGATAATGACAGATTCATCAGACTGTGAATATCTAACGGCTGATATTTAATAAGGGGTCCGCATTTTCTGCCATATGCCGCTTGGTGGTGCACTGGTTCGTGAATATCCACACAAACACTTAAAACGTGTCTGAGATTCACGTGACTTCACCTCAAATTTGAAGAAAAACACGTTGCAGCAAAATGATGCAATTAAGCTACTTTATTTCATTAAATAAAACATTGATTTAACATTGTGATGCGTCACATTTTCATTCCAGTAAATGTCAAGCTACTTTTTGTATCTTTATAGAGACAGCTTGTATTCATTTACAGATGTATAAATTAAAAATACATCTGGTCCAGAAAAAAGAAAGTTTGAAAAGTGTTAAAGTCTTTCAGCAGTTCTTCACAGCTCTTGGCAATTTGGCTTCTATCAAAGTTTCTACTTGGTTAAACATTTAAAAGCAAGAAAAGATGTGTGAGCCTGAACTGTTGTCCAGGAGGAAACGTGTATAATGTATTGAATGAAGTATTATACGGATTTAAAACTGCTCTCTGCCTTCAGTCAGTCTTGGTGCCTGAGAACTTTAACACCTGTTTAAAGGTCACCATGAAAGGTCATCTCATGCTTGAGAGCTTTGACTTTTGAAACTTAAGTACATGTTGTTGCCAACTCTTCTGAGCTTTTACTTTAAGAGTCAGTTCACCCAAATTAAAAAAATAAATAAATAAAAACTTGCTGGCAGTTGTGGTTTTGGTTATATTTATTATAAGTTTAATGTTTCTGCAGCTACAGTAATACAACTGAGGTAAACTGACGTGTTTGTGGTGCTTGATGAATTGAAAAATTACATTAAAAAAAAAGAAAAAATTTCTACCTCTATGTTGTTTTACAGATTTTCACTGGAACCACTTAAACTATCCCAATGTAAACCTGTTGACTGTGTGATCTACTGATGACTCCACTAACAGGAACACAGTTGCTGGGAAATAATGTTGCAGTTCAATTTTTAAAATGTTTTTTTTTTTTCCTGTGAGCACCAGAAATTAAAGTCCATTCAACTCAGTCTTATTTCATGTGCTTGGCTCGATGCCTCTAGAGATGTGTGTGTGAAGTAGATGTGTCTCCTTTGGGTGACCTGACCTTTTGACATGAAGAACCACCAAACGAGCCCATCGCTGACTACTCACCATGTTGATCCATTTCATACCAGACAGGACAAAACCATCAAAATTCCACATTTCTTTCTGTACCTTTTCATTAGTAAAACTGAAGAAGCATGCCACTGGTTGCTTCTGAATTTTAAAAACACAATACATCATGTAATACAAGGCCTATCATCCAGTTGTACAGGACAGACCCACACTATAATAAACATCATGTACTTACTGAGTTTAACTGACCTGTCATGCCAGCTGAGTGGGTTTTAAGGCTGAAAAGCTGATGGATGGGCTACAGACAACAAAAACAAATACAAAGCAGTAAGTGATATAAGCAGAGGGGAAAAAACTTGTGCCACACTGAAATACTGCTAGAGCTTTACCCGCCACCATGTTTATGCATTACAGCCCTGAAGACAAAATCAGCCTTAGTTTGCTGCTGTCTGCATTTTTGTACAGCAATCTCCAAAACAGGATGCTTGCAGACAACGGAATAGAAAGAATAGAAAGGACGGACAAACTCAAAACCACCCAGCAATACAAATTAGCACTGCGGTAAAATACCAATCTGTCAAAGCTCAGTCTCTGGAGATCACTAGACGTATTTACAGTTATATTTTTGATGCTGTGGTTTAAAGCGCAAGTTTAAAATTAAAAAAAGGCGTGACTTTAAAATTAGAGTCAACACCTATTAGAACAACAAACAAACTTCATTTCCTGCAGAGCGTCTGTATTGTTGGGCGTTATTTTGTTTACCCCATGTAGTGCATTATGGGGGGCATGACACTGACATATGAACAATATTAACATTATACCATTCATGCATGTTTGAGTATATACACAGAAAAAAAAAAAAAAAAGTTAATGAGTCAGGATTCAATTTGGTCTCTTTCATTTGAAGTATCAGAATTTGAATGTGCACTTCTTTCATGAGTCATGTCATGCAGTATTTGGAACCAGAAGTTGGCCATCTCAGTTTAACACAGGTCATTCAAAAAGATTTAAAGCACACTAAATCTGTATTCTGGAACTAATATAAAGCATTTTGTACTTTAATAAAGTCTTTTATTAAGACATATACAATGTAAAGTGGTCAAATGATGGCAAACTTGGTGTTAAAATAGCTGATAACATCTTGTAGTTAAAAAAAAAGAGCCTGAAGATGTCTAGAAATACAACACCAGTACAAACCTTCATGACTCACCTCCATGTACGTCAGGAAAAACCAGGATTGGATTTCAAGATGGATTTTATTACAACAGTTTCATAAAACATTACAAAGGATGCATACAGTTACCCCTTTGACCAGGAAATATTAAAACAAACCTGAAATAAGAATAAAGCTAGAGACACGGATGAGTCATGGATTTTTAACACTACTCAGTTGGAATCATCTTCGTCACTGAGACCCTCACCAACCAAGGTTGGGGACGCAAGTCCAACAGCACCTACGCGTGCTGTGAGGGCCTCAATCAATCTACCAAAAAAAGAAACAAAATAAAAATGAATTAAATGTTTACAAGATAAACTTGCCTTTGTAAGGGGTTGGTACGTTCATGTAACTCCAGCAGCTTCAAAAGAAATATGAATCATTTTAACACACTTCACTTCTATAAACCTGAGTGAAACCTATGGGAAAAAAAATAATATATATCCTCACATGTAATCAAATAACAACAAGATAGCTGTCAGGAACTTGTGTGGTGTTGTGCTGTTTTCCAATAAAGATGTTACATTTAATGTCCATGTGTTCTAATGAATTATTTGTCTTCACCACCACTGGTCTTACTGCTCTTTGCTGGCAGCTAGGTTTGAAAAAGCACAAGGATGAGAGAAAGGTGTTAACCTCAAACCTAATGTGGTGGCTGCTTTGCTGCTTCAGTAGCGTCCAGCCGGAGACATGACAGGCGGCCTCATGCCCATGGGAGGGCCTCCCTGGTAAGGGGGCACCATAGGAGGACCCTGCCCATATGGAGGCATCCCTCCAGGCATGTAGCTTGGCATGCCCTGAGGAGGAGCACCATACTGACCTGCAGAGAGCACAGGGTGGACAGAATGCATCAGATTCAATTATTTATGTCTAATGCATGACTTCAAAATCTGCAAGTCTGACTATTTACTTTTTTTAATTTATTTATTCTTACCATGCATGGGATGCCTCATGCCAGGCTGCTGAGGTGGCAGGCCTTGCTGCGGGGGCATCATGCCGCCCACGGCCGCCACTGGGGGAGCAGCCGCATGGGCCTGGCCCGGCCTGGGTATAAGACGCTGGTAACGGGGTAACTGGGACCTCATTTCCTCCTGTTGGCAGGGACAACACACGAAGCAAACATTCAGACTAAAGAAACACTGATAGGCCCCTTACAGTACAGAGATAAATGCTCACAAAAAACGCTGAGAAACTGGGTACCAATGTTGGCGTGCCCTGATTTCAGACTGAGGACATTCAAGTTCAGATTCATCCTTCAACATGACCACAAAAGGAGAAACTACCAAGTAAGAGTAAGAATATACAAACTAAATGCTCTTTATGACATTTGGCAGATATGCTTCCATGCTTATCATATTAATATTTTGAACAGATATGGTGGTAAAAATACTGCAGTAACCTTTTATTTTCTATTACTAATTGTACTATTATATGTATCAGTCATTACTTACTGTGAAAAGGGCAAAATAGAAAGCTCAAGCAACTTACCAGTGAGATATCCTCATCAGGGTGGATCAACTTACTAGTTGCACTCGTGGTGGTGAGGGTGGCAGGCTTACTGGTCACTGTGGCTGGGGGTTTGGCCACAGTGCTGCTAGAAGGATTAGAAGAAGAAGTGGAAGAGGAAGAAGAGACAGAGGGCTGGGTGTACGCAGGGAATGTTGCTTTGGGTGGGTCGGAGGAGGAGGCTGTGCTGTGGGAGTTTGAGGCTGCGGCTCCTGAAGCGCTCTGCTGGGCCTGTACAAAAGAGACGATACAGGTAACTGAC
The DNA here is from genome assembly GCF_963924715.1 of Thunnus thynnus. Lineage (NCBI taxonomy): Eukaryota > Metazoa > Chordata > Actinopteri > Scombriformes > Scombridae > Thunnus > Thunnus thynnus. The sequence continues at coordinate 2,003,744 of NC_089519.1, read as the reverse complement.
TGGTGAAGCTAAATACCACAAACTGGTGCTTCCATAACCTTTCCAAGAGTCAAAGGATTTTACATTTGAGACGATCATTATGTAAGACATCACTTTGAGAAGTATAAAGCACCAACATTCAATTTAAGAATGTTTAAATGCCTTTTTTGTATCAAGAGTTAATTGATTATTAGATGAAACAAATCCTGATATACAAGCAGAACCAATCAACTGTGTCAATTCGGACATTTAGATTTCAGATTGTGGGGGGAAATAATGCCAGCAAGTTATGTACTGCTGCAAGTTGTTTCAAAGCATGATGAGCAGTTATTGCAGAATTCATGCTTCAGATGTTAGGAGGGGCAGCTGATGCAAAACTAAAACTCCCTTGTTATGCCTCATTCTGTGTTAATGAAACAAAGCTCATGCACAGTAATAAAAGCGCACAAACAAACAGTTTGCCAGTTCTTGTCAGGGATAATTATCAATCTCTGACATCATCAATGTCACCGACATGCTCGTTCTGATGCACAAGTAGGCTAACAAGGCAGATCCTGTTAGTTTACAACTTCATAATCTACAGGCAGAGTTAATAAATAAGCAACATGCAGCTGTCACAGTCCAAGTCAAAGTCCTGTCTGTGAGCGTACTTGTGGAGTGTTAGGAAAGGGAGGCTTTGAGGAGGCAGACTGAAGGTCTGCAGGTGGAGAGGAAACGGCTGCTGTGCTGCTGTGAACACCAGAGCCCATCTGCAGCATGATGGAAAGGAGATCACAGCATTGGCATGTCACATGTCTACATAATCTATCCAAATTTAATTATGAGAACAAAATTTACTATGTGAGAGTGACACCGGTTTTTAAAAAAAATAAAATGGGAGTGGAGTAGACAGATAAAGAGGAACAACTGACGACAGAATATGAGGAAACTGGTCATCAGAAATGTTGAGATATAAATTCTTTACACAATCTTCCTGAATACTGTGTGTGAGTGTTTGTGTGTGAGTGTGTGCTGTAGAGGGTTTCATGGTAATCACCTGTGCTGCACTGGGGAAGAGAGGTTTGGTGATGGCGGGCTGGGCTGCTGGTACTGCCGGTCGACTGGGTATCACTCCTGCTGCGGGGGCTGGAGCCATGTGGGGCATCCCTGGCCTCGGAGCCATGTGAGGTGGCATTCCTGAGTAATCAACCAGACAGTCAGCTTACTAAAGGAGTTCTCTGGTTTCCGTCACATGAAGCTCTTCAGGGGATCACTAACCTTTTGAGGAACTCAGAAACTAAACTTGCATTTGGAACAAATGAATCAGGGAACTTTCCAAAGAAGCTGAAACTTCAAAGGTGGGTTTGATGGTCTGACCGTCACAGATTGGTTTAACACAGACACCGAGGCTACAACTTCATTCATAAAACAAGGAAGTACTCTGGTATTGACATGATGAGAGCGGACATTTCTCATGATTTGTTAGTGTTAAAAATCTTCATGTCAAACAGTTCGGCTCTGTTGTCAGCTTTCCAACTTGTTTTAAAAAAAGACAGTGTGACTAAGCTGAGAACGCAAGTGAACAAGAGACGAGAGAGTGACCTGCGGTTGAGCTGAGAGTGAATCTAATTCAAACATCAAGACTCATCAAAAAGCAGAAGTCACTATTTTGATTCCTTGTGAATGCAAACTGTGTTTTAAACCGCTGACATTTTCAATCTGTCATGGGTCTAATTTGCCTAAACTTCATTGGTCTTCAGATGTGATGCAACTGGAAACCAGCACATAAAAGGGACTTTTAGTCCAAAGTTCCTGAAACCTTTTAGTCAACAAGAGCTGCAAGTTTAAAACACAAGAGAATTTCAAAGAGCTATGATGGTCCTAAATTCTTTGTCTGAAATCCGTTATTTAAATGGAAGAAATTTTTTAACTTACACATTACATACCAACATGTTCAACTGCTCTGCCCAACAGCAATGCAAGTTATAGTTTGTGAGCCACAATCATGGTGAAAAAAAGTATTAAACTGAGTTATGATTAATAAACAGGCATCCATTTTCATATGTTTAGGCTTTCAGTAGTGTGGCTGAGTTTTACGGGGTTCATACAGTGTCATAAATCAAACGCTTCACAGACAATATTGTTGGAAAATAAATGACAGCTTAAACCACCGACAATTACTCAGTCAATTGATGTGTAGAGAGGGTTTGAAATCTCTCATCAGAAACACAGAACTCACCTGGAGGAATACCAGGCATCCCTGGCATCATTGGAGGCATCATCCCTCCCATTGGCATCATGCTGCAAAAGGCATTCAGATCAAAGTTGTTGTTGTTGTATGAGCATGTAATCAATACAGTCTACCCTATAATAAAACTGTAACCTCAAAACAGAGCATGGCACAATTAATGAGCGAGTTCCTACCCTGGTGGCATTCCATGCATACCAGGAGGCATGCCGTGCATCATGGGAGGAACACCTGGCATCATAGGCGGCATTCCTGTAACAATGAATAAGAGGACGTTGCTCTGTTTACTGAAAATTCAACGGTGCATCACTCCACACAGGCTGCTACACATCTTGGTAACTGAACACAACAAAAGAATGCATATGCAATTATCCCACACCCTCTCAAAGTTTTCCAAGCTGGATTTAGACGGTGTTTTGCACTCTGTTTTGATACATTTTTATTAGATTGCAGGTCTGAACCTGTGGACGCTGTCAATGCTTCACAGCATTAGCACAGGATTAAACAGCTATTGTTGAAGTAAATACATACATACATGAAAAACACACAAACGAGAGCTGGAAAAGTCAATCCATAGACAGATTATTAAATCCAGAGACAGGATGAAGACAACATATATAAAGCACAGAATAGTGGGGGTTTAAGTTTGTCATTTTTACAAAAAAAGTATTGCACGTTATATTTAAATCTTCAGCCCTAAAGTGGTCCTTGCCTTGATATCCGCCAGGAGGCATCCCAGGTGCACCAGCCACAGGCGGTATCCCAGGCTGAGCCATCGGAGCCGCGTAGCCTGGCTGGGGCTGGATACCAGCAACCTGCTGAACCGACGGTCCGGCTTCATCATCGTCATCGTCCTCATCAGAATCGTCCTGATTGTTTGACTTTTTCTTTTGACTCTCTGTAAACAGAAAGGTAATGCTCATACTAAAAAGGTGCACAAACTAAATGTTAATTAACTCAAGCTTTCACAAGGAAAGGGTTAGTGGGTTCATACAATTTAAGAACGCTGCCTTCAGAAAGAAAGAAGAATATATCACATGATGTTACACATTACCTGAAATATATCTTAACCTTGTATGTGTGTATCAATTACACAATTCCATAATACAGTCTAAGAAAACATTTAATTCAGTCATCTAGGCTAGCATCTGCAAAGATTCATTCATTGGTCTTTTTTAAAATTAGCCAGTAAAGTACGCGGAGTTGTACAAACCTTGTGATTTCTGTTCTAACGTTCGTCTTCTTTCCTGCATGTCTTTCTCTGGAATTCCCTCCATGCCGTAAATCTCCAGCTCGATGTCTGTTCTTCCAGGAATTGCATTTGGTACACTGTCAATCGTCTCTTTGTGTACCTGAAACACATGCAAAGTGAGCAAGCACATACTGCAACAACAAATGCAAATTGGTTCTACACTATGAGGAAACTCTATGGACAAGAAAAACAAGACACCCACCTGCATGCAATGAATAGCCAAGCCCGGGCCAGTGTACAACTTTTTGTGGCAAATGTGACATTTAAAATGCTTTGCTTTCTGATGCTGAATGAGGATCTTCTCATCATCAAAGTCTCGATTGCAATACCTTGAGGGAGGAGTTATGGATTGTGTTCGAAAAGTGGAAACGTGCGCAGCAAAACACTGAAAACTGCACGATGCAACACCCAAGTTCAACAAAGCGGATAAACACATACAAGCCTCCAAAACAACGTGAGCGTTGCCCAAACAATCCGCCTGCTTCCTAGAAACGTTAATCCCTACTTACGATCAATGACGAGCAGCACAAACGGTAAGATTACACAACAAGAAAGCAAGACTGCAAACTATTCAACCTTTAAGCTCGAGCCATAAATGATACCCTGGATTGCTAATGTATGGCTAACAGATTAGCGAGCTTCCTCGTAGCATTACCGTGGACTGAGCGTTATCTATTACCGTGTAAATATACTCGAGGCCAACTGTTTTACACACACTACGTATAGACTGGATAAAATCAATAATTACAATTATTTTCAAACCTCCAATGACCAAATAGTTAGGCTTATATTATCTTAAACGCTAAAAACCCACGGAGAGGCTAACGTTAGCTTAGGCCTTCCTTTTGTCAAGCTAACTTCTAACCGCTGCGATTCCTATGTTGGTATTTTGTCATCCATTCAAAAGGATACCAGCACCATGGCTTCATTTGCTTCTTCTTTTTTCGTCCCATCTTTCAATGAATACTGAAAAAGAGGTCGTACAACACAATATCCCAGTCTTATTATCTGTTTGACAACAGCATGCTGTTGGTCCCGTGACGACGCCGAAAATGGCGCTTCGCTGGAGGAAGTTGTAGTGGACGGTCTCGCGTAGCCAGCAAATAGACGTAGCCAGCGTCACGTCATATACACGCCCCCGGATTGTGCGCGCTCACGACAAACCTCTGTCAAAGTCGGTTTTATGTAGCCTAATTACTTTTTAATGGTTTAGACGGGTGCTATGTCAAGCTTAAAGTTGTATTGTTTGTGATTCCAGTTTTTTTTATTAACTCTTTGTTTTGCTTCAATGTTTGAGTTCAGATCTCTTTCCCATATTTGCCTTTAAATTTCACAGTTATAGAGTGTTTGCCATCATTTTATAAAAGACTGATGCTGGTTGTGCATTCATAGGCAAATTAAAAATAGGATAGTAGTTGGTTCTCCTTTTCACTTAATATAACTCCCCAAACTCTTTACGCAGCTCCTTATTTGTATAAACCTCCAAAACTCACACCTGTCCACTAAATCAAAATCACCTTTAAGATAGCGAAAGGATTGAAAAATGTTTGCTCTATACAAACCACCAACTTTTTTGTTTTGTTTTGTTTTGGGGTTTTTTTTTTTTTTTGTTTGTTTTTTTTTTTGCTATTTGTATTAATGGGGTATTGTTTGTGAGGTATCACTCATGACAAACTGTGAGAGCTGGCTTTATCACAGGTCTCCTTACAAGAGCAATAACAGGTAACATTTCATTTATATCAGCTCACACTGAGTTTACAGATACATGTTTGGTGTCTGTTTTTGTAAATGAATAAGCAAAACTATCCAGCTTTTCCTTCATTTTATGTCAGTCAGCAGAATGACGTCATTAATCACCTATTGAGACTGTGCCATTAAAAACTACACATCAACACCAAAGTCTCTACTGCTGTACAAAGCCATGTGAGCCTCATACATTTTATTACCAAATCCAATTCAAGATGCATCTAATGTTGATATTTCACCATGACTCCTAGTTTGCAACAGAGAGGAAGACGTTGGATACATCATTTATTTCCACTGCTACAGACAGCTCACTCTGTTTTGTTTTGGGATGATAAATTGAAAATTCAGATGATGCCATCAATCTGTGTCTTCTTTGGGAAGTTTCACACTTAGGTCAAAAACATTTTAAGCCAAACTTCAGACTGTTTTTGTTTGTTTGTTTGTTTTATTTAAAGAAAAAAAAAACTACTTTTTTCGAATCCAAAAAATCCCTGATGTCTGATAACTTTTCTGATCACTGCTAAGTGTGTATTTTAAACTGTTTGGGGAAAAGTCTGTTATTTTATTTGTATTTCATTTATTTATTTTAGACTCTGAAATGTTTCACTACGGGCAGTGAGAAGTGCACGTGGTGGGCTTCAGACTGACGTACCTAAACACGCGAGACTTTTCACGTGCTTGCTTGTTATTTCGTCATCGTCCGCTTGATGGAGACAACGTAGCAGGAGTAGATACTGTAGATCTGTTTAGTTTTTATTGTTTAAAAGTGTTTAGTTTTAATTTAGTTTTTTTATTGGTTTCAGTATTATGTTTTTAATTATAATATGGGGAATATTTGTCAGGCACGAGACTTAAGAAGTTCAGATTTAAGAAGTATATAGATATTACAATACAAACACAACACTTTGTGAAGTCATGTAGACATGCGTGTTGTGTTGACATATTTGACCAATCGGACAAAGACTAAAACTAAAATCATTTTCTGTATATTTTTATTTTACTTTAGTTAGTTTTGTCAGTACACAATGTTGTTTCACTTAGTTTTTTTTCTAAAGTGTAGTTTGTATTTTATTTCAGTTAACTAAAATGTTTTTTCACACCTAGTTTTAGTTTTTAGTTTAGTTTTAGTTAACTATAATATCCATACACTGTTTGGTCAAAAGTATGTGGACTCCCCTGTCCACTTTAGTTCCAGGGCTGTTTTTCATGGTTTGGCCCCTCAGGTCTTATTAAGGGACATTTTAATGCCACAACATTCAGTAAAGTTTCAGACAACAGTGGCAGTCACGTTTCAGGTTTGTAGCAACATTTCCTGTTTCAGCATGACGATGCCCCCAACGCATGAACCACAGTCAATAAAAACTTATTTTCTAAGTTTGGTGTTATATTATTGTAAAAATGTCATCATCTGCACACCTGTGAAACCATCACAGGCATGTCACATTAATGCAATTATTTGTAATTTTACATTTGCACATAACATGAAGTGTTTACACTGTTTTTTATACTGTGAACTTTTACACTTTCTTGGTCAATATCTTGTATAATTCCACAGCTCCTCTCACTTAAAATATATTTTTACTGCATTTACGATATTTCACTTTTTAATTTTTAATTTTTATTTATATAGTTATATCACCTATCTTTCATGGTAGTGGTATTTTTCTTTTTACCTTCTATTTTTTTGACTGTTATGCACCACAACACAAAGGCAAATTCCTTGTGTGTGTGTAAGCCTACTTGGCAACAAACCTGTTCCTGATTCTGAAGAACTTGACTGGCCTGCACTGAGCCATTCAGCACCTTTGAGATGAATACTTTGTTAAGTTGTCACAAACATATTTTTTTTGCCATGTAGTGTAGTAATTGTTGGTCCCACATTAATACTAGAGATCACTGAATTAACCACTGCACAGCACTGATCAACATCATACACAGATACACATGCAATGCATAGATAACATTCACACACGCTTACAAGATAAAATGAAAAACATACATAACTACTACACCAATTATGACACTTTCACATTATGATCATCATCGTTTATTTAAAATACATAAGCTACTGAGGCGGTATGTTCTAGTTAGAAACAGTGGTAATAATCATTCAACAGAGTATCAATCAAGCTCTCAACCTTGCTTTGTCTACTTGCACTGCATATTAAATCAGAGCCAAATTGTTACAAGTGCTGCTCTCAGCAGGACGCGTAAATGCAGAGACGCTACAAATGCATTCAGACAGATTTTCCATCCCTACAGTTTCCCTTGTCTTCTCTTCTTCACCAAGGTGAATGATTACCTGTGAAATGTGAGATTTATGAAGGGGAAATGCAACAGAGACAACTTTCCTTGGCCACCTAATGAATTTTTCATTGTACGCCTTCAAAAACCGCTGCTCTCCATATGCTTGTACTGGCTAGACAGAGAAGACGTTCAGTGACAGCTTAAGGGGTCCCTTCTCTGAATGAATTATGGCTGATTCTTGTATGCTCACACATTTCATTGATCACTTTGACGTATGCTTCTTCTCAGAGGCTCTTACCCCGGCTCTCCAGTCTGGGGCCCTGAGCTCTTTCTAAACACTGGGTTTAAAGCTAATCTGGTTTCAAGGCTGCAGACCGGCTTGGTTTGAGCACTTTCCTTTGAACAATGAGGGGTAATTCCTGTCCTTGGATATTGAATAAAACTGGTGTGTGTGTGTGTGAGAGAGCATGTGTGACCTGAGGTAATGTCACAATGAGGTTTTGGAGCAGCACAAATGGGTTTAAACCTTCACTCACATATACAGAGACACACATGTGCGTCCATACACACTCACAAGAAAGATGACAAGAACATTTAGCACACTTTCTATGTTTTTCTCTATTTTCTGTTTGCTAAACAGCTAAATCATGTGAAACGAATGAAATGGCAACAATTGAGACGCGGATATAGGTGAGGAAATAAATCCAAAGAAATCACATTTTGTTTCTGTATAAAACTGTTTAATGTACTCCAGTATGTACATATCAAATCTACAAAATATGCACAATGTTAAAATATTATCATTGATTTACCCCTCACTCAGTTTTGCATCATAGCCCTTATTATATACAATCCCCGACCATCTTTAACCAATTTTTAAATAGGGTACATACAGGATATAGCGAACATATCACAATGCAGACGGACCAAACAATTTACACAACATACCAATATCACCAAGTAAAAAAAAAAAATCAACAGCAAATGCATTAATGTTAAAATATTAATCTGTATTTAATTACATTATAATAATGTTTGTGCGAAGCAGTTACCAGTGTAACATGAGGTTAAAGTACAGTACGGTTTGAGACCTACAGCATAGGGCTGGGGTCGCTGTCTATCCCAGTTCAATCAATTAACAATTTAAGTTGTGACAGGGACTAATGAGACATCATCGATTGACTTCCCCCCGCCCCCCACTGCGTCCTGAACTGAGAGTGAAATGACCCCAGCCCGGATGTAGTCGAGGTCAGGCATGTGTGCTCTTCTACGTTTGGTTATGAGAAAAAGACTAGATTTATTCAGAATGGCCAAACTGTCCCCATTGATGAATGCTTTCGGTACTCTAATCCCACTTTCATTAATTCACCGCCTCCCCATCAATAAATAAAACTTTTGTCACTTCTTTGCAGATTTCAACCAGCACAAAAATCACTGCAAATGCCCAAAGGGGGCAACCAAATGACAAGAATTTGACTGCACTTCTGGGTTGTCCCGAGAGAGAGATTTTCTGTTACATTCGACTGACTCTTTACAGACAAAATTAGATTCATTTCGCTTCGACACAAGAGCAATACTTGTCAAGGGATGTGCTCTTCCCCTGGTGCTTGTAGCAATGGTTTGGCATCATTTTTGAAAGCTTAAAAGTCTGAATGGCACTTCTGCTTCTTTTTTATCTGTATACACAATGTTACAATTGTTGCGCTTCTTGCACACACAAAAAAAAAGTCAAAGACACAAGTTTGAGGTTCAAATAGTGCTGAACACAAACTAATCCTTTTATGAAGAAGTGCCAAATCCTGAAGGCAACACTGATTACATAACCCTCCTCTTCCTTTTTGAAGGTTGTTGTAGCCTATATACTGCAAACCCGCTCGCTACAGTGAAACCTGGAGTTAATGCAACAGAGGTTCAGCAACTCTGCTGTCTGTTTAATCTGAACCTCTCATGCTCATGATGAGGACAAAACATCAACTAAGCCTAAATTGTCATATGATCTTATTCTTCATTTACTGATGATGAGGGCACAGGCAGATTACAGGATTTTCAGGAACTTTTTTTTGTCTGAAAACTGTTTCTACTGCAGGGTTTTACTGCTGTCACCCTACACAAGAGGCAACTGTGCAGATATACTTTCATCAGGCTGACGTCTCCATGAGTAGGCACCGTTGGGTCGAGGATGAAGAGGCAGAGAAGGTTAAGCGATGTGGACAGAACTGTTCCTGCTTGTTCCTGTTGTGTTAGATCTGAGGCTTCTCATTTGTCAACACAGTGTTGTCAACAAAAGCCCCACTGGCTGACACTCGTGAGACAAACATCCAACAGAGATGACGACAAGTATTAGCTGGGTTAGCTTGTATGGTTAGCGGGAAGGATGGTAAATCTTATCCCAAAAAGAAAGCAAGTGTGTGGAAACCGACAGAAGGGGCCGATGCATGTCAGGTATCCAACCCTGCATCAGGAATAAGGTGGCTGTCAGACGACTCTGATCACCCTTCAATGGTGCTCAGAATATGAAGGGTGAAGTGACTCATCCAGCCAGGCGGTCAGGCATCCACCAATGGAGGAAAAAAGGAAATACAATGTCTTGTCCGGCTCTAATGAGCACGTCATGGTGGTGGGGGCAGTCGCACGTCCAGCAGGCTGTAAGCGAAGATGTTCCAGAAGACAGCGCAGAGCACAAACAAAGTGTAGACACAGAAAAAGATCCAAAACAGAGACTGCTCCTGGAGTCGCTGCTCGTAGTTCTGCAGGACCACCACGCCGAGCGTCAGACCAACCACCACCCCTCCCAGGTGAGCTACAAAGCTGGGGTTGGGGCATGGAGGAAAGGCCGGAGGGTAGAATCGCAGCCACACTGCCCGACCAAACTCTACGCTCACTGTGAGCAGAAAAAAGGAGAGAGAAATGCACGATGTGAGAAAGGATGTAGTACAAAGTTACTGAAAACTATACCGAGTCACTGAGCTCATGACAACAAGGATGATGTCTTGATGTAAATTTGTTCAAGACAGTCTGAGCTGATCTTTTAACTAGAGACTCCATCAATAACGACTGTAATGGTAAAAGGTTTAGTTTCATTACCACTAGTGACAGTTTTGTGTTAATGAAAGCCTCAACTCTCTACTCTTACAAATGTCGTGGCTCAAAGCTACACCTCCTCTGAACAATATGGGTCAAGGGCAAGCACACCCTTTAGTTGAAACACACAAGAAGGCTGACCCACTTTTATCCTAAATGATCTAAATAAAACAAAAACTAAGGAGGTTCCCACCAGATTATGGCCCTGTTCCCATTACCCTATTAGACAGTCACCATGTGCAGATGTTACACCAGCAAAAAGTTGAACACTATTGCCTTTGGGGGGAAATTTTATACCTTTGCTGTAAGACTAAATTCTAATGGTGGAATAGTATAACAAGCAGGTTAAGAGTAAAGCTTGAAATAAGTGTCTCTGCTCTAGACTTCAACAGTATTTTTTATGTAGACTTTGGATCTATGGAGTTACAATTTTACCATGCAGTATTAGAGAGTATTATGAGATATGGTATTACAGCCTGGTACGGTAAACGACAGTACAGTTGAAATCACAGATCGCTCATCTGGCACAGACTGCTATGAAAATTATGGAGATTAAAAAAAGCCTCCAAACAATTTATGAGCAGTCTATTATCAGACAGGCACAGAAAATAGTGTCTGATCCAACTCACATTCTCCAGCCAGAGATCCAGCTCTTACCTTCTGGTAGAGCATTCAAGGTTCCCGAGAGCAGGCTGAACCGTTATACACATTAACTCCTGACTGTGTGCATTGAGCTTCTCAACACTAACATGTAATGTAGACGTTGGCCACGAGAGTTGTGCAATATGTCACCGTTGTCAATAGGTGTGTATGTGTATATGTGTACAGGCAAACTGCTGATATTTTTTCTTTTACTATGCAGTATGTATGATTTTATCTTTTGTGGAACTGCAGGATGAAGTCCAGAACAAATTTCCCTATGGGGACATTAAAGTATCTCTTATCTTATTTTGTCTGAGTCTATTCTGTATTTTTCCTACTGTCAACAAATCCAATGAAAAAACCAAAATCAACAACAAATTGATCGTCCTAACAAGTAGAGTCTATCTAGCCAAAGCCTGATATAGCTTATTCCACCAGTGTTGTCCAAAAACTAAAAACACATCAAAATGGGAAAAAAAGTATATATCCTCAGCAGGAATAAATGGGTTTGAAGATGCCACAGACGGAGTAGAGAAGTTGTAAAACACCAAGAGACAGACTTAACGCATTGTTAGTTTTTAGTGGGATGTGTTGACAATAACAAATATAGAATATAGTATATTGTCAGCCTTATCCTTTAAGCTGAGGTGAAAGTGGAGTGTGTCCACTTTATTCAGACTTACTGCAAACCAGAGCCATGGCCATCCGGAATAACTTGAACTGACACTTCATTCCCGACCAATTCTACAGAAAGAGAGAGAGAAAGAGAGGGATGTAGAATTCATGAGGACATTTTCAAATTCTGAAGATAAAGACAGGAAAAACTGTGCTAGAAGGTCACGTCTCTCTCAGACGCACATACATGCTGACATTACATGACATGAGATCTCACCCTCTGTCCCAATTCATGTCAATTTTGAAAGCCTCAGAGACACTCTGACCCCCGATCTGTTCTTGCTGAGGGAGATAATATGATTTCAGTTGAGCAGAGGAAGAAAATCCCCTCCATCCAGACCCCGAGAATGATGCCAAGGATATGGAAGGGTACATAATGAGTACCCTGTTACGTATAATAGAGGTTCACCTTGAGTGCCTGTTGCCAAATGTATGTGTGTGTGACGACCCGCAGAGGAAGGGCGGGAACAGGTTGGGTTTTAAACCAAACAGAGTAAGCATAGATGTAAAAGGACATTATAGTGCAGTGGGATGTGATGAGATTTCTTCACATGCTGTCACACAAACACGTGCACTTGCTCACACACTTTTCAGATCTTTGGGGGGAGAAAAGGAAAAACTGATGTTGTGGAATGTATGGCATCTGTAGATAGAGCAGCACCTGCAGGGCCCCAAAACAGACGGCTTTGATGATGTGACGATGCTCTGTAGTGACGGGACAACTGAGTGATGTGATAATTATCTACACACAGATGCACACACACATGAAAAAAAACTCACCATTACTACGTTGGCCAAGTGTGCTGAGACCAGGGCGTACACTCCCCCAGATGACCCGACCACGGGAGCCGTCATATCAGTGACGGACACCGCCAGAGACCCTGTAGTGATGAGTCATAGGTCAGTGAACATGTTTTAGATACATTTATAAACCAAGTAGGACATTCTTGTATTATCCACAGCATGAAAGATACCCAGGAAGGGGAAATTAGTAATGTTAGATTAGATTAGAGGTTCATTCTTTACCCTGAAACAACAATCTCAGTGTTTCTCAACTGCTGTTTCCAAGGTCAAGAAGGAACTTTGAACCTCAGCTTCTAAACAAACAGTCTATAAAGGAGAGATTCACAATTATTTAAGTCTGTCTTAGAACAATCATCAGGAGCCCGTATGAACATTGAAACAGGTTTGCTGGCTGTTCATAAAAATGTCTGCAAAAGTTTAATTTAAGCTAATATAATACTTCTGCCTCTCACGTTAGTCAAATCATGTGGTTATCTTCCAAGTTGGTGTCTTTTTAGTAGAAAATTCTCTCTATGTGTTTCCCTGTTGAGCTGCAGTGGAAGTATGGTAACAAAAAAAGAGGGAAATTTGTACTAAATAGGCTGTAAATATCTGAGATATCCACTTGCTTTGACTACTTTGGACAACTGAAGCCTCATATTAGTCTCAGATAAACTTTTTAATACATTTTTGCACAGAAGGAGGATTTAAAGCACAATAGGAAAGGATCTCTTAATGGTCAGTATGAACAGGAGGAATGACTACAGCCAGGAAAACCAGTTTCAATGTTCATACAGACATCTGACGATTGCTTAAAGACAAACTTGAAAAATTGTGAACCTGTACTTTAAAGTGCTGGGCAACTCATGTGATATGATTGAAAGCTCCTAAACCGCTACTAAATGGACCTTGTGGTGAGATCGGTCAATCTGAGGATGAATGGATAGATACGGTTTGGATATATATTGTTTGCCAATTGCGTATTTTCTATAACGACATACAATGAAAGTGATACAGTATTTGTTTGTTTCAATTATGACCACAATCTTGAGTCTGAGCTTTCACTTTTCAGAAGAAAATTCAAATATTTTTCTCCCTCAGACAGTCACACTGGCAGACACTGTGACTAACTGTCTAATTTAAAATGTTTTTGTACTAGCTGTGACCATTTGTGCGCTGAAACATCTATTTTGTATGGCATAAAGGCAGCTTTGCTACTCGCTATTTAATGTGGGTGTATTATAAATAGGCCCTCATGAATAGAGTCTGGCTCATACTGTACCAACACACACTGGGATTTTTTGTAAAACTAATTCATTCATACAAATTGGGCAATAGCAAACAGGAAATTGCTCTCTTCAGCACCTTGGTACCAATTCATCGCAGGCACAAAAGATCCAATCAAGCATTCAAAATTTTAAATATGGGACATTCAGAAGGAGACAGAGACTCTCCAGAGAAGATTTGTTCTTACTGCAGTCTATGTGCGAGACACAGAATAAAAGAAAAAGAGAGATACAGAAATGCATAGTTGGACTTTTAAATTACCCAAACACAAACCCTCCTCTCTCTTTCTTTCCCTCTCTTTCTCTTCTCCACAGAAACTCTCCATTTCTCACTGTATCCTCCTTTCTTCCTCGCCACGGCACTGACCTGTGTACATAATTGATGCTTAGTGTATGAGAGACTACTACCCATACTGCATGAGAGCACATGGAGCTGTTGATGAATGGTCTTCTACTTTCCCTCTATGTTCACCAGCACTCTTTCTTTTCCTCTCTTACTGTCTCACATACATATAAATGTATAATATGCTTTATGTGCATAATATATAGACGCATGTATATATATATGACCCACTGAGCATTAGACCCCATTTAGACATATAAGCCTGCATGATTTCTGGTAAAATTGCAGCCGGCTATTCTCAGCCTTCACATACTTGTAAAATGAACCAACTCAGCTTAAGTCACATTTAGCCGACCTCGTAACTTTGTACATTAATGCAGTCGTGCAGTTTGGGCCGTGCTCAGCTTAAATTAAGCTCAGTTCCACACACAGATGTTTAGTCGCTCTATCTCTCTCTTTCATACACACACTAACACACACACAAACAACAGAGCAGCCTATATTACACTACAGGCTGTGCTGGAAAACTGCCTTCAATTCCTATGAACCTTAAACAATATACATCAACACTTGCAGGTTGTTGGAAAAATTAATATATTATACAATATGGAGATTACAGGAATCTTTCAGCATCTCTAAGATGAAACACATCAGGGGTGATTTTTAGAAGAAACTAAACAAAAGAAGCTGTTATCCATCGGTAAAGCATCGCATCATCCAATGAATTAAATTCATAGGATTATTTTAAACATATTGCTATGACAACACATCACAAGATTCTGGGCTCTCTTCCAAAGCCATGGTGTTAACACACACACATGATATATCCATTCGACAAAGGACCACTGTGACTTTGAAAACATATAATACACATATAAAACACATTTACACTAAAAGATGGCTCACATTTACAGTGACCAAGCATATTCTGAAAGTCAAATGATAATTAACAAATGATTAACATAGAAAGAAATGACAAACTATGAGCATGCAACTGAGTTTTCTCTCACAGGGCATACTGTACATAATTACAGCAGACAGAAAGGTCATTGGATTTCATGGATATCAAATCACCATAAGAAGTGATGATAAGCTCTGGCATCTCAATCATGGTGCTATTTATGGGAGTGGGCAAAGCATGAGGCAAAAGTAAACCCATACAAATAAGCACATAGTCAAAAATACTGTATATAAGATACAGTAATTACCATACAGATGTGCAAACAATAACAGAGACACATACAGTACATTTATACATGCAAACCATCCAAACATGAATTGTTCTCACAGTGGCCTCATTCTGTCGCTGTAAATATGCAGTTAAATTCTGCATTTACCTGAGAAAGTTTCTGTTAAAACAAACACAATGTTGTTCAGTGAAGCAACCTCTAAAAAACATTTGGAGACATACAGTCCTAATAGTAATTATATTCATAATAATTATCGTACATGTTGTTGTTTTCCTCACTAGCATCAAGACTGAGGAGAAATTGCTTCAGTAATTTCCATTACAGAGTTTTAAAATATATAAACCACTGTGTTGTGTCTTTGTGTTTGATAAGCCTTCAAAACTGCACTGAAATTATTCAAAATAATCAGGGATTACCTACTGGCTGCACTGGCTTCCAACCCTGTATTTTCAAAGGAGGACGTGATTGAAAGTGAAATGAAAGGGCTTTTTCAAAAACTGACGCTGACATTTAGCACCAAATGGGAGTTTCTTCTTTTCCTAATGTGTGACCTTCTCAGGTATGTGAACCATAATAAAAGCACAACGAGGTGGTATAATAACAGCGTCTGAATCACCAGGCCATTAAACACTGTAGAGTTAATCTAAAACAGCTAGATGATTACACACATAAACACACACCCACACACACGCTCACAATAGGCACATTAACTGTTTTCCTCTCACTTACCCACAGGCACGCATATAGATACACATGAAGATTCAAGACTCTTTACTTTGGAAAAGATTTGATTTACTTAGAAAACATCTTAAATCGTGAATCAATTTTGGATTGAATTGTGACCCTCAATAATAAAATTGAATAGTAATATTGAAAAAGATTCCCATCCTCTAAAATAAACCCTTTTTAAAGACGTACAGTGACGTTCAGGACACCTCCACCTCTGTAGTTCCTGTGTTTAGGCATTGTATCTACACAGGGTGACCCCCGTCCCCGTAATTAACTTGGTTTAATAACATTATTTTAGTACTGTGGTTGCCAATGCATACAAACACACACAGACAAGGGCAGAGTCTCTCATAGTCCCTCAGCAGGTCCCAGGAGGCCTGTAGGTTTTAGAGTAGGAAGTGGCATCTCATTTATCTTGGCTGTTGTTCCAAACTGGAGACAAAAGAAGCCGAGATATGAGGGAAGGTAATAATATACATCAGCGCTCATGATGGAAAAAAAATTAACAGTTTGGCTGCATGCTGAGCTGACTGGATCTACAAAGTCATAATAGTAGAGTTTTGTCTATTGATTGTGTGGGGTTGTGTGGGGTTGTGTGACTTTGTGCGTTTTCACTCTCTCCCATAGAGACCCTGTTGTTTACTTTATTGTCTCTACGTCTGATTCTCTGCTGTTGAATACTTGTTCTGGCCTGTTGCTGCACCTGTCTGATGCTTTCTGTGTATGTAGACTTGTTTTTATTGTCTTTGTGTACTTGTCTGCTGTCTACATGCAAGTCCATTGTTTCCATTAAAGTGTCAGAGTGTGTGTTGGGCCTAGAGGGTCATTGACCTCTCTCTGACTCATTACTTGACCTCTGAACTTTGCCGTGACCCCTGTGTGTGCCAGCTGAGCCCCTCTCTGTTCACTATTGCTTCTTTTTTTTTTCTTCACACAATTAGTGTGTCAATTTAAAAGTCAGTGTTTGTGTTGTTACTGATAGTTTACATTGTGAAGCTTGATGAAGATGCTCAAACTGCTGAAAAAGCATTCAATCGAAAGCATGTAAAAAAATGAACTGTCCCGTATACAGTATATATCTATATATGATACATATACATACTTATATACATAGTAAATTAATTTCCAGAAAAGCACTATTTAACAACAATGTCCTTGTGAATAAGCTGAAAATCCCCCCCCCCCCCCCCCCCCCACACACACACACACAGATATGTGATTTTTTAGGCAGATACATGTAGTGATATTTGAGAGTAAAAAAGTACATTTATAAAAAATGATAAGCTGATCTTGCTACTTTAAACACTTCGCAATGATCCCTCAAATTTGCTTATTGACAACTTGTAAAAAAGTATAAATATAGGGCATGGTGTTTTACAGCTGCATCAAAAATTACAGTAATATAAGATGATTTCAGTGCTAAACTTCATTGGAAATTTAATAATTATTTTCCACCTCTCTATACTGTTTACTATCCAATAAAGGCAGAAATATTATAAAATAGTCACACATAAAACTGCAGCCTATAAAAAACAGATGCATATCTATCACATGATAACTGAGCTTATCATATTCATCCACTTGTTGCTGAATATTCTGAGAAGAGAACTGTGACGTTGGCTGGAGTTGCTCGACAAAAAAAAAAAAAAAAATCTAGTCAGACACAATGAACCAAAACATCACAACCAATACAAGCAGAGCGTGCCTCCCCTCTTCCGCTGTTGGTCGATATCTAATTAAAACAGCAGACGCGTGTGTCTGTGTGTGTACATAAATGTGTGTGATTTATGGTGCGTTTCCTCCTCATTTCACTGTGAGGTTAATGCTACAGGCTGCTACAGCTGGCATCCCCAGGGTGTTTGTCACTGACCCCTGCACACACACACACACAGATGGAAACTCAGACATAGAGAGAAAAAGAGACATCATTTTCATTAATATTAAACAAAATCGCACATCGTTCACGATTCTCTCTGCTTTTTCCAATAACACATATTTGCCGCCATGAGGCATCATGATTCCATCCCTAAAAGTCAAAAAAAGTAGACCAATATTTCCACCCCAGTTACATAGTGGCTGGAGGTGTCACCCACGGCCACCGAAAAAGCTTTTAAAAAATACTAATGCTTCGTTTAGGGGAGGAAACACCAGGGTGGATGACTTTATTAGTGTGTACTGATTCAGTAGAGAAAAACACAGCAGTGATGACACACATAGTGCACACACACACACACACACACACACAGAAACACAGACTTACTGTCTCAGCAGGACAGGGCTAAACACTGAAATTGCACCAGTGTCTGGGGTTGATAGGGAAGCAGGAAGGGAGCGGTGACATTTTGTTCAAAGCTTTGTGTCTGATTTCTCTTTCTTAGTTGCAGTTGCTCGCTCGGTTTCTCCTGAATCTCACCCACCTCCTCTCTTCTCCCATCTATGTTTCTCATATCCTGGTTCCCCTCTCCAAACCCTCTCAGGCTTATTAACACTTATGAATTCATCTCCCTTCCTCTTCTCTCTCCTCATCCCTACATCACACACTCCCCCCCTTTCTATTTCATTATTATTGTGTGTGTGTGTGTGTGTGTGTGTGTGTGTGTGTTTGTCTTGATTGAGCTCCATTTGAGATGACTCTCTTTGCTCTGCCCTATTGTACATGACCGTAGGGGGATGAGGGGGCTTTGATGGGGCACTGACAACCCCCTGTATCCCACCACGTCTGGTTGGAGGACAGAAACACAAGGCCTGTGCTGTGCCATCTGTCCTGAACACACCACACACAAACACACATACTCAATTTTCTCATTGAGCAGTATCCACCAACACACTGGCTGGAATCTGATAGGCTGTTAAATACATAAAACACACAAAACAAGCAGATGGAACAACGGTGGAAAGAAAAAAAACCTTTAGAGTGAGTGTTTTTATCTCTGGGATGGAGTGATTGTGTAGATAAGAGAGAGGGAAATGTATGTTGAGATTGTGAATACTATGTGGCTCATGTATGAGCGTGTTTGCACCCACCTGCCAGCACACCGCACACGTAGACTAATCCGATCCTCAGGGCTCCGTGGACCATTTCTAGAGGGACTCCAACAAGCAGCTGCATGGCCATGTTCAGGCTCAAGTGTTCAATCCTGTAACACACAAAAAAACATATTTATACATTTGTAATGCATCAAATATTTTTTTTAAGTGTTGAAACATAGGAAAATAAAGAGAGAGAGCTGGAGAGTGTCTGTCTAGTGTTCGCCAAGTTTTGTTTTTTTAAATTTTAGTTTTGAAAATTGGGAATTATCACTGTTGCTCAATTGTAGACAGGATTACATCTAGTGAGTATAAAATGTCACAAAAATGACATATGAATCACCAATCCCTCGTTTTATGCAACTTTTCTCGCTTCAAAACACTACAAAATGAACTAAACACACATCAATGCCCACCCACTGCTTTTTACGTCTATTCACAGATAGTTTACATTTCTCCGGGGATTTTGCAACACACGACACACTTATTCAGATTTTTATGCAAACCTATAATCAAAATCAGCTTGAAATGAACCTCCTTCCCCACTAATAAAATGTTAAGACATGGATGTGGTAATAAACTCTGGAGGAATGACAAGCCTCTGTTTCCTCCTGTGGGTGTCATATGATTGACAGCAAACACAGTTAACTGTGGCACCGTACGATGATAAAACAGAAACTGTAACAAAATCAAATTGTGGATTGACGTTTACTATGATGGAAGTTGTTTTCCACAGTCTCAGAGAGTGAATGGCAGAAAATGGCTTCTTCTGTGAGTGTGCAGAAACATCATAAACAGAGGAAAGGAGAAGAAAAAAACACTATAATTCTTTGACAAATAACGAAAACAATAACAGAGGAAATTCTTAAGCAAATAGTCCGTTGTGTTTTACACAGCAAAATTCTTTTAAAAGTAATAAGACTTTGATCAGTTACTGAGTGTAAGAGTGTGTAGTTTCTAGTATATCACATTATCACCAGCCTGTTCCCTCCAAAACCATATTATTATGCTTGCTCACACACACACACACACACACACACACACACACACACATGCACACACAGAACATCTGCTCCTTCATCAAACCACACTGTTGTGGCCATCAACAGATAATCATCAACACACTCCAGTGCACTCAAACATTACATATGAGCAGACACAGGGGCACACAGTGAACACACAGAGAAAAGTGCTGGCAGAATCACACTCATGCACACCCAGCACAATAGGAAGATAAAAGAGCTGTGTGGCTGCTGCAAATTTATCCAAAAGCCCCTCACGACTTGTGTTTCAGTGTGATGACTGTAAGCAAAGGGATACGTCGTTCACACACACACAAACACGCATTCCCCGTGCCCTTCATGGCTGGAGAGAGTCCTTCCAGCCAAACCTCAGTCAGCAGTGCAGACAAATTCGGGTGTCGCAGCAGAATCCAAAAGGACAGCAGCTAGCATAATCCGGCCTTTCAGTCTCTCTCTCTCTCTCTCCCTCTCTTCCTCTCTTTCCGTATCGCAGTCTCTCACTCGCTTCGATCGCCTCCTTTTTTCTGTGTCTGTCTGAATTATACTGTCATCTCAGTTTCACATTTGCTGAAAGACAAATGAGAGAGACGAAAATGACTCTTTCAGGAGTCTCCCCCCCCTCCCCGTTTGACAGTTTGACAGACTCAACTGGTGAATGCAGTGTGTCCTGACTGTTTGTTCTCAACAAAACAAACAGCGTCTGCATCTTTGTAGAAATTAACACAAACAGTCCCCTAACAAACAAGCACACACACACACACAAACAATCCCCCCAACACAGGCAGGAAAAACACGAGACAAGGCCAATAATCTATTTAGTTTGATATAAACCAGCCACCTCAACTACAATGTGCGGCACAGAGGATTGTTCCAGTGATCAGAGAGACAACGGGGGTTATTGATTAGCTCGGAGAGGCCTGTCCAAATGCACAAGGACAACTCCACTCCAGATAACAGCGGTTATCTATTTCTATACTGCTAATGAGGCTGTGAGGGATGGGCTGCACTGTCTGGCAGATTTGTGGATACCCACGAGAGGTCCTATTGTGTCCAGATGACCATGGTCTGTCAGGGAGCTCGACAAAAGCACTGTTTAATCTTTTCCTTTTTTTTATCACTGGCTCACCAAAGTACAGCTAAACTTTTTTAAGTACTACACTCAGCACAACTTATTCTCACGTCTCAGCTGCATCGAACCGATGAAAGGATCGTGATGCACTTCTGAAATAGAAAAGAGAAGAGACACAAATTGTGTTGTTTTCCTAACAAGGAACATCATATAAAAAAAACAAAACAATATGTGCTCAATATGTCAACTTTCAGAAGTTGCTCGCACTCCTATGACACTGTTGGACTCACACTGAACAATAAAAAAGGATCAACATCAATGCAGCAGAACCAGAAATATTGTCTTTTTTATTCCACACACTCCTCTTGCCTGTCAAAACCTGGAGCCTACATTACCCACAATGCAACTCAACTTGATTCACTCGACTGTACAGATTCAGGTGTAGTAACTGCTGATGTAGCCTCAAGCTACTAAGGAGGTGTGGTAACTTCACTTCTTTCTAACTCATACACAACATATGATGACTAAAGATGGACGTAGTGAGGTGTGACGTCACCCACTGGTTTACATTGGAGCCAGTTTGAAGCCCGGAGTTGCTGCTTATGGTCGGCCACAGAGCAGATATAAAAGCCTCCTATAAGTCTTCAAATCTTATTAACAGAGCAATAATATCCAAAATGACCACCAGCACGCTTATTAGAGGGCTCAAGTTTAGCAATTTAGACCTTAGAAGACCTTTAGATCTAGACCTTTAGAATGGGAGTCAGTTGGAGCCAGAGATATTTTTGGAGCCAGCATCTAGTGGCCGTTGGTGGCATTGCACTTCCACAGCCATGGTAGGTGCCGCTTGCTCCACACCCACAGATTTTATTCATTTTAAGACTTGTAGTCTTCAGCCCAAACCAACGTTGCCTCAAAGGGCTTTATACAACTTTTCTCATACATATAGACGTTGATGTGTAAAAATCTGAGAGTTCCCCTTTAACATTTATTATTGTACGTCATGTAATGAAGTAAAAGTAATGAAAAGTGGACAAAAGAAGGCCAAATGTAACCATAAACAAATCAAAGCAAAGAGCTGTTTCGAGTCATGGTGTAATCCTACAGGAAGCTAATCATCCTGAAGTCGTCACAGCTGCCACAGACACGTCGCTTTTTGCGTGCGTGACACGGAGCGAGAGAGAAAAAGACGGTAGAGCATAGTGGTCTCGTGAGGTTTGTTTTTGGGGGCTGATATTTACACTCTGTTTTAGCGCTGAGATTGAGAAAAGGATCAGTGTTGCTAAGCTGTTGACGGGATTACATGGTGTGTACATGTCTGCATGTGTGTGTGAACGCAAGTGAAACTCTGAAAATACAGCGTGTAGGGTCATGAGCAGTGGGTGCTGAATAATGATAGGAAGGTTATATTTGAAGTATAATCTTCTAGGTTGTCAAAGTGGACCAGTGGACCAGAAAGAAACAAACAAACATAACTAATACTGATATATTAAAGTTTGTTCAGTATTCATGAAATTTGAATCTGTTTGTTCAAACAGGTCATCAAGGTCATACAAATATCAGTGTTTTGTAGATTTGCAATCATTTAGTTGCATCTCCACCATCTTGGCTGGATACATATATCAGATACTGAGTGGCAGCGAACATCCCATAAGAGCAGCAATGAACGTAAAACTACAGTGGATGAGATCTGACTTTTGACTGAACTTATTCTGGTTTAACAAGGGCCAGCTGTGAGATTCAGAGATGACGCTCCATGATGTAGGAGCGTTGGTAGAGATCTTTATTACAAACATCGGCCGTCCCAACAATTCAGTCCACGCTGTCAGCTATCAGAAAATATTTGATAGAAAATCTATTGGATTCCTTCACAACACAAATGGATATTGCATCACAGCAGAAGAACAAGAAGATTGATGATATTCTTCTTAGAATTTGCCAGAATGTACATGTGAAAAGTACTGGATCATCTTTAAAGTGTCATAATGTCATAAGATAAGGTTGTATAAAACTGGTTTTAAACTTTCTCTTCCTTTCTAGCTTACTATACGTTGAACTGTTTTTACTTTACAGCCAGTATGTCCCTTTGTAATCAATTCATATTAAACATCTCACCTTCCTCCTTGCATCCCTTGGTTCATCACTTCTAGTTTATGTGTCATCCCTGCTAGCGTGTCTCCCAGCACCCCCAGCTCTCCTGACTAACTGATCATTTTTATTAGTTCTCACTATTGCCTGAGACCACATTTACCTAGAGGGGTAGTTAAACCTGGATGACCCGGCCTGAACTGATGGCGTAGAGGAGCAGTCGTATCTGCGTGTTCCCCACACTCAGATAAGACATCGGCTTTGTTGTATAGACACATTACACCATTTATCCAATAATAATCGCTTGTTTGTGAACATGATACTTAATCCCACAAGATTATTTGTCACTTGTTTATTTGGTTTGTAACCTCACTTAGTCTGAATTTACTGAATATTATGAACTGCATCCAAAGACTTATTGGCAACTTAGAATCCCTCATTTGACCAAAGGATGAGATAAGGACGCTTCTCTTCCTTATCTGCATTTCTTTTTCATGACTAAGGACGAATTAATTGCTTTCAGTTGGTTTGTTTCACTCAAAATTAATTGTATTTTTAATGATTCTTATGTAACAAGCTCAGCTATGTGACAAACACTGAGGCATCACTGGTATATAGTACATCTAATTTGTTGTTATCAATAAATAACAACAGATGTGAACTCATTCTAGTGGAGTTCATGTCATGTAAAATATAAGACTGAGGAATTTTCAGGAAATTTGGAAGCTGCTCATAGAAACACTAATAATATTATATTCTAATAGAGAAATGTGAACTCACCCAGTGTGCATGAAAATGTAGCTGAGGTACCTCCAGGCCTGGGCTCGGAGCTGGGGGTGGTAAGGTAAGGGACTCTTTAGGAATGAAGGACTGGACACCTGCAGGACCAAACGGTCCAGCTGGAACCCATAGTACATGAAAACGGCTACCTGGAAGAGCACAGGCAATTAATTAGTCAACACAGTAAATACAGTGAAATACTGCTCAGCATCAAAAATCAATCCATGAGTCATCCCAGTAATGAGATGAATGCTGAATACAGACTTTATTTATGTACTTATCTTCAAGAGTTATCAGCCAAATTACATTAGGAAGGAAATGGAGGCAAATAAAAATCCCAAAGGATAAACAAGCTATCATCAAGAGCTGATTATTTTGGAGTACTTCCTCTCATTTTAACACAGACAACAATGCTGTTTCTCTACAATGACTTGTGATAATAGATTTTGCTGCAGTCTATTGAAGTTTATAATGCAAAACCTTTACATATATGACTTATTTAAAGGTACCCTATGGAGATTTCTAAAAGAAGAAGAGAGAGTATAAAACACTTATTGGTCTGTTTGTCCTATGTAGTTTACCTCAGCAATGGTGATAGCCAGGATGAGCCAGGGTGGAGGGCAGTAGGTGTAGCTGTCAAAGTACCACTTGCGGTCGACCTCGCGGGGCAGCGTCTCGTAGGCGACGTGTCGGACTAGCCGTTGGGAGAGTCCCAAGCCGACCTCGTCTCTGAGACTGCAGCCTTTAAGCTGCCTGCTGCCCTGGAGGATGGCCCTCCGGAAACTGTTGGAGCGTTTGTTACTCATCTGGAGGAAGAGAGAAAAATGGTGAAGGGGATGAAAGAGAGGTATGGTGAGGAGGTGGAAGAGGAGACAGGGGGAGGGAGGGGAGTGAAGAGTAAGGCCAGGGAGGAAGAAAGACGATGGAGGGGAGGGCAGAGGGGGAAGTAGAGAGGGGTGACGTACAGGTCAGAGATTTTTACTGCTTTACTTTTACTAATAACTATCCAGTTTACCTTAGAAATAGTTGTTTATGTATCATATGAACACTTAAATATACTCACAGATTATTTTGTAATGTTTAAGAACTACTCATTAAAGCCTAAACACACACGGGTACTCTACTCTGGGTTCAGGCCAAACACACAACAATCCTCCTCAGTCAAGCACACTGACAGACCCCTCCCACCTCACCGTGGCAACAAAATGCCTGTATCATCACCTAGCAACCACCAAACCCCTCTCTTCATCACTTTCTGTCTTCATTTCCAAACATATGCAGAGTATGTCAATTTTTTAAGGGGCAGGGACCTCTCAAGTAGTTCATCATTCAGAAGCTTTCAGTTATAAAAGATCCTGTCAGTGAATTTTTTTTTGTTGTTGTTGTTTTTTTTACCTTATGAAATGACTTTCCTGCTTTCATTTCAAAAGCACTGTCATCTATTTTGATTCGGTGCAATTATTTTTCCGAGCTTAGCCATGACATTTTTCAAATTGTGGGCATCTCATTTTCACACACACACATTTTCTATTGAACTACTTGCACAACACACACCCTCGCATTAAAAAAAAGCGTCCACGGCGGGGATTAGAAATGTTTTTCTAGCTAAATCATGTTGAAATTATTCATGAACCTCCCTTAGACCAGGCGGGTGAGCCCAGAAACATGTCTTTTTGAATTTTAGATGCAGAAATTATGGAAGTACATGCATTTATTTCTCACTCCAAAGCAACTGTTGAGAATGTACTCATCATACAGCTTAATTACAACTCGAGTGCTCCATCTAAATCTGCTGCCAATAAAGGATCACAAGCTTTATCACATACAGTGGTAGCCATTTTTAGTCTGTTTCAGTTACTTTTTGAGGGGCCGCAATTCAGTAACAGCGCAACAAGCTGAAAAATATTTAAAATAATCCTTGAAAGAGTGGTATGCAATGGACATAGAAATATTTGTATCACTAATTTAATTCTAAGCAAAACAAAGAAATAATGACGCTAAGGGGCGGAGCTCATATTTAAGAGCAAAGCAACTTTTGCTATTTCTTTGCATCGATGAGAAACAGATTCTGGTTGTATCTGTATCAGTCTCAGCTTCCCCGTCTCCAAGCTTCGTGTCTTTCATTACACTTGCTGTGCGTTTTATGGGATTCTCCATGACGATGCAATGACTCCTGTCCCACTTCTCTCCTACAGTCTCCTTCCCTCACTCTCTCTCTCGCTGTCTGTCTGTCTCTCTCTCTCTTCCTCACCTTCCCCAATCTCTTGCTTGCTCTGCTCTGTTTATGTCACACTCCATAACTCAACTCTATTGAGTTCGAGGATTGCAGGAAGCCCGAATGTGTCAGTTAGTGGATGTTATTTTAAGGCAATAAAGATGGTTGATATTGTTTTCAGTGAGGGCAGAACGGATCGATTTAATGTGGCAGAGTGTCTAGTAGCTGTAAAGGTTTACTAAATAGTAATGATAGTGGATGGATATAATATTTGCAACTCCAAAAGCTACAACTTTTACTTGCTTTAAAATGGTAATGAAGTTGTGATTGATGTTTATTCAAATAGAAGCTCAGACTTATCAAGAAGGAACCTTCTGGTTTAAAGATAACGGGCTTATCTGTAAAAAGCTTGGAAACAACATGTACAATATCACAATTTCTAAGTAATTTCAATCTGACTGAGTTGAAAAAGATATGTACAGCAAAAAAAAAACAGTGAGGAGAAAACATTGATAAGAAGACAGATGTAAAATCAGAATATCAATAAAAATCGCTGTATGAACAGTTGGCTGATGGTTCTTCTGGCACTGTTTAATGAGACTTTTAGTGTCTCTGCAGGGATCACTGCTTGGAGATAAACTTCAGAAAAAGCCAATTATTTCAGCCTTTCTGTCAGGCAGAGAGAACTGTGGGAAAATGATTACGGGTTACCATGGCCACTTCCAGACCGCACACTATAGAGAGAGTGTGCACACATACACGCGCGCACACACACACACATAAGTTTGCGCAGCTATCCTTGTTAGGACATTGCATTGACTTCCATTCATTGTGGACAGCCTAAGCCAAACCCTAACCCTATCCATAACCAATTCATGACTAACCCCTAACCTTAACCATGACCACAGAAAAGATATTTTGCCTCATTAGGACCGGGCTTCGGTCCTCATGAGGACTGCTGGTCCCGACGAGGTTGGTGTTTATACCGGAAAAGGTCCCGATGAGGTAACAAAAAGGCATGCACGCACACATACACACAGAGACCTCCCCCAGGCAGCCATGCTCCATAAAGACAGTCAATTCTTCGTGTGAAGTGACTGCAATTCCTCTCCTCTTTGTACGACACAAAAGAAAGAATGACATTCTGTCTGTTTACCTACTGGTGAGAGGAGAAGGGGAGAGAGGAGGAGAGGAGGTGAAGGGGACAAATGTGTATTCGACCAGCAAGAAACAATTTCCCTGTTTGATTAATGGAAAACGGAATCAGAGGAGAGAGACGTAACCAAGACAAAGACAGAGGGACATATAAATAGAATAAGAAGGAGACAGAAGTGGACAGATGGAAGAGGGAAGCACAGGAAAAATGATAAAGGCTGGAAGAGAGGGAAAACATGACACAGCAAAAAGTCTGTGGACACCTGAGCATTACACCCATATGTTGTTTTTTAAACATCTGCCTTTAAAACTAGGGGCATTAATATACCGCTGTAAACAGCCTCCACTCTTCAGGGAAGGCTTTTCATATATTTCTGGAACCTGACTGCAGAGATTTGCTCCCATTCAGCCACAAGAGCTTTAGTGGGCGTTCAGTCTGAAAACAGCCCTGTGTTCAAATATGCAAGGGGCTGAATTGAAGGGGGCTTGCTTGTTCCAGGCTCCAGTGAGACTGTGTAATAAGTCTAGAGAGTCCAGTTTGAGTGAGAGATTTATGAGTCTTATTACTTATAAGATGTCAAATCACTTAAAAGTTATCTTTAATGTTATTAGGTAGGACTTTACAACTGGAAAGTCATCACAGATGTTATATTTTATCTTTCTTGCAATGTTTGTGAGGGAAACAGAAGAAAAACAGCGTTCATGTTACAAAGTAATCTACCATGAATGTGTGCTGGCACATATTTGATTTGCCAAACCAGAGTCGAGCCAGGAAAGTTGAGCCAGGTTCAACTTTTTTGCCGGAGCTCTCTTTATTAGCATTTCCACTGTGTCGACGGGGTGGCCGCATTCAAATGGAAGATGGGCACTGATGGGTGATGAGTCTTGGTTTACAATCAGTGCTCCAATTCATCCCAAGACGTTTGATGGGGTTTAGATCAGGGCTTTGTGGAGAAAAGTCACATTCCTCCAAAACAAACTTGGAACATCATTTCTTTATTCATCTGTCTTGGTGCACAAGAGCGTCGCCATGTTGCCACAAAGTTGGAAGCACACTATTGTCTAAACCATGAAAAACAGCATGGGCGTCCACATATTTTTGCCCCTGTAGTGTATCACTACCAAAAAAACAACTGAATCAGGTATTCACAACTCAAAACAGATACAAATCCATCATAAGCATTCCATAATTTCACCCCACTGTGGAAAAACAGACTGGTTGAATCAGTTTGTGGATATTTTGGGAAGCATAAACCATTTATAAAAGCTCATTTCCACCCAGGATAGTCGCAAGGAAGGCAGCGCTTCAGTGTGATGTATGAGAGAGAGTCAGATAAAGAGAGACAGATGGACAAAAAAAGAAAGAGAAAAGGCGTAGATGAGGAAGAAGCAGCAGGGGAAAAAAAAGCTGAGAGCTTATGCAAAGGAAGAGCGACAGAGGTAAAGGTAAAGAGTGAGAGAAGATGGAGGGAGGGAGGAAGGGGTAAAGAGCGGGAGTGAGCGGTGATTTGAACGCCGCCTGTGACAGAGAAGTGAGCAGGCAATTACTGACAATCACATTGATGGAGGAGCTGTGGTGCAAAGGAGAGATGGTGCAACAAATAAACCCCTCGCAGTTTGTCTCTGTCTGTAATGGCCCACCTCCTCTCCTTTCTATTCTTCCTTCGTTTATTCCCTCCGTGGAGGCAGAAATGTACCAACAGAGACCAGACACCACTGATTAACCTGCTGGAATATTTATATCACTTTCACTCAAGTTCCCATATTGACCTTGATCCTTTGATCTTTATCTTCCAGACCATTAATGTCTGCCCTTTGAAAATCCATTATCTTGTACTTACATGCTTTACATTCCTTTAGATATTCGTATCATATTTATGGGCAACATGGTCAATTTTTCACAGAACTATGGGTGCACATGTGCAAGACTCCTTACAGATAACACATGAACATTTAGCCTTTAATACTGGCTCAAAAAGGGGTGTTCACTCTACCAAACCTTGGTGTAACCTCCAACCAAAAGTCTTATGATTATTTTTCAATTGATAGTTTAGTTTATAAAATGTCTACAAATGAAAATAGTGAAAATCACATTTTCAAAAACTCCAAGGTTCAAATTGGGGATTTTTTTCTGCCTGATTAACTGTTCAAAACCAAAAGAGAGTCAAAATTTACAATTATTTTTAAAATACAAAAGCAGCAAATCCTCACATTTTTGAAGCTGAAACAAGCAAATGTTTGACATTTTCCCTGTTAACTGACTTCAAGAATTATTTTTTTTTATCAAAATAGTCTTTTCAGGACCAGTTCATTCATTACATATTACTATAGGCATGAATATATGTCAATTTGTTTATTTTTCAATAAACCCTTTAATAGATTAGTCTGAAATCTGCCAGGAAATAATGTAAATGTCCATTAAACATCTCACAGCCCAAAGTGACGTGCTCAAAAGCTCATTCAGGGTTTTGGACAGTGTAAAACCCAGATATATGTGAGTAGTAGTTTGAAGGGCACAATGCATCGGCAATGTTTTAAGACAAAGGGGGACATTTTTCTGTACAGTTTTTAATAAAAGGTACAGTTTAACACAGCTGAAAAACACCAGCATAATGCAAAAAAAGCCCTATTTTTGTTGAGTTGTTGCAACTACATATTTAATTCAATATTGATAAATCTAGTGACTATTTTCTTGATAAATCAATTAATTGTTTGGTCTATAAAATGTCAAAAAATAGTGAAAAAAACATCACATTTTCCCAACTCATTTTGTCCGACCCAACACAGTCCAAAAACCCCCAGATATACAGAATGAGGCAGCATCAGAGAGCTGCATCCAGCAAATGTTTTTTTTTAGCACATATAAGTTAACTGTTCACATCATTACCATAATCACGAAAACACGTCACATCGATCTTCCATTCTTTCTTGTTTTCTTTCCTGCATGTATTGCTCTCCGTGTTCAGCCTCTGTTGTGGCTGCATCCATGAATACATAAACCATTGTGGAGGGGGCACACACACACAATAGTGACTAAGGAAAAAAATGTGAATGTACAAATAGATACTTGCACCCCATTCCTCTCTGTCTCACTTCTAGTAGCATACCACCACATACAGCGCGTCGCGTGACATGAATGGACCAATTGGAAACCAACAGCAAAAGGCCCTTTTGACATTTTTCCAAGCTTCCAACAAGCCCATTCCTCACCCACTGTATCACACAATAAACAACTCTGAGGAACAAGAGAGAACGGGAGAGATGGACATACTCACTATCACAGACAACAATGAATTCCCTACAGTCTCTACAGACGCACCCCTCACTCCCACCCCTCAGCCACCCAGTAGTTATTGTTTACCACACAGATACTCCCACACCAAGAGGACGTCACACTGTCGTGGGTCAGCGGTTCGGCCTCCCATGAGGAACAGCAACAAGACAGTGGAAAACAGAAAATGAGAATTTTATGAGGCAGCAAGCGCAGCTGGAGATGCTTGACTGAGACCTTGGACAATCAGCAGCAGGCAGCAGTTTGAAGGAGAAACTTAAAGTGGAGCAAGGTGAGCGTTAGAGGGGAATTTATCACCAGACAGAGAGTCATTTCCTATTAGAAAGACTCTCCACTCTGTAACTGAGGTGATCTTGGAATATTGCTTCTGAGACTGGATGTAAAAATGGAAAAAAAAAAAAAAGTTTGATGTGTGACCAAAGTGTAGATAATGGAGACAGTGAGGTTTCTAGCCACACAAGCAGCTCTAGATTGGTCAGTCGCTCCACCACTTTGGTCAAGACTGAAATAAGTTTTAACTATTAGATGGATTGTTATAAAATTGTGTTGACATTCATGATTCCTGATCCCAAATTCTCCTTTGGCACCTTCATGAGGTTGACATTTTTGGTTTTGAGTGAAATATCTCCAAAACTACTGGATGGATTGCCATGAAATGAAACATTCACACTCCCCTCAGGATGAATTGCAATACCTTTGATGATCCCCTGACTTTTCCTCTTGTGCCAGCATAAATTCAAAACTTGAATGTGTCAAGTACTTTGGTTTATAACTACATTCCTGCAAAACATTCACATCAGCCTCAGCTGTACTTTGGGTTAAGTGCTGATTAGCAAACAGTAGCATGCTGTAAGCATTGAGCTCAAAGCACTACTGTGTCTACGTACAATACAGTCTATGGTACAGCCTCACAGAGCTGACAGCAGAGACTCTTATTCTCACATGAATTACAGATTGACCAGAGTTTGAGATGGAAATTT
Organism: Thunnus thynnus; assembly: GCF_963924715.1. Classification (NCBI taxonomy): domain Eukaryota; kingdom Metazoa; phylum Chordata; class Actinopteri; order Scombriformes; family Scombridae; genus Thunnus; species Thunnus thynnus. The sequence continues at coordinate 1,971,936 of NC_089519.1, read as the reverse complement.
AAACCTAGATGTAAGTGTGTGGGCAAGAGGTCCCAATAAACTACTGATTTCTGCTTGATATTGACGTCAGCGAGTCCATAAAAGGTTAAAGTATCTCACCAGGTTGACAAAGTCCTGGTAACAGATCTTTCCATCAGCGTTACCATCGGCGAGGGCCAATAGGACTTCTAGTTTGTGGGGGTCAAGCTCAGAGCTGTGGGTCGCCAGCAGGTCCCTGAACCGCTCGGTACTGATGAAGCCCGAATTCTCTGGGTCATACTGCAGTTGAACACACACATAAACAGATCATGCAAAATGATTAAGACTTTATATCATCTGTCTAACTGAAAGGATATGGATGTGTTGAATAGAATAGACAGGAACACTTCAAGGACATCTCCACTTCAAGCAAACTAAACTAAACGGTCAACAGTATCTTACAAACACAACACACATGCAGTGTATCAAATAAGCACCAGATCCAAAAAAAAACAAAACATGTGAAGTTCATGAGCTGTCAATATCCCCCAGTGCATAATTTTCTGTGCAGCCAAACATCAAAAGCCAAAAAGCCATCAGCAGCAGTTTAGTCATAGTTTGAGCTCCTTATGAAAGAGCCCTAATTGCTCGAAAACGGCCCGAGAGGCAGCAGCAACTTTTAACAGCTTTGGATTTCACTTTGAAACGACACTGAGCGCCACATTTAACCACGGGCTGTTTTTTATGCATATTCACAGCCAGAACAGAAAAGGCATTCAAATATGGCTTAAAAAAAAACACCAGAGATATTCTAACAAAACCTAAATGTAAATTCAAAAGACCTTCAGAGCAGTGATTACTTAAAGCACTGAATGTGAAAAGAGCTTCGCACGTCGTTCTAAAGCTTTGTTACCCCTGACATCATCTTCACACTGAATAGCTGTAGACTTCAAATCTGAAGTGGCAATTTATAATTAAACTGCTACTTATAAATATGAAAAACTATACATTTTGTTTGTGTTTGATGTTGTTAACTTCCAAGAGAGCAATGATAGAGGTTTGGGTTGGAATATACAGTATTTAGGGCTTGAAAGTTTGATTTGAACGTCAGGTTGTTTTGTGAGTACGAGCAGAAGAAAGCTGCTACTTCTACAGTCTCTTTGCGTCTGTGTGTGAGTGTACTGTAAATGTAACTGTGTGTGTGTCTTTGAATCCGTATATTTGCAAATGTACGTGTGTGTGAGAGTAACCATGTCCTTCTGTGTAAATACAGTGAATCCATGCATAAAGATGTGACATTCAGACAAAATGAGCCGTCTGCCAGATTCCAACACCCCTGAACCAGAAATAGAATAGTGCCTGTGTACATGCATGCATGAATATATATATGTGTGTGTGTGTGTGTGTGTGTGTGTTTGCCATATGCTGGTGTTGGCAGACGCTGAGTAAAGCCAGTCTGGCAGCAGGTGCTCTATGCTCCACCAAATGACAACAGGGAGACGAGGTTTTGGCTCTCCCTCATGTTGTTTTTCACAATGTTACCTAACAGTGATAAGGCAGTTTTTCTCCCTGTTAAGACGACGGTTGTCAGTATACGTTCCACTCAATGTCATCTGAGATCTTACTGTAATAATCAAGTGTATATTCACACTTGGCTGAAAATTGATTTTATGCAGCTTCTGTGGTTGCAGTTAATTAAATGTATGTACTGATTTTTGGCACGTTTAGCTTCCTTAATAAGTGATATGTGAGAGGATTATCTCCATAATCATCCGTGCCTTTGGCCGATAACTCTGTCTGGCAAGCATGCTAATGCAGTATTAGGTACTGTATATTAAGTTTTAAGAGGGGATATGAGATGGAAAGACTCTTCAGGAGTGCACAGATTGCATTATTATACACACACAGGGTCTCTCAGATGAGGTGAACGTTAGTCTGCTCTGTTGCAGAGGGACACCTGCCTCCACTAACACGTTTATTTACTTGTGTTACTGGAGCAAAAAGAAGAAAAACCAGAGAAGGAATATTTCATCACAAGTACCAAAATGTAAAGATGAAGGCTTTGTCTGAAATCACTTGCTATTTACCATCCATGTATTCTGCACTATGTTTAACATCTGACATTTTATTTAGTGCTCTCAAAAGAGTCTGTGACATTTACACTACTTTCTGCTAACAATCCCACAATGCAATGCACTGCATTTTATATATGTAAAAATGACAGAGGTGCCACTCTGTAGCTGTCTGTGATGATGCAAAATGATTATTAGATAGATAGATAGATAGATAGATAGATAGATAGATAGATAGATAGATAGATAGATAGATGCCATTTGTGAGAAAGTTGTTAACTTTTTTAACGTTTTTTTCCCACTTTACATTGACTTCACAGTATGGCTATTTAAACTAGATTCTGTCATGACATGAGTATGTGACAACTTACATACGTGTACTTATCTAATGTGGGAGATGTGGTGTGACTGGATAAGGAAAAAGCAATCATTGATCACAAGTGTAACCAACTGGTGTAAATGTGTTCCATCTGCCTCATGGCTTCAAACAGAAGAAGAGGAGGAGGAAGAAGGTGCAGAAATATTTTCTACATTCCTCTTAATAAAGTACTAGAGAATATATTAACAATTCATCTTTCCAACAATACTCTATAATAAGAAAAAAAATAGAAGTTAACTCCAGACTATGATAAAATTTGCACTGCAGAGTCCAACATGCACACAACATTGTGCCCTTGAATGTACACAACACACCAAAACATCTTTGTCTCTCTCTCTCTCTCTCTCTCTCACACACACACACCCTCACACACACTCTTGATGCACAAATGTAAGCAAAGCTCTACTTTACAGAAAGAACTGACCTTCTCCTGCAGTAAATCAGCCAGTTTCTGCCAGGACATTTTGTCATGATGAAGTAACGTCAGCCAAAGCCCGTCTCACCACGCAGTGAGTGAGCGAGACAATATGTTGTGTGTGAGTGTGTGTGAGTGTGTGTGTGAGTGTGTGTGTGTGTATGTGTGTGTGTGTGTGTGTGTGAGCCCCTGTCATATTGTTTGTCCCAGACTGTGCAGGGTTATTCCCAACCAGGACTAAAGGATTACAGTCCAATCCAAGACCCTCGCCACACACCTCCCCCATCTCTCTCTCAAACACACACACACACACACACAACACACCCCTAAAACCCCAGTCAGCCCCCTCTCACCCTCCTCGCTCCGCCCCACATAGAACACCCCCTCACCCTACATTCGTGCCCCGCTCTCTCTTGGCTATCACACTTTCTCCCATCACTTTCTCTCTCTAAAGCAAACATGCAAGCTCCCTCACAAGAAAAATAAATAGTTCAATAAATGTGGCTGTTATCTCTCCAACTGTCACTCCCAGACGCAGGCAGCCATACATTATTTTCCTCTCTCACACACACACACACAAACATTCCCTGGCTCCAGTTTGCAACACCACAGGCTTCATAGTTGAGTGAGCACTCTCTGAAGTCAACAGGCTGGCTGCTGGGGTGGAGCTGCAGAGGGACACACACTCAACAATGGGCCTCTGATGGCAATTTCATGCAAGGTTTACCCAATCCCTTCACTCCAATTAGTGATCATTTCCTACTGAAGAACTGAAAGGTCCACACAGAGAAGGACATTACATGATACAAGAACTCTCCATCCAAACTAAAAATGGTACATTTTAGGATTTAAGATTTAAAATCTCATACAGGGCTGCAACAAACGATTATTTTCTGATTATAGTTTCTGTGCAAAATCCGAATTTCCCAGGGCCAAAGTTGACATATTGAAATTGCTTGTTATTGCTTGATATTTTATTTATTTCTTGGTCTGATATTCAGATATTCAGGTTATTGAATTTACTCTCACAGAAGTTGATGAAAAACAGAAAATATTTATAATTAGGAAGCTGGAGCCAGTACATTTTAGGCATCATTTTCTCAAAAAATATTATCAAAATTGTTGCAGAATAACTTGACTGCCTAACTGATAAATCAACTAATTGTCTCAGCTCTACTCAGTCGTTTTGACCATGTTGCCATTATATCTCTATCTTTTATTTATTTGCATTTGTAATAAAATGTTCTAAATGTCAGAGAACTTGTGAGCTCCAAGTGAAAATGTGGTAAAAAACAAAACTGGAGATGCTTATTTTCTGGGTCACAACATTACTGATACTACAGTGCATATAGACTTGGATGAGGGGAGGTTTTGGGTAATGCAGTGCTTACATGCTGGTAAGTATTTAGCTTGTGCATATAAGAATAGATTGTGAATTTAACTTAACTTTTATCCGAGGACGTTTTTATTTTATAACTATGTTATTGTCTGTGCTCCCTGGGGCTTATTTTTGCAAACAGCAAAAAGAGTGTGATGCAAATCCCTCAGATTAAAATAAGCACACAGACACACCACACACACACACACACACACACACACACATACACACACATACTGGTGCAGACATAATACCACAAAACATTCACAACCAATAAGCTTTCATACTGAGGGCTTCTCCATAGCCTGATGTCAGTGCAGAGGAGGAAAACTGCAGAGGGTGGGAGGGTGTGCAGATTGGACACAATGCAAGGCTGTTTGTCTTCATCCTCATTTTCATAAAGCTGAATATTAAGGAACAAGAGGGTAGGCAGTTTGTATGGGTCAGAGAGTTTACAAAGTATTGCAGTTTGTAAAGAGAGCCTGGAGAAATGAAGCAGCCCAGGCAAACAAAATATACAAAAGGCTACAGTGAAAAATATAATCAAAACAACTTAAAATCTGCTGTTTGCAAACAGCAAAAACAACGTGATGCAAACTACAGACTACAGAAACCACCTACGGTTTAACCTGAGATGCCAACAACACAGACTCATACCAAACAGCCTACGTCTAGGTTCTACGGTGAAAGGCCACAGAGCTGGAAAGAACCTAGAGAAGGCACAGAACCAGCTAATGAATGAGAATGAGTGAGACAGATCAATTTCATCATTGAAGCTTTGAATAAAGAGGCTGACAGCTTACTCCAGATATTGAAATCACATCTGCCCAGTGCAGTCTTGAAGAAGGTCACTGACTTCATTGAAAAGGCATAATTATCTCAATACGCCAGAAGCAAGGAAAGACAGACATGAAAATTCCAAAACCTAGAGTCACGAGCCAGCGATACTAAGAAAGCAGAAGAACTTATCTGGATGCAAAAGAAAGATAATTCCATACTGGATGAAACATACGACAGATGAGTGAAAAACCTGTCAGACAGGCAACTTACCCAGTTAGAGCAAGATGTCCTAGCCAAAGGATTAAACCTTTACCAATAGTTGACATCATCACAGCAACAGAATCAACCTTAAGGAAAAACAACTTAATGGAAACAGAGGCCGAACAGCTCAGGTTGAAGGTATCGGCGACCCATTCCAATGCAAAGGCACCTCCTTTCAACCTCATCATCCAGGAAAGGAAGGCTGTGACGTCACTGAGCAAGGACCAAAACATCACCAATCTACCAGCTGATAAAGGAAGATGCTCGGTGGTCCTAAACACAGCAGACTACCAGGCCAGGGTCACCACGCTACTCAGTGACACTAACACATCTGAAACACTGCGGTGAGATCCCACCAGTGGATTCAATAAGAACAAGAAAAAGTTCATAGAATATTTACAACAGCTACAGAAGAAGAAAACCATCAATCACAAACAATATTATCACTTGTATCCTGGAGAAGCCATCCCATGCATGTATGGGCTCCCCAAGATCTGCAATGAAAGAGCCCCCATAAGGCCCATTATCAGCAGCATCAACTCAGTTACTTACAACATTACCAAACATATCTACTGTCTTAGCCCCCCTTGATTGGAAACACTCCTCATCATATTCAAAACTCCATGGACTTTGTGAACATGGTTTGAGGAGGCCCAAGAGAAGGAGCACAAACACCTTAAGGATATACTTAAAACCCGTCCCCCAACTGGACCTTTGGGAAAACAGCCACAAAATCCAGGAAGAACTCCAACACTGCCAGTGGTGAAGAAAAGAAGAATCAATGCAACAACATCATCCCATACGTGTCTGGAATATCTGAGAAACTCATGAGGATTTTCAACAAACACCATATCCCTGTGTTTTTCAAACCCAGAAACACACTAAGACAGAAACTGGTCCCCCCCGAAAGACTGCAGACCCAGACACAAGAAAAGCAATCTAGTGTATGCAGTCCAATGCAGTGAGGAATGCACAGACTTGTATATCGGGGAAACTAAACAACCAATTAAACAAACACATGGGTCAACACAAGAGAGCCAATTCCTCAGGTCAGGACTCAGCAGTTTACCGTCACCTGAAAGATAAGGGACACTCTTTCGAGGACAACAACGTACATATTTTGGATATGGAGGACAGATGTTTTGAAAGAGGAGTGAAGGAGGCTATCTACATCAAAGTAGAGAAACCATCCTTCAACAGAGGAGGAGGTCTATGACACTATTTATCCCCCACCTATAATGCTGTCCTGTCAACACTTCCCAGGAGACTTAACAACCATTTACATTTGACCTCATGTGACAACTCCAACGACTGTCGTTTACACTTGGCCTCCGGACTCCAATAACTCCAACGACTTTCTTTACAGCACTAACAAACCAATGACTTTGATAACAACCCCACAGAGCTTAAATACCTGGGGCACCCTGCCAGTTAGTTAGAAATGAAGATGCCCCTTGGGTGAGAGGTGAAATGTCTTCAAGTATCTACATCCAAATCCAGTTGCCCTCGATTCAATGCTCCTTGGATAACTTAAAATTTGATATTATATCACCTTCAGGGTGACAGACTGAGCCTTCATGACCGTCAAAAAAGTAAGAACCATCTTGTCCATAGAAGATTTAGTTATGGAGAAAATTGGAAAAATTGTCTGAGTTTCTTACTCTCACATTTGGGCACACCTTCCCATTCACCTGAATAAGAATCTGTTTTTATGTCGTCTTTACAGACCTGAAAATGTGGCTCAAAATGCAGTAATTTTCATGACTCATTCTTTCACCTTACCCATGAATCATATCCACTGGCACAAGCCATTAACCTGTTTCCCTGAGTTACATGCACCCATCAAATCCCTTAAGACTAAGAAAAAGAGGGAGGTTCTGCAGGAGGAGGTTTAAGAGTATTTGATCAACTTCACCACCGAGTCTCAGCCCTGTCTGATCTCCAGCACTTCCAGTGACCTTTGACATTTGACCCAGACTGGTACGGTTCACTCTCCATGAGCCTTGAACTGCTGTCTGGAACAGTAAGCACAGGCTAAGTGGAAGAAGGAAGTGAGGGACATGAATGGAGAGAGACCTGAGTTGATTAAGAGAGACAGTGAGTAACTCTATCCTATATCCTGGCCTACTAACAGCAAACTGGTGGCCACGCTCAAATCCTCTTACACCTCTTTATCACACTGTATTAAAGAGCTGATGTAGTGAGTGCTGACGTGTTGTGTGTGTAGCCAAAAAGTGCCTCAGCAGTGGGACAACATTACACTCTCATGTGCATTTGTTTGAATTCCTTGAAAATCAGCCCCATGTGAAGGAGTTCAAGTATTTTGGGGTCTTGTTCACGAGTGAGGGTAAGATGGAGCGTGAGGTTGACAGGCGGATCGGTGCAGCATCATCGGTAATGTGGGCCTTGTACTAGATCGTTGTGGTGAAGGAGCTGAGCCAGAAGGCAAAGCTCTAAATTCAGTCTACGTTCCAACCGTCACCTATGGTCTCAAGCTTTGGGTAGTGACTGAAAGAATGAGATCATGGATACAAGCAGCCAAAATGAGTTTCCCGCGTAAGGTGTCTGTGCTCAGCCTTAGAGATAGGGTGAGGAGCTCAGAGAGCTGCAGAGAACTCAGAGTAAAGCCACTGTTCCTTCGTGTCGAAAGGAGCCAGCTGAGGTGGTCTGGGCATTTGGTAACCTCCCTCTGGAGGTGTTCCAGGCACGTCCAACTGGTAGGAGGCCCCAGGGCAGACCCAGAATGCGCTGGAGAGATTACATATATCTTCTGGTGTGGGAATGCCTTGGGATCCCCCAGGAAGTGCTGGAGGACGTTGCCAGGGTGAAGGATGTTTGGGTTACCTTACTCAGTCTGATGCCACCGCGGCCTGGTCCCGGATAAGCAGCAGGAAGTGGATGGAATGGATATAAATCAGTGCAAAATCTTTTATCTTTTCTACTCTATATCAGTCCAGTGTCACCTTTCAAAAACTAGTGTGTGCTTCCATGCCAACTTTTTTTGGAAAATACAAGAAAGGGCACAAACAAACAAAAAAAAAAGATCAGTAGCTACACTGGTGATGATACATTTGTATCCAATTTATGCTGCGTATACAGAAAATGGAACCAGATAGCAATACCATTTCAGACAGGATGCACCCTCGGAGCTCTGCAGGAAGCAGCTCACACTGTACCATGTAATCACGAAATGTTGGTATTGAATTGGTATGAATACTTTTGCTGCAAGTTATCCTGTCTGTCACTCTCCAGTCAGTCTTTCACTCTTTGCTGTCTTATACATAGTAAAGAAGAAATGACATGAAGGCAAATTGACAAGGCAGGAAATTGAAGTTTCATCCCCTTTTAAGTGATCTAATTTCACACTGGAAAGTAATACAACTCATGCATGCAGTATGAAGCAGTCATTCAGCACCATAACATGTGTGACCTGCCACATTTGGATGCAATGACACGCAGGATATCAGCAGGTGGAGCTTTCTCCCATAGTTAGTGTCACTCTCTTCTAGCAGAAATGCTGTGCGAAGTTAAGTTGCACGTTACCTGGAATGACAGCAAAGGTATGCTGGTGGACAAGGACATAAGCAGTAAACACACTGCATTAACATAAACCTTGGCTGCTGCCTGGGGCCTCAGTAAAGATTTCTAATGCTACACTTTTAAATAATAACACCTCCCAGGCTAAAGCAGAATAACAGGCATGACCATGGTTAATCAGCATGGCAACACGCGTGACAGGACTGGCAGAGGGTGCAATAACACGTGTAACCTAAGCAACAGGAGCTCCAATAGCCCTTGAGTTACTGTATGGTCATAATGATAGAGGGGCAGCAGACAAAGGACTGCAGTAGGTGCCCAATTGTATGTGTGAGTAAGTATGTGTGTGGCTCTTTGTGCGCATGCATATACTGTAAGTGGTCGGAGGGAGGAAGTGCCAAAAATAAACCTGCCTTTGAGATGCAGAAGACTTACATTTGTTTGTTATAAACAAGCATCAGAGAGGAGAGCAAACTAACTCAATCTATCAGTCCACAAATGCTTACAGTATATTTCACAACATAGAATATATCCCTATATTGTTATTATTATTATCACAAAATTACATTCCTGGGAAACACAGTCAATATAAATATAAGTCTGATGCTACGAAGCTGTGCTCATCTCAAATATTTACTTTACGCTATGTACTATTTAAAGTATTAAAAATGTATTGTTATAAGATAGATTCACTGCATACTATTATAGCCCTCTTCAAGTTAAATATAGAGCCTGTCCAGCAGTATAATTACTTACAATTCTCCCACAAAGTCAGACAGTGTGCACCACTGAGTTGTTGCTGTTATGAAGACTATGCAATAAAAACAGCCTCTACCTGTTCAATCTGCTGACCCGCAGACAAAACAAGATATTAGTTTGTCCAGACACTGGTTTATATTCTACAGAGCATCAAACATCTGATTAAAAATACAATAGTGTCCTACAAAAAACCTTGTAGAGAAAAAAAAACCTTGTTTTACAGTAAAGGTGTTAAGACTTGAAGATATTAAGGCTCTTTTGGATACTTTCCATATTAGCCAGCAACTCAACTTTCAATTCATTTCTGTACAATTGCAAGCCTCTAATTTAAAGGCTTACTATGAGGTGATTGGGTATACTGCTACGCATAAAATCTGTGATATTGTATGAAGGCAGAGTAGCCAAGACAGACTAATTACCTGTGGCTGACATTAGAACAGCCAATTTGATGAGCTTGCAGGGTCTCCTAATGGCTTTCCTACTGTTTCTTAGTCATATGGGTTCCCCAACTTGATTACAGACTGCACGCTTTTAGTGAACTCAGAAATACCCTTTTAACATGCAAAGCGTGTCTGGATAAGACTAAAAGTTTAGTAGAACCAACCAAACAGTAGGTATTTGTGACTGTAAGTAATACTATAATTAATAGAAATGCACGCGTATGTGTTCCAAATGGGATTAAAAGCACTGATTGGCACATGAAAAATTAAAATCACCCAAAGTACGGAAATAATCCGGTCTGAATGGGGCTTTGGTGCCTTGTGTAGGGCAGGAAAGGGAAACAGTGGCAGGCAATTAAGAGCATGCTTGTTAACCAATTAATCAATTTACACTGATTAGTGAAGAGCTACATTCTGCTTAGGAGGAGGAGGGGAGTTCCACACACACACACTTACATTTAGAACTCAACTACTAGCAAATTAGACTTCTATAGTACTTCACCAGAACTACAGTGTTTGCTGTTAAGCAGTGTGAGGCTTAGACAGTTCAAACGCCTTAAAAAATGTCTTCTTATGAGCTGCAGTAGGGGCTTCAAAATGATGCTTAAACCATGAATATTAAATCATTATACCAATTGATCAACATCCTCAATTACTGATCAACAGTCTAATCTTAATCTTCATGAATAAAAAGGGCAACAAGGGCTACATGTTCATGTTACACCCACACAGGTGTTCTCACTTTTGCTCGATTAGACCTCTACTCAGAACTGTAGTAGGTGTACACACTGTAATTAATTGACAACTGCTAATTAGGGTCATAATGCTGTATATTTAGACATCAATTTAGATATATGGATACCTTTATTTAGACAGACATTACAATAAAGTCTTTAAAGGTGATCCATTCTTCAGCTTTTATACTATTTTTGCCTGTGGGCATTAAAACAGATTCCTAACATATTGTACATGTTAATACACACACACACACACACACACACACACACACACACACACACACACACACACACAAACGATAAAGCCTCATACACAGTTATTCTGCTTCACCGTGCTTCCTGAACACAGAGCCTGCATATTCCCTTGATACGCGGCAATTAGCAGTTCTAATAAAAAGCCAGCCTCGTTAAAGTGGGAGAAGCTCGTTAGTCTCCCCACTAATTACACTGAAGCACCAGGGAGGACAGGAGAGACCAGGGGCACTTCATTCACTGGCCATCACTCACACACACTTACACACACTCCTACATAGCAGGTACAATGGAAACACACTCACCTTCTCATGTTAATCAAGCTTTTCAGACCGTGGCCTTGACACCAAGGGGGTTTCCTCTGTGAGATCTTTTTCTATCTTTGTCTATTTCTCTCTCTCATACACACAGATACACACACACACACTCTTTTGTCACATTATCTGACACAGCTGAAAGAGTACATTATCAGTGTTATTGGCCACCGTAAGCTTGGAGACGCTATGTGGTTTTGGGGCGTATCATCGGTCCCGATGGCGGGGACTCGACTCAGTCTCATTTAGGAGACTAGTTCAGGTTGAGAGGATCCGGCAGCTTGGCTCTGAATGGGAGGGGCAGGGCAGTGATAGAGTGGTGAAAAGTCAGACCCTGTGACTGACAGCTGACATCACCCAGAAGAACAGAGGCTATATTCAGAACTGCCTACTATGTACCAACAACAAATAATAGCACGGCTAATGGCATTCCATCGCTAATGTGTAGCATCCCCTCATACTCCAAAAAAAGAGAAGTCATAAATGTGGGTTTTCATGATTTACAAATGTCAAAAATTGATTTTCTAAATGTTATTTACTAACTTGATGTTGACGGACCGAAAAAGGTGGAACAATGAACTATGAGGGTAGTGCAGTACCCAGACAGTCTACAGTACACGCATGTTAGAGTTATGACCGTTCGAGCGCTTTGCATTGTGGGACACAGTAGATGAGGTAGACTGGTCAGATGCATACTGTAAAATTGTGTGACATCCGGGTTTTTGTTTGTTTACATGCCGCATTTTAGTCAAATCAGTACATACTGCGAGTATAGTTAGTTAGAGTCAAGCCTGTGGGGTAATCCAACATCAAGAATTGAAATCCTGATGTCAGTGAAGGTGTGTGTGTGAAAGAGAGAGAAACTGTGTCCAAAGTCACTCTCATTCACCTATTCACTACTCCCTCTATAACAGACCCTCAGTTTACTCAACAATGAACAGTAAATTGAGATTATCATCGTCATCACTGACAGTTGTAGAGATGCACTAAAGTAATTTTCACATCTGTAAAATGCAACATTGTGGGATTGTTAGCACAAAGTGGTGTACATACCATGAACACCACTTTTTTTCATTCTAATGTAGGATTTTTGAGGGCACTATGTAGAGCATAAATTACACACTTGCAGTTCAGACACTCAAATAAAATGGTGGGGGGTTAATGTAGTGCACTACATAGCTGCTCATGAGTCGTGACGAGTCTCTCCAGTAACGTGCTCGGTGAACATTGGCACAGTGGGTAGAATGGAAGCGAAATATCTCTGGCAGCTGCATTGGAGCTGATTTTGGGGGTAAGTAAGTTGTTTCTGTCAATCTGATGAATGTAAGTCCAGTACTCACTCTCTTTTAGCTCTGTTTTTGCTCTCTATCAACTCCTGGGGGAAAATATCTGGTTCTTTAGCTGCTAAATGCTCCATTACATTGACCAGCTAGTCACTAACTGTGTCTGTTGGCCATTTGGTGCTGAGCTGGTTGCAACCGGACATCTAAACATTGAGCTGAAACTCGCTATAAAGCTCCGTAAAGCCGAGGGGACGGTAGGGTCGATGAAGGTTCATCACTATAAGCAATGCTTCTGAAATTACTCATTGTGATTTGATACATTATATTAAAAAATATCAATTATAGCCACTTTAACTTTGACATAATTGCCTTCGTGTGAGCATGCGTTACCCCTGTACATTTACTTTAAAGGACCAGTGCGTAGGATTTAGTGGCATCTAGTGGTGAGGCTGCAGATTGCAACCAACTTAATACCCCTCCCCTTCCAAGTGTATAGGAGAACCTATGGTGGTTGCAAAAAGCGTGAAAGACCCCCAGGGTTTGGTTTGTCCATTCTGGGCTACTGTAGAAAGATGGTGGTGCAACATGGCGAGCTCAATGGAAGAGGACCCGCTCCCTATGTAGATATAAAGGGCTCATTCTAAGGTAATGAAAACACAATTTTGATTTTCAGGTGATTATACACTAATTAAAACAAACTTATGAATGTTATATTCCATTTCTGCCAAGTCCGTTCCACTAGATGCAAAAAAAATTCTTCACACTGTACCTTTAAATGCAATAAAGATGTTTTAATAAGACCGACCTGTATGAACTGAAAGTGTTGTGAAGCCTTGCACAAACACACACAAACACACATGTAAACCCACACAGTGGTCAGTGTAGCTTGTAAGATTAAAGTGCCACGTTCATGGAGGTCGATCTGACATGAGAAGGTCTAATCTCCACCACAGTGTGGGTCTGACCTGACAGCTCCCGGCTCGAGCAGGCACTGATGCTGACAGGGTACCAGTCAGTAGCCAGTGGGTTGTTTCATTGTTCTCTGACAGAGAGGGAATTCAGAATTACCCACACAAAAGCAATACTGTTCAGAGAGAAAGAATGAAAACGATGCAGGAATGTTGCAGAATCCATTACAGAACAATACAAAAGGGAGAAATCTCTATTCTAATTTGTGCCTGTGCGTGTGTGTGTGTGTGTGTCTTCCTGTAAATCTCAGAAGACATCTTTTTTTTCTACAGTGATGAAAACAATGAATTCAAATTGACTTGTGTGACACTGAAACTTGATGACTCTTTTCAGTCCGGCTGCCACTCACATTCTCACTCCTCTTCTCAATTTCATTATCATCTAAGCGTTGAAATTGAACTCTGCCTGCGTTTTGACTACATAACACATTTTCAACTCAGACAAACACAGATGGGCAGATCCAATACCTCCCTGCTCCTCCTAGTGAGATCCCCTGCTGGTGTCACTTGACAGCTGAGTGACACAGCGACAGCTGAGTGGGGTGGGATACAGAGGGAAGGGATGTGATGAGCCGCCACGATTTCACACCATTAATTACCCAGACATCACCTCTCCCATCACATAGGATCCTGCAGGAAAAGGTCAGCCGTCTGGCTTGCATAAAGACCAGCTCACCATGCATGATACGGCCCCCGCCGGCCCAGCCAGTGCTCTGCCCACATCACACTTCAGAGACATGACTAATGCCTCAACAAGACTTCTAATAGCCCCCAAAATGCCACAGCACTGGCTGTTAATGTGGCCATAAACAACAACTAGACTCGGAGACTGAGGCCAAGGCCAGAGACAAATAAGGAAAGAGAGGGAAAGACGGAGGGAGGACAGAAGAAAAGGAATAAAACAAGGAGTAAAAGGCATTAAGGAAGAAAAAAGCAAGGGTAAAAGATTAAAAAAGCACTATAAAAAAGAGGAGATGTTATAAATAGATGAGGTAATATATAGCTCGCCTGTACACACTTGGGAGCAACAGTCCTGCTTGAGCTCAGGAAAATAAGGATAAATGAATGGATAGGTCCTAAAACAATAGTCAGGTGCCCAAATGAACATTGACACATCCTCCCTTTATAATGTACTTTTGGATTTGGATCTTCTAATGGTCGTTATGATCAGGAGGAATGATTACAGCAAGCAAAACCTGTTTCAGAGTTCATATGGGCACCTGACTAGAAGCTGCTATTCAACACTAACTATCCTGCTGATTTGTCATCTTCATGTACAATGAAAGCTTTTAATAAGATTTAAGAAATACCAAGACTTTGATTGTTATTGGAGAAAAATAGCATAGACAGCTGGACAGAAATAGAACCGCTACCTTTGATAGGATACCCTTCAGCTGGGCGCCGACCAAGTCAATTAAGCAACAATCTGAGTTAGCATTCATCAGCAAGATCAACAAGCTGAGAGAGGACCTCGCTCATCCCAGCACAGCACTCCATTATAATGCGCTTTCATTAAACAGCAGCTCCTCCAGCGTTTCCTCACCCACTCTCCTTTCTTTCCCCTCGTTACTCATGTTTGAATACGAGCAGTGTTTTCCTGGTGAAAGACTGAGGGGGCAAGCGTTGCACAGACTGCACACTTGAACTTGTTATTTCCCTGGCTCATTGTGTGAGGGGGTGATTATTGTATAGGACAGCGAGCAGACTGAATCCAGTCTGCTTTGAAGTGTCTGACACAGGAACAGGAAGAGAGACAAAAGATGAGGACTAATCACTAACAGGTGATGGGTGTTGGTGAATGCTGTTTGTCATTTTTCAATTGAAAGGTTAGTGTAGAAAAGAGCAGAAGTGGCAAAATATTAGGTATCCAGTACAATTAAACCACAAACTATGGCCATAAATGTGTATAATATATACTCTGTATCCTAGCAGTAAAAAAACTTTCTTATAGCTTCTTATGGGTCAAATTTAAACTTAACCTTTTACCACCCATTGTTTCATCCCCGGGACACTAGCGTGATGTAGAACTTTAACAGGCTGCTATGAAAAGATGATGAATAAGCACATGTAATATGTCGAGCGATAGATTAAACTCTCATCTTTTCAGTCATTTTGAAAAAAAAACAAACAAAAAAAATGCATGGCAGACTATACAACTGGAAACTTGAAAATATGGTGTCTTCCTGACTTCAAAGTAGTCTGGAAGTACAACAGTTTAATTTACAAGTGAGGCAAGACAATCAAGTGTTAGAGGACAGTGACTCAAAGAGAGATGTGATACAAATTCTCAAGTAGCTGACCGGGTACCAGTGCGAGACAGAAGTTTATTTTTTATTATCAAAGTAAGAAATGACTGAAAGTAGACAAGTGCATTAGAAATACCATAAACAACAAGAAAGTACTGCAACAATCAACAGTTAAAAGTAACCGTTAAAGGGGCTCAAGTGTTGAGGTGTTCATAGAAGAGCTGAGATTTTCAGGTGTTTCTTGAAAGTAGCAGACTTTATGTCCAAAATCATTTCAAGAGTCTTACAATTAAAAATTACATTAAAGAATTTGACAGACCTAAATTTGGGGTTTAAATGGGAAGTCAACTTGCCCGACTTAAACCACATGAATACGAGGGGAAAAAAAACTCACCAGTAAGAAAAAGAATCAAATCCACCTCCTTGCTGCACTGAGGCTGAAGCTCTCTCAGCAGCTCTTCCTACCTAGCCCCATCATCTCTTCCTGCAAGTGATACCAAGTCAAAGTCCCAGTATGAGGCAAAAAAAAATGTGAAATTTGGAGTGCATGGCATTACTTGTGGAGCTATATTCAGTCTTATCAGCAGACACAGGAGAGAACTGACTGGCAGGTCCAGCTGTCTACAGTATCTCACTTCTACTCTCTTTTCCTCGCTTTCTCTCCTCTCCTCTTCTGTCTTCTTTTTTATTTCCCATTCTCTCCTCTGCTCTCCTGTCCTCCTGTGATGGGAAAAGCACGTAGTCTGCCACAGATAATTGCTTTCTCTCACATGCAGTCTAATGTACTATCTCTGCTCTCTTTTTTTCTCCATCTTCCTCACCATAAAACAGATAACACAGAGTACACGATCACGCCCCTACATTCAGGAGCCAAAATGAAATTTTAGATCATGCAGCTGTTGTACTGTTACGCTTTTCTATATGCAGAACAGATTTAGTTTTCTTTTTAACTGTAATTCTTCTGCAGCGCTGGCTGAAATCATTTTATTCTCTTATGTTGGAACAATATAAAAAATAAAAAATATTAAATTAATTGCTATCAGAATTAGAGATAGCTGCTGCCAGTAGTCACATTTTGGACCACTTTGGTTACGAAATAAAAATTTCTAGGTAAGCCACCTAAATTGCTCATTCAATCAATATAATTGAGGTGGATTTCAGACAGTCCTGAATTGGTTTTCTATCACACAGAAGTGTGTTTCACGGTGGCTGCGGGGATGACTGACGTATCTGTCTGGGCTAATCAACGGCGTGCTGGGTCACCTGTCTCGCTTGACAGATGAACCTCATTCATCTCACACACACATGCACTGCCACACACACACTCGTCTGAGGCCATCACAAATTAGAATGGGCCGTCACCGTTTCCTTGCCAACTGGCCTGTAACCAAGCAACGTTGGTCAGTGTGAAGATGTCTTCAGTGGGCATGTACACACACACAACACACACACACACACACACACACACTCGCACACACACATGGATGAGGCTTGATATGTGGATAGGTGTCAGACACTAAGGTATTACTTTAAATCCCCGGACATCTGATCCCCTCACTGTGCTGCACATGAGCATGCAGACGCACAAGGACACACACAGACATATACAGTATATCAAGACTTAAACGGCCTCACAAGTATTCACAAGTATCTGCAAACCCTGATTCGATATACAAGTCAAAGGAGTGGTTTCATCTTTTGTAACCATTGTTAAATTTCCCTGATATTTAATCATTCTTCATGTTCTTAAGACTGAAGGAGGAAATCCTGACAGAACAAGATGCTTTAAAGAAGGATAATCCTTCAAGGTACAATAGCATTGGTGCAAAAAATCCACTTTAGATCACATAAATGAAAAACTGGATCAGCTAAACATCAGAAAAATAGATCACAGAGTCATCATTTCAGTCCATCTGTGCATGGCAGGTAATCTAACTGAGATAATGATGAATTCTCTCAGAGCTTTAGGTGATCTCAAACAGTTATTTGACTATTTATGACCTACTGTATGAGTCTTTATTTGGACGCTTGGTTTCAGTGATGTGTGTAGTGCTGATATGGTATGCAGCTTGTGCTCAGATTTGTGCAAACCTGATGTAATATTAGAAGGTGCAGAAAGTGCAACCTTCCCTGCAACCAGCCCACTCATTGTTGAATAATTCTGTGGTCCACTTCATTTTGCTTGAGTAATTAACAGTGAATAAAAAGGACCGATAGCACCTTGGAGCATCTTAATCTAAATTAAATGTTTCTAAGCGACACAGTATCAATACGCTTGATCAACCAGCAGCTTGATCTGTCTGTGTCCCTTCTCTACTAATTCCTACCATATCACAGCAGCTCACTCCACAAACACACACTTAATTTCCTCCTCTACAAACCAGGTCCTTTAAGTTTAAAATCATCTTTCCCTGCAGGTTTAATGCAATCGTAGCATAAGTAGAAGTACTCAGGTGTCTGAGAGATGAGATGCCATCATAATATCATCAGGGCTTTTCTTGGACAGACGCTACACTATCAAACAAACAAGGATTGTTCATCATCCAGCCTCTGAGTGCTGTGACTGAAGCCACAGATGACTGTCGCAGTGACCTGGAATAAAAACATCTTTGCCCTCAGTGTGAGTGGGTCAACACAAATTGTCCAACCAGGTCTGACAACGCTCAGCTATGATACAAAAGGGTGACCAAAGCTCATACAGTACTATTACTGGAACCGTATTATAGATATTGGCAATAATGTCTCTCTCTCACTACCAGGAATTCTGACAAAATGAAGAAAAGTTCTACAATTACGTTCCACCAAGGCCCAGTTTAATCTGGATCAGAATGATCCAGATTTGGAAATCCCATGTTTTGCTATCCAGGATCTGGTAATTCGTTTTACTTTTGTGTCGGTTTTTCAAAGCAACATTGGATTGGATCACCTGGATCCAGATACAAACTTCAAGATTACCAAATTCAGATGACCAGAGCTCTGAATGGGACTACGTATCACAATGTAGTCTACTAGCTATGTAAGAACAACGGGTAGAATAACCAGCATGAGGTCACTTGGCAAAGATCACTTCTGGCCTCTTTTCCACCTTCCTCCTCAGTAACAGTGCTGAGATCCAGAATAAATGTTTCCTCAACATTAGAATGTATTCAGACATAATCAGGCGGTGTGGCGAAAACGCCAGTCTTCCCATTCATTTGAATGGAGGTAGTGCGTTTAGGCTGCAGGCGCTTTGGCCGCAGCAGTGCCACAGCAGCCTGCGGCCCAAAAGTTATCCAGAATCAACTTTTGAGAACTGCCACCCCGCATCACGCTGCGGTGGCCAATCACAGCTGGTGATCTGACTGATCAGAGCTGTACACTCTGCCATGAGGGAGTACAAAGACATTACTAGTAAGAAAGAGGGACATTTCTCTTTGTTTGATAACGTTAAAAGTAAAGTCAGACTTTGCTGTTGGCTTCCCAACTCATTTTAAGAGAAAAAGAGAGAGCTGAGAGCACCAGCGGGTGAGAGAGAGAGAGAGAGAGAGAGAGAAAGAGAGCAGCTGTGGTTGAGCCAGCAAGGGAGTGAATGAAGAGAGGGAGCGGTGGTAGCGAGAAAGCCAGTGAATCAGATCAATAAAACGTTATTTTCTGATTGTTTCACAGCGGTTACCTTCTAGAGCACAAACACGCCCACACCTCTCTCAACCCTGCGGCGGTGCAGCACAACACCTGATTTGGCCTGAATGCAGCCTTAGGAGAAATTGACTTGCTTTCCTCTACAAATGTGGCCTCACTGTTCCCTATAACACCTTGAATTTTAAGTTTTCACCTCTAATAATGTCAATAACCAAATCTGTGTAATCACCTCTCCTAAATGACTTGTTTCCTGTGGGGTGTTTTTTGCTTCAGCATGGTCCTTTGTTGCCCTGGCTTTCAGATTCTTCCATCTAAATCTCATTTTGCTCCATGGTCCTCTTCTGGCCAGACCCCATGACATTCACATTCTGGGTGATTTCAACCCAAATGTCTTTTTAACTTTTTGTGAGTCACTTCTCCACCCTTAGTAGAATTAAAGCTTCCTACTACTGAGGCATAATGACACCTAACCCCCTCCAGCAGTGCGTAGATTTCTGCAACAGTCAAAAGTAGGTGGTTCCACCTCTTTGGTGTAGTGAACATAGAGTTTGAAAGCCTTGGGCAGGATTGATTTAATTGAACACAAGCCGAAGCACATCAGCTAATTGATGTTGAATGGGTGTGTGTTTGAAAAGACCAATTACACAGTCATCTAATTCAGCCTTTCCCTGAGGACTTACAGAGAGGCACTGACATGGCAGATACTGTCCATCGCCACCACAATTTTTGGTAGGAGAAGATACCATCAAAGGGTGTATGTTGAGCACACAAAACCACTGGAGCAACTGAGGAACTGTATGCTCAGTTTCGCTTTGGGAAATACTGTTATGTACACTGCAGACACTGTCAGGTCAAAACTTCAACGCAGAACCTGAATGAGTCATGGTCTGTCTGTGGAAGAACAGGGCCTTGTTGCTCTGCTCTGTGATGTGGTGAAAGCTGTGTCAACAGCTCTGGCCAGCCTGCAATCAATCTGTTTAATTTCCAAAGGATGACCAGATCGCCCAGACCAATCGCAAGTTTTTTCTTTTGGGAACATGCCCGATACTATTGGGGTTATCGACTGCACTCATGTGCATACACAAGTGCCTCATGAGAGGGAGTGGGAGTATATCAACCAAAAGGGGAGGCATCAACATCCAACTTGTGGGCAACACTGATCCTCATCATCACAAACTGCGTTGTGAAGTGGCCTGGGTCTGTCCAGGATCTATACTCTCTATACAGTCAGCTCCAAACCAACCAACCAGATGGCATAACATTAGAAGACAATGCCTATCCACTCCTACAATGGCTGATGACCCCTTTTCTTGCAGCAAACATACCTGAGCAGGCACGCTTCAACACCGCTCATTGCAAAACAAGATGTGCAATTGAGCATTTAAATGGAGTTCTGAAGAGGTGCTTTGCCTGCCTTAACTACACACAAGTGGAATCACAGGGAGTGCACAACATAATACTTGCCTGTATTGTCCTGCACAACATCGTTACCAGGCGCAATGTCCATCTCTGTGATGACATTTATAATGAATCTGAGCCTGTTGAAGACCCAGACCAGACTGAAAGGAGTGTAAAGCACTGTAACAGTTAAACAAGTGCAAATATAAATACATTTATATACTACATGATACAAATGTTGTATTATTTGACCAGTTTTATAGTTTTATTGCATTTTGTTCCTGTAATCCACCCTGAATCCACCTTTGTGCTGGGATCAAGATAATCCAGATTTTTTAGATCAAAGGTAGCCCAATCCTACTGAAAGGTTTTCAACACATACTGAAGGTTTGATCCAGATCAAAACAAGACTGGATTACGTGATCTAATCAGATTTCAGAATCCTTTTTTTCTTTTGAACGACCCATTTTCAAGTTTTGATCCAGTCCGATAGCCAAAATCCGATCCGATTACTTCTGAGCAACTGGGCCCAGACGGTCCATAAAATCTGCCATGTGGAATATCCACACTAAACATAACACTTTTAATAAAGTGACATTCTACAAAACACTGTCTGTCTACAGGTTTTAAAGGTATGATATAATTCTGTGGTTCAGCACAATTAGATGTGATGTGTATGTCACTAAAACTGCAGTTCCTCAAGCTACAACTAAAGATTATTTTCATTATCAATTAATCTGCTAATTATTTTCTCAATTAATTGAGCAATCGCTTTGTCTATGAAATGTCAGTATAGAGTGGAAAATGACCATCATAATAAAAATTTCCCTTCCACTACAGAGTTCTGCTTACAATCTCTTGATTATGTCTTTAAGTTGGTGTCTGTCTAAATGTGGATACATTCACACACATATGACATAAATGTACATTCACACTTACAAGTACTTGGATCCCTCTTTCCCCAGTAAAATCCTCATTTGCATGTCATGCATTTTATGCCATGTTATCCAGCATGTAATACATCCACGGTTTCATATATTTTGTATTTCAGGACAGCTGGTTTCTTTCGCAATTCTGTTTGCCTGCTACTGTATGTTTGTTAAAGTCTGAGTATACTGTATGTCAGCTTCTTTTGCCCTTAAACAGCACATGAGGCATCTTAGCAAGCATTTTCAATAAGCTCAATTTCAGAGCGTTTGAGAGATCACATCTACTGTAACAGCAGATGGATGCAGGAAAAAAACGAAAGTGTTTTCAAAATTATTACCATTAGCGTGGACATGGTTTGATTTTGTGTGACATAAGGCAAGATGGAGCGAGACAGACAGACAGACTATAGTTGAAGAGGGGAGAGACAGACTAAATGAGAGGGAGCGCTGTACTGCCCCTAGGGTGTCTCCAGAAGCAGAGGGGATTGCAGCAGACAACCAAACAGCCCTCAGCAGGCTCTCTAGCATGTGTTCAAATAAACACTTTACCCCCTGTCGCCGCTTGTGAAAGCATTCACACTGGAGAGAAGCATGTATGAGGACACGATCGAACACACACGCAAACACACACACACACACACAACAGGACACACATAGGATGAAGATCCACAAAACACCAGGAAGGGAAAGCTTTACTACTGCAGCTATAAATGTCACTCACACTGAGACACAATTGCAAAAATACATACAGAAGTCAAAATCATTGTCAGACACACACACACACACACACAAAGCTGTGATGGTGTATCCGTGTCACTCAGGCATAGGGCACACTCAGGTCGGCACAGAGACAAAGACAGAGATTGGTGACCTTTTCTCCCCAAACCTCCCATTTACACCGAGGTGAGAACCCCTCTTGGGCCAAACCTTCTATCAAACATCCCTTCACTGCTGCACGCATTCAGGCGGCTCTTCGCAGAATAAGAAGGGGAACAAAAAGAGGGGAGGAACATTTGTTTAACGAGCCGTTCCCTGGCTGTCTTTCTCTCCCATTCAGTCCCTTCTTCTGCTCCAGGCCTGCCCCGAGGTCAACCCCCCCACCACCACCACAACACCATCAAAACCCTGCACTACTGATGGCAGCAGCTCCATTCAGCATAGAGATTTATGATCTCTAATAGCTGGCAAATGGACCTGAGGCTGGGGCTGCCCCGAGGGGAGGCCCCCCGACTTATTTTCTTCAAATCTCGAGAAGAAAGAGAAAGAAAAATGGGGAGCTGAGCAGAGCTTGGGGTGAGGATGGAGGAGCCGGTGGAGCTGTCGGAAATATTTTCAAGGTTGCCATCTGGGTCGGGTGGGACCCTTCAAACTGTCTGTCAATCTTCGGCAAGAACCCCTCCCCTACCAGGAGGATAAGGCTGTAGAGTTTGCGCGGAGGTGTGTGGGGGCGGGGGCGTATTTATTTGCAACCGCCATGAAACAATCAGAGAAAAACGTTTTATTTCTCTCATTCACCAACATTCTCGCTACCACTGTTCACTCTTAGGGCACTGCGGCACCCCTGTGGCCCCCACCCCTGCAGGCTAAACGCACCAGCCCAATTCAAATGAATGGGAGGACTGGCGTTTTCACTGCAATGCCTGATTTTGTGTGAATTTAGCCTAAGGCTGTGGAGAGGAAGGGCCATATTGTAAAAGTATGAGGGACAAATACCCTCTGACATTTCACTTCCTGTGCTGTTTTGCGAGGAGCTTTTTTAATCAGCTACAACCAGGCGGTCAGCCAGTCAGCTGTCTGCTGATCCTTGGTGACGGTGGAGAGCCCCACTCAGGGACCCTCTACTTCATAATCCTATTCCAGTAATCCTCAGAGGTCAACGAACAAGAAACAGTCCATGCGCCCCCTATGACCAACTCCCCTTTCCTTTTACGGCTGAAGAAGAAGGGAGTTCTTTCAAACTGCATTACTGGAGTTGGGGGGGGGGGGGGTGAGGGACCTCCAGAAACAGCAGTCCATGGTGCTAAAGAAGTAAGGCAAATATAATGCCTTTATGTAGCAGCCAAAAGATTCACATCTTCATGAAATCATGAAGTTTAGTGTAGCATAAAGACTGGAACGGGCAAAATGCTAGCCTGGCTCCGTCCAAAGATAACCTGCTTAACAGCACTTCCCTAATTATTAGATTATACGTGGTTTGTTTAATCCACAAAATTAAGAGCAAATAGTTGTTGTTTTACAGGGATTTATGTTTTTTTTTTTTAGCTAGGGACAGTTCCTGGTTGTTTGGCAACATCACAAGACTCCATGGAGTCACTGCTCCCAGACAAGAAACAGTCCAGCACATAACTCCTGGTAAAATCACAACTTGGCAATACTTTTCTTGCTGGTTAAAGAAATTCAATCTAACGTGTTAATTAGGGATCTTTAGAGGCGCTGGTAGACTAATATTTTTACCTTTGGACCGGTCAGGCTAGCTGCTTCCACATGCTTCCGGTCTTTGTGCTGAGCTAAGCTAACTGTTTCCTGGCAGTAGCCTTATATTTAACAAACATGACAGTACTGTTGATCTTCTCATCTTATGCTCCGCAAGAAAGTGAATAAGCATATTAACCAAAATGTCAAACTATTCTTTAAATCAGAGGAAAAGCCCAGGTACAAAATCAGAAGGAAACTTGCATCCTCAGAAAGAAAAGTCAGCTCATGACACTCAGGAGGTGACACTGTTAGTCGCTTCTTCCACCTTTCCCTGTGTGATTAATCAGAGCAGAATCTCATAGCAAATATCTTAACAAGTTCTTGCAGAGGTGTTCGAGCTCAAAATAACGAGATCCGTGCTGACTGTCAAGATAGTGGAATGAACTGCAGAACCTGACTTCATTTTTTAGACGGAAAATACCAGAACACTGGATAAAACACACACACAACTGTTTAATTAGAGTACACAGACCAACAGAAATATGCACACATACCCACACCACATACTGCCACTGACCCTCACTAAAGATTTCAATGCCAAACATGTAATTGTACCAAAAAATGTAATTGTACCACATTTTTACCTATACCCCATTAAAAAAAAGTTAGGTTCATTTTGGAAAGGCTCTGCTAAAAGTGACGAATAAAAAGTGATCCTTATTCCACCTGTAATGGAACTGTAAGTTATCACAACCTTGGCAGCTGTTCCCCTGAAGCAGATAATTCTTATCATAATGACACTCTCAGCACCAGACGCTGACAGGCACCCTGATGAGCTGCTATATCTGCAGCCGAGGCTGCAGTAAACCCAGCGACAAAAGATAAGAATTCTCTCCATCTCCCCCCTGAAACTCTGAGAGGATTTCTATTAGACACAGCGACACTGTCAGGATGATAGTGTTGTCATGGGACAGGACAGCCTAAAGGCTCTCCTTGGCCCTGTTTTCGCACTTAGCACTAACATGCAGTTAAGGTGCTCTATTCCATGCAGACAGCTGTAAATATGGATGTGACTCTACCCAAAAATGCATCAAGGACACACTGGGATTCAATTGCTACAAAATCCCTTGTATATCTGTAAAGTATACACGCTGATATCCTTCCAAATGTAATATTCCCTTGTTATCTGCTGTTCTTAACACGTAGCCTATCCTACATATCCTAACATCCTCACCGCTACTGTTGGTAATGAAGACGGCATAACAACAGTGCAGCATGTGGGATTTCAACAGCCAGTGGAGAGGTTTCTTGAGAAACCTTCAAATTGGTGCAATAAATAAGGTTTTTACTGCCTAACAGAACAGAAATGATAATAGCAGATCTCCAAAGGGGAGTGAGGGTTACCTGCTGACAATGAAGTGACGTAAATGCTGGTGAGAACGTCTTAGTAGCGTGACTAAATTCATATTCACGTTTTGAACATAGTAGAACACAGAGACACTGAAACTTGGAAGTGCTCCCTGATATCCCAGCTTCTAATTACAAGATAATGGGCCATAGAAAATCATACTAGTATCAGAGGAAGCTGGAACACAGCACAACGTCAACAATTACTTACTTTAAAGTATAAGATGCACCAGTCTGATATTCCAGATCAGTATCAGCCCCAGTATCACTGACCCTGAAGCAGACTGGGACCATGACATAACTTTACATATATATAACCTTACATTTACTAAAGTCATGGACTTCCAACTTCCAGCTAAAAGATTACAGTGCCACAATGTTATAGTGCCTCACCTTAACTTGCATTAAAATTATTCAGTTGAGTGTCCTGCAGTGAGGTTTATATAAAATTGGGAGCACTGGTGTTGGAGCAGTACTCATATCAGCAGGTTCCCTGAGTTGAGATACTGGAACTGGTGTCAGGAGGGTATAAGTTAGATAAATGCATCTCTACTTCAAGGGCAATATTTCTGGCATTTAGTATTCACTTTAAAGACCCAACCACCAAACCTCCGTGCATTTCCATCTACTCTACCATGAAATGAGCAAGTGACACAAGATATATATATAAGCTAAAGCCCCAAAACAGTATACAACTACAGTATAGTGCACAATGATATGTCACCTCTTCACTAGACTGAAAAACATGTTTGCATTGTGAAAATAATGGCTGCAACTAATGATCATTTGTCCTATAAAATGTCAGAAAATAGTGAAAAATGACCATTTCAAAGGTCTTTTTTGTTTTGTTCAGTCCAAAACTCAAAGATATTCATTTTACTATCAAGTATGACGAAACAGCATGAAATCATCACATATGAGAAGCTGAAACCAGCAAATTTTGGCCTTTTTGCTTAGAAATTAGTATAAATATTAATCAATTATCAAAATATTTGCCAATTAATTTTCTATTGATTTTAAATTTTAGTCATAAATTGCTTAATGCCTTTTTAAGATCAATACAGACATGCATGCCTGATCATATGTAATTTGGGCTGTGGATATACTTCAGAGAAGGGAATCAAATCATCTCAGAACTTCGTACTTCATAGTAAACAAATTAACAAATAACAAATTCTTACCATCACTGGGGCCAATTCCATCTGTGACCTATTTTTATTTCCCTTTTTTGGCATGAGCCTTCATCAATCATACACGAGACATCTGGCCAAGTTTTTACCATTCCAAATTGCAAATGAGCAATATGTCACCACTTCATGAATACACATCACCGACAACACTGCTACAAGACAGAAGATGTGTAGGTAAATATCACACCAGGGAATAAAGGGTCAAACGTGGCTATATTTTCTGCTGGTCTACTTCTTGTGTTGTGTGATTTGGTTTCTCCTTATCACAGTCTGCCACTTCAGCACTTCAGCCCCGCTGGCAGCCTTTGGCAGCGATGCCCTGTAAGACGACACGGTGGGGACAGGACGGGAACGGAGATCTGGGTGAAAACTAAGCACTGTTGCTCACCTTGGGCATCTGCTGAGCCTGCCCGGGATGGGCCGGGCCAAGTTGCCATGACAACAACAAAAAACAGCCAGGGTATGCCAAAAACACTGACTTCTTTTATTTAACAGGCCAAAACCTGGTTTCACTGTCCTGAAAATTACACTGATGATGTTAACATGCCCTCTAATTATGATCTGATGTTCACCTAACTAACTCAGTATGTTCATTCTTTAATATTACATCTTTTTCTTGTAAAATTACAACTTTATCTTGACATATTATGATTTCTCTCATAAAATTACACCATTTTCTCAAGTTTCTTTTTGTAACGGTGGCCCTAATACTCTTTACAGTATATCTAGGTGCAAGGTTGAGTGTCACTGCAGCATGTACTTCTCTGAATAAATGAGCCAATATCAAGGCATGCAAACCTGGGGTGAAACCATGTAAATAAGCGATCCTTTTCTCTAATTATTCACCGTGACTCGACTATTCTATGAATGTAAACAGCGTCGTTCTCGCTGCGTCTCTCCAGGCTTAAAACTGGGACATCCACAGAGTCTGGGGGAAGCCACTTATGTGAGCTTAATTTATTTGAGCAACCTCGCAGTGCTCGTCGCGTAGAACAAACGCTCTGGGAGAGGTTACTGTGCTCATCACATTTGTTCACAGGCCTAAAAGCTGAGTGGGAGCCCACCTGCTTTGTGCCAAGTGGAAAGTGTTTTTTATTCCCGTAAGTGGGATGTCAAGTAAAGAGACGCTTCTTTGAGGTTTGCAAGGAAAGCAGTAAGCTGCTCGATAGCTGTCATGTAAACACAAACCAGAAAAGGCGAAATCTGCTGAAAGACAAATAGTGTTTTCACAAATGTGAGAATAAGCACTTGGTTGTATCTGATGTTTTTAAGAGGTAATATTCTCCAGATTTCGATGACAAAATAAAGAACAAATACTCCAAGGAAACATTTTTAGAAGATGAGAGAAGTGAATCCAGAGAGAGCTGTCACTGCGAACTGCAAATGAAACGCTCTACCTACAGGTTTAGCGTGGGCGTGTATGAAGCAGTGAAAAATGCCATTACCTCTGAATTATGAGTGTCTCGCATTATCTCGTCTACACCATGGTCTGCCTAGACTTTAGTGCAAACTCTCCAGGGAGAGAAGGGAGGAGGAGGAGGAGTAAACAGGGAGACGCTGCTGAGACGGTTTGTTAGAACAGTGCTTCACGGACAGCTGAGCACATAGCAAGACAAAGTGATCTGAAAAGCCAGCAAACAATTTACAGTTCAAATCCAGCAAGTGTAGCTGGCATTATAAATCTAGCGTACACAAGCATATACATCTGTGCTAGTAGTTGTCAGCATTTGTTTTGCGTTGGTCATCAACGTGCCATCTGTCTCAATAAAGACTAAACTGTTCTTCCAAAGGGAGAACAGAGGGGAATCAAACAGTTGGCTGAGTTGTACATTCGGTGTGGAACGTTCCCTAATGGGCAGCACTCGACTGAAGAGGCAGAAATCAGTTAACACGAGCCCTCGCACACGCACGCACACAAACAGGTGTACGCACCAAACACAGGGTTATTGTACCTGTATCCTGCCAGACATCAGTGTGGACCTGTACAGCCTGTGACGCAGGAATGTGTTCCAAAATATGTGTGTGTGTGTGTGTGTGTGTGTGTAGGGGAGGGGGGGTTTATATATAAGTCTGGTGACAAACAACAGACATTTTCCATTTCATACAAACTCTGAGCCGTCGCTAGAAAACAGAGAAACAATAGGCCTCCAAATCTGTCACACACACACACACAGAGCCCCCAGGTGTTGGTGTGATGGGTCACGGCCAGTATGGCACTCCGTCAACAGTACACTGTAACTATAGCCTATGGGAAGGTATTACAGTTTCAGCCATAAGGAATGAATGAAGCTGCACTGTGTCTTTGATGCCCTGAAGATCAGAGTGACAGACTGAAACAGGAAGCAGGAAGCTGTTTAACTGCAAGCGCTGCTTGATTGGTAAGCTTCAGGTAAGGAAGAGGATTTTTCAACTTACTCTCTGAGCAAATGTTGAAATGTGTGAACCCAAAAGAAAACAACCTAATAATAAATTCTGGTACTTGGTCCGTAGCTTAAAGACTACATCCATACTAAAGGTGTCAGTATGCTTCAACCAAAGCACTTGTCCGATGGTTGAATGTCGTCTGAATGTTTCCCCAACACCGAAGAACGTTGGGATTCTTGTTTTCTGAGAGTTTTCTCAGAAACCGCCAATCCCAACGTTCATGATTGGACAGATGTGTGGAAGTGAGGAAGAGCAGTAGGTCTGGTTTGAACTTCTCTCTCAAGCTCTCTTTTTTCATTCTTGACCCAATTATTTCTGTCATTATGACTACCCTCGAGGAGAGACTGTCCAAATGTGTGAGCTGTTATTCCTTTTTTGAAATGATTATTGCATCGTGCCCGTCGCTATGACGGCCGGCTTTTCACCCCACTTTCAACTGCGGCTGTTAAACGAGTTAATTTCAGGCATACTGACAACTAAATCGCTGACTTTTTTTTAATCTATTTGGCTTCTGTCCACACTAAAGGAGCAAGTATACTCCTCCAGAACAGCTTGTCGGATGGTCGAATAGCTTCGGAAACCCACACCTTTCCGACGGCGGATTAGGGGGAGGCTGTGCACGGCTATTTCTGTAACTTTTCAACACAGACGATCTGACATTCACACTCACTTCACACGATGATTGGCCAGCTGTGCGGAGGTGAGAACAGAACTCTCCTTTTTCATTTTTGACACAACTATTTCTGTCGCTTTTTATATGAACAAGCGAGTGCAACACTGTGACTGCCTTCCAGGAGAGACTGTGAAAATATGCACCGTTATCCCATATTTACACAATATTGAGTCTCCCCCATCCGCCTCCCCTCTCCGTGACAGTCGGCTTTTCACTCCGCTTTCTAGTGGCCACTCAGAATGACTATAAACACGTTTGATTTCCATATAAACACATTTGGTTGTAAGAACCACTTCTGATTGACCGTAAATCAACCCTCAATCAGCATTTTTCTACACACAAAAAGCAGAGATTTTGAATAGTTAGTCATCACTATTTAGTGCGGACAGGGAAAATAAGCTTTTGGCTAACAATGATGTCTTGGGCTTTGTGGCAGAAAAGGTCGGAAGACACCTTTCTGTCACTTCCTACCCTCACTATGAATCCTCATTTTAAATGTCAGTATAGCTGATCACACCATACAGATTCTGTCACATGACTTTGTTATCATAGAGCAGTGATTTGATCGAGGGAGCAGAGTAATTACTGTTCGCCTGGTAAACTGGTAGCATTTATAAATTCAAAGCAGAAAAAATATGTGAAAAATATATAAAAAATATAACTAAATTGTGATCACAGAAAGCGGCTGAGACTCATAATGTGACCACCTGTGTTTGTCCCACTTCTTAACAGCTATTAGGCACAAATTTGTTGTTTGCTGACTAAAAGAGGACAAAGAAGAAGAAGAAAGTTATCCATGGTGTTTGAATTTCAGTGTGGACAGAGATCTTTATGAAAAACACATAAACAGCGTTTCAGGTTTATCCAGCTTAGTGTGCACATTGCTTAGGAACAACAGGCTTAACAAGGGCCGAAACCATCACACATCCATCAGAAAACAACAAAGACTGAAACATGATACGCTTCTAAACAAACGCAGGTTACAGCCAGCAGTGACACCCACTGAATTCACAATGACACAACACGTAACCTCTATGGAAAACAATATAACCTCCTTGATTAAACCCTAATTAGATGTTTTCCCATTGGAGCCCTTGAGTTTTTGTGCTGTTATTATAAAACTGATGAACTCATATGCGGTGACGGCAGTGAACAGTAAACAGAGCTGATGAATAGAGACGTGATGAAAGCATTGATGAGCAGACTGAGACTCGGGCCTCTTCATATCTGCAGTGTCATCCACTTTACTCTGATGGACTTCAGAACAAAAAGATGAGAGTCAGAGAGAAAGAGAGGTAATAAGTGAGAGGGAGATGAAAGAGAAGATAGAAGGCAGACAAATTAGCACTAATTTGCCCTAAAAGGCAACAGGCATATCCAGTCTCCACCACACACACACACACACACACACACACACACACACACACACACACACACACACACACAGTATTTAGCAGGTGTTACTTGCTGTCATCACTTCAACTGCCCTCCTTCGACCTCTAGTAATGGATTAACATTTTTAGGTCCTGTATGTACAAACAAACTGCATGAACACACACACACACATACACGCATACACACACAGACACAAAGCATATGGAGGTTGCCAGATCACTGGGCCATTCAGCGATCAAAAGAGACACTTCGATTTCATGCCACGGTTGCTATGAGTTTGCACACTGTAGCCAATTACGGGTAAACTGGCACATCTTCTTTCTCCCATTTACAGATCGACAGGCACAGCAGCTATTTTTACCTCTGCATAAAGGCAGAGGCTGTTTTCACACTCCGCCAACTGGAACTGTGCCTTTCATTAAGGAAATCTATTTAGAGCTGAACAGGGGAGAGGCAGACAAGCAGGGAAAGATGAGCTCTGATTAAATCTTCCAATGAAAATGTTTGAGGCGCTGTCTGTTATTTCATCACCACACAACCCGGCTGCTTTTTAATACAATGGGGCGGGGTGCAGTTTGGTGGCTGTAACTGCTTTTATGATAGTGAATCAAGACTGCGCTGTTCAAACTGTTTGTGGTAGAATAGGCTGTGGTTCAGGAAGTAGAGCGGCGGGTCGTCCACCGATCGGAAGGTTGGTGGTCGGATCTCGAAGTGTCCATGGGCAAAATACAGAAACCCTAATTGCTCCCGATGGTTGCACCAGCACCCTGTGTGGTAGCTTGCCGCCGACAGCATGTGAGTGTGTGTGTGAACGGATGAGTGAGCAGCATAAACACTGTAAAAAAAAAAAAGCGCTATATAAGCAGCCATTTACCGTTTATCCCCGAGACTCAGCTGGTGTCAATCACTGGGGTAGTGTTAGATGACAGGTCAGCAGACTGTGACCCCACCATCTGTGTATGTGTCAATGGCAATTAGGCTGATAAGCACATCGGTATACCA
Source organism: Thunnus thynnus (assembly GCF_963924715.1). NCBI lineage: Eukaryota > Metazoa > Chordata > Actinopteri > Scombriformes > Scombridae > Thunnus > Thunnus thynnus. Next base: position 1,939,706 of record NC_089519.1, on the reverse strand, counting down.
TAGATGATATGGATAAAAGAGAAAAAGACCAAAGGGATTCTGCACAATATAAAGGAAACAAACCCAAGGAGAGGTCAAATGATGCAAAAATATTCCTTCATATATTAACAATAGATCACTTGACGACTTTCATGTGAAAAAGGGTTGCCTGTAGTGATAAAACAACAGAGCTGTCACCTGTCTCTGCAGTTCCTCTAACCTCTACATAGCATTTCAGCAGAAGGTAGCTGCTCTCATAAACACACCATCTGCCACCAGAGCAGCACCAAACAACAGGCAGACAAAGTGGTGAACATAGTGGAGAATTAAGCTATATCAGTGTTGTGTTTACAGCTTGTCAGTTAATCAAGTTTAAGTGACAAAAAAAGAAACTGTGAACAAACAGGAAATACAACACCACCATCAGTTCTGTGATGTAAGTAAAATAACTTTTTTTCCATTAGTTGACTTCTTAGTTTTCTTGGAATTCTATCCTTCATACAGTTTGCAGGTTCCTTTTGGTCATTTTCTTACATGAGTCTTTGAACTGATGCACCTGAGACAGTAAGAAAGCAGACATCCTGCATATGGTATCCTCTACTGTTGCCATCAATAATTGCTGTGACTGACATTCGGACCTCATTTTCTAAACCTCCTGTTGCGTTTAATGTAGGTAAAACTGACAGGGTGTGATGAGACATGCTATCCATGCAGGCACCACTAAACACAGCTCAGGGTTCCCAGTTGGCTTATCCATTAAGTACCAGTTACCTGGGTGGTGGACCATTCGCTTGAAGTGCACTTAAACAAAAAAAAAGCAGCATTGGAGACAGCGCCAACTGTGCTGTGACGGGATGATGAGGTGAGACGGCAATGCCAGACAAAACAACTTTAAATAATGACCTTCTTTTTCTCTCAGAGTTGGCTACTGAATGTCCAACTAACAAGCTCACAACAGAAACTCTGGGAAACATGAGTCCCATTGGGAACAGGTGGCTTCCCCACCATTGAATTTCTGCTTGTTTTAATTAATGATGCTTGCTGGGCTATTCTGAGACTAGACCCACTGTCATTACTTTAGTAAAAAAAAAATGATGATGATCATCATAAATCATGCATCACATGGCTAATAAAGCGTTTTCCCCATAACAGTACATGCTGAGTAAGTCCCTCTGGCTACAAGACATTCCTAAAAGACCTAGAAGATTTTTAATTTGTGCTGTTCCAGTGAGGAGTTTTGGGATCACAGCTCACATTCGGAGCCTTTTGCCACCAAGCAAGTTATTAAGGGAAAACACTTTGATGGAAAGTATGCAGCCATGTGAAAGTGTTTAATCACTAAGCTGCTCTGGACGCGTGCCTGGGGCATTTCAACATGCCATCGGGAGCAAGCTGTCAACACAGAGGCAAATGTGGACACACATAATGATACACACACTCAACCCCGAATCAAAGAAACGTTACTGTTCACTGATAGTAAAAGTGCTTCAAGACTTAAATCACCACAACTGACAAATATTCCTGTTCCAGGGCTGCAGTGAGGAGCCACCTGGGTTAAAAATGTAGATTTCTATTGGATAGAAAAGTATCTGTATACATCCTGTCTCTACAAGTGCTCCATCTACTCTGAGCTGCAGGTTTCCAGTCTGTATAACTGGGGACTTCCACTCTAAGGGTTTACAAGCACTGGGACATTCCCTGTCCTCTTAAATAATGACTTTCTGTGTCTGTAGTGTAGATGTAGCTCCTCATAACTTCCAACAGAAAGACAGAGGAGCCCCCTAGATTCCACTTTCTACCAGAAACTGGTGAAGAACAAAGAATTCTTGTAAGTCCTTCAGTCACAGTCATACAAGGAAATCTGTTAGAGGTGCCTTCCCGGGGAGAACAAAACAAATGTGTTTGGTTCATATCGTAGTGTGATCTAAACATGCTTAATGCGGTTTATCAGATAAATCCTGGACACACACTCCATCCTCAAATCCCCAGAAATCCTCAAAAAAGCAACATGAAGGCACTTCAGTGCAAATCAACACAGAATGGAGACTTCAAAACAAACATCCTGTTTCTTCTTTTGGATGATACATATAGTAGATTGTGAATAATCCGACCACAATGACTGCAGTCTTTCCTGATTGGTTTGTGTGTCTCAAAAGGACAGACAGAGGCTGGGACACTTTGATTAAATGGCAGTGCAGCTGCTGTCCTCCTAACAGCATCTCCTCTGCTTCATTAGACTTTGTCTCTGTCTGAGTTCAGTCCTCATGTTTGTTTCAGGCGATAGGGAACATGAATCAAAGCATTCTGAGGTTTGCTCACTTACTTCCTGCACGCAGAGGAGGAAAGCACTTATACAGCAACAAAATCCTCTCCGGGGACAGGAGAGAGGAGTAAAGGGGAAAGCGAACAGAGCGACGCAGCACTTTGATTCCAGCCCCCGATGGTCTGAAACCCAGAAATTGATAGCTGTATGTACCGAGTTCACATGGGAGCCGGTAAAAATGATACGATGGGGAGGGTTTTGTACACAGCCCAACTGCTTTAAAGAAGCTGGAGGAAAGCCACAGTCCAAAGATGATCCTGTCTTTTCTCTGCTGTGTAAACATCCCTGATGGGGTGGACAGAATAGAATGTGCTCTGCATTTAACAAGGCAGCAATGCCAAAATTGATTAACACAAGAGATGAATCATTGTCTTCATCTCTGGACATCTTATTTCGCCAACACGTTACACTCGCTGGAACATTTTACTCAAATGAATAAATTACAGGCATTAGAAGTCAAGTTGTAGCTTGTGGGAAGTTTGTAAGCATAATGACGGGTATCCATGAAACAGACTAGATCACACAGAGAGTCATCTGACCACATCTAAAACCAGCTGTTCCAAATGGCTACACACTCGAAGGCAGGATGAAAAGTCTGTTGTCATAGAGCAGAGTGAAACATGATGTCTCACCTCTGGAAACCTGGCCAATTGTTGCGTGAAGTGGGCGTGTTTGTTGGATTGTCAGATTCAAAAGGTTACAAAAAAATCGCTGGACGCAATAATTGTTGTGCGAATCCTAATTCTGACATCGGAAAGGTGTGGTTTAGCCTGCTGTGATTTTATTATATTTATCAGATATTTCATGTATTGGTTTGTTGGATACAGGATGTTTCCTAGCCACATGGACTCCCAACACCTTTATGATATCTTGTGTTTACATAATGAGTCACAATGAAAATGTCTTGGACAAGCTAGTCGTTCATTAATTGCAGGATTGGCAGTTCAATCCCAAGCTCCACATCAAGGTGTTCTTCCCCTCCTGCTCTTAAAGGCCCTCAAGGACTGTATGAATAGGTGAATGATGGCAAAATTGTGAAGCTTTTTGGATAAAAGCAGTCCACACAGTGTCATCCTTGACATTTGTAGATGTATTTTATGACTTCCCTCTCATATTGCTGGCAATTAAACTGAGCTACACAAACACACCGGACTCGCACACTTAGCTGCACATTGCAGTGTGTGTCTTTGCATTAGACGTATAAAAGATCTTGCTCTTTATTTTCGAGCAACATTTATCTTTTGTCCCTCATGCAGTGACACAGGTTGCCAGACTGATTTAAAGTCCTTCTTTTCCTGGTCTTCAGTGGCCCATCATTTCTCTTCCTTAGACACTTCAGAAAAGCTGTGGGTCTCCGGGGTCAGCCTCTTGACAAATGGAACAACTCATTGTGAGGACGACGGAGGGAAGGAGAATAAAAGAGTGAAAGGACGCTTATTGCTGCCAGACCGGGCACCGACCTCGCCATTTGGACAAACCCACGATTTTTTTTTTAAACCGACGTCCACTTCAGGAAATTCAAAGCCATGACGCCACACGCATAAAGACAGTGGATTGAGAGGCCCACTTAATGCTCGTCCATAGAAAATGCTCCATCACTAACACATACACACACCACACCCCAGCTAGCCTTTCCCCTAATCCCACGGGACCTCAGTCTCCCCCTGAAAGAGTGAGCCTGACACGAGCCTCTGATTCAACCCCTAACATCCCCACTAACCCGCCGCACACACACACACACACACATGCATACAATTCCCCCCAGGAGAAAGTAGGGGGCCCCAGGCTGGGCAGGTGCTGGGGCAGTCCCACAGAGTGGTGACTGTGCGCACATGAATGTGTGTGTGTGTGTGTGTGTGTATATGCGTGTGGTAGTAGGGGGTCCGCTTGCCGTCTGTCAGTCCGACCTGCTGCTCGCATGTTCAGCTGGTCTGTGTTTCCCTTCTCCTGGGGTTTCTCTGCTGTATCAATGTGTGTGTGTGTGTGTGTGTGTGTGTGTGTGTGTGTGTGTGTGTGTGTGTGTGTGTGTGTGTGTGTGCGCGCGAGTGCCTGCATGTGTTTCATACAAAACTGGCCTTGCTGACAGATCAATGCACCCTGGATTATGTATCGCTCTAATTGCATTATCAGGGTCAATGTCAGCGGATGACACACCCAAAACCTCCACTGTGCTCGCACTCCTTTGACACCATCGCCTCTCTGCAGGAGTTTAGTCCGACAAAGCCACAGCTTGGTTACATGTTACATGCCGCGATTGTTACCCAGCAGGCAAAGGATTTAAAGCTGCAATAGCCAAGATTTCGATCTAAAAATACATTTGTCTAATCAGCCCAAATCACAAACTGAGGCTGAGGGAAAGAAGAGTGTCTCATCTCCAGCAGCTGAGACCCAGTAGATTCATTTCCTTTAGCCAAATGGAATTCTGGTGAGAGACTAATCAAAATGTATTAGTGATGCACTCAGTTGGACCAATAAAAGGACTCACTAACGCTCTTTTTCTTGCCTAACCTCTTTGGGATGGCTGACAAACATGAGAAATCTGTGTGGAGTTACCTAACCTTATGACTTGTGATTTGTGAGAACTGAAGTTCAAAATTTTCTCACAGTTACTGCTTACTGCCAAAAGAAAATTCCTATTGCAGCTTTAAGTCACTTCCATTAGTGACAGAGCCAGTGTTACAGCGTAAGTACAACATTGTGGTCATGACACATGGGCAACATTTGTCTTTAATGTAATTTATAGCCATGTATTATTAATTTGTTTCACATTAGAAAGCGGATTTATCCAGTTTCCCCTCTGCTTTTAGTGCAATATTGTATCTCTGCTCTTCCAAAAATTCCCCCATGTCTCATGACCTTTAACCATTGTGGTGCTTCGTCTGTTGAACACATCTGTGTTGCTTCTCGGTGATAACACAGATTAAGTCAGAGGTCACACACAGTTCACACACAGATGAGCACCTCTGAAGACAAACACCGCTCCACAATGAGTGAAACATGCATGTGGAAAGAGCTTCAAGCCACCGTAGCTTGAAGAACATACCTTGTCAAACAGAGACTTCCATTGCTGAGACAAGGAAAGAGAAAAAAGAGCAAAGTGAAGGAGTGAGAGAGAGGATGACAGTGGAAAAAGGAAAAAAAAAAATCTCTGGAACAGGTGCCAGAACTAAGTGGTGCACCTGTTTGGAAATGATGAATCTTGGCTAAAAGGACTTTTCACTCTGTGAGCATTTGCCTTAATTGCAGTCTTGCAATCAAATCCTGTTATTATCTGATCATTGTGGTCAATGAGCCGCAGAAAAAGATAATAGGGTACCAAGGTGTACATCATTATGTGTGAGGGTTCTCTTATCTCAAAGTCTGAGACAACTACAGGAGGAAGAGTGGTGTGCATGTGCACGTGTTGTCTCCCTCAAAAAACAAATATATTGCTGAAAAGGATGTGCTGTGTAGCTACTCTCGTTGTTCTGTAGTATTTTAAATTCCTTCTGCTATCACTGTAAAACTCCAGTTATAAATAACGCCATGAAATGTATATAAATAACCTTCTAAAATTAATTATAGGCTCAGGCTCATACTTTCTTAGAATCAAATACACTGCTGGATTTGCTCCAGTGCGTAAGAAATCCTGCTGCGTAATTGTGAAAAATGGTCTAATGTTCACTTCAGGTCCCTCTGTACTACGTGTAAAACCTACGTCCTCTGGGGCCACGGGAAGGACCTCGGTGCTCTCCAAAACCTCGATCTCCTCGCCCTCCGCGTTGGCCGCCACCGCCGGAGAGGAGTTTACCGGCGCCTCCCGGGTTCCGCCCGTCATCTTCGGACTGCTCTTCTCCATAAACCCGCGGAGAGCAGCGACTCAGTCCTCAGGAATGACTCCACATAGTTTTACAATCCAATTTCGCTCCCAGTGTGCGTCAGCAACAACAAAGGATGTAAACGCTGAGCATCATGATCACTCGCGCATCTCTTCTCTCTGATTTTGGATGAGTCCAAGTGAAAATACAAACAGCAATAAATCAAAGGGGTGTGTGAACTCCAGTTAATCCCAGCGCATTTCCACAATCTGCAAACAAACCACCCACTGAGGAAAAGTTGATTTGGTAATAGTTTAGAAATAGTTCTGGGCTATAAAGTCCCCTTGCGGCGTCACACCACCGTCCAGCACATCGTTAGTCTTGTCGGGCAGCAGTGACAGAGGTTTGCAGAGCTGGAAGGGAGCCTGAATTTTCCTCGCCAAGAACAGAGGCTCAGGCAGAGGTCCAAGTCTGTGAAGCAGGGGGACGCACATTTGCAGAGCTTTTCACTTTGAGAGATGCGACGCAGCGGCAGCGGCAGCGGAGCGCAGATCCATCTGAAAGAAATAATGACATCATCAAATACTGACAACAACAAGAAACGCAGGACAGAAATGACAAACCGGACTGAATGACGCACAAGTCTCACCTGGCTGCTTCGTCCAGGGGGAGCCGGTGAAACTCGACTTAAACAGAGTGGGCACAGTCACATGACGGACTCAGAAGTCAAAGCAAGTGCCCGATTTTTTGGTGCGTCATGATACCTGGCACACTGATTTCTGCGGCGCAGCGCGGGGCCAACCGTCTGGTTTCTCCGCTGTGTGCCGGGGGGACGGAGGGAGGGGGGGGGCACTGTCCGCCTCCGCCGGGATGCTCCAGGAGACACCGGGACTCTGGCCGCATACGTCCTTCCAGGCACAGAGAGACAGAGTGAGAGGGTGGGGGCGGAGAGGCATGGAGAGATTTGGCCGGCGGTGAGGAGGGATCACCAGCCACTCCCGCTCTGGGGTTTCGAGGAACTCCGGCTTCCTAAACAGCTGGCTGTCACTCTGTCACTGGCTCAGACGGTTTAGTTTACGTCGTTTGGTCATTTATGCCTGATGATGAAATGTAGCACTTCTATAATTATGTGGTCATTATTACACCAGTCAAATGAGCAATAATGTGACAAAATGAGGTACCCTTTCCTAATGACGCACCCTTTGTATAATAACCAATACTTCATAGATCAGGTATAAGCCATCAATAAGAATAAGTTTCGGATTGACAGGTTGGGATAAATTGGCAGGTGATAATGTCGGTAATCCATTAAAGGGTCGTGAGTTTCTCACTTTCTAATAAGTCATCAAATCTGTAGTTATAAATATTAATATGTCATTAATAAAGGATTTTTAGAATCGTTAATACAATCTGCTGTTGTAAATGTTGTTAATAATAAATGGATTTTGGTCCAATGTTCTGAAAATCTTTCCAAGAAGTTAAGTGGTCTAAAGTTCCAGTGGAGTGGTCCTCCTGAGGAAGAAGAACTGAAGGATTAACACCAGCCAATAGGATTTGTCACACACTTGGAAAACCCCAAAGTTGTTCTTATTAATAACTTATAACTGATGTATAATAATAAATTATTTATTAACATCAACTCATAAAAAAGGTATCGTTTATGGAAGTGGCGGTTGTTCAGATTCAACCTCAACCATCATAATGATGCCAAACAAAGTATTCAGTATTTAGACCTTAAGGTAGGCTATTACTGTAGGTTTGCATTTAATTTGAAATGACCATGATGTTTCACTGAAATTATTTAAAACCTGAAAAGCAGTATATATAAAATGTGAGGTTAATTTCAGCGTTGTTCTATGGATAATAACTGATAGCAGGATTACACAAGTTACATTAAGGTCACTGTTTCCAGAGTCTGTAAAAGATGAAGCAAACAGACACTTGGATTGTTAGTGGTTCTGGTTACTCAAGAGTGAATTAAAACTTGCAGATTGTTCATGTAGACACAGGTACCACACAGTAACAGCTCTGTTGGAGACAAGCAGTGTCATTCGATCACTACACCCTCTTCCAATCTGTGCATATTTTCCAAATATTAATCAGTATTCACCATGTGGAGTGCAAATGTGATTAACATCCAAAATGTCTAATTCACTTCTTGCTAGAGGACAGCTATTCTCGGACATAATTAATTTAACTAATTTCTTCTTCTTCTTTAGTGCATTGATTTATTGTGTTGCTGTATTTCCACACAGTTTGGACATATGAGATTTTCATTTTCAGTCATTTTAGTTACATTACAGCATGTTCTTACTGTTGTGTATTTGTTGAAATACTTCATTTTTGTTATGTATCCTGATAATATTTACTGCTGCAATGACCCAGTTTCTTAGTGATTCACATTTAATCGTATCTCATCTCATGTTATAAATGGTAAGTGTCCCAAAGAAACAGCATACATAAATTCCTAAATTGCACAGTATCCTCCTTTATAGACTCAGGAAGAAGGGAGTGTCCAAGCTTTTAAATTCCAGGTTGTTTTATGGGGATATAAACTGTCCCCTCCAGGTCTGCTGCAGCAATCACTCAAATGATGGGGTCCCATTTCAGACAAACACCCACCTATTAACTAGTGAGACATCAAACACACTTAATAGTTGGGTGGAAGCCATCTATGAAGAGAAATGATGCGATGGCGGTGTGGTCCACAGTGTGTAGGTTGATCAGTATCCCTCTAGTGAAACTCCCCCAGCTATGTGATAGCATTGCCATGGAAACAATATGGACAGTTGATATTTTAAACCCTGGGGGTCCTTTCTTGACTCCTACACAGCAGCGTTGGGTTAAAGTTGGAGCCTGTTGTCTGTTACCTGTTGCCACATTGTCGAGATACACCCAGGAGCTGTTCTGCGTCACCGGTCATAAGTCAGCAAACCATGGCCAAAAGGGTTGGATCAGAATGCAGACGTCTAACAAAATATGAACAGCTGCAAAATAATTGACTGTTACCTCCCACATACTGATAATCATTAAAGCTTAAACAATAAATTTCAAAGTAACAAAGTCTATGCAAAAAAAAAAAGCCAGAACGGAGATGACAGCATATTGTTGCACATTTATTAATAGAATATAGGACTTCAGGGTATAAAGCTGCTGGGATTTGCATAACAGATGCAACGTTAAACTTCATTAGAATCCTTTGAGCTTCACAATTAACACAACAATTTTTTTCAGCTGTTCCTGGAAGCAGTTGTGAAAAGAGGATGGTGGCCTGTGAAGACAATTGAGACAGCAAACTAGATATTACTGATACTACAAATAAATAACAAGGGTAATCATATACTCAATGATGTTTAAAGTTCAGCTTGTAAAAACCTCTCAGTCATAATATTTCCCAAAATCCACTAATTTAGCTTTACAATATAAATAGTTTCTATATTATCAGTGCATACTCAAAACTCCAAATGATATTGCAAAACCAGTCAGTCTGCATTTTAAAACTTCTGCTTCTATTAAGAATTTATAACAAATCTCTGTGTTCAGCTATACCGGCAGCAGTGTGTCTCTATGATCCTCTCACTCTTCCGCAACTACACGTTGCTACTTGTCACTTTGATCATGAAGGTGACACTACTCCATAGAGTGTATAGGCTACAATATAGTACAGAATTGAGTATTTATAGTATATAGTTTAGAGAATATTATAGATCTAAGACAAAACTGACAGAAGGGCGGGATTGAGAACAATTACAAATCTGTCTGCTATTTCAGCACCACGGACAGCACCATGGATTTATCAATACACAGCACAGTTAGGCTGCTGATATTTCAGAGCCACGGTCGGGGCCATAGATTCGAACTTGCACAAACCTCAGTCAGATAAAGGATCCATCACGCAGGCAGACTAGACTAACATATTCAACTAAACAACCCCTCAGCCCCTGCACTCTCTCTGCTACTAGGGGATGGAGAGGGGGGGTGGCAGGTTAACAAGGGGGTTTTCATTTTGGTCATTTTGCTAACAAGAGGGATGTAAAGGGAATTATTGTCTTGTTAGCTAAAGGCAGCAGTGGGAATTTCCATCAAATGCAGCTAATTGGACCGAATAAGCTCTGATGTGTTTGCAAGTCATGTGCTAACATTAGCTGAGGAGCCGTAACGTGACAGGCGGAGAAAGATGATGGAGGGAGATGAAGGAAGAGAGTGTGAACAAGGGGGTGAAAGAACGAGAGCGATAAGCAAAACACCTGCTATGTGGGAGAATTAGCTCATGTATAAATTAACCACCGGGGAGTATTACCTTCTTTTCACAGGAGTCTCTCTCTAAGCTGTTGGCAGGCACTAAGTGTTGGCTTGGTAATACTACAGAAAGGCCGTTTTGTTCATACATTGCTGGTAATGTACTAGCAGGGACTTAATTTTCATGGATAAATAGGAGTTCTCATGCAGCACAGTGTCTGACTGTCTCACATAGTTACAGATACTCATTAGTGAGAGAATCAGTGGTGCTTTAAATGTCCTGACAAAGCAGCTGCACCAGACAACTCAGCCTCAGATGTCTTATGGATTTAATAACCCAGAATAGGTCTGGGGTCTTTTTAGTGTACCCTACTGCTTCATTTAACACAATTTTGCATTCTGCTTTTAAGAAAGTTTTTGGTTAGAGAGTACAGTACTGTAGTTGAAATGTAAAGGTTTGGAGGAGATTAAAATTCAAGGTCAGGACTCTGAGTAAACCAGACATAATCCTCTCTGTCACATCCCTCATGAATAAGTGATTCAAAACTGCCCAGCGGCTCTAACCGATAGCTGCTTCAGACTAATATTCCAGTAAATAAATGATTAGTTTATTCATGACTTCACAGTAATAGCTTGTAAACTCTGCCTGATCTCTATCATATCCTCTTGCTCTTTTTGAAACATGCTGTGAAAAAGTCAAACTGAGGAAAAAGTTGAATTGAAAATACTCCAAATTAAATTTTAAAATCATCAAAGGTACTAGATTCTTTGTGAGAAAGCATCTGTGTGGCTGACAGCGATGACTCAGGGACGCTGTTAATTTACAATGACAGAAGGAAGGGCTCCTTCTTGAGGAGAAAAATTGATTTCCTAAGTCGAGATGATGCCTTGATCATGTTTTTGTATCAGACTGGAACATCAGCACAATCAGACAATGATCTGAAGTGTTTATCATCAATGTGATATTTCTCAAAGTGACTCCTTACACATCTTCTCAAACTCAGAGACAGAAAAGCCTCACCTTGTACAACATCACTGACCACTTAAACATGACGCCACTCTGGTCCATCCTCTCCTGAAATTGGCTCATTATGGAAGCTGGTTTACTTTTCTAAACACATGAACAGACTTGAGTTAGTTTCACATTAAACTGTAAAACATACATTACAATGCAGCCAAAGAAATCGGTGACTCAGTTTTTACACTTGTGAGGATTTTTTTCTTCTTTGAAACAATGCTGCCCTCTTGTGTTTAAACAGATCTCACCCTCATATCATCCTGGACACAACTTCTCATCTTGTCTGAACAGTTTTCTGTCTTGCTTGCCGATACTGTATTCACCCAAGATAACACAGACAGGACGAGATCAAAGTTGATTATTTGGTGAGATAGAAGCTGTGATTGTAATTATTAATTGACAAATATTGTCTGGATCATGTTCTTGTAAAGCATTTCCCTCCATTGGAGTCGTCTGTAGACTGAAAGATCAGCCTTATTTAAAAAATACGGATCACGGGCAATTCAGAAATACACAAAAGAATAAAAACATTTCAATAACACTTTATAATTCAGCTTGTAATTTATGGTGCAGTTACAGTATTAATTACATACTAATAAAATACTTAGTGCAGTGGAAGAAAACAAGACTATATGGATTCAAGGGAGTAATAATTAGTTTCATTACCTGATTAATACCTGATTCATACAACAAAGTTACATCATAAATTGGGGGCTGTATTAAAAATGTTTCACTGGAAAGCAAGCAAGACAATTAGATTTTTGGTAAACTGAAAAGAATCAATTCCATCACACCAAATGTAACAGACGTATTTATTTATTGTAAACTTCTGGAAAGGCAGGGATGAGTGAATACATCAAACTGAACTTCATGGCAGACAGTTGCAATTGCATGAAAATTAATAATGGGCTGACATTATTGCATCTTCTGCAACCAGGAGAGCTAACCGGGGATCACCAAGAGGGTCAAAGTATCATCTAAGAGACTTTTCTGCATCCATGGGTCTCTGACAGCTTGCAAGCAATGAGGAGAAATTGGCATGGTCTTTTTTTTTTTTTTACAGTAATTCTTAACACACTGGAATGTGGTCAGAAATTCTGAAGCATGCAAACATACAGTATAGATTTTCAATATGTTAGAACACAAACACGCACGCACACACACACACATAGGAAATGGGAAGACATGAGACAGAGAGCAGCTTCGTTCCACACATTCACATCCGTTAATCAAACACTGACCTGCTCAGATGTACAACCGTTAAAAGAAAAAGTGTACATCCAAGCGTTCGGCCATGACAGGCAAACCAGAAATCTGTCAGTGCTGACAATCGATGCTAATGTTTGTGAGACTTTAAGTGTCATTTATGACCTGTTTGTTGAACTGATATCTTTGCATTTAGTGTCTGAATGTGAATCAAACATTGACCTTTTGGACTAATGACAAACAAATGTACATCTACTATGTTATATACAGTATTTACATATTGTTCACTCTAATAAAATCATAAATTCTATTGCATACCTCACACATCACAATCCCTATTACAAGTGACACGAGTTGTTCGTTATTTCAATCAGCGAGCAACCGAAAAAATATCTATTTAGCAACTCTCAGATGCAGCTCACTACGGCTCATCAGCAGCTTATCCTTCTCTTTAATATAAATATAAATATATTATCTTTACTTTGCAAATACTTGCAGACAAACAGATTATGCAAATTAGCAATTTTGGTACAAAATTAAATATTTTTTTCTCTTTTTTTTCCCCAAGAAGAGAAATGTAAAGTGGAATGAAAATGCAAAAAAAAAAAGAAAAGAAAAGTTAAGGTAAGCTTGCACACATTTTGTTTTCAGTCTATTGGGACCTTTTCAACCATAAACCTATGACAGATTTTTTCATAAATTTGCTGAATACAAGTGGGGAAGTCTAGTGTTGCGACTGGTCAAAATAGTTCTATATGTACCCAGTGTAAGGGGGGGTGGACCCAGGTGCCTGACGATCACCGTGGTTTGAGCAGTACTCTGTACATAGCGAAGCCCAGCACTACAAACACTGTGGCCCCGACGCTCGCTTTCAGCCAGAAGGTTGAGCTCTTCAGGTCTGCTTGACTCACGTGTCTGTGAAACAGAGCAGCAGAACAAAAAGTAATATAAGAATGAAATCTGGACACAGAGACAAAGGGGGAGGACAGCAAAGAGTTAACACAGTTCACAGAAGTTTGTACAGAATATTATTTCTCTTCAACTGATATCTCTCAACAAATATGAATAAAGATAGTCTCAATCGTAAACATATTGCAAAGAGGGATGATGTCGACAGGAAGAAGAGACATGCAGAAAAATATGGATGATATTGATGACAGAGCGGGGACGAAGCCTTCAGATATGGAGATTCTCAGGCAGATGAGAGGCAGGCGGGGTTTTAGTTATGACATGAGACAGCAGGACCTGACATGAGTTGTGACATCTCTGTTAGATGAGACAGCTGAGGAACGCAGCACAAGCAATAAAAACCAACATCAACTGAATGACAACGGGACTGGAATCAAAACGGAAGTGCTTTCGATACTAATAAAGGAAGCTTGGGAGGAATATCAAAGAAAGCTGAAAGGAAATGAAGATGTCAGAATGGTTTCTGAGAGGAAAAGAATGAACTGAAAGGACTCTGACGACATGAAATAAAGGGAAAGTGGCGGGAAAACGAAAGGGACTTGGAAGTAAGTCAAGGTTTTGCTGATGAATGTCACTTTTAATCTAATTTCTGAGAAACTGATGCCACAAGATTAAGTAACTTTACAAAAAAACATGGCGGGATGAAAGGAAGACAAATGAACGGGAAGAAGAAGAGAAGAATGTAAGAGGTAAAGAGGACCTTCTGAGTACCACAGTGTAGAGTTTGGCCCTGACCGTCTGCAGCAGCTCAGAGTTGAGGAAGTTCTGACACAAGCAGAAGGTGCACCGGTTACAAGTGCACATGCAGCGCAGCCGGGCATGGCTGAGGAGAGATACGGGGAGGACAAACACCAACACACACGTTCATATATATATGAACGCATATAGAACCAAATACAACACACACAAAACACAGGAGGGGAAGAAAAGACGGTTCAAGTTAAAACATGCCACCACCATCATAAGAGTCATCTGTAGATCCATGAAAGATGAGGAAAATACGCTTCGACACCAATTAAATCACTACACAAACTAATCTCTAAACTAACTATATTATTCTCAAGAAAGTATTCAAAAAACTGCTTGTGCTTGAATTCACTGTTATTGTTGTGATCTTTTCTGACTCTAGTGCATCAGAAAGTCACAGATATTAGCCTGTTAAAACAATAAATCCTATGGTGAATGAAAAATTCTTACAAAAAACTATGACGGAACAAAAAAAAAAGTCTATGTAGTTGACTTGGCTGTGGGTTAAAATCTACTGTCATGTAATTATGTGAGTGACGTGCAGAGCGGTGCTGTGTGTTGACAGTGAACTGCAGTATGATTGCAGGACTGTGACCCTCTGGGAGAGATCAGTATCCCTGCTCAGCAGGGAAACCCTCTGTGGCTTCAGACTGAAGGCAACATGTCCAGAGGGCAGTGAAGTGTGTTAATGCGTGTAGACGCAGTACATGATGTCAGATACTGACACTTGCAAAGAGAAGAAACATCCCGACGGGAAGTGAGTTTATCTGAGGTAGGGAGTGATGTCACAGAAAGATTCTACAGAACCCCGGAGTGGTCACAGAGAGAAAGAGATGTATATGTGCTTTGTGTGAACAAACAGATAAGAAATAAATATAAATAAAAAACTGCACTAATTGTACACTGACAATTAAGTATTAAACTATAAAATCAACCTTAACTTGGCAACAATTTATTCACCATAAAGCCCATGTTTTTTCTCTACAACCACTCCGGGGCTCCGGACAATTCTGATCACAGTTTGTGTTTTTAACTTTAGGTGAATCTTAACCATCAAAGCACCAAAGAACCATGAAAACAGTGCGATGCTTTCAGCCTAAATAGTGAAACAGGGCTAAAACAGAGCAAAATCTAATCCAACCAAAAAATACAAAACTCTCTATTAATAATTAATCAGCAGCTGCACACTTCTGTCCCAGACAGCGACTGAGAAGAAGGCATTAAGCCAACAAAAACAAAAAGCTGTCTAGTGACATTTGGCACAAATACACAGAGGATTGCACACATGTTGCAAACTAGACATTGTTTAGTCTTTTGAAAGAAGGTCGAAGTTTGCATAAATAAAATTACAGTTACCAAACTGACACTGGGAGCAAAAATAAAAACTGGTTCTGGTGGGTGATAGTGTGTACTAACCATCATAGCCTACCATGCTAGCTATCCGTTAGCTGGTAGATTTATGAACAAGCAAAGTGATAATAAAAGTTTTGAATATCCTGGTATGATTTTAGTGTAATATGGTGAACATACATATATTTTCCACGCGTTCTATCAGATGGATGCTGCTGTAATCAGGTCAAGTAATATATGAGACTTCAGTCTGTAAAATTACAGTTATATCTGCTACCCTCTGGGGAACCTAATGTGTAAACATGCTTAGGTAAAGTTGAACGAGTGCAGATGATGTGTCTGTATACGTACGGGTACATGGCCATAGTGGTAAGTTTAGTGTAGATGTCTCTGCTGGGTGCGTCTGCAGTGTTACAGGTGAAGGACTGGGGAGGTGGCATCTTGTGCCTCCTACAAAACTCCAGAGGACTGCAGCCATACAGCTGTTTGATCTCTGGCAGGTCCGACTTGGTTGCTATCATCATACACGGGATCTTGCTGTCCATGAAGTATTGCTGAGGAGGGAAAAGTGCGGGTGATGAATGATCATTATCAAGTAGATGTCAAGATGAAGTCACAACAGGGTTGAACATATTTCTTTCGATCCGGTTACACAGTTTTACCTTGAAGACTTTGGCGCAGTACTCAAAGGAGTAAGGGTTGCTGACGTCATAGACCAGGCAGACGATGTCACAGGCCAGATCAGCGTCAGACAGGTAGTCAAAGTCAGGGAACACTTCATGAAGCTGAGGAGAGGAGAGCAGAAAGAACACTGTTGAGTTTCAACTTTAGTCTCTGCTGATGTTCTCTGTATCGCTGCGGCTGGCTGTAGAGGCACAGTTTACTAATGTCATCAGCTAATGTATAAGAAGATGGTCTGTCTGGCTCATTTCCCTCCACCTCTGAGGGCATCACTGTAACTCAGCCAGGTATGAGTCAAGGAGTGTACTATATTTAAATATAGCAAGTAATGCAATACTTTTTCATCTGTTGTGGTTTAATTGCTAATTAAATAGCGCTTTTTTGCCTGACCCCAAAACTAGCCATATTTCAATTGTTGTGTATTGTAACAGAGAATGCAAAGACTCCTGCACTTTTGCAAGTGAAGTGAAGCTATGCGATGCTAATACTTTTGTCATGCAAGCATAAATGCTTCCTTGACAAAAGCATTAGGTGGACATGATAAGAGGCTTATACAAACAGCCAGGTAAGCACCGCTATCCTCACAGCCTCGAAGGTTTGGAAGTGAGAATCTTAAACACAAAGCACTGTAGTACATATATACATATATAGTAATTATTGTTTTATACAAGCACTACAATAGTTCTATATATATATATATACACAAACAATACATTACATACAAAAAATGCTCATAAATTATGCAATATTAAAAGGTAACTGTGATACTCACAAGAAGGTATTTCTCTTGACCGTAAACATATGTGGTGCTGATGGCGTAGTAGGATCTGTGTTCCTCTCTGATCATATTTTGGCGCTGAGAAGAAAAAACAACATGCAGCGAGTGTCTTTTTGATGTTATAATGTATGTGATTGTGTGCCATGTAATATTTCAGTAGAATAGTTCTTATATACTGTATGTTTTACTCACTAACATACAGGTAATACATACATATACTTTTGTTTTTGTGGTGCCTGGGGGGTGGGGGTGGGGGGGTGGGTCTTATGAAAGAGTAAAACCACCTGGTGAAATATTCTGCAGTGGCAAAGCCTCCATTAAAATGCTGGTGTTTATCTCTGTTTACCATGAGGTTTGTACCCAGGAAGGCTTGGAGGAAGCCGCTCTTGCCGCTGCCAACATCTCCGAAGACATTACAGCGGAAGACGCTGCGCTGGGTCTGCTTCTTCTGCAAGTCAATCTTCTTATCTCTGGTCACTGCAGGGGCAAAACACACACGGGTATCAGAGGATTAGTTGAGACTGCTGCTGTACACAACACATGTCTGCAGTCAGACAGCAACAACATTCAGTTTGAACTGCTGCAGCAACAGCTGCTGTGATGTCAGAGGTGACTACTGATGTGGCAATAAAGCAGTTTACTCAACAGATAAATGAACTTATAATGCTGAATAATGCTAACAGGTCTGACATTAGAATGAATGATGGTGAGTAACTGAAATCAAAATGTCCTTGTTACAACCATGAATGTGATGTTATGATCAACTTTGATGTGAAGCTTCACCTGTAATTCCTGCTGCTTGGGACTCCTGCTCAGCGATTATTGAGTAACCAAGGTAACCCAGATACTCCAGGCATCGTTGGACATCCAGATATGTTGTTAACCTGGACAAAAAGTAACACAATCCAAAGTACTTTACACAAAACATAAAAGGAGTGTTTTATTTTGTCATGCATGTACATTTCCTATATCAAATACATTCTTACATTCTGATTTTATTCTTCAAACGTCTAATCAAAGAATAAGACAGTCCATAGCCCACAAATATCTAAGAACAATAATCAGCCCTAGTGGTGGAATATACTTTTGTTTGGAGAAAAATGAAGACAATTGCTGCTGTCTATGTGTTACATTCAGCCCATTCAACCCAGCGTCCCCATGTCGGACATAGTGTCTTTTTTGATTTTATCACTGCAGGGAATAATGTCAAAGTCCACCTTTGAAATCAAATTGAATGCTTTTTATGACCTTGACAGAGAAAACTGAATACCCTCTCCACAGCAAAACAAATGCACATTAGTGCTGAGCTTCATGTTTGAAGGGACATTTTTCTGGGTAATTTTCTATCTCCATATAACAATCACATATAAAATCACAAAGTAATCAGATTAATGGAAAATGTGATGAACTGTGTCCCACTGTTACAATAGATAAAACTCTTTATGTTAGAAAAAGCATTTTAATTTAAAATTTTAATTACAATTTGCCTGGAATTGTTCATTTTGACGACACTGTTCTGGTCGTTCTTGCACCCGCAGGATCAGCTGTAGTTAATCCCCCCCCCCATTAAGACACATACATGTTACAGTATATCAACCTTTCATCCATTTTAACAGTCTATTACATCTGTAAACTCCAGCTGAGCAGTCACCACTCTTCTCCTTCATGACGCATGTTGGTCGTTGCGGCTTATTATCCAGATTCTGGCAACTATCAGAAATAACAGAAGGCTTTGTGTTTCCTCTGAACCCCCCCCTCGCCCCCCCCGGCCAACTGTCTTAAGCTGAGCATCATCTGTACTGTTTTGTGTGCTTCTTTAATCCTGTTACCTTTGTGAGAGCAGGTGGCCGCCTGCGGAGAACCGATCAAAACATCACCAGAAAAAGAAAAAAAAAAAAAGAGCTAGACTGCAGCGAGTCGCCGCCGAAGACAAAAATATTTAAATAAGTGAATCCTGTGGGGAGATATTTCTCAAGCAACGAGGCATCACCTAAAATTTAAGACCTACCATAATTAAAACTTTTTAAAGACATTTTATGACCTTAAATTCTGTGAAATCCTTTTTAAGGATCCTCACTTGGAGCCTTTAAATGAATTAAATGCCCACTTACGTCCACTGTGAGAGATACCCCTGGTAAGTGATCCAGCCCTGGTCATTAGTGCAAACTGTGTTATTGACATCTGGGCCCCAGGGCATGTAGGGAAAAACATCAAACAGGTCCTTCAGCTCCTCTGGTGACAAGGCACAGTCACGGTCCTGAGATAAACACAGGTTGGTTTAGCTGTACACAGGAAGACAATCAATGCGCCTGTCAATCCTCGAAAACAAACATGATGGACTGAAGCTGCCACTTTCTTTTTTTAACTCCTTGACTTTCATTCTAACCTCGCGGCTAATTCTCCTGCCAATCCCTCCTCGGTGGCAAGAAGTGAACTCCGCAGCAGGTGGTCAGCGTTGGCAGGAGGAGAGTATTTCGGTTTCATTCAGTGTTAGGTACTGAGCTGCTTCCTGTAAGTGTCGCTAAAGGGCAGAGGCTAAAAGTAAATAGGGAAGCAGGATTGTACCTTGTCATGTTTGTCAAAGACGCTCTGGAGGAAGAGGTAGGCATTGTGGTTGAGCTCTGTGGTGCAGTCTGGAGGAATTTTCAACCTGAACAGGGTGAAATACCACAAAATCTTACAGTCATATTTAAAACAGCAAAGATAAAAAAGGAGAAAAATATAAGAGTTCACCAGAAAAAGTGTCAGAAGGGGTTAATCAGAGACTTACGGAGGGAAGAGGTAGTCCTGATTTAGCTCTAGGTCATCATCATATCCGAACCTCCTCAGCACTGTCCACGTTGTTTCATGGCGGCCTCGTTGGATGAACAACGTGTGAAGGAACAGGAAACCTAAAGAGAAGAAAGTCACAGAAATAATCAAACAACACAGTCAGGAATACTGTGACGGAGGTTCATGTGCTAGAAAACACAGAAAGGAGGTCAGCAGTTCTATTCCTACCCTTCAGAGTGAGTCCGTTGTCGCTTACACCGTCACTCAAATTCCTCCTCACCACATTTTTTACATCCTCCAACGCCTGAGACTCCAGTGGGGTGTTGAAGCACGTCCGCTGTGGGAAGTCAGACAAAAACATGCTTGTATAACGAGCAAAAAGGGCTCTGAGAACAAGAGAGGGACTGGATTCCCCTCCTCTAAATTAAGAAAAAGAAGAACAAATTCTACTCATTGTTATAATATATATATATATATTATCTATTGAAAAACAAAAGTTGATTTACCTGGAAGAAGTTGAGCTCATTATCATTGAGAATACCATCGTTGTCCAGGTCAGACACTTTGAAGATTCGAGTCAGTGCTTTTACACAAAGTGGCTTCATCTGGGAAAAAAAAGCAGCAGAGCAAAAGTCTCTCAAAATGATTGATTTTTATAACTGAATGTCACAAACTGGAAAAGTCTCTGCACGCCTGGATATGTGACAGAAGCCTCACAACAAACACGTTTATCTCTTACATCTTTTTTCTCCGGACAGTAGAGGGGACCTGTCGGGTGAAGAACGGCCTTTTGAGCGTAGTAGAACAGCTCTGAGATGTTCTTCAGGTTCTTCGCTGAACACTATGAACAGCAGGAAAAAGGGGGTTTGATTATACACATGTACAGCGGTTTTCAATTATATAGCATACTGTGCAGCACATAGCCTTGTAGCAAATTAGCCTTAAAACCTTTGCAACCCTATAAACAAAACGGTCTGACATGTACAGATAAGCTAGTGGTAAGTATAGCCAGCCCTGTTTACCTACTGTGTGTGTGTGTGTGTGTGTGTGTGTGTTTGTGTTTGTGTGTCTGTCTGTATGCCTGTATGTACTCTATGTGTGTGTGTGTGTGTGTGTGTAGGTGTGAGCCAAGTAAAAGCCAGACAGGGTATTAACACACAAGATCCGTCTGAGCGACACACCTGGTCTAATTAACCTGTCTGAATACCTACAAGTGATGCCCTGTTAGCAGAATGACTGTGGGGCTTCCACACTGTGTAGTAAACATGCAAAAAATAGCATTTATTGAGATTTTCATGTTTTTACTTCAACTAAAGTACATTCAATGAACTGATAAAACCCCCTAACAGCACTACAGATAAAAAACAAGGTTGTTTCTCTTGGTTCCTAAAAAGTTTCTACCCGGTATTACTGTTTCTTCCCCTCTTTAGATCCTGTTTAATGACAACGTCAGAAGATACTGATTTCCATTTGTGTTTCCCGGAGTAACACATCTGTATCTGTCTGTTGTCTGAATAAATAGCATTACTACAGCATTAAAGTATTTATAAGGCCAATCAACCCTCATTTAATGGTAAGGTTTTGCTTTCTCACCTCAACACAAGTTTCTATCTCACTGTACTGGTTCATAATGGGCAGTATGGTCTCCATGCTGCTGTGCTCCACCAGGTCTGATTTATTCCCCACCAGGATCAGAGGAACCCTGGACACATCAACACAAACAGAGATTACATCAAACCCCTTGTTATGTGAGAAATTACTGATAGCTCCGAGACAGTAAAGATGTTTTACTAAAGCTACTGAAAATAAAGGATGGAAATTTCTCTCCCAGAAAAAAGCTATGACTCATTTTAGAGTGACAATCTCACAACACAGAGGGCTGAATCTGCTCATGTGAAGTGCTGCACGTCCGCTGCTGCTCCCGCCTTACAGAGAAGTGATTGTGAAAAATTTCCACCCTGTGAATATAGGTCAGCACTTCAAACTCTAGCAGAACAGAGACCAGCCTTTTGCAGACTTTCTCCTGAAGTTGGTCCTGCTGTGAAACGTACGTACCTTCTGCCTCCCCATATTTCATCAGCCTAAAGCTGAAGTGACAAGAGCAGGAAAACACAGGACTATTTATATACAAGTTCATACATACCTGCTGTCCTTGTCTGTGTTCTCAGTGATGAGGGGGATCCAGTGGCTGGTCACCTACAACGATGGACACAAAAGTAGAAGACAAACGCTACTTTGAGATAAAACTCCTAATTTGAGTGTCATGCAGTCACACAAACAGTCTCTAATGTTGAGTTGTGCTACTGTACAAACAAATTATGGAAATGCTAACAGCAGAGGTAACTCACCTTCTCTATGGACTTCTTGTTGTTGACAGAGTACACAATGCAAATCACGTTTGCCTATAAGAGACAGACACAGATGCTCATTAGGCTTTTACTGACTCAGCACTTCTCTCTCCCGAGTATAACAGAGATGCTTAATGCACTAACAGAGATGCTTAATGTGCTAACTGACCTTGGCGATCTCCTGGAACAGCTGCTCGTCTGTCTGCTCTGCCTCTGTGAACGCCAAGACAAACGTACTTCAATAAAAACAAGGAAAGTGCTCTTCTGTCTCAACTTACCAGGTAATAAAAGGTATCTAAAGAAGAGTTTTCCCGACACAATCTTAACCACAAATATATGTAGTTAAATTGAAATGGCATGAAAAGATTTGTCAGTCACCTACACAGTCAAACAAAGAAACAGTCTTGGTCTTGAACTACCTGAATAGTCCACAATGTGTGTGGGAACTCTCTCTGGTGTGACGTCTGCAGGTATGGTGATCTCCTCAGCTCGGTAGGGAACCTGGGATGGAAACAACTTGGCTGTCACTCTTATACAGACAGGTTTACTTCAATAATACAATCAGATCAGTCAAGGGCAGATACTGACAAAGTTTAAGTTGGAGAGACATCAATAAGGTTTCCAACATCCTTGTAATGTATGACTAATATAAGAAGAATTCATCCGTACCACTTGTGGGAACTCCTCGCTGACCAGGGACATGATGAGAGAGGTCTTTCCCACCTTGGCTGTGGGGGGAGGGGGGGGGGGGACAGAGACAAGAAGGATGAGTGAGTTTTTTTTTGGTCTTAGCATACACTGAAGCTTGTTTGCCAACTGGCTGGGACATCATCTTGGGACATCATTTATTAAATGAACACTAAAACAATTACTGTATTCAGGCCACGTGGTCGGGACACAGATCTCACATTATGATCATTATACATTATTAAAGCACCACCATATTTTTAATGTGTGTGACTATGAATTAGCAGCTTTCATCCTGGCAGATGACAGAAAGCTTCCATGACCTAAAAACTCTCTGTAACAGCTGAAGTTCCAGTAGAGGAATGTACAACATATATATCATGCGTAGCAAAGATTCTGGAAGATAAAATACTTTGATTTAGCCTGTCAGGAGTTCACTTCCCTGTATCCCATGATATTCCCAGAGTTCAGTGACCACAGGAACCCCCCGACAGGCAGATGTCACCTGACAGAGCTAGAGTTGTGCAGAGGTTTGTGCACAGATGTGAAACAGTATTCACTTCTTTGGCACTGTTGTAAAACTGACGC
This sequence comes from Thunnus thynnus, assembly GCF_963924715.1. Lineage (NCBI taxonomy): Eukaryota > Metazoa > Chordata > Actinopteri > Scombriformes > Scombridae > Thunnus > Thunnus thynnus. Next base: position 1,916,224 of record NC_089519.1, on the reverse strand, counting down.
ATTTCTGCAGTGATTTCAATGTGCTGTTCAAGAAAATCGGACATTTCGCATTCAGTAGCTTAACTGTCTGTCTAGAGGTTGACATAAGTCCTAAATGACATCCATTCAAAGTGACAACAGCCTTTTTTTCCTACAGTCTACATACAATGATATTTCTGAGGAGCCTTGTTGAGATTAGGAGCAATAGAGATGTGTTACAGACAAACAACACGCTGCAAATTAACACCATATGTAACAAAACGAAGGTAAAAAAGGGGGCGAATGAACTGAAATCATCATGATATACTAGTCTCGTTGTCAGCATCACATGCCCGTCTGGTAGCATCACTGTGAAGTGAAGAGACTCTGCAGACAACACAATGTAAATTAATGATAGCTTCACTTACGCTCCCCTACTAATAATATCCTCACGTCCTTGCGCATCTTCTCCAGCGTCGAGATCCAACTCGGTAAATTGGTTTGTGTGACACATTTAGGCTCCTGTCTAGATGAAGGATACAGCCGGCCAGCTCTCCGCGGCCTGGCTCGCTTGCTAACGGCTACGTTCGCATTTCAGCTCCGGTTTACGCTGGTTCACAACAGACAGCAGGGATCTGTAAATACAACCCGACGGATATCCAAGCAACCAGCGGTGTTGTTTTATTATATCCCACCTGCCATGAACAGTCAGTCAAACCGTGCTGTTGTTGCTGTTGTGTTCACCTAGCTAACCTACTCATATGCACTTGAATTAGTGAGCGCTAGCAAGCGTGCTTTGCACCACGCCCCTCCGCTTCAGCTGACCGAGAGGGCGAGCAAAGATCGTATATTAATAAAAGAGTCGCGTAAAAGCTTAAAAAGTCGCCTGTTTACTCGTCCCGAAAGGGTCAACATTAGTAGTCTGTTACGGTTAGTATGATAACAACCTGCGACTTAAAATATAAAGAGCAATCCTATTATTTTTCAGACTCGGCTCTGCTCAAAGTCTCAATGACATTTCCGGTACCAAGAGAAAGGTGTAGAGTGAGATGTCTTCTGTTTTCTCCCAGCTCGGGAGCCGCTGTCCTGTCAACATGCGCCGCCTACAGGCAAGAAAACTAAACAGCAGCAATAGAGATGCAGTTACACACAGTACATACAGCTGCTCTAGTTTTTTTATAATTGTAGTATACTATAAAATAATGAAAACTTAGATATAATACTCTCAGTGAGCTTTTAGCACATTTTCAGTTCAGATACAAAACGTTAGTAAAACTAAAGAACTGATAGTGAACTTTGACAGGAAGCAGCAGAGGAACTACCACCCACGTAGGATCAATGGAGCCCAGGTAGAGAGGGTGTTCAGTTTCAAATATAACACCGGACCTGTTATGATCCTGCAACATCACCACCCTAGTGAAGAAAGCCCGTCTGCATCTCTACCACCTCAGACATCTAAGACACTTTAAGCTCCCCCACAGGTGCACAGGAACCTTTACACCCACAGAGAGCATCCTGTCTGGGAGAATCACCACCTGGATGGGGAGCAGCACCAAACAGGACTACTTGGCTCTTAGGAAGGACCAACCTCCCTAAACTGCAGGAAATTTACAGCAGGTGATGCAGATGAAAGGCCAAAAAGATTGTTAGGGAATGTTTGTGCCTCCTGTGGATCTAGAGCCGCAGTTTCCTGCTTTGCCTGGATGGTAATCCAACCTTAATCTGCCCAGTGCACATGATAATAAAGGCATTGGAATAGAGGCCACTCTGCAATTCATAATATATTCCACTTTGGTCATCTGTGATACATCGCTACAGTATACTGTATCTGTGTTACTGAAGAGGAATATACATTTAATCATAAAATGGTAAAATATTGAAAGCACAAATCAACTGTGAAACTGTGTAAATTTATTTAAAATAAAGTTCTTTCAGTTCACCAGAACTATACAGACAGCTAAAATGCAGGTGTGTGAATATAAAGACAAACTTAATATTTTCAATATGTGCAAAATGACTTAAACAGAAAAAAAAAATACTAAATCACTACAAAACTTGAAAATGATTTGCAAAATCTACAGTCATCTTATAAATAAATACAATGTGTGAATTCATACAGTTAGTATAGCCTCTGCAAAGTGTTAGATTTGATTATTTGTCAGTGATGTCAAGCAGTCAAGCCAGTAAAAGAGAGTTTGTCTCCAGTTTTTTCACTGACAGGTTTTCAGGAGCATCTTTTGGAAGTAAAGATTTCAGTCTGTTAATGTCCCAAAAGAATACTTTCTCTTTTAATGCATCCTGGACTTTTGCAAACCAGGTTCCACTCATTTCCCCCTTCTGAAGTCGGCTTCTCCTGACAAAGAAAAAGACACAGACTAAGACCGAGTACAGAGCCGTAACGTAGTTAACCATTATTTAATACATTGCATGTGATGATCAGTTGGCCTGCGTGAGGTCAGTATCTTACTAGCGTAGTCCTCTGGGGTCATGGGTTGAGAGATGACCTTTCTGAAGGCCTCCAGCCACTCCGTCTGCTCCTGTTCCTGCTCACACATGAACACAAACTGCCTCCCTGGAGTCTGCAGCGTGATGCCCCAGTGCCACCGGCCTCCTCTTGTGCTCCGGCCGCTGTTCCCTGAAACAGAGTAGCTGTGGCTCTCTGTGCCGATGAAGACGGCTCCCAACTCTGTAGCATCCTGACAATGAAGACAAACAACTCACTATAATTAAATGCAAACACCATGTTTTGTTTCATATTAGGCTAATATCTGCATTTGATTACAACTATAATACTTTAATGGAAATGTTGTTGTAAAGTTATTGCTTAATATTTGACTACCATTTTATTTATTATTTATTTATTTATAATGATTTTTTTTATTTAGAGTTTTCACACACTGTAGAAACTGTGTAATTCTCTGTTCATTACCAATGGGGACTTAAAGTATAGAAGCGTTCTGTTCATTAAGCACAATGTGAACCACCTCTTCTTGAATGGCTCCCGTTGCTGAAAACACACACACAACCCAAAACACACACACACACACACACACACATAGAAAAAGGGACAGAGAGAGAGAGAGAGAGAGAGAGAGAGAGAGAGAGACGAATGAGAGTTAGTTTGGCAGATATCACAAATCTAAAGAAATCCAATTAACGTTTGGGTACCACTTTCTGATTAGACTGATAAGGGTTTATAACCATTAAATTATGGCTTAATAAATGGTTAATAAATCATTTACTAATGCTTTATAGATCATTCATAAGCCATGAGTTAGCAGAAGTTTTGGGTTGCCAGGTTAGAGTTAGAAAGGGCTGCAGGACGTCCAGATGAAGATCCATTCAACAATTTATTAACATTTACAACTGAAGACTTGAATTATTTTCATTAATGATTTATTAAATATAACTGCAGACCTGATGACTTAGAAATTATGCAATATTGACCCTTTATTAACACCCAGGAACTTATTATTAAATATTTTGGGTGAAGCTTGAGGACAAAAAGGAAAAATAGCACATTGAATGTTCACAGTAGGATAAAGTAAAACATCAGTACCAGTCTAGTATTACCACATCTATACACATGCTGAGACTGCCGTCACACTGGACAGGCTTTGTGTGTGTCTCTCAACAAACAGCAGACTATCATAAATGATTATGAATCATTAATAAAAGGTTAAATATCTCACACATTCTGATAAATCATCAGGTCTGCAGTTATATTTAATAAGTCATTAATGAAAATAAAGTCTGCAGTTATAAATGGTAATAAATTGTTCATCAATGGATTTTCATCTGGATGCCCTGCAGCCCTCCCCAGAAGGTAAGTGGTATATCAGAGATGATTTCCTCAAGAATGACATAAAACTAATTATATGATATATATATATATATATAAAAGAGGGATTCTTCACAACCTGGCAACCTAAAAATCATGTCTATTAATGGCTCATAAATGGTCTATAAAGCATTAGTAAATCATGTATTAACCATTAATTAAGCCATTAATGAATGCTTATAAACCCTTTATAAAGGCTGCCTTATCAGGAAGTTCTACCAACTTCGGCCATAAATTCAGATAGTTGACGGACCGTTGGGCCGGTCTTCTCCATGTACCCCTCCCTCAGGCAGTTTCTTGTTATATGAGGTATTAACTGTGTAAAGACACATGGATAACACCGTTAGCTGAACAAAAGTTGCAGTTTAACACTTTAATTAGCTATTATAGCTAAATCTGAAAATTTGTCTCACATCATTTTCTTGACGAGTGGGGTTTGTCCTCTGGAGGTACGCCAAGCGGATTGCCCGAATAGCGTTGAACCAGGATACAATTTCCTGTAAGGGGTCAGATATAGGACATTATATCAGGAAGACTAACACATAAATCAGTGTATATTGTCTAAAAAGTTTAATAAATTTTAGGTAAACAAGTGAATCCTGGGCAGGGATCTACAGGGTGAACTTCAATAGGTCTAATAAACTCGGATCAGATTAAGTCTCGATATAAAAGAAATGAATAGATGCGTTCACCTGTCCGTTCTCATGGTAAACAAACAGATTCCTGGTACGTTCGTCCTGCACATAGGAGATCTGCAGACCGTGAGCGTTACCAATTATCTCTGGCTGGAAAACTGCATTCAGGTCCTTCATGCTGATGACATCTTTGGCAACCTTAGACTTTGTTTTCAAGGGATGATTTTAAAAGATTGAAAACAAAAAGGTAATTGACTGTAACCCAAGTATGCTCATAAAACATTGTGTATTAAAAATGATGATAAGCCAAAGAAACTACCCACATCCTCTTTCATGAAGTATTTGAGGGTAAAGTCTTTCCGGGACAGCAGGAAGATCCTCTTAAGAAACTGCTTATTGTCTTTTCCTTTCTTCCATAGTGTTGACTCAAACACGTCTGGGTTACAAATACATCAGATAAATAAAATGACTGAATTCTGAGTATTTTACTGTTGGGAAGAATATTTTGGTGTGGGAATACTTCTAGGAAATATACCTGAGCTATAAGTTTGCTGGATGTCGTTGTTTTCTCCTGTGAATTCTCTTCTCTCATACTTTGCACGTATCCATTGATCCTTAAGAACCCTACAAGTAAAGCAAAATACTGATTAGAATGAATGAGTCTAATTCATGCTGTCTGTATTAGTGGCTCCACCTCTGTACCCAACCCCGACTGTTAGTTCCTCTTTCTGTATGTGCAACATTCCCATTCACTAAAAATAAATAGACCATCTGTCGAGTCTTCACTTTTCACTTCCACAGAATTAACGGGGTCAATGGATTGTGGTTGCGGTGAAATTCACTTACACACAGTCTTTTTGTTGCGGTCTGTAGAAGAAGGCAGGGACACACCTTTCGTAAAGAGCTTTGGCTGCAGAATTTCCCTTCTCTCGCATGAACTGAAACCACAAGATGTGAGATTTAAAAGGTTATAACAAGACAACTAATATTCAGACCCCAGTTCAGTTACTATGCAAAGTCATCCAATGAATTTAGGCATCCTGCTTTGCAAGACAGACCTTATGAGATTGTAAACAATAAACGAAACCGGTATCCATAATGAGATACTCTTCAACGATGACCTATCTGAGCATTAAAACAGTGGACAGATTAGGTTCCAAGATTTATTTGTCACATGCTCATACATGTGCAGTGAAATGCAGGGTGACACACTCTTGAAGGACACACTTTCTCATTGAAGTGAATGGGGTCCAAAGTCAGAGACCACTTTCCCATTCGCTTGAATATATACATATATATTCAAAATAATAAATAAAAATTAAAATGTAACTAAATCTACATATATGCAATATACATATTAAAATGTTGAAGTATTGACTCTGCATTAAGTGGACCGTGGAATTACTCAGTATATAAAAATGTAAAAGAAATAGTACATGCATGTTATTAGTCACTCATATAAATACTACATATGGATACCTCTACTAGTGAATCTTCCCAGTGATCCAGACGTATGGATTTCACTCTGCTGACAGCGGGCAAATTACGATGCATCCCTGAGCAGTTCAGACACACAAAGATACCGAGAGTGTAGGAGGCCCAGTCAGGGTCTGCAAGCAAAGATTATGATCTTTATTTTGTCAGTAGGGAACTAAATACAGTAAAAAAAACTGTATTCATGTGAAGACACCACAGTATGATAAAACAAAATCACAAATAAATATCTCTTTTCTAGGCAAAAGTAGAATACAACAAAATAAATCAAAGTATATGATGTCTTGTTTGTGTTCAAATACACTGTCTCTCTCTTTTC